>NC_086445.1:927160408-927886658 GCF_028390025.1 Pseudophryne corroboree | reverse complement strand
ATTGGGTGGGTTACATTAAAGGGGCTGACTACAGAACACTTTCAGATAGACCTACTCTAACATGCCCAGGCCTGTCCTCTAGCACACAATAGATGTTAATTAAATGAACCTTAATTAATCTGATTGTGTGGCCTGGAATCCATTGTGTGGGGAAGAATGAGGGGGGTGTATGGACAGACATCTGAGACTGGCTGTATCTCCAACAGCAAACAAACAGGTTATCGAAGCAGTCACATGGGGGGGAGGGGACACACACATTATTTTACAAACTATAATACAATAACCAATACATTCATATATATAAATCTTCATATGCATTCTGTACAAAATATCAGGCTAGACATATTATTCCCTGATAAGCACAAACACATATAACAGGGGGATAATGTTTCACAATAATATGTGATGTCCAGTTCTATTGTGAATCCAGGCAGCATGCTGTATAGGTGATAACCAAGTTCTGTCCTGTCTCTTTACACTAACGCACTGAATCCAGAAACAGGCTGGCAAAAAGTACTCCTCATGAGCCAGCTGGGCTGCGTCCGTTGCAGACCTCCCCTACTTTTTCCAGCCGCTGCGATTCAGTGACAAGAGTAACCCATTTAGGATGGGCAGACATCACATCTGGACCGCCTGGGTCAAACAAGTGTGGGCTTACGTTTCCATCTGGCGGTAGAGGGTCTGGGCTCAGCAGTTCACAGTTTTTAAGACCCCCTCCAGTATCCCAGGCACTGTGTTTAAACAGCCTGATTGGTGGTGGGTAACCCCTATCATCAGAGGTGCTTCCCTCGCCACCCTCCTTTTTGGGTGACAACACTCCCTTTATCTTTGGTGCATCAGAGAGGAGAGTGAGCTGCATCAACAAAATCTGGTCTCTGGGGTCCTCACTCTCCCTCCCCAACACTATATTCCCTGGGAACTCCACCTCCATCACCTCTGGTGCATCTGGACAGTGGTTTGCCTCCCCCATTTTGAGTGACGTTACTCCCTCTACTTCTGAGGTATCACAGGGTAGCACAATCTGCATCACCAGCCTTGCATCAGGAAACCTGGCAGGGATAGTAAGTGGCTGGGGCCCTTCTTCTGTACTTAACCACTGGGATGAATTTGGCTGCAGGGGAGCAGCGAGTATCTGTAATTCTTCTCCACGTGCTCCCCCCTCAAAAGCCTCTACCCCCTCCCTTGGGTCTGAAATGTCTTCTACGCCCTCAAATGATAATTTCTGGGCCTCCACTTGCATAGCAAACTGGACAGCTGGTTCAGGTGCCACTGACAGACTAGACCTCACCTGCAGCGGTGAGTCCTCGGCCCTTATCAGGTCCTTGGTACCCTTGACACCAACATCTTCTTGGTACTGGCATTCATTCACCAGTTCCTCATCTTCCATCTCTGAAAATGGAAAGCCTGGAAGCTGCACTTCTCCCAGGTCTATTGCTGTATCAAGCAGATCATGACTCTGGGTCTTGTCCTCTGTGTGTGGTGCATTGAGCCCTCCCACCACAGGCACCTTAGCTGACTGGTTAGGCCTTTGTAAAGGAATGCTATAACTCAGCTGTTCCTGATATATTCCTTGCATAGGGTAGCACAGGGTAGCATTCACTGCACTTACCCACACTGTATGGACCAGACTCCATGTACGCCTTTCTGGGGATAACTGCCTCCTGGAGTGATCCAACACACCTTGCTCCCTGGTCTGTTCACGCCACCTTAGAGTGGATTCCATCAGCCGACTGCTCGAGCTCTCCATCCTCTGACCCAGTCGCTGGCTTGACAAATCTCCTCCATGCAAAACTTCAGACACCAGGTTGGGTTGCTGGCCCATTTCCTGGAGCACATCCTGATCAGACAAGGGAGTCTGTAGAGTATTGGACACTGTAGGACTGTTGTATGGTAATCCCAGCATCTCCTTTATTACCCGCATCCGATCCTCGGGTGTCGCGCCATCTCCCAGCGCTTCTAGATGGGCCTGTAATACCTCCGGTGTCCTATCAAACATTTCTCCAACCTTTCCCTCTCCAAAGGCTTTCAGACGGGGTTGTACTAACCCTCGGGAACCCACCTCTGATCCTCCGCTCTCCCTGCGGTTACTGGCATCGAAAGTCACGGCTGAAGGTCTCAACCATTCCGTCACTTGTTCCTTCTCATCTGACTCCTCAGAATCCTCCTCCTCATCACAAGGATGTTCTTGATCCCATTGCAGCAATTTTGCAATTAGGGATTCCTTTCCATCTGTTGCGGTCACCTTAATACTTCATGCTCGACAGACCATATGCAGGAATCTCTTGTTGAGGTTTATGTACATTTCTGTTTCTGCCTCCATGCTGCTGACTTTCCAAACATACTAACAACTTTTCAGCAAGATACCTGGCTACTGTGTGCCAAACTGTTTACAAGGCTCTTAGGTGCCCTCCGCTGACACCTCTCGCAGCCTTACCCAGGGTAAACTGGGACTGAGTTATCCCACTGCTGCCACCAATTGTGAGGATACGGATTCTCAGATCACTCAGGTAAACAGTTTAGTAAAGTGGCAAAGGCCCTTTATTGTAAAAATACACACACAGTACACAAAACAGTAACTATTACATGCCAGGATGGTATCTTACTTACCAAGTCCCCACAGTAGTTTAGAATTACAGTCTCCTGATGTCACATGCCAGCAGTAGTTCTGTGTCCCCTGGTCTGGGATACCAGCTCACACAGTGCCCTTTGCCACTGACGGCACCGCAATGCCTAGTCAGTGTCTCCACTTCAGAGGTACATCCACTCTCTCTGACCTTCTGTGTAGATCTCTCCCTCAGTGCACGTCCAGTAGCCTCTTGAAACCAGCAGATCCCAACAATGCTTCTAGGCCTCAGCACACTGGCAGCACTATCTCACCAGTAGCTTTCAGAAGCCAAACACATCACTCCTCTCAGGCCAGGAACTTCCGTGCACTCTCTGTTTCAATAGCCACTGTTATCCTCAAACCTTTCTATGTCCTACCATAAGGCGACACCTTCTGGCTCTGTATTGGGTGGGTTACATTAAAGGGGCTGACTACAGAACACTTTCAGATAGACCTACTCTAACATGCCCAGGCCTGTCCTCTAGCACACAATAGATGTTAATTAAATGAACCTTAATTAATCTGATTGTGTGGCCTGGAATCCATTGTGTGGGGAAGAATGAGGGGGGTGTATGGACTGACATCTGAGACTGGCTGTATCTCCAACAGCAAACAAACAGGTTATCACAGCAGTCACATGGGGGGGAGGGGACACACACATTATTTTACAAACTATAATACAATAACCAATACATTCATATATATAAATCTTCATATGCATTCTGTACAAAATATCAGGCTAGACATATTATTCCCTGATAAGCACAAACACATATAACAGGGGGATAATGTTTCACAATAATATGTGATGTCCAGTTCTATTGTGAATCCAGGCAGCATGCTGTATAGGTGATAACCAAGTTCTGTCCTGTCTCTTTACACTAACGCACTGAATCCAGAAACAGGCTGGCAAAAAGTACTCCTCATGAGCCAGCTGGGCTGCGTCCGTTACAGACACTTCTTAGCAGTTTCTGAGTAGCTCCAGACTTACTCGGCATCTGCGATCAGTTCAGTCAGTTTCGTTCCTGGTTTGACGTCACAAACACACCCAGCGTTCGCCCAGACACTCCTCCGTTTCTCCAGCCACTCCCGCGTTTTTCCAAGAAACGGTAGCGTTTTTTCACACACACCCATAAAACGGCCAGTTACCGCCCAGAAACACCCACTTCCTGTCAATCACATTACGATTACCAGAACGAAGAAAAAACCTCGGAATGCCGTGAGTAAAAAACCTAACTGCATAGCAAATTTACTTGGCGCAGTCGCACTGCGGACATTGCGCATGCGCATTAGCGACTAATCGCTCCGTTGCGAGAAAAAAATACTGAGCGAACAACTCGGAATGACCCCCTATATGTAATATAGTATATTCACTCAACATTCCAAGTATATGACCTTAATGAACAGAGAGCCAACATATATACACTCATGAACACTACTGTATATGTAATATAACAAAACCATAACACAGTATGGCCTTGCTCAGATTGGCGATCATTCACGATTTTACCATTTTAAAATATTGCTTAACAAGCATTCTTTTTGGTAAAAAAAAAAGACATCTCTAACTGTTTTTTATTTTCAGTTCCAATGCAAAAGATTACACAGCGAATAATCAAAAACCCCAAAACAACTCCTCATGCAAAACCTGGTAATGTTTTCACATGTACTTTAAGGTTTTAATAATTTTAATTCCTATTAAGCATTTTTCTAGCTTTTATGAGCCCACTGACCCTTGAAACACAAGTTGGATTATGTAAATTATGTATATTTTATAAATATACATAATAAATAAATAAATAAAGAATATTCATGTGAGTGAACACAAACACACATAGATACATACATACATACATAGATACATACATACATACATACATACATATACTGTACATGCACCAGCACACATACATACTGTACATGCACGAGCACACAAACATACATACATACATACATACATACATACATACATACATACAAACAAATACACACATAAACACTGACTTCTAACTTACATGATCCACCATGGGCTGGGAGCAGAGGGGCGGCAGTGTGAGGATGGAGGGAGCTTCTGTGGCTGAGCATGCACAGCCAGCAGCTCCCCCGGGACATTGTGGCTGCGGCTTTTGCTGAGACGGAGACAAAGTCGTCTCCGTCTCAAAAATAGAAATCTCGGCTCATCAGGGGGGGTGGGGGTTTCCAGGTAATCAGAAACCCTCCCTGCGTGCACCACTGATGAGGAGGGAAATTAATTGGCCAGGAGGGAGCTGCATCTGCGTGATCATTATTATTATTTATGATTTATTACCAGTTATTTATATAGTGCATACATACTCCGCAGCGCTTCACTGAGAATATTCAGAGAGTCACCTCAGTCCCTGCCCCAGTGGAGCTTACAATCTATATTCCCTAGTACATGCACACACATACAGTCTAGAGTTAATTTTTGTTGAGAGACAAGTAATCTACCACTATCATTTTGGAGTGTGGGAAGAACACAGAGTACCGGGAGGAAGCCCACACAAGCACAGGGAGAATATACAAACTCCACACAGTTATGGCCTTAGTGAGAATCAAAACCAGGGGGACGATTCAGACCTGATCGCTAGGCTGCATTTTCTCACAGCCTGCAATCAAATCTGAACTGCACATGCATGTTCACCACAATGCGCAGGCGCGACGGTCTGCAGCAACGGGGATCGCCGCTCAGCGATGGGATGGTGTGAAAATTCCGAAAGCAACGGCGATCGCAAGGAGATTGACAGGAAGAGGGCGTTTGTGGGTGGCAACTGACCATTTTAAAGGAGTGTCCGGGAAAACACAGGAGGGACCAGGCGTTTGGAGGGAGGGATTCGGATGTCAGCTCCGGCCCCGATCATCACAGCGGCTAAGTAAGGCCTGGGCTGAGCAGAAACTGCACAAACTTATGTTTGTGCAGTCCTGCTACACATGCGATTGCACACCTGCACACACACCATACCCTCCCCCTGCAGGTGGTGACTACCTGATTGCAGGGATGCAAAAACCGCACCCTAGCGATCAGGTCTGATTTACCCCCCAAGACCTCAGTGCTGTGAGGCAGTAATGTTAACCATTACACCAACTGTGCTGCCCACCCTTATGGTGCTGTGGACCCTGGCTGGGTCTTCCTTGTACCTCAGCTCTGCTTCACTACAGTGCAGCTGCAGGCTCGGTGTATTGGCAAACTGGCTGTGGTGTGCAGAGTATAAGGGGAGCCAGGTAGACAAAGTGAAGGACGGAGGTGAGACCGTACCTGTCATATATTGCCCCCATGATAGAAACGCCAATGGCCGTGTGCATGAAACGCTAAAGTCACTAAGATGCATATGGTCAGGATTAGCGGTCAGGGTTAGTTGCTGACATTCTGTGGAAATAGAAATACAGTCGTAGTGTTCCGCATAGTTCCTACTCTTACACTCTGACATATCCGTAACGCATCAAATTGTTGGGTTTCAGCCTAATTTAAGATATTGTTCGTCATTGGTAGTGTACACACTGCATGATTTGCTCCTAGTCGTTAGCAACATTTTCAAAATTAAGTTGCATGTACAGAGGACGGAGGATGTCGCTAACGACCCGCATGACTGCAGGGGTGTACCTAGGAGTCCGGCCGCCCCTGGCAAAGTAAGGGACTGGCGCCCCCCGTATATGAAATAGGGAAGGTGCATGTGCAAAAAAGGGACATGATCTTGTGGGAAAGAGGCATGACCATACAATAGTTCCCCAATTCAAATTATGCTACACAGTAGTAACCCTTATATACATTATGCCCAAATAGTAGCAGTTCCCTTTACACATTAAGCCCACACAGTAATTCTTATAACACTGAGGAGACATCAGCAATGCCTGGCTTGGCTGAGGAGGCAATGCCACCCAAGGCCTGGTAGTTAAATCAAATAGTAGTGCAAAGAAGTACAGTACAGCGCACTACCCAGTGGTGCAAGTAGAAAAAATTCTTAGTGGTACTGTATGCGCGGTCCAAAGGTGCACGCACAGCAAAAATGGGTGTGGCCACATGGGGCGTGGCCAATGAAAATGGGGGCGTGATACACAAATACCCCTACAGTGCCAGATACACACAAGCCCCCACAGTGCCAGATACACACATGCCCCCACATTGCGAGATACACATATGCCTCCACGGTGCCAGATATGCCCCCACAGTGCCAGATAGACATATGACCCCATAGTGCCAGATATGCCCCCACAGTGCCAGATATGCCCCCACGTTGTAAGATATGCCTCGACATTGCCAGATACACATGCCCCCACGGTGCCAGATATGCCCTCATAGTGCCAGATATGCCCCACGGTGCCAGATACACATATGCCCTCACGGTGCCACATAAGGCCTCACAGTCATATTGTCATAGTCCCCATCTCCCTCCCAGCACATAGCCATAGTCCCCTCCCAGTAAATAGCCACAGCCCCCACCTCCCCAAGCAATAGCCGTAGTCCCCCCAGCACATAGCCGTAGTCTCCACCTCTCCCAACACAGTCATACAGTAGTCCCCACCCCCTTCCCATCACATAACAATATTTCCCTGCCAGCATAGATAGCCATAGCCCCCTCCCTGCACATAGCCCCTCACCTCCCCAAGCACATAACCATAGTCCCCAACATAGCTGTAGTCCGATCTTAGCACATAGTAGTAGTCTACCCCACTCCCAGCACATACATAGCCTCCCCACACAGCACATAGCCCTAGTCCCCACCCCACAACATCCCAGCAGATAGCCGTAGTGTCTGGCAATACCTGCTGTGCCGAGTGGCCTGGGATGGAGGGTGGAGGATAGCTCAGCCGGCAGGAGCTAGCGCCGGTGTCCGGCACCACACCAAACTACGTGAAGAAACTGATATTTAACTACAGCTCCCAGCAGCCCTTGCTGCCGGGAGCTCCCGACAGCAAGGGTTGATGGGAGTTGTAGTTTATTTTCAGTTTCTTCCCTGTAGTGCATTGCGGTGCCTGACACCGGCGCCGGCTCCTGCCTGCTGAGCGATCCTCCACCCTCCATCCTAGGCAATGCACAGGCAGCTTGGTACAGCAGGTATTGCCAGACACAGTACCAGATTAAGGTCATGATGGGCCTGGAGCTGAAATTTATAAAGGGCCTATTTTGCACCGCCACAATGGGTGTGATCAGCATGGTGGGGGTGTGACTACTGATATGGGGGTGTGGTCTGTGCCATGGGGTGTGGTTAGCACCATCGGGGGCTTAACTAGCCACCTACCATCAATTTATGGACTAACTACAGATTTACTCAATATATATATATATTATAAAAAATTAGATGCAGTCAGGATACTGATCCTGGTGCTTGAAATACTGATGTCGGAATCCCGTCCGCACCAGGAACACAGTCGTTGAAATCCAGCCAGGACTCGGAATCCCGGCATCTAAATAACGACACCTGGAATCCCAGTCCTTTATTCAGTGGGGCGCAATTGCGTCTCGGTGCGCGCGTGGTGAAGGAGGGGATTAGGTTTACCCATCAGAAGAGGGGTTAGGGTTTAGGGATAATTAGGCTATGGTTAGTTACCGGGCAGGGAGGGTTAGGGTTAGGCATTTAGCAGGGGGGTTTAGGGTTAGGCAGTGGGGAAGGGAGTATTAGGGTTAGGCACCGAGGTGGGTTAGGGAGCTTAATGGGGGGCTGTTGGGATTCTGATGGACGGGATGCCGCTGTCTGTATACTGACAGCCAGCATCCTGTCCATCGGCGAATCTTACTGAACCTATACAATGTACAGTTTGCCTTATTACTAAAAAATATATATATATTTACATATTTACACACATACACACACACATATACATATATATATATATATATATATATATACACACACACATACACATACACACACAGTGGTAGAAGTGGAAATTTTGAAGTGGGGGTATGCAAAATTCAAGGAAGTAATTATGCGCACGCCAAAGGTACTTCCAGAAAAGGGCATGGTCACCCAAAAGGGGGCGTGTCCAGTGTAGTAAAACCCCTTATACTATCTAGTACTGGTGCCCCTTTCACCTTATAGCACACTGAATGAGCCGAAATTCACATTGTAGCACACTGAATGAGCCGAAATTCACCTTGTAGCACACTGAATGATCCGAAATTCACATTATAGCACACTGAATGATCCGAAATTCACATTATAGCACACTGAATGAGCCGAATCTCACATTGTAGCACAATGAATGAGCCGAAACTCACATTGTAGCACAATGATTGAGCTGAAATTCACATTGTAGCACACCGAATGAGCTGAAATTCACATTGTAGCACACTGAATGAGCCGAAATTCACATTGTAGCACACTGAATGAGCCGAAATTCACATTGTAGCACACTGAATGAGCCGAAACTCACATTGTAGCACACTGAATGAGCCGAAATTCACATTGTAGCACACTGAATGAGCCAAAACTCACATGATAGCACACTAAATGAGCCGAAATTCACATTATAGCACACTGAATGATCCGAAATTCACATTATAGCACACTGAATGAGCGGAAATTCACATTATAGCACACTGAATGATACGAAATTCACATTATAGCACACTGAATGAGCCAAAATTCACATTGTAGCACACTGAATGAGCCAAAATTCACATTGTAGCACACTGAATGAGCTGAAATTCACATTGTAGCACACCGAATGAGCTGAAAGTCACATGGAAGCACACTGAATGAGCCGAAATTCACCTTGTAGCACACCGAATGAGCCGAAACTCACCTTGTAGCACACTGAATGAGCCAAAATTCACATTGTAGCACACTGAATGAGCCGAAATTCACACTGTAGCATACTGAATGAGCCAAAACTCACATGATAGCACACTGAATGAGCCGAAATTCACATTATAGCACACTGAATGAGCCGAAGCTCACATTGTAGCACACTGAATGAGCCGACATTCACATTGTAGCACACTGAATGAGCCGAAATTCACATTGTTGCACACTGAATGAGCCGAAATTCACACTGTAGCACACTGAATGAGCCAAAACTCACATGATAGCACACTGAATGAGCCGAAATTCACATTATAGCACACTGAATGATCCGAAATTGTGACAGCAGGGACAGCCAGAGTGACGACAGGGAGAGAGAGAGTGACGACAGTGACGACAGGGAGAGAGAGTGACGACAGGGAGAGAGAGTGACAACAGGGAGAGAGTGATGACAGTGACGACAGGGAGAGAGAGTGACGACAGGGAGAGAGAGTGACGACAGTGATGACAGGGGGAGAGAGTGACGACAGGGAGAGAGAGTGACGACAGTGACGTCAGGGAGAGAGAGTGACGTCAGGGAGAGAGAGTGACGTCAGGGAGAGAGAGTGACGACAGTGAGAGACGACAGGGAGAGAGAGTGACGACAGGGAGAGAGAATGATGACAATGACGACAGGGAGAGCGAGTGACGACAGGGAGAGAGAGTGACGACAGGGAGAGAGAGTGATGACAGTGACGACAGGGAGAGAGAGTGACGACAGGGAGAGAGAGTGACGACAGGGAGAGAGTGATGACAGTGATGACAGGGAGAGAGTGATGACAGGGAGAGAGAGTGACGACAGGGAGAGAGAGTGACGTCAGGGAGAGACGACATTGAGAGACGACAGTGACGACAGGGAGAGAGAGTGACGACAGTGACAGAGAGTGACGACAGGGAGAGAGAGTGACGACAGTGACAGGGAGAGAGAGTGACGACAGGGAGAGAGAGTGACGACAGGGAGAGAGAGTGACGACAGGGAGAGACGACAGTGAGAGACGACAGTGACGACAGGGAGAGAGTGATGACAGGGAGAGAGAGTGACGACAGGGAGAGACGACAGTGAGACGACAGTGACGAAAGGGAGAGAGAGTGATGACAGGGAGAGAGTGACGACAGGGAGAGAGAGTTTCGACAGTGACAGGGAGAGAGAGTGACGACAGGGAGAGAGAGTGACGACAGGGAGAGAGGTGACAGCAGGGTAACATTACCTCATTTGTTGCTGGTGGCTGGCAGCGGTGAGCGGTAGGCTGCTGGAGGCGGCGGGTGGCTGGCGGCAGGCGGCTGGTGGCGAGCGGCTGGCAGTGAGCGGCTGTGAGCTAATACAGTGCTCTACACAGCCGCCGGCCGCCACGCAGGGACTCCACAATGTGCAGCAGGATCGCCACTTCCCTCGCCTCCTGCTGCACTTTCAGGTCCGCATTTCCGGGTCAGTGGAAGTGGCGGTATACCATAACGCCGTATACCGCCCCACTTTGACCACTGCACACACACTTACATATACAGTATATGTATATTTATATATCCTATAGTTTGTCTTAAATATATAAACACAGCATATTTTATAGATAGATATACATATCTATATATATATATAGATATCTATATGTATCTGCAATTACCATTGCCTCAGTATGTTACATGATGTCTGATATCTCACCTCAGTATGGAGGATATCAGACGTTCTACTGCCACCTTCACGGAGCTACAGCTAGGGGATATTGGCGGCAGCGCTGCTACCCTGCTTTTATTGGCCTGGGCTATTGAATGTGGACGGGAGTCCGGGTGCGGAAGTGGCGGGGCGGCACCTTTTGATGTCACATGCTGTGACATCACCCGCCGCGGAGGAGGCGCCACTAGGATGCGCTGTGTCATGCAGGGAAGGCTGAGAAAGCCTCACTTTATCGGTCAGTGGCGCTGTTAAATTCGCCAGCGCGGCTGCAGGAGGGGGGTCTCGGGTGTTAAGGGCGGAGGGCGCAGGAGGTGGGGCCTGCCTAGGAGGCTGCAGTAGCAGGAAATTGTATTTCCTGTCTACTGAAGCACAGAGATCTGCGATGCAGTGGGCCTATTTTAGAAGGTGGGCCTGGAGCTGCAGCTCCATCAGCCCCATTGTTAATCCGGCCCTGGCCAGACACTACGGCTTAAAGGACTCCATCCATTGGCCGAGCGTGGTACCATCAGGTGGCGCCCCTGGCGAGTGCCATTCTGGCCAATGGGTAGATACGCCCCTGTGCAGGAGCATGCACCACTAGTGATACAGTGCGCACACATTATGATTTATGAATTCTGAATTATGATTTTGTCATAATGAATGTTTGTTATCACCAAATTCCTTTAAAATGTTGTCTAGTGTGTACCCGGCTTAAGGGGCATTGCCAAGAGCCAGATCCGTGAGCCCTTCCCTAAACGCTCCATTCTACTCATTTCATATCCAAGGCCAGATCTATTCTCCTGGAGAATAAATGTCCAAACTCCACAGCAGTAATCCAAGAAAATCCAGGTTATGTGAATAACCACTCAGCTGTGCCACCCTCTGCGTATTGAATGGTATGATGCACATGTGACCGTTCTACCAGTGAACGTTCTACCACTGACACTTTCACATGCCAGCCCTCTAACTGAGCTTGCCAGACTGACCTCCTATTGTACAGTAGCTGCATATAAATTCATGATATAAAATCATATTAATTCCTTCTACAGGGTATTAGCCATCACAGGGAGAGGCAGGAATCTATGCAGGATTGCCCTATGCTGACCCTACGTATTCATAACGGGAGGAATTTGATGTTCTGGCGGTCAGGATCCCGGCGCTCAGCATACCGGTGCCAGGATTCTGACAGCCACCATACTGACAACTATTCTCCCTCTTGGGGGGTCCACAACACCCCTGGAGTAAGAATAAATAGCGTGGCGAGCGCAGCGAGCCCGCAAGGGGCTCTTTTGCGCTCGCCCCGCTGCCAGCATGCCGGCGGTCGGGATCCCAGTGCTGGTATGCTAGGTGCTGCGATCCTGACAGCCGGAATAACGTAGTATGCACTCGTTTGCAGAGGAAAGGAAGCTGTGCACAGCCGGTCCACTGTCTTAACACGAAGCCCCTGCACCATTGCCCATCATTTAATAAATGGATTGGCTCACCTCATGGCTATGATTCTACATGTTACCTCAAACAAAACTTTTTGCTATTCCTTCACTTGTTCTGATCCAGAAGGCATTGTTACCTTCCCATTGCAGAGGCCACAGGTGATGGCTGGATTCATTATAGACCTTCTAAAGAGAACCCGCAAGGGATTGTGGGAGGAAGAGGAGCTCCTGTGACCTTGGCCACATAGCACTGTATGTGTTGAGAGTCCCAACCAGAGTCCTGTCCATTTCTCTATGTTCAGAACCCAAAAATCAGTCTGACGCCACTTTCAACCTCTTACTACAGCAGTAGTCATAAATTGTGCTAATACTTACTTGATATCAGACATGCTTAGAGCAGTAGAATATGTTCATGCTAACCCTTTGCACAACCACTGTCTGAGAACATTCCTTCCCTTCCAGTTATAATCCTCCCCCGCGTTCCTCTCACTCTCTCCCTAATCCTCTCCCCTGCGTTCCTCTCACACGCTCTCGCTCTAATCCTCCCCCGCGTTCCTCTCACTCGCTCTCTCCCTAATCCTCCCCCAGCGTTCCTCTCACTCGCTCTCTCCATAATCCTCCCCCCAGCGTTCCTCTCACTCGCTCTCGCCCTAATCCTCACCCGCGTTCCTCTCACTCGCTCTCTCCCTAATACTCCCCCCACGTTCTTCTCACTCACTCTCTCTCTAATCCTCCCCCTGCGTTCCTCACACTCGCTCTCTCCCTAATCCTCCCCCCAGCGTTCCTCTCACTCGCTCTCGCCCTAATCCTCCCCCAGCGTTCCTCTCACTCGCTCTCTCCCTAATCCCCCGCCTGCATTCCTCTCTCGCTCTCTCCGTAATCCTCCCCCAGCGTTCCTCTCACTCGCTCTCGCCCTAATCCTCTCCCACTTTCCTCTCACTCGCTCTCTCCCTAATCCTCCCCCGCCTTCCTCTCACTCGCTCTCTCTCTAATCCAGCCACCGTGTTCCTCTCACTCGCTCTCTCCCTAATCCTCCCCCTGCGTTCCTCTCACTCTCTCTCTCCCTAATCCTCTCCCAGCATTCCTCTCACTCGCTCTCGCCCTAATCCTCCCCCGCGTTCCTCTCACTCGCTCTCTCCCTAATCCTCCCCCCGCGTTCCTCTTACTCACTCTCTCCATAATCCTCCCCCAGCATTCCTCTCACTCGCTCTCGCCCTAATCTTCCCCCATGTTCCTCTCACTCGCTATCTCCCTATTCCCCCCCTCGTTCCTCTCACTCGCTCTCTCCCTAATCCCGCGCCTGCATTCCTCTCACTCGCTCTCTCCCTAATCCTCCCCCAGCGTTCCTCTCACTCGCTCTGACCCTAATCCTCTCCCACTTTTCTCTCACTCGCTTTCTCCCTAATCCTCCCCCCCGCGTTCCTCTCACTCGCTCTCTCCCTAATCCTCCCCCGCGTTCCTCTCACTCTCTCTCTCCCTTATCCTCTCCCCTGCGTTCCTCTCACTCACTCTCGCCCTAATCCTCCCCCGCGTTCCTCTCACTCGCTCTCTCCCTAATCCCCCCCCCGCGTTCCTCTCACTCGCTCTCTCCCTAATCCTCCCCCAGCGTTCCTCTCACTCGCTCTCGCCCTAATCCTCCCCCGTGTTCCTCTCACTCGCTCTCTCCCTAATCCCCCGCCTGCATTCCTCTCACTCGCTCTCTCCCTAATCCTCCCCCAGCGTTCCTCTCACTCGCTCTCGCCCTAATCCTCTCCCACTTTCCTCTCACTCGCTCTCTCCCTAATCCTCCCCCGCCTTCCTCTCACTCGCTCTCTCTCTAATCCAACCACCGTGTTCCTCTCACTCGCTCTCTCCCTAATTCTCCCCCTGCGTTCCTCTCTCTCTCTCTCCCTAATCCTCCCCCCGCGTTCCTCTCACTCGCTCTCTCCCTAATCCTCCCCCCGCGTTCCTCTTACTCACTCTCTCCATAATCCTCCCCCAGCATTCATCTCACTCGCTCTCGCCCTAATCCTCCCCCGTGTTCCTCTCACTCGCTCTCTCCCTAATCCCCCGCCTGCATTCCTCTCACTCGCTCTCTCCCTAATCCTCCCCCAGCGTTCCTCTCACTCGCTCTCGCCCTAATCCTCTCCCACTTTCCTCTCACTCGCTCTCTCCCTAATCCTCCCCCGCCTTCCTCTCACTCGCTCTCTCTCTAATCCAACCACCGTGTTCCTCTCACTCGCTCTCTCCCTAATCCTCCCCCAGCATTCCTCTCACTCGCTCTCGCCCTAATCCTCCCCCCGCATTCCTCTCACTCGCTCTCTCCCTAATCCTCCCCCCGCGTTCCTCTTACTCACTCTCTCCATAATCCTCTCCCAGCATTCCTCTCACTCGCTCTCGCCCTAATCCTCCCCCATGTTCCTCTCACTCGCTATCTCCCTATTCCCCCCCTCGTTCCTCTCACTCGCTCTCTCCCTAATCCCGTGCCTGCATTCCTCTCACTCGCTCTTTCCCTAATCCTCCCCCAGCGTTCCTCTCACTCGCTCTCTCCCTAATCCTCCCCCGCGCTCCTCTCACTCGCTCTCTCCATAATCCTCCCCCCAGCGTTCCTCTCACTCGCTCTGACCCTAATCCTCTCCCACTTTCCTCTCACTCGCTTTCTCCCTAATCCTCCCCCCCGCGTTCCTCTCACTCTCTCTCTCCCTTATCCTCTCCCCTGCGTTCCTCTCACTCACTCTCGCCCTAATCCTCCCCCGCGTTCCTCTCACTCGCTCTCTCCCTAATCCTCCCCCCGCGTTCCTCTCACTCTCTCTCTCCCTAATCCTCTCCCCTGCGTTCCTCTCACTCGCTCTCTCCCTAATCCTCCCCCCGCGTTCCTCTCACTCGCTCTCTCCCTAATCCTCCCCCGCGCTCCTCTCACTCGATCTCTCCATAATCCTCCCCCCAGCGTTCCTCTCACTCGCTCTCGCCCTAATCCTCCCCCGCGTTCCTCTCACTCGCCTTCTCCCTAATACTCCCCCCGCGTTCCTCTCACTCGCTCTCCCTCTAATCCTCCCCCCACGTTCCTCTCACTTGCTCTCTCCCTAATACTCCCCCACGTTCCTCTCACTCACTCTCTCTCTAATCCTCCCCCCGCGTTCCTCTCACTCGCGCTCTCCCTAATCCTCCCCCCCAGCGTTCCTCTCACTCGCTCTCGCCCTAATCCTCCCCCAGCGTTCCTCTTACTCGCTCTCTCCCTAATCCCCCGCCGGCATTCCTCTCACTCGCTCTCTCCCTAATCCTCCCCCAGCGTTCCTCTCACTCGCTCTCGCCCTAATCCTCCCCCGCGTTCCTCTCACTCGCTCTCTCCCTAATCCTCCCCCAGCGTTCCTCTCACTTGCTCTCGCCCTAATCCTCCCCCGCGTTCCTCTCACTCGCTATCTCCCTAATCCCCCCCACGTTCCTCTCACTCAGTCTCTCTAATCCTCCCACCAGTGTTCCTCTCTCGCTCTCTCCCTAATCCCCCCCCCCCCGCATTCCTCTCACTCGCTCTCTCCCTAATCCCCCCCCCCGCATTCCTCTCACTCGCTCTCTCCCTAAACCCCCCACGTTCCTCTCACTCGCTCTCTCCCTAATCCTCTCCCCTGCGTTCCTCTCACTCGCTCTCTCCCTAATCCACCCCCTGCGTTCCTCTCATTTGCGCTCTCCCTAATCCTCCCCCACATTCCTCTCACTTGCTCTAACCCTAGCGCTCCCCTGGTGTTTCTCCCTACTGCTCTCTCCCTAGCCCTCCACCCGCATGCCCCTCACCTGCTCTCTCCCTAGCCCTCCCCCCGCGTGCCCCTCACCTGCTCTCTCCCTAGCCTTCCCCCCGCATGCCCCTCACCTGCTCTCACCCTAGCCTTCCACCTGCGTTCCTCTCACCTGCTCTAACCCTAGCTCTCCCCCCCATGTTCCTCTCACCTGCTCTAACCCTCCCAAATGTGTAAAAAAGGGGAATCTGCCTGCCTAATGTATAAAAAGCGGTACTTTGCTTCTGTAATGTGTAGAGATGTGCACCGGAAATTTTTCGGGTTTTGTGTTTTGGTTTTAGATTCGGTTCCGTGGCAGTGTTTTGGATTCGGACGCTTTTTGGCAAAACCTCCCTAAAAAAATGTTGTCGGATTCGGGTGTGTTTTGGATTTGGGTGTTTTTTTTAAAAAAAACGTCAAAAACAGCTTAAATCAAAGAATTTGGGAGTCATTTTGATCCCATAGTATTATTAACCTCAATAACCATACTTTACACTCATTTCCAGTCTATTCTGAACTCCTCACACCTCACAATATTATTTTTAGTCCTAAAATTTGCACCGAGGTCGCTGGATGACTAAACTAAGCGACCCTGGCCCATCTAGGAGTGGCACTGCAGTGTCAGACAGTATGGCACTTAAAAAAATTAGCCCCAAACATCACATGATGAAAAGATAAATTTTAAAAAAAAAGAGGTGCAAGATGGAATTGTCCTTGGGCCCTCCCACCCACCCTTATGCTGTATAAACAGGACATGCACACTTTAACAAACCCATCATTTCAGCCACAGGGTCTGCCACACGACTGTGGCTGAAATGACTGGTTGGAGGCAATTGCTGGTGAATGTCTCCACGGAGGAATTGATTAAAATTCATTTTGATGAACATCATCTCCACATTTTCTGGAAGTAACCTTGTACGCCGATTGCTGACAAGGTGACCTGCTGCACTAAACACTCTTTCGGAGTACACACTTGCTCTAACCCTAGCGCTTGGATTCAAGACCTGTGCTGAATCCAGATCCATTTAATCCCAGTCCAAGCCCAGGTTTGAGGTCTGGAACATCAGCCACAAACGAGTCCAGGACCGCTGGTTAGGTCCCAGCAGCAATAAAAGAAAACGCATGGGTGCAGTACGATCGTCTTCCAGTCTTACAGGGATTATGTCCCAAATTTCTTCTCTTTCATGGGTGGCGGGAGCAACTTAGGTAAAATAAAGCCAGTTTGTGCAAGGGCCTCCAAATTGCCTCTTTTTCCTGCCAGTATACGTATGGACTGTCTGACGTGCCTACTTGGATGTGGTCACTCATATAATCCTCCACCATTCTTTCAATGGTGACAGAATCATATGCTGTTACAGTAGACGACATGTCAGTAATCGTTGGCAGGTCCTTCATTCCAGACCAGATGTCAGCACTCGCTCCAGACTGCCCTGCATCACCGCCAGCGGGTGGGCTCGGAATTCTTAGCCTTTTCCTCGCAGCCCCAGTTGCGGGAGAATGTGAAGGAGGAGCTGTTGACGGGTCACGTTCCGCTTGACTTGACAAGTGTTTTACCAGCAGGTCTTTGCACCTCTGCAGACTTGTGTCTGCCGGAAAGAGAGATACAACGTAGGCTTTAAACCTAGGATCGAGCACGGTGGCCAAAATGTAGTGCTCTGATTTCAACAGATTGACCACCCGTGAATCCTGGTTAAGCGAATTAAGGGCTCCATCCACAAGTCCCACATGCCTAGCGTAATCGCTCCGTTTTAGCTCCTCCTTCAATCTCTCCAGCTGCTTCTGCAAAAGCCTGATGAGGGGAATGACCTGACTCAGGCTGGCAGTGTCTGAACTGAGTTCACGTGTGGCAAGTTCAAAGGGTTGCAGAACCTTGCACAACGTTGAAATCATTCTCCACTGCGCTTGAGTCAGGTGCATTCCCCCTCCTTTGCCTATATCGTAGGCAGATGTATAGGCTTGAATGGCCTTTTGCTGCTCCTCCATCCTCTGAAGCATATAGAGGGTTGAATTCCACCTCGTTACCACCTCTTGCTTCAGATGATGGCAGGGCAGGTTCAGGTGTTTTTGGTGGTGCTCCAGTCTTCGGTACGCGGTGCCTGTACGCCGAAAGTGGCCCGCAATTCTTCTGGCCACCGACAGCATCTCTTGCACGCCCCCGTAGTTTTAAAAAAAAATCTGCACCACCAAATTCAATGTATGTGCAAAACATGGGACGTGTCACAAATCCCCAGGAGAGTCCAATTGGGGTAAGCCATTCTGCGATGATGTTCCTCAGTTTCCGTAAGAGGTTGTCAGCTGTGTGCCTCTTATGGAAAGCAGTGATACAAAGTGTAGCCTGCCTAGGAACGAGTTGGCGTTTGCGAGATGCTGCTACTGGTGCCGCCGCTGCTGTTCTTGCTGCGGGAGGCAATATATCTACCCAGTGGGCTGTTACAGTCATATAGTCATGAGTCTGCCCTGCTCCACTTGTCCACACGTCCGTGGTTAAGTGGACATTGGGTACAACTGCATTTTTTAGGACACTGGTGACTCTTTTTCTGACGTCTGTGTACATTCTCGGTATCGCCTGCCTAGAGAAGTGGAACCTAGATGGTATTTGGTACCGGGGACACAGTACCTCAAGCAATTCTCTAATTCCCTGTGAGTTAACGGTGGATACCGGACACACGTTTAACACCAACACAGCTGCCAAGACCTGAGTTATCCGCTTTGCAGCAGGATGACTGCTGTGATATTTCATCTTCCTCGCAAAGGACTGTTGGACAGTCAATTGTTTTCTGGAAGTAGTACAAGTGGTCTTCCGACTTCCCCTCTGGGATGACAATCGACTCCCAGCAGCAACAACAGCAGCGCCAGCAGCAGTAGGCGTTACACTCAAGGATCCATCGGAGGAATCCCAGTTAGGAGAGGACTCGTCAGATTTGCCAGTGACATGGCCTGCATGACTATTGGCGTTCCTGTCTAAAGAGGAAATTGACACTGAGGGAGTTGGTGGTGTGGTTTGCAGGAGCTTGGGTACAAGAGGAAGGGATTTAGTTGTCAGTGAACTGCTTCCGCTGTCACCCAAAGTTTTTGAACTTGTCAATGACTTCTGATGAATGCGCTCCAGGTGACGTATAAGGGAGGATGTTCCCAGGTGGTTAACGTCCTTACCACTACTTATTACAGCTTGACAAAGGCAACACACGGCTTGACACTTGTTGTCCGCATTTCTGTTAAAATAATTCCACACCGAAGAGGTGATTTTTTTTGTAATTTGACCAGGCATGTCAATGGCCATATTCATCCCACGGACAACAGGTGTCTCCCCAGGTGCCTGACTTAAACAACACACCTCACCATCAGAATCCTCCATGTCAATTTCCTCCTCAGCGCCAGCAACACCCATATCCTCATCCTGGTGTACTTCAGTGACATCTTCAATTTGATTATCAGGAACTGGACTGTGGGTGCTCCTTCCAGCACTAGCGGGGGGCGTGCAAATGGTGGAAGGCGCCACCTCTTCCCGTCCAGTGTTGGGAAGGTCAGGCATCGCAACCGACACAATTGGACTCTCCTTAAGGATTTGTGATTTAGAAGAACGCACAGTTCTTTGCTGTGCTTTTGCCATATTAACTCTTTTAAGTTTTCTAGCAGGAGGATGAGTGCTTCCATCCTCATGTGAAGCTGAACCACTAGCCATGAACATAGGCCAGGGCCTCAGCCATTCCTTGCCACTCCATGTCGTCAATGGCATATTGGTAAGTTTACGCTTCTCCTCAGATGCTTTTAATTTAGATTTTTGGGTCATTTTACTGAACTTTAGTTTTTTGGATTTTACATGCTCTCTAGTATGACATTGGGCATCGGCCTTGGCAGACGACGTTGATGGCATTTCATCATCTCGGCCATGACTGGTGGCAGCAGCTTCAGCACGAGGTGGAAGTGGATCTTGATCTTTCCCTATTTTACCCTCCACATTTTTGTTCTCCATTTTTTAATGTGTGGAATTATATGCCTGTAATATATCAATAGCAATGGCCTACTGTACTGTACTATATATGTATACTGTTGGTCACCAAAATGCTGCACTGTAATACTATATATACTGCTCACAAAAATGCAGCACAGATATGGAATGGATACTTGCAGTGACACAGAGCTGCAAGATACAGCAATGGCCTACTGTACAACTATATAATGTTGGTCACCAAAATGCTGCACTGTAATACTATATATACTGCTCACAAAAAATGCAGCACAGATATGGAATGGATACTTGCAGTGACACAGAGCTGCAAGATACAGCAATGGCCTACTGTACAACTATATACTGTTGGTCACCAAAATGCTGCTCTGTAATACTATATATACTGCTCACAAAAATGCAGCACAGATATGGAATGGATACTTGCTGTGACACAGAGCTGCAAGATACAGCAATGGCCTACTGTACTGTACTACTATAATTATATACTGGCGGTCCCCAGTCCCCACAATAAAGCACACTGAGCACAGATATTTGCAGCACACTGAGCACAGATATGGAGCGTTTTCAGGCAGAGAACGTAGATATTTGCAGCACACTGAGCACAGATTACGGAGCTTTTCAGGGAGAGAACTCAGCCACGTCGCCGCCATTTTCACTTGTGCATTGGAGATTGAACGGAGAGTTCAATCTCCAATGCACAAGTGAAAATGGCGGCGATGCGCCGCTCTTTATATAGAATACGAATCTCGAGAGAATCCGACAGCGGGATGATGACATTCGGGCGCGTTCGGGTTAACCGAGCAAGGCGGGAAGATCCGAGGCTGCCTCGGACCCGTGTAAAATAGGTGAAGTTCGGGGGGGTTCGGATCTTGGAGAAACGAACCCGCTCATCTCTAGTAATGTGTAAAAAAAGGGGGCTCTGCTGCAGTAATGTGTAAAAATGGGGCTCTGCTACCATAATGTGTAAAAAGGGGACTCTGCTGCCGTAATGTTTGAAAGGGATCTCTACCTGCCGTAATGTGTGAAAGGGAGTTCTGCCAGCTGTAATCAAAAAAAGGGAGCTCTGCCTGCCATAATGTGTAAAAGGAGACTCCACCTGCTGTAAAGCGTAAAAGGGAGCTCTGCCTGCTGTAATGTGTAAAAGGGAGGTCTGTGACAATGCCCCTTTCACATGAAGCCACACCCCTATATATTTTAGGCACGCAGCAGCTCTGTTTTGTATGTAAGGAGGGGGGGGCTGCTAATACTGTTTCTGTCACACAGCGCTAAAATGTCTAGTTACGGCACTGACATGGGGAAACTGTTAAGGGAATATATGAAGGAAGTAGAGTGCTTTGGACTAATACCTGTTGAAGCTCCCCTGAGCAGCATATGTCAGAGGTTCCCAAACACTTTCCTCAAGGCACCCCAACGGTCCTGGTTTTAAATGTATCCAAGCTTGGCCACAGGTGACTTAATTAGCACCTTAGTCAATTGACTTAGCCATCTGCGCTGAGCCATGGATATACCTAAATCCTGGACTGTTGGCGTGCCTTGAGGACCGCGTTTGGGAACCTCTGGCATATGTCTTGCAAGGCGGCCCGCATCATGCAATGGTATATTCTCTGCCGGGCCACTCTTCCTGTGACAGGTGCCAGTGGGCTGCCTGCAAGTGCATCACATATATATATTCACACACTTATACACATACATACACTTACATACATATATACATACATTTATATAGTCACACATACAGTTGCACACATATATGCATATATAGTCCCATACATATGTACAATCACATACAGTACAAGCAGCAACACACACACTTACACATATATACATATGGTCACATACAATATACTATACACATACACAGTCACACACTTATATACATATAGACACACATCCACACACTTATACACATATAGGCACATAGTCACACACTTATATACATATATACACATAGCCACACACTTATAAACATATCTCCTTGCTGCTTTTCTCTGAGGAACCTTTCCTCCTCCTCTTGTTGCTCTCTATGGTCCTTCGTCTCTTTCTGTTGGTCTATGCAGAGTCTTTCTTTTAGCTCTTGGGCTCTTTTGTTGGTCTCCCTAGGAACTGCACAAATAATCCCTGTCAGCTCTTCCTCATCCAAATCATTGCATATGACATTTCGGATCTGACAGGAAAGAAAAGTATAGAACACAGTAAGCTTTTGTATTTTTTATAGATACAGGGTTGGCTGGCACACAGGAGTACAGGGGAAATACCCAGTGGGCCACACTTCCTTAAGTCCCTCCCCCTCCTCTAAGGATCAGGTTTCAGACTGTGCGCTTGAATTATAAATAATTCATATGTTACATTATACTGCCCATGACTATGATATATTTTTAACAGGGTATTGCGGTTATTAATCTGGTACATTATCATGCATGGACTAGCAATATTTATTATATATATACTAATCGAGAGGCCCAGACAATGCACTCTTAAATGGATAGCCAAGCCTCTCTGGAGTCTGGCCACACCCATAAGCATAGGCCACTACTCAAAACCATAATTAGGCTGGTGAGGACGGTGCTCAGCACACCGCGCATAAGCCTTGTGGGCGGAAAACCATCCACAACCACCAGCGATGGTCTATGTGCCACCACCAGCTTACAGCGCAGCCAAGTGACTGCTATAATATATGGGTGGGCTGTATTGGGTGACAGGGTGGCATGATCTGCCCAGTTTGCCGGTTCAATGTTGCTGCGTGGCTGGGCTGCAGGTGCTTCACTTTGCAGAGATTGCGGCTGGGAGACATGTAGAGTATTCTCCCGGCAACTGTGACAGTGACTGTGCTTTACAGGTGCAGCGTCTCAGGGGAGGAGCAGCTTGGTCGGGTCACAGGCAACAGCTTCCTAATCTAATGTGTACAGGGAATCTTAAACTGTGCTATCCGTGGGTTACACTGGGTACACATTAAACAATGTGTACACAGTGCGATCTCATCAGTGACAGGAGCCAACAGTGTTGCCAGCATTGGCAAGTGAATACACACTTGCCGATGAAGGCAGCGACGAGCGATGGCAGAGGGGGGTGGGAGCAGAATGGTCTGATGGAGGATGTCGCCGACGCGCAGGAGAGTGTATTATAAGCGACATGGTGCTTAATTCAGACCTGATCGCTAGGCTGCGTTTTCCTACAGTGGTCAATTAGGTCTAAACTACGCATGCATACGACCATCACACAGGTACAAAGCAGATCGCCGCTCAGCGATGGGTATGTGCGAAGGATCCATTCGCTCGGGCGTTCGCAAGGAGATGACATGAAGAAGGCGTTTGTGGGTGTCAACTGACCGTTTTCTGGGAGTGTTTGGAAAAACGCAGGCGTGTACAAGTGTTTGCAGGGAGGGTTCCTGACGTCAATTTCGGTCCCGAACAGGCTGAAGTGTTCGCAGCGGCTGAGTAAGTCCTGGGCTACGCGAGTGAACAGGTCTGAATTAGGCATATTAGTGCATATATAATAGAGGATATTGTGAACGATGTGTCGGAATCAGGCACATCGTCCACAATATCGTCTTGTGTGTACCCAGCTTTAGCCAGCCCCCTTTACCCAACAGTGCTGTGCAGTGGCTGGCCCTCTTCCTGTCTCCTCCATCCTTCCTCTCTATACACTGGCTGCCTCTGTTATACCAGGTACAGTAAGTGGCTTGAGGGGTAGGGGGGTTACTGAGGGGTGCTGACAGCTTATGAGAGAGATAGAGCTTATAAGACATAAAAGGGGGGTCATTCCGACCCGATCGCTCTCTGTAGATTATCGTAGCGCAGCGATCGGGTCGGATCTGCGCATGCGCCGGCGCCACAGTGCGCCGGCGTATGCTGGGCGGCCGAAGGCCGTTGTATTGTAGCGATCGCCTCTGCCTGATTGACAGGCAGAGACAGTCGCTGGGAGGGGGCTGGACGGTAGCGTTAATCTGCCGTTTAGGGGGGGCGCGGTCCGGCCAACGCAGGCGTGGCTGGACCGTTGGGGGGGCGGGCCGCGGCGGCTGCGTGACATCACTTGCAGCCGCTGCGACCCGGGCAGTGAGGAGGTTCTCCCGGCCAGCCGCAGGGGCTGCGCTGGCCGGGAGTTACTCCTGAAATGTAAAAGCATTGCCACTGTGCGATGCTTTTGCATTTCTGCGGGGGGGGGGGAGGGGGGAGAGGCACTGACATGTGGAGTGGACTAGCCCTGTGCTGGGCGTCCCCCTGCATGTCTGAGTGCCTGATCGTAGCTGTGCTACATTTAGCACGGCTACGATCAACTCGGAATGACCCCCGTGGTGCGATGTACTAAACCAGAAATTAGATAAAAACCCAGTTTTCAGGATTATTACCACATTTCTAAATGTACTAAAGCCCCTACTATGGGTTCTTTCTGTGTCGGGAAGTGTGAGGGATCTAATCGGATCCCTCCCAACATGCGCAGATGGACTCCCGGGTTAGTACATGCGATTAGAATCGTATGATGTGTAGCGATGTGTGGTGGATGTATACCTCAGGGTGTTGCCAGGGGTTTCATGTGCTGGGTGTAATGCTTGTTGCCAGGGGTTTCAAGCGCTGGGTGTCATGCTCGTTGCCAGGGGTTTCCTGCTCTGGGATCCATGCTTGTTGCCTGGGGTTTCATGTGCTGGGTGTCATGCTTGTTACCAGAGGTTTCATGCGCTGGGATTCATGCTCGTTGTCAAGGGTAATGCCTGTTACCAAGGGTAATGCCTGTTACCAAGGGTAATGCTCGTTGCCAAGGGCTGTATAATACCTGGTGCGGCGGATGCCACACTCGCCTACCGCTAGAAACAGCACTGCTTCCAGCCCAGAGAGAGAGCTTATGAGAGAGAGAGCTTATGATAGAGCTAATGAAAGAGAGAGAGCTTATGAATATAGAGCTAATGAGAGAGAGTTTACAAGTGAGCACTGAGATAGAGCGCTTATGAAAGAGCTGAGGAAAGAGAGAGCTTAAATATGTATAAGTAGAAAATTTGCTAACTTTTGTGAGGAAAATAGAAAACAATTTTAATACTTATTATTTACAGTGCATCCGGAAAGTATTTACAACTAGAGATGAGCGCCGGAAATTTTTCGGGTTTTGTGTTTTGGTTTTGGGTTCGGTTCTGCGGCCGTGTTTTGGGTTCGACCGCGTTTTGGCAAAACCTCACCGAATTTTTTTTGTCGGATTCGGGTGTGTTTTGGATTCGGGTGTTTTTTTCAAAAAACACTAAAAAACAGCTTAAATCATAGAATTTGGGGGTCATTTTGATCCCAAAGTATTATTAACCTCAAAAACCATAATTTACACTCATTTTCAGTCTATTCTGAATACCTCACAATATTATTTTTAGTCCTAAAATTTGCACCTAGGTCGCTGGATGACTAAGATAAGCGACCCTAGTGGCCGACACAAACACCGGGCCCATCTAGGAGTGTCACTGCAGTGTCACGCAGGATGTCCCTTCCAAAAAACCCTCCCCAAACAGCACATGACGCAAAGAAAAAAAGAGGCGCAATGAGGTAGCTGTGTGAGTAAGATAAGCGACCCTAGTGGCCGACACAAACACCGGGCCCATCTAGGAGTGTCACTGCAGTGTCACGCAGGATGTCCCTTCCAAAAAACCCTCCCCAAACAGCACATGACGCAAAGAAAAAAAGAGGCGCAATGAGGTAGCTGTGTGAGTAAGATAAGCGACCCTAGTGGCCGACACAAACACCGGGCCCATCTAGGAGTGGCACTGCAGTGTCACGCAGGATGTCCCTTCCAAAAAACCCTCCCCAAACAGCACATGACGCAAAGAAAAAAAGAGGCGCAATGAGGTAGCTGTGTGAGTAAGATAAGCGACCCTAGTGGCCGACACAAACACCGGGCCCATCTAGGAGTGTCACTGCAGTGTCACGCAGGATGTCCCTTCCAAAAAACCCTCCCCAAACAGCACATGACGCAAAGAAAAAAAGAGGCGCAATGAGGTAGCTGTGTGAGTAAGATAAGCGACCCTAGTGGCCGACACAAACACCGGGCCCATCTAGGAGTGGCACTGCAGTGTCACGCAGGATGTCCCTTCCAAAAAACCCTCCCCAAACAGCACATGACGCAAAGAAAAATTAAAGAAAAAAGAGGTGCAAGATGGAATTGTCCTTGGGCCCTCCCACCCACCCTTATGTTGTATAAACAGGACATGCACACTTTAACCAACCCATCATTTCAGTGACAGGGTCTGCCACACGACTGTGACTGAAATGACGGGTTGGTTTGGACCCCCACCAAAAAAGAAGCAATTAATCTCTCCTTGCACAAACTGGCTCTACAGAGGCAAGATGTCCACCTCATCATCATCCTCCGATATATCACCGTGTACATCCCCCTCCTCACAGATTATCAATTCGTCCCCACTGGAATCCACCATCTCAGCTCCCTGTGTACTTTGTGGAGGCAATTGCTGCTGGTCAATGTCTCCGCGGAGGAATTGATTATAATTCATTTTAATGAACATCATCTTCTCCACATTTTCTGGATGTAACCTCGTACGCCGATTGCTGACAAGGTGAGCGGCGGCACTAAACACTCTTTCGGAGTACACACTTGTGGGAGGGCAACTTAGGTAGAATAAAGCCAGTTTGTGCAAGGGCCTCCAAATTGCCTCTTTTTCCTGCCAGTATAAGTACGGACTGTGTGACGTGCCTACTTGGATGCGGTCACTCATATAATCCTCCACCATTCTTTCAATGTTGAGAGAATCATATGCAGTGACAGTAGACGACATGTCCGTAATCGTTGTCAGGTCCTTCAGTCCGGACCAGATGTCAGCATCAGCAGTCGCTCCAGACTGCCCTGCATCACCGCCAGCGGGTGGGCTCGGAATTCTGAGCCTTTTCCTCGCACCCCCAGTTGCGGGAGAATGTGAAGGAGGAGATGTTGACAGGTCGCGTTCCGCTTGACTTGACAATTTTGTCACCAGCAGGTCTTTGCACCCCAGCAGACTTGTGTCTGCCGGAAAGAGAGATCCAAGGTAGGTTTTAAATCTAGGATCGAGCACGGTGGCCAAAATGTAGTGCTCTGATTTCAACAGATTGACCACCCGTGATTCCTTGTTAAGCGAATTAAGGGCTGCATCCACAAGTCCCACATGCCTAGCGGAATCGCTCCCTTTTAGCTCCTTCTTCAATGCCTCCAGCTTCTTCTGCAAAAGCCTGATGAGGGGAATGACCTGACTCAGGCTGGCAGTGTCTGAACTGACTTCACGTGTGGCAAGTTCAAAGGGCATCAGAACCTTGCACAACGTTGAAATCATTCTCCACTGCGCTTGAGACAGGTGCATTCCACCTCCTATATCGTGCTCAATTGTATAGGCTTGAATGGCCTTTTGCTGCTCCTCCAACCTCTGAAGCATATAGAGGGTTGAATTCCACCTCGTTACCACTTCTTGCTTCAGATGATGGCAGGGCAGGTTCAGTAGTTTTTGGTGGTGCTCCAGTCTTCTGTACGTGGTGCCTGTACGCCGAAAGTGTCCCGCAATTCTTCTGGCCACCGACAGCATCTCTTGCATGCCCCTGTCGTTTTTTTAAAAATTCTGCACCACCAAATTCAAGGTATGTGCAAAACATGGGACGTGCTGGAATTTGCCCATATTTAATGCACACACAATATTGCTGGCGTTGTCCGATGCCACAAATCCACAGGAGAGTCCAATTGGGGTAAGCCATTCCGCGATGATCTTCCTCAGTTGCCGTAAGAGGTTTTCAGCTGTGTGCGTATTCTGGAAAGCGGTGATACAAAGCGTAGCCTGCCTAGGAAAGAGTTGGCGTTTGCGAGATGCTGCTACTGGTGCCGCCGCTGCTGTTCTTGCGGCGGGAGTCCATACATCTACCCAGTGGGCTGTCACAGTCATATAGTCCTGACCCTGCCCTGCTCCACTTGTCCACATGTCCGTGGTTAAGTGGACATTGGGTACAACTGCATTTTTTAGGACACTGGTGAGTCTTTTTCTGACGTCCGTGTACATTCTCGGTATCGCCTGCCTAGAGAAGTGGAACCTAGATGGTATTTGGTAACGGGGGCACACTGCCTCAATAAATTATCTAGTTCCCTGTGAACTAACGGCGGATACCGGACGCACGTCTAACACCAACATAGTTGTCAAGGCCTCAGTTATCCGCTTTGCAGCAGGATGACTGCTGTGATATTTCATCTTCCTCGCAAAGGACTGTTGGACAGTCAATTGCTTACTGGAAGTAGTACAAGTGGGCTTACGACTTCCCCTCTGGGATGACGATCGACTCCCAGCAGCAACAACAGCAGCGCCAGCAGCAGTAGGCATTACACTCAAGGATGCATCGGAGGAATCCCAGGCAGGAGAGGACTCGTCAGAATTGCCAGTGACATGGCCTGCAGGACTATTGGCATTCCTGGGGAAGGAGGAAATTGACACTGAGGGAGTTGGTGGGGTGGTTTGCGTGAGCTTGGTTACAAGAGGAAGGGATTTACTGGTCAGTGGACTGCTTCCGCTGTCACCCAAAGTTTTTGAACTTGTCACTGACTTATTATGAATGCGCTGCAGGTGACGTATAAGGGAGGATGTTCCGAGGTGGTTAACGTCCTTACCCCTACTTATTACAGCTTGACAAAGGCAAAACACGGCTTGACAAATGTTGTCCGCATTTCTGGTGAAATACTTCCACACCGAAGAGCTGATTTCTTTTGTATTTTGACCAGGCATGTCAATGGCCCTATTCCTCCCACGGACAACAGGTGTCTCCCCGGGTGCCTGACTTAAACAAACCACCTCACCATCAGAATCCTCCTGGTCAATTTCCTCCCCAGCGCCAGCAACACCCATATCCTCCTCATCCTGGTGTACTTCAACACTGACATCTTCAATCTGACTATCAGGAACTGGACTGCGGGTGCTCCTTCCAGCACTTGCAGGGGGCGTGCAAATGGTGGAAGGCGCATGCTCTTCACGTCCAGTGTTGGGAAGGTCAGGCATCGCAACCGACACAATTGGACTCTCCTTGTGGATTTGGGATTTCGAAGAACGCACAGTTCTTTGCGGTGCTTTTGCCAGCTTGAGTCTTTTCCGTTTTCTAGCGAGAGGCTGAGTGCTTCCATCCTCATGTGAAGCTGAACCACTAGCCATGAACATAGGCCAGGACCTCAGCCGTTCCTTGCCACTCCGTGTGGTAAATGGCATATTGGCAAGTTTACGCTTCTCCTCCGACAATTTTATTTTAGGTTTTGGAGTCCTTTTTTTACTGATATTTGGTGTTTTGGATTTGACATGCTCTGTACTATGACATTGGGCATCGGCCTTGGCAGACGACGTTGCTGGCATTTCATCGTCTCGGCCATGACTAGTGGCAGCAGCTTCAGCACGAGGTGGAAGTGGATCTTGATCTTTCCCTAATTTTGGAACCTCAACATTTTTGTTCTCCATATTTTAATAGGCACAACTAAAAGGCACCTCAGGTAAACAATGGAGATGGATGGATACTAGTATACTTATGGATGGACTGCCGAGTGCCGACACAGAGGTAGCTACAGCCGTGGACTAACGTACTGTGTCTGCTGCTAATATAGACTGGATGATTGATAATGAGATGAAATCAATATATATATGTATGTATATATAATATCACTAGTACTGCAGCCGGACAGGTAGATAATATATTTATTAGGTAATGATGACTGATGACGGACCTGCTGGACACTGTCAGCTCAGCAGCACCGCAGACTGCTACAGTAAGCTACTATACTATAGTAGTATGTACAAAGAAGAAAAAAAAAAAAAAACCACGGGTAGGTGGTATACAATTATGGATGGACTGCCGAGTGCCGACACAGAGGTAGCTACAGCCGTGGACTAACGTACTGTGTCTGCTGCTAATATAGAGTCTAGACTGGATGATAAATTATTGATAATGAGATGAAATCAATATAATATCACTAGTACTGCAGCCGGACAGGTACTATATATATTTATTATGTAATGACTGATGACGGACCAGCTGGACACTGTCAGGTCAGCACAGCACCGCAGACTGCTACAGTAAGCTACTATAGTAGTGTGTATAAAGAAGAATGAAAAAAAAACCACGGGTAGGTGGTATACAATATTATATATATATATATATATATATATATATATATATTATACAATTATATATATATATATATATATATATATATATATATATATATATATATATATATTAAACTGGTGGTGATTGATTATTAAACTGGTGGTCACTTCAGGACAGGTCACGTTGCAACTTGCAACTAGTACTCCGAGGCCTAAGCAGACAATCACAAAATATATTATTATACTGGTGGTCAGTGTGGTCACAACAATGGCAGTGTGGCACTGACTGGCAGCAAAAGTGTGCACTGTACGTTATATGTACTCCTGAGTCCTGCTCTCAGACTCTAACTGCTCCCCACTGTCAGTGTCTCCCCCACAAGTCAGATAATACACTTACAGTCACACTATCTAATCTATAAATATCACTTCAGCAAGTAGTATAGTAGTATACAGTAGTACTCCTCCTAATAATGCTCCCCGAAAATACTGTGTCTCTCTCTTCTCTAAACGGAGAGGACGCCAGCCACGTCCTCTCCCTATGACTCTCAATGCATGTGTGAAAATGGCGGCGACGCGCGGCTCCTTATATAGAATCCGAGTCTCGCGATAGAATCCGAGCCTCGCGAGAATCCGACAGCGTGATGATGACGTTCGGGCGCGCTCGGGTTAGCCGAGCAAGGCGGGAAGATCCGAGCCTGCTCGGACCCGTGTAAAAAACCTGAAGTTCGGGCGGGTTCGGATTCAGAGGAACCGAACCCGCTCATCTCTATTTACAACACTTCACTTTTTCCACATTTTGTTATGTTACAGCCTTATTCCAAAATGGAATAAATGAATTTTCCTCCCTGAAAATTCTACACACAATATTCAAAACAAAAAGCTAAGAAATCACATGTATATAAGTATTCACAACCTTCGCTCAATACTTTGTTGATGCACCGTTGGCAGCAATTACAGTCTCAAGTCTTTTTAAATATGATGCCAGAAGCTTGGCACACCTATCTTTGGCCCGTTTCACCCATTCCTCTTTGCAGCACCTCTCAAGCTCCATCAGGGTGGATTGGAAGCGTAAGTGCCCAGCCATTTGCAGATCTCTTCAATCGGATTCAAGTCTGGGCTCTGGCTGGGCCACACAAGGACATTCGTAGAGTTGTCCTGAAGACACTCCTTTGATATCTTGACTGTGTGCATAGGGTCGTTGTCCTGCTGTAAGATGAACCATCACCCCAGACTGAGGTCACGAGCGCTTTGGAGCAGGTTTTCATCCATGATGTCTCTACATTGCTTCATTCATCTTTCCCTCCCAGTTCCTGCCACTGAAAAACATCCCCACAGCATGATGCTGCCACCACCATGCTTCACTGTAGGAATGGTATTGGCCAGGTGATAAGCGGTGCCTGGTTTCCTCTAAACATGATGCCTGGCATTCACACCAGAGTTCAATCTTTGTCTCATCATACCAGAGAATTTTGTTTCTCATGGTCTGAGTCCTTCAGGTGCATTTTAGCAAACTCTAGGCGGACTGCCATGTGCTTTTTACTAAGAAGTGGATTCCGTCTGACCACTCTACCATACAGGCCTGATTGGTGGATTGCTGCAGATATGGTTGTCCTTCTGGAAGGTTCTCCTCTCTCCACAGAGGAATGCTGTATCTCTGACATAGTGACCATTAGGTTCTTGGTCATCTCCCTGACTATGGCCCTTCTCCCCCGATCGCTCAGTTTAGACGGCCGGCCAGTTCTAGAAAGCGTCCTGGTGGTTCCAAACTTCCACTTACGGATGATGGAGGCCACTCTGCTTATTGGGACCTTCAAAGCAGCAGATATATTTCTGTACCCTTCACCAGATTTGTGCATCGAGACAATCCTGTCTCGGAAGTCTACAGACAATTCCTTTGACTTCATGCTTGGTTTGTGCTCAGACATGCAGAATTTACCACAGGTGGACTCCAATTAAGCTGTAGGAACATCTCAAGGATGATCAGCGGAAACAGGATGCACCTGAGCTCAATTTTGAGATTCATGGCAAAGGCTGTAAATACTTATGTACATGATATTTTTTATTTTTAATAAATTTGCACACACAAAAAATTCACGTCATTATGGGGTATTGTGTGTATAATTTTGAGGGAAAATATTAATTCATTCCATTTTGGAATAAGGCTGTAACATAACAAAATGTGGAAAAAGTGAAGCACTGTAAATGGAAGACCATATGGCCAACTGCTGTCATGATGATTGGCCTATTTATATGTGGAGGTCTGGAGCTGCTGCCAGGATCCCCGGGTCGGTATGCTGACCTCCAGGATCCTAAGCGCCAGTCTCCCAGCTCAACCCATATAAGGTTGTCCCTTAGGTGTAAAACCTCAAATAGGGATAACACAAATCTGTTTTGTGACACCAACATGATAATTATAGTAATATGATATTTATTATAAGATATAATTATATATTATTAGTTAAGTAAATGTTGTAGCACCTCTTAGTGGTTAAATCCAGATACTATTTAAACAAACATTATTATTACTTGAGGTTTTTCTTTGATTGAACAATTTTTATATAAAAATATACCCAATTATTTATCCAGTGAGGTGGCTTATTCCTCCAACATGATACCCTGGAAAGGTCTAACTCTACCAGTGTCAGATATCTGCCAGCCGGGAATATCACCACTAGGCTCCCACTATCTCAAAGCTCCATCTTCCATATAACTCCCCTCCCCCAGTGATTGAAAGGGTGATCCATAAGGAATAATAGGCAGATCACGGAGTCTGGAATTGTTGTAGGCATCCACTATCTACTGCCCACAATCTACCTTATTGGATACAGTCAGACATTATTATGACTGGATCCACCCCTTGGGGCTCTCTCATCTAATGATAAAATAAGAAAGACAATGTTGAACACCTACCTGGGTGTATATTTTTAAGTTCCTCACATCAACCCTTAGATTGTCGAAAATAGGATTTAAATTACCTTCCGGTAAATCCTTTTCACTTAGTCCGTGGAGGTTACTGGGGATCCATTTAGTACCATGGGGCATAGACGGGAGCCTTGGGCACTTTAAGAAACTGATAGTGTGCATTGGATCCTCCCTCTATGCCCCTCCTACCAGACTCAGTCTAGGAAACTGTGCCCGAGGAGACGGACATACTTTAAGAGAAGGATAGATAATAAAAGTGGTGAGATTACGAACTAGCACACACAAACAAGAGGAAAGCCATGCTAACCAAACTTGAAACAGGAACAGCAACAGCTGAACCAAACAACAATACTTTACCAAGTAACAGTGCAGTAAGAACGAAGCACCGGGCGGGCGCCCAGTATCCTCTATGGACTACAAGAAAAGGATTTACCGGTAGGTAATTAAAATCCTATTTTCTCTTACGTCCTAGAGGATACTGGGGATCCATTTAGTACCATGGGGAAGTACCAAAGCTCCCAAACCGGGAGGGAGAGTGCTAAGGTTCCTGCAGAACTGATTGACCAAACTGAAGGTCCTCAGAGGCCAAAGTATCCAACTTGTAGAACTTTGTTCAAACCTGACCAAGTAGCTGCTCGGCAGAGCTGTAAAGCCGAGACACCCCGGGCAGCCACCCAAGAAGAACCCACAGACCTAGTCGAGTGGGCCTGTACAGATTTTGGAATCGGCAATCCTGCCGTGGAATAAGCATGCTGGATAGTAAATCTGATCCAGCGCGCAATGGACTGCTTTGAAGCAGGACACCCAATTTTATTGGGATCATAAAGAACAAACAGCGAGTCCGACTTCCTGTGACAAGCTGTTCGCTTTACATACACCTTCAAAGCCCTCACAACATCCAAAGACTTTGAAGTAGCAGAGGTGTCGGTAACAACCGGAACCACAATAGGTTGGTTGATGTGAGACGCAGACACCACTTTAGGAAGAAATTGCTGACGAGTTTTGAGTTCAGCTCTGTCTTCATGGAAAATTAAATAGGGGCTTTTGTAAGACAATGCCCCCAGCTTCGACACATGTCTTGCTGAAGCCAAGGCCAACAGTGTGACGGCCGTCCATGTAAGGTACTTTACGTCAACCTCCTGTAACGTTTCAAACCAGTCCGATTGGAGGAACTGCAGCACCAAATTGAGATCCCAGGGTGCTGTGGGAGGCACAAAGGGAGGTTGGATGTGTAGCACACCTTTCAAGAACGTCTGATCCTCAGGAATAGAAGCTAACTGTTTCTGAAAGAAAATGGATAAGGCCAAAATTTGGACTTTTATGGAGCCCAGACGTAGGCTCACACCCACCCCTGATTGGAGAAAAAGTAGGAAACATCCTAGATGAAATTCTACCACAGAAGATTTTCTGCTCTCACACCAAGAGACGTATTTCTTCCAAATACGGTGGTAATGTTTAGACATTACCCCCTTTCTGGCTTGGATCATAGTCGGGATGACCTTGTCAGGAATCCCTCTCCTGGCTAGAATCAGCTGTTCAACTTCCATGCTGTTAAACATAGCAGCTGTAAGTCTTGATAGACGAAAATAGGATTTTGGTACTTACCAGGTAAATCCTTTTCTTTGAATCCATAGGAGGCACTGGAGTACTCTAGGGATATGGACGGTTCCACAGGAACTAGGCACTGAATAAGTTAAAATTTGAGACTACTTCTCCCCTCCATATCCCAGAGTACCTCAGTGTTTTTTTACTGAGCCGAACAGGAGCTATAGAGGTTAATGGAGAATTACATATAACAAACGGACAACAATAAAGTTGACACATAACGTTACTGACAACTATCAGTTGACACCAACCCAATAAACTTGCTAATTTGAACCAGTTGGTGAGAGTGTGTTACCATAAGATCCCCTAACTTACCACAAGCCAGGTAAAACTGCTCTGGGTGGGCGTCCAGTGCCCCCTATGGATTCAAAGAAAAGGATTTACCTGGTAAGTACCAAAATCCTATTTTCTTTTTCATCCACTAGGGGTCACTGGAGTACTCTAGGGACGTACCAAAGTTTCCCCCCTGGGCGGGAGAGCTGTTTGGCACCTGTAACACTAGACGGCCAAAGCTAGATGCTGATGCCGCAAAAGTATCAAACTTGTAAAAGCGCACAAACATGTGCACTGAAGACCATGTAGCTGCACTGCAAAAGCTGTGTCGTAGAACTCCACGACCAGCTGCCCATGACATTCCCGGAGAACGTGTGGAATGAGCTGTTACTGATGTAGGCGGCTGTAACCTAGCATGAAGGTAAGCCTGACGTATCAGGCGGTCAGTTTTATCCATCTGGATAAGGTCTGCTTAGAAGGTGGCCAACCCATCTTGGCCGCATCATAGAGGATAACAACGTATCCGTCTTAGGAACTGTAGATGTTCGGAATACATAAACGCGTAATGCGCGTACCCCAACCAAAATTCCAGAATCTCCTGTTAACACAGGAACTACTACTGGATGATTGATGTGAAAAGAGGACCCTACTTTTGGTAGGAAAGCGGGATTCGTCCAAAGTTCCACTCTGTCATTATGAAACACTAAATACGGTGGCTTGCATGACAAGGCAACCAAATCTGAAACCCGCCCTGCCGAAGCTAAGGCTAGGAGAGAAATGGTTTCCCAAGTGAGAAACTTAATATCCACTTGTTGTAAGGGTTCGAAATAAAAAGACTATAAGCAATCTAAAACCAGATTCAAGTCCCATGGCGCAGTAAGTGGAGTGAAATGGAGGCTGCACTTTGAGGACACCCTGCATAAAGGTGTGTACCGACGGCAATAGAAACAATCTTCTTTTAAAATAAATTGACAACGCAGATATCTGCACCTTTAGTGTGGATAAACGCCGACCTCCATCTAACCCCATCTGTAGACATAACAAAAAAGACATGATAACTTGAAAGATGATGTCGGAAACTTCCGAACTTCACACCAACCTATATAGGCACGCCAAATTCTGTAATAATGAGCTGCCGTAACTGGCTTACTAGCATGTAACATGGTTGGTATAACCTATTCTGGAATGCCCTCTCTTTTTAAGAGGGCTGTCTCAACAGCCACTCCGTCAAACGCAGCCGCGCTAAATCGGAGAAAAAGAACGGACCCTGTTGTAAGAGGTCCGGACACAGTGGGAGCGGCCAAGGAACGTCCGCGAGTAGACCGCGGAGATCCGAAAACTAAGCTCTCCGAGGCCAATGAGGCACCACTAGTATGACTGTGGCGGACTCCCTTCCACCATCTTTAAAAGCCATCTCTGGAGACATGTAACACCATCAAGCCCTGAGGAAGAAATTGGAGATCTCGAAACGCGTTGGATATCTGGATCCATTAGGAGCCCGAACCTTTCATCTATTGGACATCAACCTTGTGGTTAGCTTGGGAGCCAGAGCAGGGTGAAGTCTGGACCACCCTGCTTATCATAACACCTGCGGCTCCTTAGCTACCTCTCTGGTATGCTTTCCAACATTATTTGAATTGTGATTTGAGCTGTTTTGAATATTCATCATCACCTATCCAGGGGTTTATGACCCATCAGTAAGCTTAGGAGCCTGAGCAGGGTGTATCTTTTGACCACCCCGCCTCCTTTAACACCTGCGGCTCCTAGCTTACCATTATGGTGTGCTTTTACTTATATGTATGTGAATGTTTATTGTATTAAATTATACATTTTTATTGAAACTCATCGGAATTCATATCAACATATCAATATTGTGTTCACTATTTATTAGTTAAGGTGACCATTGCTTTGGTCTTCACATATAACCACGGAAAGAGGGCGCCCCGGTTACACCACTCCATACCTTTATTCTTGTTCTATTTTTGGGGGAAGAGGAAAACCCCAGAGGTGTACCCTAGGCTGCCCATTCCCTTTCCAGCGCCCAATAAGTTTTCCCGCACCTTTTCAGTAATTCCTCAATTAGGTTACCTGACCATTTAGCAATGGCTTTAGTAATCCATGCACATGCTATAGTGGGTCTCTGGGCCACCTCAGCAGCTGTGTACAAGGATTTGAGTGTAGTCTCAATTTTATGATCAGCCGTGTCTTTCAGGGGGGCTGCACCAGGGACAGGCAAAACAATCTTTCGTGACAGCCTGGACACTGATGCATCCACTATCGGTGGACTTTCCCATTTTTTCCTATCCTCAGGAGGAAAAGGAAAAGATGAGTGTAACCTTTTAGAGATTTGAAATTTCCTATCAGGTTCTTCAAATAGGGCATTCAATTCCTTTGACACAGGAAAAGTGACTGAGGACTTCTTCTTTTTTTCATTAAAATAAGATTCCTCACACTCCTCTGTCACCTTATCAGGAATTTGCAGAACGTCTCTGATAGCTTCTATAAGAGTCTCTATTCCCTGTGACAGAGCAGCATGCCCCCCCCCCCCTCTGAATCCACCTCACCCTCCTCCATGTCTGACACCTTAGCGTCAGAGTCAGACTGCAGGATATGGCCCATAGTTCATTTGTGTGGACAAATGGCAGGGGACTGAGACGCTTGTTTGGGGACTGAGTCTCTGTTCATAAACTCATCCACAGACTGTCTTAAGTATTGCATCTATTTTTCATTGTTGGACAATTTATTAGAAATATTGGAAATCATTCCTTTAATGGAATCCAGCCACACTGGTTCAGCCCCGCTATTCTGGGAAGGTGCACTACACTGAGTACATAGTAATGAGCTCCCTGGGGAAGAGCAACACTCTGCCGTACATGAAACACACTCTGCCTGACATATTGTAAATGTGACAGCGCACACACACAGGAAAATGTTAAAAGCACAATTAACCCACAAAGAGCCCTTCCAGGGAGACAGAGATATTTAGGAGCCAGCACACAGTGCCCTTATCGCTAATGCCAAGCTTAGCCGGGTCGCAGACTAAGTACCCAGATTGGGGACAAAGGGGTCTATTTACTAAGCCTTGGATAGAGATAAAGTTGCTGGAGATAAACGACCAGCCAATCGGCTGCTAACTGCCATGTCACAGGCTGTGTTTGAAAAATGACAGTTAGGAGCCGATTGGCCGGTACTTTATCTCCAGCTACTTTATCCATCCAAGGCTTAGTAAGTAGACCCCTTAGTACACTAATAATCGCTCCCCACCTTCTGTGGCTCCCTGGTACCACTGAGGTAATCTAGAGTCACATCGGAGGAGCTGCACGTCCCTGTCAGTCAGCGTCTGTGTCCACTGCAGTGTCACAACTGAGGGCCTGAGCTGACGGAAGGCAGCCTCAGTTGTAGGGGCTGAGATGTACCGGAACCTGGGAGGTTGTATCAGACCCCTGGACATGTAAGTAACATGAAGAGAAACCGCCCGAAGGCGTGACCACGACAACTTGAGTAAAAGTCAATGATATTTATTTATGACAGACTCCATGCATCACAGAAGCAGTAAAAAGTAACATAAAAATCAGCAGAGAAATAATAATACAGTTCCTGGGTACTACAGGGTGGCAGGGGCCACAGAGCTCTGGTGGTATGAGACAGTTCTTATTATCTGCAAGTTGGAAAGTCCTTACCAGGCTCAACTGTAGCAATGAGGAAAGCCCAGGGTCGTACCAGCTGGTGTTCCAGGGAAAGCTGGACTGCTGTAGATAAAATGCTGCTGTGGGTACTGGTTAGAACCAGACAGGTGTTGGCACGGAGTGGATACTGGCTGGAACCAGTTAAATAATAAATAAAGCTTGAGAGCGATGCAATGTAGATGAAATGTAGAATTTGAGAGCGGAGAAATAATAATACCGGTGGAGAGTGGTAAACTGCAGAAAGGACACCGGCCCTTTAAGAGAAGCTGTACACTGCTGGAAGCTAAGCTGGAAGCAGGTGATGTTGTAGCTGGAAACAGGTGAGTCCAGAATGGATCGGAGAGTCAGGCTACACCGCAGATGGAATGCTGGTGCGGGTCTCTATAGCAGAAGTCTGGAGACAGGAGCTGGAACCTGGAAGACATTCACAGAAGAGAGACAAACTGGAACTAGGTTTGACAATCAAAGCACTGACGCCTTCCTTGCTCAGGCACAGTGTATTTATACCTGCAGCAAGGAAGGGATTGGCTAGGCAATTATGCAGATTAACAATACTGAAAACAGATTGGAGGAAATGATCAGCTGACAATCCAAGATGGCTGCGCCCATGCAGACACTTGGAGGGAAGTTTGGTTTGTAATCCATGTGGTAATGAAAACAGTAATGGCGGCGCCGGCCACTGGAGACAGGAGACGCCAGGCTGACAAGTGCACATCCAACCACGCGGACACAGCGGAGGCCGTGGCTGACGTAATCGCCACTCTGACACTCTGCATGCAGAAGCTCAGGGACGGCGGCGGAGGCCGCGGGAGACGCCATGCCAGATGTAATAAGGCGTTACTGTGACAGCGTCTCAGAGAGACAGGAGAGGATGCAGGAATGTGAACATTAGGATAACAGATGGGATCCGGTCCTGGAGCGCTGAGCCAGCCTTAGGAGGCATCTGATGGGACTGGATTTGTTGTGGGGGAAATAGCGCACTGAGCTACCTGTCTAATGGTATATCAAGTACAGGAACCGGAATACAAAAGATTTTTTACTTTTATTAATATTTAATGTTGTCCATTACATATTAAAATTATGACTTATCAAATTAACAAACACCCGGCGGTGCTCCCTTGAGTTGTAAAGAACAAGTCAGCTGATGTACAAGAGAGAAAGACAACTCCTTTTTGTGGGGCACTCTTATTAGTAATCTAAAACGTAACTTTTATTGAAATCGGACTCACATTGACATACGACATAAAACACTTATTCTGTAAGGATATTTTATGGTATAACTGGCTGGGCCTCTTACCTTAACTCCATATGTTATATTTCTAGTTAATAGATATAATTGTCCCCTTTTGGTAATTTATTACTCCCTTGGTATGACCAACCACACCCTATCGTACCCCTAATCAGAGTACGTGATGTGGTAATAGTTCAAGGTCAAAGGATGGTGTGTGTCTAATATGTAACTGAACTAGATTAGAAATGTATGTAGAACATTTCTTGCATGACTAAGAGGGAGAGTAGGAGAAAAGAAAAAGGTCAGAAGGAAGAAGGGGAGGAATGGGTGGCTAAATGCCTGGTTTCTGCTTTTGGAGATCTGCTTGAAAAGCATCGAATCTCCAATGAGAGAACCAACTGGAGCATATGCACCCCTCCCAAGACCTGTATCTGCTGTTAACTTCACCTGCCCAAACTAGGGCAAAGTTAATGAGAGTGCAGGGGAGAGGTCCCTAGCCAGTATTTTAATACCTGTAATGCTGACTACTTACAAGCCCTTAATTATTTATCAAAAACAACGTTTGCTTGAGATATCACATTGTTGTATACATTCACAATAAATTGTGTGACATTCTGTGAAAAAACACTCAAAAGAGAGAGAAACAAAATTACTTATATATCTATAACTAACAATACTCTTAAAAATAATTTCTATGAAATACAGCTTTCATATGCAGTGACAACCAGGATGTCTACTGTCCCCAATCTTGTCTATTGACATCGAATTGAGGATGAGAGAGTCCTATTAGGTGTAAGTGCAATATGAAAATAGTGTGCTTCTGCTGTCGTTATCTCAATAAATGAGTTAAGCCGATGAGAGAGCACTGAAATAAAGAAAGGAAAATAAAGGAAAATTTCTTTTTATGTTTCAAGTGATACTGTTAATGGAATGTATTCTTATGAGTGTGTTCACTGCAAATCCCAGATGTATAGGGATTTAGCTTAATATCTAACAAATTTCTCCTTCCCATATGATTTCAATTTCAACATAATTGTACAGCGGGTAAATATTCTCAATAAGATTTAATCAATTAGAAACACAAATTATGTGACATAGTGATAATATCAAGGTTGTGTCCAATATAAACAAAATTGCATTATATTTGCATTTATCACAGAATTGCATCTTATTTGCAAAACGGCATTATGCATATGGATGTAACCCAAACAGCACATCTACAGTAAGGAATCAGCCCTACTAATTCATCTAGAATAAATGATATTATGCAGTTTGAAAATTAATTCCTAAATTGATGTGCAAAATATAGCCAGTGTTATGATTCCCGTACTCCAGACCAGAGGAGATCTTTATGGCAGAGGTCTGAGTACTGGAAGGATATGCTGGTACGGGAGCAGGAAAGCCTAGTAACCCCTGGCGCCCTAACTCCGTTGTCTCGCCCGTGTTATCAGAAATCCCCTGCGAGACTATGGTTGCTTGAGCCCATGGCAGCCGCGTTCGAAGGGCGGATTATGTCTGCCCAACCCCGATGCCCCCTCAGGTCTTAATGGGAGACAAAGGGAAATCCGAGACAGGGTGATAACAAGGGGCCCTCTGACTAAGCAACCAGGCCAGGGGTTACAAGCTATCTAACTTAAACCAAAAGTATGTGCGGACAAACCGCCAGGGAAAAGGACAACCAAAGATCCACTGATCCGTTACTCCTATCCAGCACCGCTGGATACCAGAGTGGATTTGTGGGAGCGGAATCCTCCGCAAAAGCTCCAGAACACAATAAACTAAATAATAAATAGTAAGCGGTCAAGCCGCAACACACGGCTACGCCGTGACTCACGAACACCACAGGATGTTAAAGGTGCTCGGTCGGACTCCAGGAATAGATGACAAATTCCGAGTACTGGATCACTGAGGACAGGAACAACCGGGTTGAGCAGGACTGGAAACTCTCTGTAACTGACACAGCAAACAGGAAGCTATCACCGGCGTCTGTGAGAAGTCCTGAGAGTGCTTAAATTTGGGAGCCCTCCAATCATGATCCAGACAGGGTAATCACATAATGATGCCGTGCAGCTGCATGCTGCACGGCCAGAATACACAAGCACTGATTAATTAAGATACACGAAAGAAAGAAGGAAAGGACTGTATTGTCGGTGCACAAAAGGAAGATTAGATCTGGTTATCACATCTACCTATATATAATTAAAATTTAACTTTTATTAGTATTTATTTAAAAATCGTGTACATTACTTACACATAACCATGAGTATAAGCGAAACATAGAGGTTAAAATTATGACACAAACAAAACAGACATAGTGCAAATGAAATAAAGGTGAATTAAAGATTTAAAATGTGTGTCCACGTGTCTTATTCCAATGTCCAAGGATATATAATCTATTATTCCGTAATAGGATTAGAATTTATTTGTATGTTTCAGTCATTATTAGGCTCTTAGACGAGGCATTAAGGGAATAAAGATGTTAATTGTAGTGATATCTTAGATATTGTAGCAATATAAGCTGTTGGTACCAACTTATTTGTGACAGAGCAGCTGTTGCACTGTCTAATTGAATCAAATGTGTAGTGAAGTGTAAAATACACAGGTGATGCTATAAATTCAATGTAAATATATGGTATACTCCGGGGGAATAAATATCTTCCTCAGTTGTTTATAATCATTAACATAAATGATAATATATGGGGATGTATCTTTCTTTTAATTGATATGTCCTCAACACGAAAACTTCTTCATTTGTTGAGGGCTGTGTCGCTGATAATAAAATACATATCAATCAGCTACAGCAATTAGATGATCAAAGTGTTGTTATCTCTAAGACAAGAACATCTTATTTTTTAGGAATAAATGACACCTTACTCAGATGTCAGTATATAGCTTCCCAGATTGTGCATCACCATTAAGCATCTGATATAATTATAATTATTAGGCGAAAGAAGCCTTCATTAAATGTATATGGGTAACAGTGTATTGAATGAAGATTTTATTATCCTGATGTATGTCACCTGATAAAGCTAGATTTCCCAACCAGCATTAAACATTAATGTTAGCACATTGTTTTATTCACAGCTGCCACATTGACTTGTAGAGTTCATTTGGAAACATTTGTTGCAATTGCATCTGCTCAGTTGTGTCACATTCAGCATAAAGAGATAAAATGTGTCTATTTAAGCTTGAAGCAATATCTTCTGCTCACTGTGTATGTTAGAGGATTTCAGCAGTCACTGCTGCATTATTCATTAATTAATTAAATTGTTATCTAATCAGCAGATATAGATTATCTATATTTCAGTAATCATCTCTTTTAATAGTATTGTAATAGTCACTATATACGGTGACTGGGTCACGCTGATTATTCATTAATTTATGAAAATTTGTTGTAATTGTGTCATAGATGCTTAATAACACTGACACATCTAACATATATACCAGATAGGTTTATCTTAACTTGGAGCAGTGCTTATAGCTTCCTATATATTTTCAACTGAGTCTAACAGCTAATGCTGCATTTTTTCTGTTTTAATAATTTCCACTATCCACTTAACAGAAATCTAGCTATTCAGGACTCAATACTCATGTATCCAAATAAATAGCTGATATTACATTGCTTGTTATCCACTTAACACAAATATAGCTGTCTAAGATTCACTTATTCACCTACTCACTGCCTCATACTAATAATCTAAGCATCATAATGAGATAAAGCTAACTAAACATTAGTGTAACATGGACATGGAAACACGTGGAGACACGCTGCCCACACGCGTGTTCCGCCGTTACTCTGACAGCTTCGTCAGGGTTCAGCCCTGACGAAGCTGTCAGAGTAACGGCGGAACACGCGTGTGGGCAGCGTGTCTCCACGTGTTTCCATGTCCATGTTACACTAATGTTTAGTTAGCTTTATCTCATTATGATGCTTAGATTATTAGTATGAGGCAGTCAGTAGGTGAATAAGTGAATCTTAGACAGCTATATTTGTGTTAAGTGGATAACAAGCAATGTAATATCAGCTATTTATTTGGATACATGAGTATTGAGTCCTGAATAGCTAGATTTCTGTTAAGTGGATAGTGGAAATTATTACAACAGAAAAAATGCAGCATTAGCTGTTAGACTCAGTTGAAAATATATAGGAAGCTATAAGCACTGCTCCAAGTTAAGATAAACCTATCTGGTATATATGTTAGATGTGTCAGTGTTATTAAGCATCTATGACACAATTACAACAAATTTTCATAAATTAATGAATAATCAGCGTGACCCAGTCACCGTATATAGTGACTATTACAATACTATTAAAAGAGATGATTACTGAAATATAGATAATCTATATCTGCTGATTAGATAACAATTTAATTAATTAATGAATAATGCAGCAGTGACTGCTGAAATCCTCTAACATACACAGTGAGCAGAAGATATTGCTTCAAGCTTAAATAGACACATTTTATCTCTTTATGCTGAATGTGACACAACTGAGCAGATGCAATTGCAACAAATGTTTCCAAATGAACTCTACAAGTCAATGTGGCAGCTGTGAATAAAACAATGTGCTAACATTAATGTTTAATGCTGGTTGGGAAATCTAGCTTTATCAGGTGACATACATCAGGATAATAAAATCTTCATTCAATACACTGTTACCCATATACATTTAATGAAGGCTTCTTTCGCCTAATAATTATAATTATATCAGATGCTTAATGGTGATGCACAATCTGGGAAGCTATATACTGACATCTGAGTAAGGTGTCATTTATTCCTAAAAAATAAGATGTTCTTGTCTTAGAGATAACAACACTTTGATCATCTAATTGCTGTAGCTGATTGATATGTATTTTATTATCAGCGACACAGCCCTCAACAAATGAAGAAGTTTTCGTGTTGAGGACATATCAATTAAAAGAAAGATACATCCCCATATATTATCATTTATGTTAATGATTATAAACAACTGAGGAAGATATTTATTCCCCCGGAGTATACCATATATTTATATTGAATTTATAGCATCACCTGTGTATTTTACACTTCACTACACATTTGATTCAATTAGACAGTGCAACAGCTGCTCTGTCACAAATAAGTTGGTACCAACAGCTTATATTGCTACAATATCTAAGATATCACTACAATTAACATCTTTATTCCCTTAATGCCTCGTCTAAGAGCCTAATAATGACTGAAACATACAAATAAATTCTAATCCTATTACGGAATAATAGATTATATATCCTTGGACATTGGAATAAGACACGTGGACACACATTTTAAATCTTTAATTCACCTTTATTTCATTTGCACTATGTCTGTTTTGTTTGTGTCATAATTTTAACCTCTATGTTTCGCTTATACTCATGGTTATGTGTAAGTAATGTACACGATTTTTAAATAAATACTAATAAAAGTAAAATTTTAATTATATATAGGTAGATGTGATAACCAGATCTAATCTTCCTTTTGTGCACCGACAATACAGTCCTTTCCTTCTTTCTTTCGTGTATCTATGATAACTGTAGTTGGTAGCACCCCCATAATAGATGGTAATTACCACAAATCTAAATAGGGGTTTATGATGGAACTTATGTTTCATATGTAGATTAAGACAAATACAGTGTGTGTGCAGATACATTTTTTGTTCTGATTAATTAAGACCCAGCAACGGGGAACGCGGTCTGACCGTGGCGTCCCCGTTGCTAGGGTCTGAGTGGCTCCGTGCGCCCGGCGTCTAGCGTTGCTAGGGAGCCGGTGGCTGTCTGCCTGCGGCATCCCTAGTTGCTAGGCGCCGGGCCGCACTGACGGGCGGACCCTCGGCGCCTAACAGTACCCCCCCCTTGAGGAGGGGTCAAGGAACCCCTAAGGCCAGGTTTCTGAGGAAATTCGCGAAAAAATGCCCTTTTGAGCCTCGGGGCATGGAGATCCTCATCCAGGACCCAAGACCTTTCTTCTGGACCATAACCTCTCCAATGTACCAAAAAATAAAGCCGACCCCGGGACAACTTGGAATCGAGAACCTTCTCCACTAAGAACTCCTGCTGACCCTGTACATCTATTGGTGATTTCCCCTGAGAGATCTTGCGAGGAAATCTACTGGACGAAACATATGGTTTTAACAAGGAGCAATGGAAGGTATTTCTGATCCGTAAAGTTTTTGGTAAACGTAACCGGAAAGCCACTGGATTGACTTTTTTGATAATATGGAATGGTCCAATAAATTTAGGACCCAATCTGGCTGAGGTTTGTCGAAGTTTAATGTTGCGAGTCGACAACCATACCCTATCTCCAACTTTAAAAGTGCACGGCCGCCGGAGCCTGTCAGAAATTTTTTTCTCCCGAAATGCCGCTTTTCTGAGAGCCAGGTGCACTTTTCTCCAAATGAGTTTGAGATGAGAGGTCAAGGTCAGTGAGGAGACAGAGGAATGTTGAAAAAAGGAATTAGCTCAGGGGTGAAAACCAAAAACTGTAAAAAATGGAGATACATTGGTGGAGGAATGACAGGCATTGTTGTAAGCAAACTCTGCAAACGGAAGAAACTCAGACCAGTCATTTTGGAGTTTGGCCGAGTACAAACGCAAATATTGTTTTAATGATTGATTAACTCGCTCAGTCTGCCCGTTGGATTGGGGATGGTAGCCAGACGTTAAAGATAATTTCATCTTTAATGAGGCACAAAAAGACTTCCAAAATTGTGCAATGAATTGTGGACCCCGATCAGAAACAATATCAGTGGGTAACCCATGGAGTCTGAAAACATGGCGGAGGAACAAGACTGCCAATCCCTGGGCAGATGGCAATCGGGGAAGAGCAATGAAATGGGCCATTTTGCTAAAACGGTCCACTACCACCCATATGACTCGGCATCCGGCTGACAGAGGGAGGTCCACCACAAAATCCATGGAAATATGAGACCATGGCCTAAGAGGAACATTCAAGGGCATAAGTTGACCGATAGGCAAGGAACGGGGAACCTTATGCTGTGCACAGACCTGACAAGAAAAAACAAACTCCTTAATGTCTTTGGAAAGACCAGGCCACCATACCGAGCGGGAAACTAATTCAAAAGTTTTAGCGATCCCCGGATGCCTGGCAACCTTGCTATCATGAAACTCCGTCAAAACCGTTGCTCTCAAAAACTCGGGGACAAAAAGACGACCAGCAGGAGTATTTCCAGGAGCTTGATGTTGAAGCTGCTTTAACTGGGTAAATAAATCTTGTGTGAGACCTGCCCGAATGACTGAAGACGGAAGTATGGGAGTAACAGGACTGTTGTCTTGAACTGGAAGAAAACTGCGTGACAGGGTATCTGCCTTGGTATTCTTGGAACCTGGCCTGAAGGTGATAATGAACTTGAAACGAGTAAAAAATAAAGCCCAACGAGCTTGCCGGGCATTCAGCTGTTTAGCTGATTCAATGTATTGAAGATTTTTGTGATCCGTCAAAACTGAAATGGTATGAGTGGCTCCTTCAAGCCAATGCCTCCACTCCTCAAAAGCCCATTTAATAGCCAGTAATTCCCGGTTACCAACATCATAGTTGGATTCAGCAGATGAGAATTTCCTGGACATAAAGGCACAAGGATGTAATTCCAGGGAATCCGGATCCTTCTGAGATAGGATAGCCCCTACTCCAACCTCCGAGGCATCAACCTCAACAATGAAAGGCAATTCTGGGTTGGGATGTCTGAGGACCGGGGCTGAGACAAAGGCTTGTTTCAAGGCCTGAAAAGATAACTCCGCTTCACGTGACCAGTTGGTAGGATCTGCTCCCTTTTTAGTCAGTGCCACAATGGGAGCAACTAGGTCAAAGAAAGAGTGAATAAATCTTCTATAGTAATTCGCAAACCCTAAAAAGCGCTGAATTGCTTTTAAATTGGTGGGTTGCGCCCAACTAAGGATGGCTTGGAGCTTCTTTGGTTCCATACAGAATCCCCGAGGGGAAATAATGTACCCTAAAAAGGATACCTCCGTGACATGAAATTCACACTTCTCCAGCTTGGCATATAGGTGATTTTCACTTAATTTTTTTAGAACCTGACGCACCTGGGTAACATGTTGTTCAATAGAGTCAGAATATATCAAAATATCGTCTAAGTAGACTACAACGAATCTTCCAAGAAATTCACGGAGCACATCGTTAATGAGATCCTGGAAAACTGCCGGAGCGTTGGACAGGCCGAATGGCATAACCAGATACTCATAGTGGCCTGATTGAGTACTGAATGCCGTTTTCCACTCATCCCCTGACTTGATTCTGATGAGGTTATATGCTCCTCTCTGGTCAATCTTAGAAAAAATCACAGCCGAACGTAGCTGATCAAAGAGGACAGAAATCAGCGGCAAAGGGTAAGTATTCTTTACTGAGATTTTATTCAAGGCTCTAAAGTCAATGCAAGGTCTGAGTGATCCATCCTTCTTCTCCACGAAGAAGAAGCCTGCACTTAAAGGGGATTTAGATGGCCTGATAAATCCTTTCCCTAGGCTTTCTTTAACATACTCATTCATGGCCACAGTTTCAGGTCCGGACAATGCATATAACCTTCCCTTAGGCAAAGTGGCACCAGGAATTAACTCGATAGCACAATCATAAGGCCTATGGGGAGGCAGAATATCCGCATTGCCCTTGGAAAATACATCAACAAAATCCTGGTATTCCACAGGAATGGGTGCGGGAATGACAGCAGCTATTCTGATGGGAAGCGTAATACATTCCTTATTACAGATGGTACCCCATTGTAAGATCTCCCCCGACTGCCAATCAATGATGGGATTATGAAAGGCCAGCCAAGGGTGACCCAGAACCACAGGAACTGCTGGGCAATGGGTAAGGAAAAACTCAATCTTTTCAGAATGCAGAGCTCCTACCGAAAGTAGAACAGGAGGTGTACAGAGAGAAATAACCCCATTGGACAAGGGACTCCCATCTAAACCATGCATGGTGACACACCTACCCAAGGCTAACTGAGGAATACCTAAGGCCTTAGCCCATGTTAAATCCATAAAGTTCCCTGCAGCTCCACTGTCCACAAAAGCCGAGACCGAGGAACAGAGGCTGCCAAAGGAAACTTTAGCTGGAACCAACAGTGAATTATTTGAGGAGATAAGCTGCAGACCAAAGTGAACCCCCTCACAACTCACTTGGTCGAGGCGTTTCCCGACTTGTTCGGACAACTACGGGCAAAATGTCCCTTACCCCCACAGTATAAACAAAGACCAGAATTTTGCCTTCTGGTTCTTTCTTCAGGAGACAGTTTGGAGAGGCCTATCTGCATGGGCTCCTCTATGTCCAAAGGAATGGAAAAAACACAAGGAGAAGACCCGACAGATGCTCCTTTTTCAGCCCTCCGCTCTCTGAGACGACGATCAATCTTAATAGAGAGCTCCATGAGTTTATCGAGAGTCTCAGGAGCGGGATACTGAAGGAGACTGTCTTTTATAGACTCGGATAAGCCGAGGCGAAACTGACTGCGCAGGGCTGGGTCATTCCATCCACAGTCGTTCGACCAACGGCGAAACTCCGTACAATAAATCTCTGCGGGATTCCTACCCTGTCTGAGAGCACGCAACTGACTCTCGGCGGATGCCTCTCTATCAGGGTCGTCATACAATAGCCCTAAAGACCCCAGAAAGGCGTCTACAGACAATAAAGCCGGATCGTCTGTCTTTAAGCCAAAAGCCCAGGTCTGAGGATCCCCCTGTAGCAAAGAAATAATAATTCCTACCCGCTGAGATTCCGTACCTGAGGAGACTGGTCTTAAACGAAAATACAGTTTACAAGACTCTTTAAAATTAAAAAAACTGCTTTCTATCCCCAGAAAAACGGTCAGGCAGATGCATTTTTGGTTCAGGAATGACCCTCGGGGAAGTCCGTAACAGATCTTCCTGTGACCTCACCCGAAGGGACAGATCTTGAACCATCTGAGTAAGCTCTTGAATCTGGCTAACTAAAAGCTGGCCAGGATTTGGCCCAACACCGGAGGGATTCATGAGGCTGACAAATCTCCCAACAGAATAAGGGAAAAAATTAACTCCTGTTTAATTTTAAATTTTAGTTGGGCCGGTGATAATGTTATGATTCCCGTACTCCAGACCAGAGGAGATCTTTATGGCAGAGGTCTGAGTACTGGAAGGATATGCTGGTACGGGAGCAGGAAAGCCTAGTAACCCCTGGCGCCCTAACTCCGTTGTCTCGCCCGTGTTATCAGAAATCCCCTGCGAGACTATGGTTGCTTGAGCCCATGGCAGCCGCGTTCGAAGGGCGGATTATGTCTGCCCAACCCCGATGCCCCCTCAGGTCTTAATGGGAGACAAAGGGAAATCCGAGACAGGGTGATAACAAGGGGCCCTCTGACTAAGCAACCAGGCCAGGGGTTACAAGCTATCTAACTTAAACCAAAAGTATGTGCGGACAAACCGCCAGGGAAAAGGACAACCAAAGATCCACTGATCCGTTACTCCTATCCAGCACCGCTGGATACCAGAGTGGATTTGTGGGAGCGGAATCCTCCGCAAAAGCTCCAGAACACAATAAACTAAATAATAAATAGTAAGCGGTCAAGCCGCAACACACGGCTACGCCGTGACTCACGAACACCACAGGATGTTAAAGGTGCTCGGTCGGACTCCAGGAATAGATGACAAATTCCGAGTACTGGATCACTGAGGACAGGAACAACCGGGTTGAGCAGGACTGGAAACTCTCTGTAACTGACACAGCAAACAGGAAGCTATCACCGGCGTCTGTGAGAAGTCCTGAGAGTGCTTAAATTTGGGAGCCCTCCAATCATGATCCAGACAGGGTAATCACATAATGATGCCGTGCAGCTGCATGCTGCACGGCCAGAATACACAAGCACTGATTAATTAAGACCCAGCAACGGGGAACGCGGTCTGACCGTGGCTTTCCCGTTGCTAGGGTCTGAGCGGCTCCGTGCGCCCGGCGTCTAGCGTTGCTAGGGAGCCGGCGGCTGTCTGCCTGCGGCGTCCCTAGTTGCTAGGCGCCGGGCCGCACTGACGGGCGGACCCTCGGCGCCTAACAGCCAGCAGAGGATCAATTAAAGTAAGGAATATTACTTATCTGCTGTGTATTCTTGTCAAACTCTCCCCGCTGCTGACAATGTGCGGCTCATCATGAATCACTTGTCTCTGAAACCGTATTGCCGGGCAGTATGAAAAAATGTTGTTAAGGACGTACGCCTCCCTTCAGGATAACCTAAGTCCAAGACGTCCTCGGGATGTCCAGTCTCAGTCAAATGCCTGGCGTATGAGACCGCTGCGGGCGGCGCGCGGCCCGTCGTTGCCGTCAGTGTAAAATAGCAGCAGAGGTAGTTTGGGTGACATCCATATGCACCGTTAACCCAACGTGCACATTTCACCTGGGCGGCTTCGTCAGGGGTAGTGAAGCTCTACCTGCTGGTCATCCTATTTACCTGGATCGGTGTAGCTCATTTAGCCAATCATAGCGGACATACGGTCTGTTACAATGTGAATTGAATTAAATTAAATTAACTTAACCAGGCTGCATTATGGGATATGTAGTTTAAACCACCATCCATGTTTTGTAGTTCCTATAAGCATAGGTATACTACCTGGTCCAAGCAGCTCAATTAAGCGTAGATTAGAATATAAAGAAGTTTGTGATATGGCAAAATGATAGTAATAAAGATAACGTGACATAAAGTATATAAATATACTAGCATCTACAATGAATAATATTTGAAAAAAATATATATTCTATACATATACACATGAGAGAAATTATAAGAGCACAACATATAAAATATAAAAAATATAAAAAATATATATATAAAGAACAGAACGAACAATTACAGAGTAAAATTAAATTTAATAAGAAAAACCCGAGTTAACCACAAAAGATTATTAATAATTAATGAATATATGTTTATATTTATTTGGAACTAATTAATTATACACATACGTATACAAACAAGTGCACACGTTTATACACATATTTTTTAAAAGCATTTTTAATGTGTATATATGAATAAATTTGCATGCTAATCACATGTACCTGGGGGACCGGTCTACAGTACTTGAATGAAGGTAACACAATTATCATATGACCAATGATTCGTAATTACATTAAGTATTCCGCTCAAGTACTAGAATCTCTGTTTTCAGTCACCCCATTCAGTATGTAGGTCACATCTAAGATTGCACATTTTAACATGGTAGCATCATTCATAATTGCAATATATGCACTCCCAGATGGTATTAGTATTTGCAGACCAATTGAACTTAAGTATTTGATGCATTAGTATTCTGCATACGTATAATATCACGCTATATCCACTTATTAGATAATCGCCCATATAGAGTTAAGGATATTACTTGGTAGGTTGGCGATAAATAAAAAATAAATAGAATAAAAAAACACATACAAAACGGATATGCGGAAGAAATATACATGCATAGTGCACAGAAAAAGCATATACGTATGAATAATTATGAATATATATAAATATCAATAATTACAGATTCTCCCATATAGACGCCCATCTGCATACACATGCATATATAAGCATGTGTATATCCACCTATAAATGAAGGTAATGATTATCATAGAAAGGGGGCGTGGACAGGGAGAAAAGAAAAAGAAAGAGAAAGAAAAAATCCAGTAAATGTATATTTAAAGAAAGGCTCCAAAGTTTTGACTCTCATTGAGCCCATCCGGACTTAAAGTTCCCAGTCTAAATATCCATTTGCTCTCCTGCTGTAGAAGAATCCTATTGAGATTTCCTCCCCTAATACCCAAATGGATTTTTTCTAGACCAAAGACTTTCAGATTTTTGCTACAGTCTCCATGTTTATTATGCATATGTCTCGCTACCGGAGAAAGTTTTTTCATCTTGTTTAGGTCAGAGGTTATGTTCCTTATATTGCCAATATGTTCCAAGACTCTCTGCTTAAGTGCTCTTGATGTCATTCCAACATACTTCATTCCACATTCACATTGTAAGCAGTATATGACTCCCATGGCATTACAATTGATAAAAGATCTAATTTCCACCTTATTCCCTTGCCTGTCATAGGTATACTTCGTCTTGGCCATATATTGGCATGCCTTACAACTTCCACATGGGAAGGACCCATTGATTATAGATGTTTTTCTCGATGTTCTTTCGAAATGGCTATCTACCAAAATATCTCTCAAATTTTGAGACCTCCTCCAGCTCATAACTGGTTTTGAGGCAAGTTTTTTACTCAGGTCTCTATCCGTGTGTAGAACTGACCAATGTTGTTGTGTGATATTCACTATCTCTTGCCATTCGTGGCAAAAGTCACCTACAAATCTAACCTGGTTTGTTATACCAGGTTTAGCTTTATTCTTGGGGAAGATTAGCTCCTCTCTTGGGATTTTAGAAGTTATATATATTGCCTTTTTTATACTTCTGTTGCTATATCCCCTTTCTCTTAGGCGCATACCCAGTTCTTTGCTCCTACTCTTAAATGTTTCCTTACTAGAACAGTTTCGGCGTAGCCTCAAAAATTCACCTTTCGGTAGATTTTTGATCGTTGGTGGAAAATGACTACTATTCCTATGAAGAACACTATTTGTTGCTGTGGTCTTTCTATAAAGGTCCGTAGTCAATTCTCCTTCTTCATTTCTGTTAATCTTTAAATCCAAAAATGTGATTGAATCCTTGCTAATGTCCGATGTTAATCTCAGGTTCAACTGGTTATTGTTGAGATGTCCAATGAATTCTCTCAACAATACCTCTGTATTATTCCAAATCATCAGGACATCATCAATGTACCTGAGCCAGACTATAATGAATTGCGTGTACTTTTCATTATTTTCTGTGAACACGACCTCACGTTCCCACCATCCTAAATAGATGTTCGCATACGTGGGTGCGCAAGCCGCACCCATCGCAGTTCCACGGGTTTGTAAATAAAAGGCATCTGCGAAGGTAAAGTAGTTTTTTGTAAGGACGAATCTCAGCAGGTCAATCAGAAAAGTATTGAAGTCCTCCGTATCCTTCATCTCCAGAAAATATTGTACTGCCGCCAAACCGTCCTGATGGTTAATACTCGTATATAACGACTCTACACCAAGGGAAACTAGGAGGTGTCCCTGTTCCACTCTAATGCCTTGTATCTTGCGTAGGACATCCGATGTATCTTGAACATAGGATGGTAGGCTTACCACGTGTTCTCTTAGGTGGAGATCCAAAAAGACACTCGCTTGTTCACCCAGTCCGCCTATCCCAGATACTATAGGTCGACCTGATGGAAGGTCCCTGTTCTTATGGATCTTAGGGAGCATATAAAATGTTGGAACTTTTGGGTTTTCAACGGTTAAGAAGATATGTTCTTGTTTAGTAATAGTGCCTTCTTTTAAAGCTTTCTCAATCATTCTCTTGTAAAAATAGAGATAGTTATCAGTGGGATTGAAAGTAAGACGCGTATAGCATGAGGTGTCCCGTAGTTGTCTCAGAGCCTCTTTGATATATTTATCCTTAGACCAGAGAACTACGTTTCCTCCCTTATCAGATTGTTTTATTATCGTATCATCCCAAGTTCGTATGTCCCTGAGCGCTTCTTTCTCTCTTCTAGTAAGATTATCCCCCAGCATGGGTCTTGTTTTCTGTGACAAATCCAAGTCATCCAAATCCTTGGATACCATTTCTCTGAAGATCTTGACGGCTGGGCATAAAGTCTCTTGTGGCATCTGATGGGTAAGAAATGGCGTCCAGATACCCGGATCGTGACAGCACCCCCCCCTTTAGGAGTGGCCCCAGGACACTTCTTTGGCTTTTGAGGAAACTTGGAATGGAATCTCCGGACCAAGGCAGGAGCATGGACATCAGAAGCATTGGTCCATGAACGTTCCTCAGGGCCGTAACCTTTCCAGTCAATAAGATACTGTAGTTGACCGTAACGGTGACGTGAGTCCAGGATCTTGGCCACTTCATACTCAACGCCTCGTTGAGTTTGGACTTTCGGAGTTGGAAGAAGTGAGGAATGAAACCGATTCAAGATCAGCGGTTTCAACAGGGAAACATGGAATGTCCTGGGTATTTTTAAGAAGGGAGGCAACTGAAGTCTGTAAGCAACAGGATTGATGACTTGTTCAATCTTGAAAGGACCGATATAGCGAGGTGCAAACTTCATACTGGGAACTCTTAACCTCAAATTCTTCGTGGATAACCATACCCGATCACCCACCTTGAGAGCAGGAACTGCTCGACGCTTCTTATCCGCAAACTTCTTGTACCTGAACGATGCCTTGAGCAGAGCTGATAGTACGCTCTTCCAGATATTGGCAAACTGATGCAAGGTGATATCCACTGCGGGAACAGAAGTTGCTGGAAGCGGTTGGAACTCAGGGACTTTAGGGTGGAATCCAAAGTTAGTGAAGAATGGTGTTGAAGCAGATGAAGAATGATACTGGTTGTTATGACAGAACTCGGCCCAGGGAAGTAATTGAACCCAGTCATCTTGAGAGGAGGACACATAGATGCGGAGGAAGGCCTCCAAGTCCTGATTCACCCTCTCGGTTTGACCATTGGTCTGAGGATGGTAAGCCGTGGAAAACTTTAGCTTGACTTGAAGGACTTGACATAAACTTCGCCAGAATTTGGCTGTGAATTGAACTCCTCAATCTGAGATAATTTCTTCAGGAAGACCATGGAGTCGGAAGATCTCTTGTATGAATACTTGAGCCAACTTGTAAGCTGACGGAAGACCGGTGAGAGGAATGAAGTGTGCCATCTTGGTGAACCGGTCAACTACCACCCAGATGGTATTGAACTTGTTGCACATGGGTAAATCTGTAATAAAATCCATCGACAAATGGGTCCAAGGTCGACGGGGAACAGATAGTGGAACCAGTTGCCCCGCAGGCGACTGGCGGGATACCTTATGTTGAGCACACTTTGGGCAAGATGCAATAAACTCCAAGACGTCCTTTTTCAGAGTTGGCCACCAATAGGACCTAGAGATAAACTCCAGGGTTTTTTGGATACCTGTATGTCCGGCAAAACGGGAAGCATGGGCCCAATGCATGAGCTTCTTCCTTAGCATCGGTTTCACAAAAATTTTCCCTGATGGGGGCGTAGAGTCCATCCCTACCGTGGAGAATGCCAACGGATTTATAATAGGATGCTTGTCTGAAGACTCTGACTCATTTTCTTGCTCCCATGAGCGGGAAAGGGCATCGGCCTTGCGATTCTGAGAGCCCGGACAGAACTGGAGTTTAAAGTCGAACCTGGAAAAGAAAAGTGCCCATCTGGCCTGACGAGGGTTGAGACATTGTGCGCCTTTCAGATATAAAAGGTTCTTGTGGTCTGTAAGTATGGTGATTGAATGAGAAGCTCCCTCCAACAGATACCTCCACTCTTCTAGAGCGAGCTTGATGGCTAGCAACTCCTGGTCGCCAATGGCATAGTTGCGCTCAGCTGGGGAGAACTTCCGGGAGAAGAAACTGCAAGGGTGTAAATGGCCATCTTTAGCCCTCTGAGATAACACCGCTCCTACTCCAACGGAGGAGGCATCCACCTCTAAGATGAAAGGAGAGTCGATGTCAGGCTGTTTCAGAACAGGCGCAGAGATGAACCTTTGTTTTAAAAGATGAAATGCTTGCATGGCTTCTTCAGACCACTTGGACGGGTTAGCACCCTTCTTAGTGAAAGCAGTAATAGGCGCCACAATGGTGGAAAAGTCTCGTATAAACTTTCGGTAATAGTTGGCGAACCCCAAGAACCTCTGGACCCCTTTGAGGGTTAAGGGTATCGGCCAATTTTGGATTGCTTGTAGTTTCTCAGGATCCATCTCTAGTCCGGAACCGGACACAATGTACCCTAGAAACGGAATGGACTTGACTTCAAAGACGCATTTCTCTAATTTGCAATAGAGATGATTGACACGGAGACGGGACAGAACCTCTTTAACCCAAAAACGATGTTCCTCTAAATCGTTGGCAAAAATGAGGATATCGTCTAGATAGACCACGACATGACGGTATAGAATGTCTCTGAAGATCTCATTGACAAAATGCTGGAAGACAGCTGGAGCATTGCTCAATCCGAAGGGCATGACGAGGTACTCATAATGTCCATCACGGGTGTTAAAGGCGGTCTTCCACTCGTCACCCTCACGGATCCGGATGAGATTGTATGCACCTCTCAAGTCCAGCTTTGTAAAGATGGTAGCTCCGCTAACTCTGTCAAAGAGCTCAGTAATCAGGGGTAAAGGATAACGGTTCTTGATGGTAATGTCGTTCAAACCTCTGTAGTCGATGCACGGCCGCAGACCACCATCTTTCTTTTTTACAAAAAAGAAGCCTGCGCCGGCTGGAGAAGAAGAAGGTCGAATGAACCCCTTTGCTAGGTTCTCTTTAATATATTCCTCCATAGAATGCGTCTCAGGCAGAGACAACGGATAAGTTCGGCCTCGAGGTGGAACCTTCCCTGGAATGAGATCAATCGGGCAGTCCCATTCTCTATGAGGAGGAAGGATATCAGCAGAAGCTTTACTGAACACATCCGTGAAATCTTGATATGGAGGAGGTGGAACATCAGACGACCTGGGGGAGGAAGAACAGACAGGCAATACTTTAAACAAACATGTCTCAGCACAGGAGGAACCCCATGCCAGGATTTGCGTAGTCGTCCAATCAATTGTAGGATTGTGAAGACGGAGCCATGGAAGGCCCAGGACCACAGGATGTGTGGCTCTTGGAATCACTAAAAAAGAAATAAGTTCGGAATGAAGAACTCCCACTCTCAGACGAACTGGTAGAGTCCTTAAAGAAATAACTGCATCAAAAATTTTGCTGCCATCCACGGCAGTTAAAGAAATGGACGAAGAAAGTCTCTCGGTGGGTAGGGACCACCGTTTAACATAGGCTTCGGTAATAAAGTTCCCAGCTGCTCCGGAAACAAGGAGGGCAATGACGTTACGATAACGTTGAGCAACTTGAAGCGAGACTGGGAGATTACAATCATGAGGAGATGGAGAGGAGATCATTACTCCTAGCCGGCCCTCTCCTGGGCGAGCTAGGGTTTGGAGTTTTCCCGGACGTTCGGGACAGGCATTGATGGTGTGAGACGGAGCTGCACAGTAAAGACAAAGAGACTCAGAGAGACGTCTTCGGCGCTCAGCAGGAGTTAAACGGGAACGGCCAATTTGCATGGGTTCATCTTTAGTTGGTGACAGTTGGCGAGGAGGAGGAGCAGAAGATTTTGGAGCAGATGATCTTCCACGCTCAATTGCTCTCTCTCTGAAACGTAAGTCAACTTTCGTACAAAGTGAGATTAGCTCATCTAACTTGGAGGGTAAGTCTCTGGTAGCTAACTCATCTTTAATACGCTCGGATAAACCATGCCAGAATGCAGCATACAGGGCCTCGTCGTTCCATGCCAGTTCAGATGCCAGGATCTGGAACTGTATAAGATATTGTCCTACAGTACGTGATCCCTGGCGTAAACGGAGAATCTCAGACGAAGCTGAAGTTACCCGGCCTGGCTCGTCGAAGATGCGCCTGAATGTTGACACGAATGCAGTGTAAGAAGATAGCAGGGTGTCGGACCTCTCCCATAACGGTGATGCCCAGTCAAGGGCTGAGCCACTGAGAAGTGAGATGATGTAGGCAATTTTTGTACGGTCACTGGGAAAATTGCCAGGTTGTAGCTCAAACTGAATCTCACACTGGTTGAGAAATCCCCTGCAGAATCTTGGAGATCCGTCAAATTTTGCTGGCGTTGGAAGATGAAAACGTGGAGCAGAAATGGGTAAGGTGGGTGGGGTTATAACTGGAGTCACTGTGGTTGACGCACCAGAAGCGCCTGATCCACGGAGAGTTGTCTGAATCCCATCCAGCCGAGTAGAGAGATCCTGGAGACAGCGGATGATGTGGCCCTGTGCAGCCTCCTGATGTTCTAGTCGGGCTGCCAGTTCTTGCATCGGCCTGGCCGCTTGATCCTGGTCTCCGGCTGGATTCATTAGGTCAGTGCTTACTGTCACAACTGAGGGCCTGAGCTGACGGAAGGCAGCCTCAGTTGTAGGGGCTGAGATGTACCGGAACCTGGGAGGTTGTATCAGACCCCTGGACATGTAAGTAACATGAAGAGAAACCGCCCGAAGGCGTGACCACGACAACTTGAGTAAAAGTCAATGATATTTATTTATGACAGACTCCATGCATCACAGAAGCAGTAAAAAGTAACATAAAAATCAGCAGAGAAATAATAATACAGTTCCTGGGTACTACAGGGTGGCAGGGGCCACAGAGCTCTGGTGGTATGAGACAGTTCTTATTATCTGCAAGTTGGAAAGTCCTTACCAGGCTCAACTGTAGCAATGAGGAAAGCCCAGGGTCGTACCAGCTGGTGTTCCAGGGAAAGCTGGACTGCTGTAGATAAAATGCTGCTGTGGGTACTGGTTAGAACCAGACAGGTGTTGGCACGGAGTGGATACTGGCTGGAACCAGTTAAATAATAAATAAAGCTTGAGAGCGATGCAATGTAGATGAAATGTAGAATTTGAGAGCGGAGAAATAATAATACCGGTGGAGAGTGGTAAACTGCAGAAAGGACACCGGCCCTTTAAGAGAAGCTGTACACTGCTGGAAGCTAAGCTGGAAGCAGGTGATGTTGTAGCTGGAAACAGGTGAGTCCAGAATGGATCGGAGAGTCAGGCTACACCGCAGATGAAATGCTGGTGCGGGTCTCTATAGCAGAAGTCTGGAGACAGGAGCTGGAACCTGGAAGACATTCACAGAAGAGAGACAAACTGGAACTAGGTTTGACAACCAAAGCACTGACGCCTTCCTTGCTCAGGCACAGTGTATTTATACCTGCAGCAAGGAAGGGATTGGCTAGGCAATTATGCAGATTAACAATACTGACAACAGATTGGAGGAAATGATCAGCTGACAGAATCCAAGATGGCTGCGCCCATGCAGACACTTGGAGGGAAGTTTGATTTGTAATCCATGTGGTAATGAAAACAGTAATGGCGGCGCCGGCCACTGGAGACAGGAGACGCCAGGCTGACAAGTGCACATCCAACCACGCGGAAACAGCGGAGGCCGCGGCTGACGTAATCGCCACTCTGACACTCTGCATGCAGAAGCTCAGGGACGGCGGCGGAGGCCGCGGGAGACGCCATGCCAGATGTAATAAGGCGTTACTGTGACAGCGTCTCAGAGAGACAGGAGAGGATGCAGGAATGTGAACATTAGGATAACAGATGGGATCCGGTCCTGGAGCGCTGAGCCAGCCTTAGGAGGCATCTGATGGGTAAGAAATGGCGTCCAGATACCCGGATCGTGACATGCAGAGGGAAAATGGTGCTGGTGAGCTGATGGATCCGTTCATAGTGAAGCCCCACCCCCTCAATGGCACGTGGTCTTCCCGCTTTTTTATACTGGCTGAGGTAATTTAGTGCTTAAAATGGAGTCAGATCCGCTTTAAGGCTTTGTTTGCCAGTGTGGGTACTGTGTACAGTGTACTTAGACGCAGTTGTGTACTGAGTCTGGAGATACAGTCCGCCCCGGTTAGAAGCCATGTGTCTCCGTACTCTCATGCTGCCATAATGGCCAGTGACCCCGCTAACCGAGATGCCGGCTTAGTACTCACCACTCTTTCACTCTTCTGGGTCTGTTAGGGGTGGCGGCGTGCTGCAGGAATGTATGCTCACCGTAGTGGGACTTGCGAATAGTTCCCTCAGGAGCTAGTGTCCTGTCAGCGGGGAATGGGACCATTAACCCTTCAAGAGGTTGGGCCGTTCCCCCCATAAAGTCCCATGAAGCAGTCAGGTTGTTGCCATCCAGTCCTATTTGTATAGGGTGAAAAGCACCCTATCTCCCAGCGCAATTTAACTAAATAATTACCAAGGTCAGATAATCATCAGCTGCAGATAATTATTAGCTTTTTGCGGAGCCCCAAGAGAAACAAAATAGAAAACCAACGAATTATATGTGCTTGATGTACTGACAATAATTGTTAATCATTTGTTTATCCACTAAATGTGTAGAATATGTTTGGATTCATTAAACAATTGAGAAACTTGCTTTTTAATAAAAGATTTTTACTGAGTTAATATAAAAGTGAATACAAACGTAATAACAGCAATTGTAAAAACAACTATACTGATATAATAAAATTATTATATAAATCACAATCAAAAACAGAGCTGAATATCAAAAATCCATTCTGGACCAGAGCCAAGATTTTAATAGACTCAGCGCATTGGATCCCGAGTCCCCCTCCCTCCTCCTCCTTCTCCCAGGCTGCCCGGGATCTGCGAGAAGCTGCACGAGGAGCCTGAGCCAGCGGAAACAGTAAATATGTCTATTCTTTTCTATCTATTCTATTCTATCTATCTATCTATCCTGTCTGCCTTAATGTATAAAAAGGGGACGTTGTCTGCCGTAATGTGTAAAAATGGGACGCTGTCTGCCGTAATGTGTAAAAAAAGTGGATGCTGTCTGCCATAATGTGTAAAAAAAGGGGACACTGTCTGCCGTAATGTGTAAAAAAAGTGGATGCTGTCTGCCGTAATGTGTAAAAAAAGTGGATGCTGTCTGCCGTAATGTGTAAAAAAAGGGGACACTGTCTGCCGTAATGTGTAAAAATGGGACGCTGTCTGCCGTAATGTGTAAAAAGGGGAATCTGTCCGCCGTAAGGTGTAAAAGGGGCTCTACCTGGTCTAGTGGTGCTACCGTGTGGCGTAATTTGAATAATGGAGACTACTGTGCACCGTTATATGAATTGGTATTATTTTGTGGCCACAACCCTTCCCCACGAAGCCACACCCCTATTTGTTTTTTTGCGCACACCTACGGCGCGCACCGCCCCTGTTTTACATGGAGTGGGGGGTGCTCCGATGCCGTTTCTTGCACACAGCGCTAAAATGTCTAATTACGGCACTGTTACTAGGTATCCATTTCCCTGGCCCTGAGCAGGTCCCCCTCACCAGATCCTCTCCAGGGGTGAAGGGGTGGACTTGGATGGGATGGGGGGGCCAAAGCATTTTGTCGCACATGGGCCCACCGCTCGCTAGTTCCGCCACTGGTATACATTATGCATTTGCTACCATATATTGCACAGAACTATGGTGTATTTTAAACAGTGCATTGCTGTTATTAATCTGGCACATTGCATGCACTAGCAGTATCTACTATATATATTTATGAAGGGACCAAGACCATGCACTCTCTAATGGTTAGCCAAACCTCTGTGGCAGCTGGACACTTTCCCTCTGGAGACTGGCCACACCCCACTCACGGGCCACTACCACTGAATTCCTCTGGTGGGCCCCTCATGCCCCAGTCCGACACTGCCAAATGCTAACAAATTTGCTGCTATGATCATTTCTGAATTAGGTCCCATATCGGCTGATTAAACCAGACAACCAAACCAGGTCTCATGCAGCACCTAAAGAGGAAGGATGATACTGAAACCTCATGTTTGGGCTCCATCATCTGAATTCAGATACTGTAACTACAATATATAGGTCAGAAACTTGGGATCCATATAAACTAACTATAAGTCTCAGCCCTCTACCTTCTGGGTAGATTTAGCTGTGTGTTCATTCTGTAAGTTATTTCCCTTTTTTCTTTGATATTTGCAACCCATGTATGTGACTTTGTAGCTGTTTTCTGTATAACAGTGTTTTTATTCTAAACACCATATATATTTCCATATATGCTCCAAAACCCCGGCATATTGATGGCTGAGGCTAATTTATATATTAATTCCAAGAAGCAGGAGGTAGATCGGCTAACTATGTATCGCCAAGCCTGCGCAATTGTGTTGTGGTGTTGGGGGACCTGTGACTCCTCTAATTGTCACAGGTGGTGGCAGTACTGGTAGTGTTATCTAGGTATACAAATTATGGAGCTGTGACCGTAGTTATAGTGCAAACCCCAGTCACTGATACTTACTGAGGTCCCTGACAGATGCTATAATAAAGACTGCTGGCTCAGTGGTTCTTTCAGTTGACACTGCTAACGGACATCTTGGTGTCACTATATAAAAGACACTAGAGACAAATGACACCCATTGGTGGAAATATTTGTTATCACATTTTGATATTCCACACCTTAATGTATACATTATTTCACCTTTTATCCTCTTGACACAATCTGTTTTCCCATATGTACACTTTACACACAACGCTTTTGTTTCTTCCACATTTATACTTGAGGTCTATAATCATCATGGTCATTATCCAATTTCCAATGTACACTTTGCACTCATTTCCTTTATTTACATATCAAATGCCTCACTTCTTTATTTATCCCCTTTTTACAGTATTCATCCATGTTTACCTCTATCATACTCATGTCACCAGTCTGTCACCTTTTTTAGCCCTGCCCCTCTGTCCATATACAGGTAACCAGGTTTCCACTAGCTAACCAATAAGAAGCAGACCAGCACTGCACTGGTCTCGGCCTCGGTCTCCTTAACAATGGAGACAGCTCTCCCATATGCCTGCCCAGTGCTATTCTTCAGCAGGAACGCTGTCCCTGAACCTCTCATTAACTATGACATAATCAGGAATGTACACACTATGGTAGGTTACTATTAGCTTTTATTTACAAATTCCCATATGAGCAGACAATGGTAAGTATTCTGTGTGTGCCAGGGCACACAGATATACTTGTTAGAGGGAGGGGGTGAAAGGTCACAGTGCTGCAGTATATTGAAGTATATTGTCTGCAGCATAGAGCAGGGGAGCCTCAGGACAGACCATGCTACCTCATGCCAATCATTATAGCGTATGGTGCCATGGGAGGACACACAGGAGGTTCTGCAGCACAGAGTAGGGGTGCCTCTGCCCCATGACGGACCATGCCACTTTCTGCCAATCATTACACTGCTTGGTTCCAGGTCAGATCGCAGGAGGTTCTTCAGCAGCACAGAGCAGGAAGGGACACACATGAGGTTCTCCAGCAGCACAGAGCAGGAAGGGATGCACAGTAGGTTATCCAGCAGCACAGAGCAGGGAAGGCCACAGAATCGCAATCACAGAAGCTGCTGCAGGGAGCTCTCATCTGCAGATCTCAGTCTTTGCAGAGAAGCGTGTCCTGGAATTTTTTTGAAAGTCCGCTGGAGTTCCACTATTGACTTTTCTGGTGTTTATAGTGCCTGTCTGCTGGAAAATATGCTTGAGATAGATAGATTAGATAGATAGATAGATAGATAGATAGATGTGTGTGTGTGTGTGTGTGTGTGTGTGTGTGTGTGTGTGTGTGTGTGTGTGTGTGTGTGTGTGTGTGTGTGTGTATATGTGTGTGTGTGTGTGTGTGTGTGTGTGTGTGTGTGTGTGTGTGTGTGTGTGTATATATATATATATATATATATATATATGTGTATATATATATATATATATATGTGTATACATATATATATATATGTATATATATATGTATAAACATATATATATAGACAGATGTTTGTCCAGCCGCCACCGCCTGCCACTTAGCCACTCCCCTTAAGCTGGTACACTTTAGATGGTATTTGCAGTAGGGTAGGCTGCTTCAATGTCCACATCTAGATAAACAGAAAATAAGGTGACATTATTTTATTTATGTACTTTACAGTATGTAGAATTGTATTACACATATAAATAATTGTCAGCATGCTTACCCTTTGCATCTGTGACAGATCTGGTCTGCTTTAGTCTGTTAAAAAATATGATATATTAATAATTGAAGCTTAAATTGTAAAAAGTGTTGTAACTGACAATAACAGAAGTAACGCCATACATACTGGTTAAATCGGTAGCGGGCAAATATAGCAAAGTACAGGACAACTGCTGTAAATAGAAGCATGCCGACGAACACAACACTTATGATGATGACTGTGCTGGTTGTGTTCTCTCCCTTCACCTCCTCTTCTATCTCCTCCAGATTATCCAGAATCTTATCTACAAGTGAATTGTTTGTGTGAAGAAATTACTATATTTTCATACAAATAATCTTAAAATAAAGACTAAAATTGCAAAGAGATAGAAACCAAGCCAAGAAAATAAATTTTTATAAGGAAAACTGTACAATATATGACAAATTTATATACAAATTGAGTATCCCATATCCAAATATTCCGAAATACGGAATATTCCGAAATACAGACTTTTTTGAGTGAGAGTGAGATAGTGAAACCTTTGTTTTCTGATGGCTCGATGTACACAAACTTTGTTTAATACACAAAGTTATTAAAAATATTGTATTAAATGACCTGCAGGCTGTGTGTATAAGGTGTATATGAAACATAAATGAATTGTGTGAATGTACACACACTTTGTTTAATGCACAAAGTTATAAAAAATATTGGCTAAAATGACCTTCAGGCGAGGTGTATAAGGTGTATATGTAACATAAATGCATTCTGTGCTTAGATTTAGGTCCCATCACCATGATATCTCATTATGGTATGCAATTATTCCAAAATACGGAAAAATCCCATATCCAAAATACCTCTGGTCCCAAGCATTTTGGATAAGGGAGACTCAACCTGTATATATATATATATATATATATATATATATACACACACACTGCATATGTTTATTTTTTCGGCATTTTGTTGTGAAATTTTTACTTTTTAAATGCTTATTAAGCAATTAAGCAGCCTCCCCCTATTCCTGGCATTGGCCATATTTCTCATACCATTCCCTTTCCTACTTTCTTTTCTTCTGTTTGTGGCGGGCAGCCTATTGATGTGTGTAGAAGCAGAGCCGGATTTAGACCTCATGGGACTCTAGGCAAGATTCCGGTTCCCCCCCCTACAAACAATCCATAGCATCATATTTTCATTCCTGATTACGAGTGGCATCACAAAAGTACATTGGCGAGTGTGCAGTGCGATTGTGACACAGGCATAGTCTGCCAATTATCACCCAGTTGCGTGAACATTGGCATTGTGCACAAATGTGAATCAGGTACTGGGTTTTTGGAAGTAGACATGAAACCTGTGTCACATTTACAGTAAACCAACTGCCCACATACAGTGGATGAAACCATTTTGTGTCTCCACGCCAGTCCTTTGGTATCGTTCCTGATCTAATTGACTGTGTGAAAATCAAATAATAGGGGTCTCGATATCTCTACATTAAGTTACATAAGAACCCTGGGGTGGAGTCCATCCGGTCCAGGAGATTTATTTACCTTAATTTTACTTAGTCTCTCCCGGACTACTTCCTCATTTAACCAAGTACCTAGCATAGGGTCGTTACCGTAGCTTATGTTATACTCTACTCTCGTCAACTTGTCCTCATTTGTGAATACTGATGAAAAGAATTTATTAAATCAATCCGCTTTTTCCCTATTCATCATTAATCAAGACATCCAACTCGCACTTTAAAGGCCCAATATTATTCCTTTTTAACCTTTTACCGTTTATGTACTTAAAGATCTTTTTTAGGTTTGTTATACTTTTTTCGTTTTCTATTTTTGCTGCTCTGATTTTATTTTTGCATTTTTTGATACATTCCTTGTAGAACTGGAATGATTCCACGGTTCCGTCAGACTTAAATGCTTTGAAAGCATGCCTTTTTTTATGCATTTGTTCCTTGACCCTCTTATTAAGCCACATCGGTTTGAATTTCCTACTCCTGTTTTTGTTGACTTTGGGAATATACAAATGAGCGTACTTATTGACGTAGTTGTAAAAACATCCCATATTTCAGCAGTATTCTTACCAGGTATGTTATACCTCTTGTGCTGCCCATGTCGGGCTACTTGACAGTGCCACTTTTAGTTCCCAATCCACCCCTAGTCTGCAGCAAAAGACACAGGGAAAGCCACATTTGTGTACAATCAGGCCCTATGAGAAGGGTTCCTGCCCCGCTCAACAGACCCCACCCCTCAGCAGACCGTCTTGCTTCCATAATTTTCCTGGGCTGCTTTTCCGTCCCAATCCGGTCCTGGCTGGCAGACATTATAATGGTAATATCTGGGCAGTACTGTAGCTTCCTATTAAGTAGGAATCTAAAGTTTGTATTAAAATGGTTGGGAATGTGGGAAAGACAGAGCCTGCCCCCTGATCTGTCCAGCTGAGTACCCCAGTCTCCTGTGTCTACTGCATCTACTATATGTTACTATACGTTACTCAGGTGAAAAGCACCTTTGTCCTCGTAGGGATATTTGTACAATATGGCTTTGTGTAATGGTAACTGTTATCTGCTATTTACTTCTTATACAGCCTGAGTCTGCATCCTTGAAATGGTACAATTTCAGAAATTGGCAGACAAATGTATAAAACAACTGTTACCCAATCCATAAAAAAGCCTTAATACAGTATACTGCATGATGTATTATAGTAAGCATTAGCAATGTGATGGTGATTTTAGTAAGTTACTTTCATCTGCTGCGTCACTGGTCATACCTCTGTCCTGCTCTGATACAACTGGAGGTAGCTCTGAAAAAAACAATGGTCCATTCATTAAACCTATTCTTAAGGACAACTCATGTTTATTTTAGCTGTGCATTCTATGTAATGGACATGATCTCATACATTACCTGTGTTGTCTCTGCGGGACTCTCCAGTTGGATGGATTGGATGAACTACAAAAAATGTAAAATATTATAATCAGTGAACAGAATAAGAAGCATCATATTTATAGTACATATGTACACTGACCCCCGTGTTTTGATTTTGGATCAGGATTAAGTTTTGTGTTTTGGTTTTGCAAAAACCACTGGTGTTCTGGTTTTGGTTTTGGATCTGTATATTATTATTTTTTTAAATGCAAAAATAATGAAATTTGGGCCTATTTTTTATTACACAATATTATTAACCTCAATAACATTAATTTCCATATGTTGGTTTAGGAATAATAATAATAATAATAATAATAATAACAACAACAATAATAATTTTATTTCTATAGTACACTTTTTCCAATAGGACTCAAGGAGCTTAAAACTTACCTGATGATTTTTTTTTCTCCAAAAAACGCTCAGAAATTGTCTTATTTTTTTTTTTTTTTAAATTAGTGAATTAGGTGAAGAACATGTATATAAACTTATCCCAAATCATTTTATTAAAAAATTAAAAAAATATGTTTTTTGATATTTGTAAAAAAAATATTGGTTTCCCAAACATCTGAAACTTCGGTAATCACCATAGGAATATCGGGAACATTTGAAAACATTGTGACCATTGCAACTATTAATTTAACAGCCGGGACAGCCACCAGGTACGGGTATTAGCATTATAGGCGTGTACAGCTAATTTTATTATGGGGTGCACCGCCTTTTGGGTGTGTCTAGAACCGCCTTTTGGGCATGTGTAGCACCGCTTTTTGGGCATGTCTAGCACCGCCTTTTGGGCATGTCTAGCACAGCCATTTGGGCATGTCTAGCACCGCCTTTTGGGCATGTCTAGCAACGTCTTTTTGGGCATGTCTAGCACGCCTTTTGGGTGTGTCTAGAACCGCCTTTTGGGCATGTCTAGCACTGCCTTTTGAGTGTTTCTAGAACCGCCTTTTGGGAATGTCTAGTACCGCCTTTTGGGCATGTCTAGCACCACCTTTTGGGTGTGTCTAGAACCGCCTTCTGGGCATGTCTAGCACCGTCTTTTGGGCATGTCTAGAACCGCCTTTTGGGCATGTCTAGCACCGTCTTTTCGGCATGTCTAGCACTGCCTTTAGAGTGTTTCTAGAACCGCCTTTTGGGCATGTCAAGCACTGCCTTTTGGGCATGTCTAGCACCGTCTTTTGGACATGTCTAGCACCGCCTTTTGGGTGTGTCTAACACTGCCTTTTGGGCATGTGTAGCACCGCCTTTTGGGTGTGTCTAGCACCGCCTTTTGGGCATGTCAAGCACCGTCTTTTGGGCTTGTCTAGCACCATCTTTTGGGCATGTCTAGCCCGCCTTTTTGGCATGTCGAGCACTATTTTACATTCTATTAGTAAAATCACATGGCTTAATCTAATTTCTCCCTAGTTCTTAACAATACAAGTAGATGTATTACACCCCAGAGAAATAAAATGAAACATAATGGTGTGACCACCGGCCGGTACTGACTGTCCACTACGGCATAACCCTGAGTCCTAGCCGCCGCTTCACCCTATCACTGTTTATACTTCCCCAGCCTATCCCTGACCCAGTGGCAGATCTAGAGAGTGGTGGGTCTAGGTGCATATGCATTCCCCACCCCTTGCACCCCACCATCACCTACACCCTGAGTTTGAGTGGGCCACTCTGAAAAGTACAGGAGACTTAGGGGGCAAAACATTTGAGTTTTAACATAAGACAAGTAAGGTTTAGAATTTACATGTGCCATTAGAGCCATATTTGCCTGTTTCTATGCCATCAGATTTTCTATATATACAGGGCACCAGCATTTGTCACACATGTCCCCATGCTCACCAGCTACTGACAATAGTGCCCCTTATTCACATTACGCCAACCGGTATAAGCCAAAATTCCCCTTATGCCACACAGTATGAGCTGAAATTCACATTAAGCCACACAGTATGAGCCAAAATACTGTGTCTGTGAATGTATGTATGTATGTATGTATGTATGTATGAGGACTGTGAAGGGTATTGATAGATTTGGCCATATAACTATAAGAATAGTGACTTACAATCTGTCTCAGCGACAGAGTCTCTGCTTAACTGCATCAGCAGAATGTGTTCTCCGCTGGTTGTGGCCGCACACAAGTATTGAGAGCACAGGCAGAAGGAAAGCGCGACAGCCAGGAGGAGAGCATGGGTGGACCCACGGTATGACATCATCATGTCAACTGGTGATGTCGGTCCCCCCTGTGAGGCCGCGGGGACATAAAGTACAGTGTACACTCAGCAATGACAGCATTAGCAGGCACCAGGCGCAGCGGTATGGGGAGGCACAGGAATGAGCTGCAGGCTCAGCGATTACTGTGCTGCAGCAGGCAGTGTGGGGGGTGCTGGACATTTGGGGGTGCCTGTGCATACCAGCAGGGCCGGATTAAGACTAGTGGGAGCCCAGGGCAACTAAGGTGTGTGGGCCCCCACCAATAAAATTGTCTGCACGCTGCCTCTGTCACTACCATGCCCCTTAGCAGAGTAGGAGAGAGAGTAAGTGGAGTGAGAGACAAAAAGAGTGTGGCATGCGCAGACTGAATTCTGGGGCCAAATTTCGGAGGTCAGGCAGCTGCTGGGGATCGCGGAGGACAGCTCTTATCGGAAGAGCTCTCCTCCGCAATGCTGAACGCATATGTAAGTACATATACGATTAGAATCACGGCGCTGGATGGCGATGTTCATTAGAACATCCCGCCCAGATAGAGACAGAGGGGGGGGGGGGCAAGGGAGAGAGGGTGTCAGGGAGAGAGAGAAAGACAGAGTGAGAGGGTGGGAACAAGAGAGAGGAAGAGAGAGTATCAGGAGTGAGAGAGAGGGGAGCAAGAGAGAGAGTAAGAGAGTGTCAGAGTGAAAGAGAGGGGAGCAAGCAAGAGAGAGAGGGAGGCAGAAATAGAGCAGGATAAACTACCTATTCAATTTGGATGCAGCTGCATCAGGTCACTATCTAATGGGGGCGGGCACTTCACTATGTTAGGCCTGCCCCCTTTCCCATACACTCGCAAATTGCAACATTATGTCCGTGAGGGGGTGGAGCTTACTGTAGAGACGGAGACAAAGTTGTCTCCTCAAATAAAAAAAATAATCATGTGCTGCCGGGACTCACTCTGAGCCGACCAGGCAGGGTGCAGGGGAACTGAAGCGAGGCAGTGTTTGCTGGAGTGTGGGGGGCCACAATGGGGTTGGGCCCCTGGACACCCACCCCATCTGCCCTGCGTATAATCCGGCTCTGCGCACCAGGCACCTCTCCATGCGCACGCCTATGATTAGCAGCTGAAGAGTGAACTCCATCAAACAGAACTCAGATCATTACATCAGTTACACTTTATTCAGTGTTTAAAGGAAAACACTGAGCTAATTAGGTAGCACGGTTGGTGTAATGGTTAACATTACTGCCTCACAAGGTCTTGGGTTTGATTCCTACCATTACCCTATTTATATGATGCTCGTATGTTCTCCCCACGTCTGCGTAGGTTCCCCCCACAATCCAAGAGTATACTCGTAGGATGACTGTCTCTCAACAAAAATTAACCCTAGAGTGTATGTGTGTGAGCATGTAGTAGGGAATAGAGATTGTAATCTCCACTTGTACAAGAAATGATGCATATGTAAAGCCCTGTGGAATATGTGTGCTACAGTATATAAAAAAAAACTGTTGACAAATAAGAACACAGACCTTTTAACAATTGCCACCACTAAGGGGTCAATTCAACTGTCATTATAATGACGTTAAAACAGCAATGCATCTTGCCCCGGACACTTGGATTTTTGCAAACAGTTATCTGCAAGTCCAGATGTACCATAAGTACAGCATATAGATGCACTTACTTGCACTGCAAGTGGACTCGCAGGTAATTTAATTGACCGCTAATATTAGGGTCTAGACCAGAGCTGGCCAAACTGGTCCTCGAGATCTACCAACAGTTCATGTTTTCCAGGCCTCCTGGAGATCTCTAGAACTGTCAGTTAGGAATGAATGCAGCAAATCTTAATTAGTAATGACTACACCTGTGCACCAGCTAGGTGGCCTGGAAAATGTGAACTGTTGGTAGATCTCGAGGACTGGTTTGGCCAGCCCTGGTCTAGACCAACCTGAAGTTGATACCAGATGAATACCAGTCAATTATGATGCTAATATGATTAAAACGTCAGCGTTAAAACCATGTTGACATCACCATAATATGACTGTCATCAAGATATATTGCACCAAACCTGTAATACTACTACCCATGCCACTATTGTCACTTTTTTAATAACATGGGGCATGCATACATAACTTAGGAGAGTCCTTAAGGTCATTCGTTGTTACAAGCTGAGCAGTACACCAATGGGGAAGGTCATTAAAACTGACTTCAAAGAATGACACTTATTAGAGCCCTGTTTTTGTTACTCTTACTGGAGGCCCTGCTGACATGATGATTGTATAAAAGCTGTGGTGAGAGGGGTTGTCTCCCACCTGAATTGCCCACATTCCTATGATATCAGCTCCCTCCAAGGGAGAGGAAAGCAAAGCTTGTGCACTTTGCAGAAGCAATGGTGGTTTGAAATTCCGGGTTTTCCAAGTTACCCGGAGTCAGCTGGGAATCATCACCAGAGAACAGGGAGAATTTAGAACTCCCGTTCACCCAGAGTTCTGTGCACTGATGCCGGCAGCGGACACTTAGTAGGCCACAGTCTTCATAGAGCCAGAGACTGGTGATATTATCTGTGCCAGAGGAGCACAGCGGATTGGGGCTGCATGCCATTGCAGCAGACTGACCATTAGGCACTTCAGTGCTGGTACATTTGTTTGCACATGTCTGTTTACTTCTATGTGCCTGATTGTCCAGGCTTATGTCTATACACGTTAAAGTGCAGTGTCTGCTGCCATTAAAGACACTGTTTTACCGTGAACCTGCCTGTCGTGAGTCCTCATTTCTACAACCCTGTTACACAGCAAATACAATATATATATATATATATATATATATATACACACTATGGGCAGCTTACGTTTCCCACTCTGTATTATCTGGCGTAAATCCGCTATCAGCCGCTCATTATCCTCAGTCCAACCACTTCCTGTACAAATACAAACATGAATTGTTGGAATATCATTCTAAATTATACACAATGTTGAAGATAGTGTTCTTAAAGTGACAGTATATTAAACCTTCAGTCATTTACTTAATAATGTAACAAGGGGAACTTTGATATCGGAACGTTTTGTACAAAAGTTGTTCCTCTGTAACACAGTATACAGCCTATAATGTAGAGATACGTGTTTCTCTGTAATATATGGTCATAATATACAGTCTGTAATATAGGAATATGTGTTTCTCCATAATATAGTTGTAATATACAGTCTATAACATTCCCAACCACGGTCCTCAAGGCTCACCAACAGTGCAGGTTTTAGTGATATCCAGGCTTCAGCACAGATGGTTAAATCAAAAGAACTGAGCTACTAATCAAGTCACCTGTGTTCAAGCCTGGATATAACTAAAACCTGCACTGTTGGTGTGCCTTGAGGACCGCGGTTGGGAATGCCTGGTCTATAATGTAGGGCTCTGTGTTTCTCTGTAATATAGGGGCTGATTCAGACCTGATCGGTGCTGTGCGTGTTCGCACAGCAGCGATCAGATCTGAACTGCGCCAGCGCCACAGTGCGCCGGCGCATGCCAGACAACCGACGCCTGTCGTAGCCCAGCGATCACCTCTGCCTGATTGACAAGCAGAGGCGGTCACAGGGCAGGAGGGGGCGGGCCAGCAACATCTGGCCGCCCATGGGGGGGGCGGGCCACGGCAAATACGTGACATCACACGCAGCCGCTGCGGCCCGGGCAGCGACGAGTAGCTCCCTGCCAGCGCACAGGAGCTGCGCTGGTGGGGCGCTACTCTTCAAGTACAAAAGCATCACCACGATGCTTTTGTACTTGTGCGATGGGGTAGGGCCTGACATGCGGGGTGGTCTAGCCCTGTGCTGGGCGTCCCCCCGCATGTCAGGGATGCTGATCGTAAATGTTGCAAAGTTTTCAGGTCTGAATCACCCCCAAAGTCAATAATGTAGAGATATGTATTTCGCCATAATATATAGTCATAATATAAAGTCTATAAAGTAGGGATATGTGTTTCTCTGTTTATTACAAATAATGCCCATGCGTCATTTCGCGAAACTCTGCCCCTGAGCGGAGTACTATGGGCAGAAGGAGGGGGAGCAGGATAGCAGTGCAGGTGGGCTGGCGCCCGCCAGCGACCGTACACCCTTGGTAATGAGCATTACCCTTTGGCAACGAGCATTGGACCCAGAGCATGAAACCCCTGGCAACGAGCATGACACCCAGTGCATGAAACCCCTGGCAATGAGCATGACACCCAGCACATGAAACCCCTGGCAATGAGCAAGTCATTTAAAAGTAATTAGAAGCTTTACTGTAGGACATAATGTATCATGGGCATTGTGGTGTATGGCATAATATGGTGCAGGGGCCATAATATGGTGCAAGAGGCATTACTGCTTGGGGCTTAATATGGTACAATGTTTTTTTTTCTGTGGTGGTTAGTGGTCTGTTGTTGCAGGGTCAAAAATTGGGGTGTAAAGTAGTCTTTTCCTGCAAGGACACACCCATTTAGCGATGCCACGCCTCATTGTGAGAACGCGAATCTTCGGCGTGCATAAAATAGGGGTTTTTTTATGTCTGGGGGGGCATTTTTTTTTATGCTCGTACTGGAAGCCAAATTGTCTAGAAACAGACCTGTGTTAGTGTGTACATTTATTGCTACAATAACTACATGCATAATAAAGTCACTGAGACAGAACAATACTATATCTCAGATTTATGGATGTGTGTTTGGAGAATAGTATGGATATTTTGTGTGTTGGTGTTGTGATACTATTTTTAGGTGGGATAAATGGATTTATTTGAAAAAAAAGAAATCTCTTGTCACTGGCTCCTATTGCTACTAACATGTCCCAATATCCACCCATGAGATTTTTCCTCCATTAGTCAATTCCCGACAATACAAAACTAACTTTGTAAAAAATGTAGCAGGTTTTTATCCTTAGACATCTTTCCCATCTATTGCAGGAACATCATAACCTATCGTGAGCACCTATTGTATCTAGTTACAGCATTTACAGAATTATCCCTCTTGTCATAAAATAGCATTATATTCTGATTTCTGGGAAATATCGAAGAAAAGTGGGGTTGCCTTCACAATGCAAATTATTGGGAGGACAATGAATACATGTATTTGAGACATATGTAAATGAAAGATGCTAGTGAAAATAATCTGTGATAGATTATAAAAATAAAATATATTGTTTAGAAAGCTGAGAATAAATGAATGTCACTATACCTGATGTTCCCCCTCCTTCTGAAATTTCCATATAAATTCCAGGCAAAAAAAATATCAAGAGATATATGAAATGCATCCTCGCTTTCTTCTACACTGTAGAGAAATGAAGTAATCCTTGATTCTGTGCCTATTATGACATCACTACTCTGTGATGTCACTTTGTCACATGATGTAGAAGGAAAAGACTATGAATGATTATGGTGACTCCACAGGGAAGATGTGGTTTATTGTAGTCTTTAGAAGCAATTTACTACCAGAGCAAATTTATTCACCCAGTAAACACAACACTTTTATTTGACTTTACATTTGGGCAAGGAAGGCTCCCAGAACTCCCCAATACAGATACAGATGTGTCCTCAGACAGCCCATCTCGGCGCACCATTTTCCGGGCGACTCAGTCGTACTGAATGTTTTATTCGCTCAAATTGTTCCTCTGATTCACACAAATAAAGTAACTTAAAGGGACAAAGCTACTTTGCTAGTGCAACATTTGTATATCTGTGTGTGAATAAGTCTGACTGTATACAAAGGGCTACGATGCAGCGGCTGTGGCTTTTTCTCACTCCAAGTTCCATTGTGCTTAACCTGTGACTTTGTAGGCGTTTAAAACGTGTTCCTGTGAAGTTAAAGTCACAGCCCAGCATCTGCAGTACACTGTGAGTGGTGTTTCTCAATGAATATAAGATACAACAGCTAAAGAAAAGGATGATACAGTATGTTACATTTCCTGGAGCTGTACAGTCACGCCGGACATCTCACGCTGTATATATAAAGGTGCTCATGGTGACAGCTTGGGGGCCAAGGTGTTGGATGAGCAGGGGCAAACGCAGGATTTAGCGAGGGGGGTTTCCATGGGTGTGTATGTATATGTGCATGTATGTGTATACTATATATATATATATATATATACTCCCCCAATAACAGAGTCACTCCTGGGCTGCCAACTCGGTGAAGAAATCAAGGTGCTTTATTCAACATTTCGGGGTACTGCCCCTCGTCATCAGGACACACAACACACATAGGCCCTCATTCTGAGTTGATCGCAGCAGCAAGAAAGTTAGCAACTGGGCAAAACCATGTGCACTGCAGGGGAGGCAGATATAACATGTGCAGAGAGAGTTAGATTTGGGTGGGGTGTGTTCAATCTGCAATCTAATTTGCAGTGTAAAAATAAAGCAGCCAGTATTTACCCTGCACAGAAATATAATAACCCACCCAAATCTAACTCTCTCTGCACATGTTATATCTGCCTCCCCTGCAGTGCACATGGTTTTGCCCAATTGCTATCAAAAATCCTGCTGCGATCAACTTGGAATTACCCCCATAGTGCAAAACAACAGTGCTTAAATACAAAAAATACATAAACTTACAGGTCCCCAGGTGTCCAGTGCCGCCTCCCATCGTGTGTCCCAGTGTCTTCCGCCCCACTTCCGGTCTCGACTGTGACGTCACGCCGGAAGTGACGTGCGCCGGCCTACAACGACGGAGCTGCATCGGTTTCCATAGTGATGCGGCTGCAAGCGTCACATCGCTATGAAACCTAAAAAATCGGTGAACAACATAACTAACCAACTATCATATGCATGCAGGTACAATCTTAATAAAATTGACATAAATATAATAAAATGTGAACAAAGGTTAAAACATTTATGACGCTTTTGCATGAGATATTTACATCATGCATAGATCATAAGTTGCACACAAAACTGTTTTCCAAACCCACAGACCGCAATACATTGCTCAAATATGACAGTTTTCATCCCAGATCTACGATCAGGGGACTACCATATTCCCAGTTCATTCGAGTATGTAGAATTAACAGCAATGTCATAGAGAGAGATAAACAACTTGACATTATGGTCAATAAATTTGTAGAAAGGGGGTACCCCACCCGTGAGTTACTTATGGCAAGGCGTAAGGCATGTGCAATAGAAAGATCGGTTTTATTACAAGACAAAGTTGACACGGCCAACCCTCAGCAAATAGAGATGCTACCCTGGGTAAATCAGTTTGATTCCAAAAGCAGCCATACCACCAAGAGGGCAAAAGCTTTATGGCCAATAATAACTAATGACCCACAACTATCAGTTTTAAAAAACACTAAATTAGTCCCCAGTTATGCCAGGGGCCCAAATTTGAGGGACCTGCTTGTCAAAACGGACATCACAGGCATCCAACCACCTAAAACACATCTTTTAACTAAAAAGGGTGGGTGTTACAAATGTTCAGGCAGCGTAAGATGCAGCTATATGATCGCGGGTCTCAAATTTGCACACCCCCAGACAGGAAAGATGTTGGATATTAGATATCCGTTATCGTGTTCACCGTGATATATTATTTACCTACTTTCCTGTCCATGCGGTCTGCATTACGTCGGAAGAACGAAACGACAGTTCAAAGAAAGGATGGCCCAGCATAGAGGGGCCATTAGAGCTGCAATTAATGAAGGAAAAAGTGATCAAGCGGTGGCGCGACATTTCCTGGTGTCTAAGCATTCCATGGCTACCTTGAGATATAGGATAATAGACCAGGTCAGATTTAAGAGGGGGTGACAGAGATAGGCTGCTATTGCAGCTAGAATGCAAATGGATACATCGGTTAAATACTGTTAGTCCAAATGGTTTAAACGAGTCAATTAATTTTAGCTTTTTTTTATAGCGCTTACAGTTATATTATCATTAATATGTACGTATGTGGGGGACAGAAACCACATCGGACTTATACTGATACAACTTGTAATATTGTTGGATCCTGCCGTTACCTAACGGGGAGTAATATACCATTTATGCAATTAAGTGGGAGTTTGAGATTCCATACTATTTTTTGATACATTTGATACCAGCACAAAATATTCCTTATTAGAATCCTGTTTATGCAGCACTTAGCACTTTATACACTGAATTTATTGCACTAGTTTGGAAAAGTGAGTTTATCCATCCTGTCATAACAGGTTTTTCAGCACTAGATGGCGTCAAAGAGTCATAAATGTTTTAACCTTTGTTCACGTTTTATTATATTTATGTCAATTTTATTAAGATTGTACCTGCATGCATATGATAAGTTGGTTAGTTATGCTGTTCACCGATTTTTTAGGTTTCATAGCGATGTGACGCTTGCAGCCGCATCACTATGGAAACCGATGCAGCTCCGTCGTTGTGGGCCGGAGCACGTCACTTCCGGCGTGACGTCACAGTCGAGACCGGAAGTGGGGCGGAAGACGCTGGGACATACCTGGGGACCTGTAAGTTTATGTATTTTTTGTATTTAAGCACTGTTGTTTTGCACTATGGGGGTCATTCCGCGTTGTTCGCTCAGTTTTTTTTTTTGCAACGGAGCGATTAGTCGCTAATACGCATGCGCAATGTCCGCAGTGCGACTGCGCCAAGTAAATTTGCTATGCAGTTAGGTTTTTTACTCACGGCATTACGAGGTTTTTTCTTCGTTCTGGTGATCGTAATGTGATTGACAGGAAGTGGGTGTTTCTGGGCGGAAACTGGCCGTTTTATGGGTGTGTGTGAAAAAACGCTACAGTTTCTGGGAAAAACGCGGGAGTGGCTGGAGAAACGGAGGAGTGTCTGGGCGAACACTGGGTGTGTTTGTGACGTCAAACCAGGAACGACACTGACTGAACTGATCGCAGATGCCGAGTAAGTCTGGAGCTACTCAGAAACTGCTAAGAAGTGTCTATTCGCAATTCTGCTAAACTAAGATTCACTCCCAGTAGGCGGCGGCTTAGCGTGTGCAAAGCTGCTAAAAGCAGCTTGCGAGCGAACAACTCGGAATGACCCCCTATGTGTGTTGTGTGTCCTGATGACGGGGGGCAGTACCCCGAAACGTTGATTAAAGCACCTTGATTTCTTCACCGAGTTGGCAGCCCAGGAGTGACTCTGTTATTGGGAGAGTATGTTTGAGGTTGGCAAGCCTCTGGAGTGCACCCTGGCAAGTTATTGAAATATCCCGTGGAGTACCGGCTGTTCAAGTTGTATATATATATATATATATATATATATATATACTGTCTGTAGGTGCGGCACTCCAGTCAAAAATAAATCCAGTACAACCAAGTCAAATGGAAAGCAACGTTTCAATGCCTTTAATATGGCATTTTCATCAGTCTTATTACAAACATAACATAAAATCTTACCTTATATCCCCTCACCCATCAGTGAATGGCGCCATTCCGGCAGCGGGACCACACACCCGGCCCGGCGGCTCCAAATGATGACGTCATCGCGTCTTGCGCTCAGCACGGCGCATCCGACGACCCGTCACCCTGTAGTCATAGTTACTGTGAAACAAATACATATGAAACCACGCTGTATTAACATAACATATACACACTTAATAACCACCATGGATACATTGTCCTGACCTGAGCATGGACTAAGGGTCTAAAATCTACTAAAGACAACCTATTTTACCTGCATGTAAATATAATAGCATACAGCGTAATTCCACATTAACAGTATATAGCATCTGTGCCTAAAGAATGAGGACTCTGTTTAAAGTGCATTAATTACCTACTGCAAAATAAATAGATATTGCGAGCTAGTAAACCTTATAAGCAACTACAATTAAACACCTAAAATAATCTATAGATGATTAATAAGACCCAAGTACATAGATAAATTAGTATTGAGATTAGCAGACCTTAGGTATATAGGCAACTGTAACTGGACACCTAAATCAAGCTATAAAAAGTTATTGAGGCCCTAGTGGTCATTGAGGCCCCTTGGTGTTAAGGTACCCATACGGTGAATCCACCGGGATTCCATTTGCAGGAGCTTCAGACCTTTATTACCACCCCGTATATTAGGGGGTACGTGGTCGATGATCCTATATCGGATAGACACCAGGTTGTGTCTAGCAGCTACAAAATGTCTTGCCACAGGTTGTTCACTGTTACCTGTGGACAACGCTTTCCTAATGGCAGATCTATGTGCAGTCATCCTTTCCTTAAAACTGCGTTCAGTTTTCCCGATATAGGATTTACCACAAGGACAAATAATTTGGTATACCGTAAATTTCGTGTTACACGTCAATTGGTAACGGATGTTATATTTTTTACCTGATAACGGATGATTAAACGTGCTACCAGCCAGCATAAATTGGCAAGTAGTACACGTACATCGTATACACCCCAATTTTTGCTGTACCTCACTAAGCCCCTCAGACCCCTGGATCTTAGAGATGTCTGCTTTGACCAATATATCCCGTAGGTTTCTTCCCCTAGTATAACAAGGCATCATTCTAGTGGTAGCTAGTGGCAACTCGGGGTCAGATTGTATAATGGGCCATAATTATGGCCCATTATACTTGTTTCACACTAACTATGACTACAGGGTGACGGGTCATCGGATGCGCCGCGCTGAGCGCAAGACGCGATGACGTCATCATTTGGAGCCGCCGGGCCGGGTGTGTGGTCCCGCTGCCGGAATGGCGCCATTCACTGATGGGTGAGGGGATATAAGGTAAGATTTTATGTTATGTTTGTAATAAGCCTGATGAAAATGCCATATTAAAGGCATTGAAACGTTGCTTTCCATTTGACTTGGTTGTACTGGATTTCTTTTTGACTGGAGTGCCGCACCTACAGACAGTATCTATTCTATCCTGTGAGGGCAACCAGCAGAGTAATGAGCAAGCTATAACGTGGAGTGCCGGTAAAACGTATCTATGTATATTAGAGATGAGCGGGTTCGGTTTCTCTGAATCCGAACCCGCACGAACTTCATGGTTTTTTTCACGGGTCCGAGCGACTCGGATCTTCCCGCCTTGCTCGGTTAACCCGAGCGCGCCCGAACGTCATCATGACGCTGTCGGATTCTCGCGAGACTCGGATTCTATATAAGGAGCCGCGCGTCGCCGCCATTTTCACACGTGCATTGAGATTGATAGGGAGAGGACGTGGCTGGCGTCCTCTCCATTTAGATTAGAAGAGAGAGAGAGAGAGATTGACCTGATTTACTGGAGCTTAGGAGTACTGTAGAACTGTAGAGAGTGCAGAGTTTACTAGTGACTGACCACAGTGACCACCAGACAGTGCAGTTTTATTTAATATATCCGTTCTCTGCCTGAAAAAAACGATACACAGTGACTCAGTCACATACCATATCTGTGTGCACTGCTCAGCCCAGTGTGCTGCATCATCTATGTATATATCTGACTGTGCTCAGCTCACACATCTTATAATTGTGGGGGAGACTGGGGAGCACTGCAGTGCCAGTTATAGGTTATAGCAGGAGCCAGGAGTACATATTATTATTAAAATTAAACAGTGCACACTTTTGCTGCAGGAGTGCCACTGCCAGTGTGACTGACCAGTGACCTGACCACACTGACCACCAGTATAGTTAGTAGTATAGTATACTATATTGTGATTGCCTGAAAAAGTTAAACACTCGTATCTGACTGTGCTCAGCTCACACATCTTATAATTGTGGGGGAGACTGGGGAGCACTGCAGTGCCAGTTATAGGTTATAGCAGGAGCCAGGAGTACATATTATTATTAAAATTAAACAGTGCACACTTTTGCTGCAGGAGTGCCACTGCCAGTGTGACTGACCAGTGACCTGACCACACTGACCACCAGTATAGTTAGTAGTATAGTATACTATATTGTGATTGCCTGAAAAAGTTAAACACTCGTCGTGTGACTTCACTTGTGTGGTGTTTTTTTTTTTATTCTATAAAAAACTCATTCTGCTGACAGACAGTGTCCAGCAGGTCCGTCATTATATAATATATACCTGTCCGGCTGCAGTAGTGATATATATATATATTTTTTATATCATTATTTATCATCCAGTCGCAGCAGACACAGTACGGTAGTTCACGGCTGTAGCTACCTCTGTGTCGGCACTCGGCAGTCCGTCCATAATTGTATACCACCTACCCGTGGTTTTTTTTTCTTTCTTCTTTATACATACATACTACTACTACATCTCTTTATCAACCAGTCTATATTAGCAGCAGACACAGTACAGTACGGTAGTCCACGGCTGTAGCTACCTCTGTGTCGGCACTCGGCAGTCCGTCCATAATTGTATACCACCTACCCGTGGTTTTTTTTTCTTTCTTCTTTATACATACATACTACTACTACTACATCTCTTTATCAACCAGTCTATATTAGCAGCAGACACAGTACAGTACGGTAGTCCACGGCTGTAGCTACCTCTGTGTCGGCACTGGGCAGTCCGTCCATAATTGTATACCACCTACCCGTGGTTTTTTTTTCTTTCTTCTTTATACATACATACTACTACTACATCTCTTTATCAACCAGTCTATATTAGCAGCAGACACAGTACAGTACGGTAGTCCACGGCTGTAGCTACCTCTGTGTCGGCACTGGGCAGTCCGTCCATAATTGTATACCACCTACCCGTGGTTTTTTTTTCTTTCTTCTTTATACATACATACTACTACTACTACATCTCTTTATCAACCAGTCTATATTAGCAGCAGACACAGTACAGTACGGTAGTCCACGGCTGTAGCTACCTCTGTGTCGGCACTGGGCAGTCCGTCCATAATTGTATACCACCTACCCGTGTTTTTTTTTTCTTTCTTCTTTATACATACATACTACTACTACTACATCTCTTTATCAACCAGTCTATATTAGCAGCAGACACAGTACAGTACGGTAGTCCACGGCTGTAGCTACCTCTGTGTCGGCACTCGGCAGTCCGTCCATAATTGTATACCACCTACCCGTGGTTTTTTTTTCTTTCTTCTTTATACATACATACTACTACTACTACATCTCTTTATCAACCAGTCTATATTAGCAGCAGACACAGTACAGTACGGTAGTCCACGGCTGTAGCTACCTCTGTGTCGGCACTGGGCAGTCCGTCCATAATTGTATACCACCTACCCGTGGTTTTTTTTTCTTTCTTCTTTATACATACATACTACTACTACATCTCTTTATCAACCAGTCTATATTAGCAGCAGACACAGTACAGTACGGTAGTCCACGGCTGTAGCTACCTCTGTGTCGGCACTGGGCAGTCCGTCCATAATTGTATACCACCTACCAGTGGTTTTTTTTTTTTTCTTCTTTATACATACATACTACTACTACTACATCTCTTTATCAACCAGTCTATATTAGCAGCAGACACAGTACAGTACGGTAGTCCACGGCTGTAGCTACCTCTGTGTCGGCACTGGGCAGTCCGTCCATAATTGTATACCACCTACCCGTGGTTTTTTTTTCTTTCTTCTTTATACATACATACTACTACTACATCTCTTTATCAACCAGTCTATATTAGCAGCAGACACAGTACAGTACGGTAGTCCACGGCTGTAGCTACCTCTGTGTCGGCACTGGGCAGTCCGTCCATAATTGTATACCACCTACCCGTGGTTTTTTTTTCTTTCTTCTTTATACATACATACTACTACTACATCTCTTTATCAACCAGTCTATATTAGCAGCAGACACAGTACAGTACGGTAGTCCACGGCTGTAGCTACCTCTGTGTCGGCACTCGGCAGTCCGTCCATAATTGTATACCACCTACCCGTGGTTTTTTTTTTTTTCTTCTTTATACATACATACTACTACTACATCTCTTTATCAACCAGTCTATATTAGCAGCAGACACAGTACAGTACGGTAGTCCACGGCTGTAGCTACCTCTGTGTCGGCACTGGGCAGTCTGTCCATAATTGTATACCACCTACCCGTGTTTTTTTTTTCTTTCTTCTTTATACATACATACTACTACTACATCTCTTTATCAACCAGTCTATATTAGCAGCAGACACAGTACAGTACGGTAGTCCACGGCTGTAGCTACCTCTGTGTCGGCACTCGGCAGTCCGTCCATAATTGTATACCACCTACCCGTGGTTTTTTTTTCTTTCTTCTTTATACATACATACTACTACTACATCTTTTTATCAACCAGTCTATATTAGCAGCAGACACAGTACAGTACGGTAGTCCACGGCTGTAGCTACCTCTGTGTCGGCACTCGGCAGTCCATCCATAATTGTATACTAGTATCCATCCATCTCCATTGTTTACCTGAGGTGCCTTTTAGTTGTGCCTATTAAAATATGGAGAACAAAAATGTTGAGGTTCCAAAATTAGGGAAAGATCAAGATCCACTTCCACCTCGTGCTGAAGCTGCTGCCACTAGTCATGGCCGAGACAATGAAATGCCAGCAACGTCGTCTGCCAAGGCCGATGCCCAATGTCATAGTACAGAGCATGTCAAATCCAAAACACCAAATATCAGTAAAAAAAGGACTCCAAAACCTAAAATAAAATTGTCGGAGGAGAAGCGTAAACTTGCCAATATGCCATTTACCACACGGAGTGGCAAGGAACGGCTGAGGCCCTGGCCTATGTTCATGGCTAGTGGTTCAGCTTCACATGAGGATGGAGGCACTCAGCCTCTCGCTAGAAAAATGAAAAGACTCAAGCTGGCAAAAGCAGTAGCACCGCAAAGAACTGTGCGTTCTTCGAAATCCCAAATCCACAAGGAGAGTCCAATTGTGTCGGTTGCAATGCCTGACCTTCCCAACACTGGACGTGAAGAGCATGCGCCTTCCACCATTTGCACGCCCCCTGCAAGTGCTGGAAGGAGCACCCGCAGTCCAGTTCCTGATAGTCAGATTGAAGATGTCAGTGTTGAAGTACACCAGGATGAGGAGGATATGGGTGTTGCTGGCGCTGGGGAGGAAATTGACCAGGAGGATTCTGATGGTGAGGTGGTTTGTTTAAGTCAGGCACCCGGGGAGACACCTGTTGTCCGTGGGAGGAATAGGGCCGTTGACATGCCTGGTGAAAATACCAAAAAAATCAGCTCTTCGGTGTGGAAGTATTTCACCAGAAATGCGGACAACAGGTGTCAAGCCGTGTGTTCCCTTTGTCAAGCTGTAATAAGTAGGGGTAAGGACGTTAACCACCTCGGAACATCCTCCCTTATACGTCACCTGCAGCGCATTCATAATAAGTCAGTGACAAGTTCAAAAACTTGGGCCGACAGCGGAAGCAGTCCACTGACCAGTAAATCCCTTCCTCTTGTAACCAAGCTCACGCAAACCACCCCACCAACTCCCTCAGTGTCAATTTCCTCCTTCCCCAGGAATGCCAATAGTCCTGCAGGCCATGTCACTGGCAATTCTGACGAGTCCTCTCCTGCCTGGGATTCCTCCGATGCATCCTTGCGTGTAACGCCTACTGCTGCTGGCGCTGCTGTTGTTGCTGCTGGGAGTCGATGGTCATCCCAGAGGGGAAGTCGTAAGCCCACTTGTACTACTTCCAGTAAGCAATTGACTGTCCAACAGTCCTTTGCGAGGAAGATGAAATATCACAGCAGTCATCCTGTTGCAAAGCGGATAACTGAGTCCTTGACAACTATGTTGGTGTTAGACGTGCGTCCGGTATCCGCCGTTAGTTCACAGGGAACTAGACAATTTATTGAGGCAGTGTGCCCCCGTTACCAAATACCATCTAGGTTCCACTTCTGTAGGCAGGCGATACCGAGAATGTACACGGACGTCAGAAAAAGACTCACCAGTGTCCTAAAAAATGCAGTTGTACCCAATGTCCACTTAACCACGGACATGTGGACAAGTGGAGCAGGGCAGGGTCAGGACTATATGACTGTGACAGCCCACTGGGTAGATGTATGGACTCCCGCCGCAAGAACAGCAGTGGCGGCACCAGTAGCAGCATCTCGCAAACGCCAACTCTTTCCTAGGCAGGCTACGCTTTGTATCACTGCTTTCCAGAATACGCACACAGCTGAAAACCTCTTACGGCAACTGAGGAAGATCATCGCAGAATGGCTTACCCCAATTGGACTCTCCTGTGGATTTGTGGCATCGGACAACGCCAGCAATATTGTGTGTGCATTAAATATGGGCAAATTCCAGCACGTCCCATGTTTTGCACATACCTTGAATTTGGTGGTGCAGAATTTTTTAAAAAACGACAGGGGCGTGCAAGAGATGCTGTCGGTGGCCAGAAGAATTGCGGGACACTTTCGGCGTACAGGCACCACGTACAGAAGACTGGAGCACCACCAAAAACTACTGAACCTGCCCTGCCATCATCTGAAGCAAGAAGTGGTAACGAGGCTTTTGCAGAAGAAGCTGGAGGCATTGAAGAAGGAGCTAAAAGGGAGCGATTCCGCTAGGCATGTGGGACTTGTGGATGCAGCCCTTAATTCGCTTAACAAGGATTCACGGGTGGTCAATCTGTTGAAATCAGAGCACTACATTTTGGCCACCGTGCTCGATCCTAGATTTAAAACCTACCTTGGATCTCTCTTTCCGGCAGACACAAGTCTGCTGGGGTGCAAAGACCTGCTGGTGACAAAATTGTCAAGTCAAGCGGAACGCGACCTGTCAACATCTCCTCCTTCACATTCTCCCGCAACTGGGGGTGCGAGGAAAAGGCTCAGAATTCCGAGCCCACCCGCTGGCGGTGATGCAGGGCAGTCTGGAGCGACTGCTGATGCTGACATCTGGTCCGGACTGAATTACCTGACAACGATTACGGACATGTCGTCTACTGTCACTGCATATGATTCTCTCAACATTGAAAGAATGGTGGAGGATTATATGAGTGACCGCATCCAAGTAGGCACGTCACACAGTCCGTACTTATACTGGCAGGAAAAAGAGGCAATTTGGAGGCCCTTGCACAAACTGGCTTTATTCTACCTAAGTTGCCCTCCCACAAGTGTGTACTCCGAAAGAGTGTTTAGTGCCGCCGCTCACCTTGTCAGCAATCGGCGTACGAGGTTACATCCAGAAAATGTGGAGAAGATGATGTTCATTAAAATGAATTATAATCAATTCCTCCGCGGAGACATTGACCAGCAGCAATTGCCTCCACAAAGTACACAGGGAGCTGAGATGGTGGATTCCAGTGGGGACGAATTGATAATCTGTGAGGAGGGGGATGTACACGGTGATATATCGGAGGATGATGATGAGGTGGACATCTTGCCTCTGTAGAGCCAGTTTGTGCAAGGAGAGATTAATTGCTTCTTTTTTGGTGGGGGTCCAAACCAACCCGTCATATCAGTCACAGTCGTGTGGCAGACCCTGTCACTGAAATGATGGGTTGGTTAAAGTGTGCATGTCCTGTTTATACAACATAAGGGTGGGTGGGAGGGCCCAAGGACAATTCCATCTTGCACCTCTTTTTTCTTTTATTTTTCTTTGCGTCATGTGCTGTTTGGGGAGGGTTTTTTGGAAGGGACATCCTGCGTGACACTGCAGTGCCACTCCTAGATGGGCCCGGTGTTTGTGTCGGCCACTAGGGTCGCTAATCTTACTCACACAGCTACCTCATTGCGCCTCTTTTTTTCTTTGCGTCATGTGCTGTTTGGGGAGGGTTTTTTGGAAGGGACATCCTGCGTGACACTGCAGTGCCACTCCTAGATGGGCCAGGTGTTTGTGTCGGGCACTTGGGTCGCTGAGCTTAGTCACACAGCTACCTCATTGCACCTCTTTTTTTCTTTGCGTCATGTGCTGTTTGGGAAGTGTTTTTTGGAAGGGCCATCCTGCGTGACACTGCAGTGCCACTCCTAGATGGGCCAGGTGTTTGTGTCGGCCACTAGGGTCGCTTAGCTTAGTCATCCAGCGACCTCGGTGCAAATTTTAGGACTAAAAATAATATTGTGAGGTGTGAGGTATTCAGAATAGACTGAAAATGAGTGGAAATTATGGTTTTTGAGGTTAATAATAATATGGGATCAAAATGACCCCCAAATTCTATGATTTAAGCAGTTTTTTAGGGTTTTTTGAAAAAAACACCCGAATCCAAAACACACCCGAATCCGACAAAAAAAATTCGGTGAGGTTTTGCCAAAACGCGGTCGAACCCAAAACACGGCCGCGGAACCGAACCCAAAACCAAAACACAAAACCCGAAAAATTTCAGGCGCTCATCTCTAATGTATATATATAAACATATATATAGCACAGATGCCTATATACATACATGGGGATAAATTTACTAAGATGGGAGTTCTATTTAAGATGGGATGTTGCCCATAGCAACCAATCAGATTCTGCTTCTCATTTATCTAGCACCTTCTAGAAGATGATACCTGGAATCTGATTGGTTGCTATGGGCAACATCCCATCTTAAATAGAACTCCCATCTTAGTAAATTTGCCCCATGGTTTATCCTGCCACAGGAGTAACAAATGTCCCAATAAGCGCCAGCATCGAGGATAATTGGATAGCCCCAGACTATGAACACTATATGTAATATAGTATATTCACTCAACATTCCAAGTATATGACCTTAATGAACAGAGAGCCAACACATATACACTCATGAACACTACTGTGTATATGTAATATAACAAAACCATAACACAGAATGGCCATGCTCAGATTGGCGATCATTCACGATTTTACCATTTTAAAATATTGCTTAACAAGTATTCTTTTTGGTGAAAAAAAAGACATCTCTAACTGTTTTTTATTTTCAGTTCCAATGCAAAAGATTACACAGCGAATAATCAAAAACCCCAAAACAACTCCTCATGCAAAACCTGGTAATGTTTTCACATGTACTTAAAGGTTTTAATAATTTTAATTCCTACTCAGCATTTTTCTAGCTTTTATGAGCTCACTGACCCTTGAAACACAAGTTGGATTATGTAAATTATGTATATTTTATAAATATACATAATAAATAAATAAATAAATAAATAAATAAAGAATATTCATGTGAGTGAACCCAAACGGACATAGATACATACATACATACATACATACATACATACATACTGTACATGCACCAGCACACATACATACTGTGCATACACCAGTACACAAACAAACACACATACATACATACATACATACATACAAACAAATACACATACATACATACATACATACAGTACATACATACATACATACATACAAACAAATACACACATAAACACTGACTTCTAACTTACATGTTCCACCATGGGCTGGGAGCAGAGGGGCGGCAGTGTGAGGATGGAGGGAGCTGCTGTGGCTGAGCATGCACAGCCAGCAGCTCCCCAGGGACATTCTGTAAGCAGAGAGCTCCACAGCTCTCTGTTGCTGCTGCAGCTCCGCGGTCGCGATCGCGGCTGCGGCTTTTGCTGAGATGGAGACAAAGTAGTCTTCGTCTCAAAAATAGAAAGCTCAGCTCATCAGGAGAGGGGGGGGGGGGTTTCCAGGTAATCAGAAACCCTCCCTGCGTGCACCACTGATGAGGAGGGAAATTAATTGGCCAGGAGGGAGTTGCATCTGCGTGATCATTATTGTTATTATTATTATTTATGATTTATTACCAGTTATTTATATAGTGCATACATACTCCGCAGCGCTTCACTGAGAATATTCAGAGAGTCACATCAGTCCCTGCCCCAGTGGAGCTTACAATCTATATTCCCTAGTACATGCACACACATACAGGCTAGAGTTAATTTTTGTTGAGAGACAATAAATCTACAAGTATCATTTTGGAGTGTGGGTAGAACACAGAGTACCGGGAGGAAGCCCACACAAGCACAGGGAGAATATACAAACTCCACACAGTTAGGGCCTTGGTGAGAATCAAAACCAGGGGGATGATTCAGACCTGATCGCTAGGCTGCATTTTCTCACAGCCTGCAATCAGATCTGAACTGCACATGCATGTTCACCACAATGCGCAGGCGCGACGGTCTGCAGCAACGGGGATCGCCGCTCAGCAATGGGATGGTGTAAAAATTCCGAAAGCAACGGCGATCGCAAGGAGATTGACAGGAAGAGGGCGTTTGTGGGTGGCAACTGACCATTTTAAAGGAGTGTCCGGGAAAACACAGGAGGGACCAGGTGTTTGGAGGGAGGGATTCTGATGTCAGCTCCGGCCCCGATCATCACAGCGGCTAAGTAAGGCCTGGGCTGAGCAGAAACTGCACAAACTTATGTTTGTGCAGTCCTGCTACACATGCGATTGCACACCTGCACACACACCATTCCCTCCCCCTGCAGGTGGTGACTACCTGATTGCAGGGATGCAAAAAACGCACCCTAGCGATCAGGTCTGAATTACCCCCCAAGACCTCAGTGCTGTGAGGCAGTAATACTAACCATTACACCAACTGTGCTGCCCACCCTTATGGTGCTGTGGACCCTGGCTGGGTCTTCCTTGTACCTCAGCTCTGCTTCACTACAGTGCAGCTGCAGGCTCGGTGTATTGGCAAACTGGCTGTGGTGTGCAGAGTATAAGTGTTATGCACACCAGTGCCTGCAGGAAAGTACTGGTGTCAGGACTGTTATGCACTCCAGTGCCTGCAGGAATGTACTGGTGTTTGAACTGTTATGCAAAACAAATGGACTTACAGACAGACTGGGGAATATGACATAACGTACACAGAAGGTGATAGGGTAACAAAATACACACAAAGTGAACAGAGAAGCCCAGAGGCTAAGGAACTGGGTATCTCCCTTGTATTAGAACTGCTCAGTTGGGAAAAGCAAGATGTTGTGTTTTAATACGTAGAGAACCCGAAATGCTGTTGCTAAGGGCAACAGCAAAACCCTAAAGGGTTACCAACGGGTGTGGCAGTAAACTCCTTGGTCAGAGATGGAATGATAGACACAAGGAGAGTCTCCACAATCCTAATTCTCACTTGCAGTGCACAGGTTCAGCTTACTGCCACGAAACTGACCCCTGACACCTAGCACAGTGAGACAGGATTAGACAGGCAAGTCTTAGAATACAGCCGCAAACTTGCTAAGTTCACAGAGTAGTAACAGAACCCCAGCAAGCTAAACGACTGACTCCAGTCTTACTGCTAGGTCTGGATTGGCAGAGTGTAATACCAAATCCCCAGGCCTATTTGCAGTAAGCAACAAACAAATACAAAGCTACACAGTACTGGCTAACTTTCAGAAACTGACTAACCAACAAAGATTCAGCAGCATCTGCTTACCCTGAGAAGAGGCCTTATAAAGCAGGTGCTGTCCACGCCCCACTCAGACCTCACAGACTGTGAGCACAAAAACCAGCACCGGATCCCCTGCCATGCACAGAGCCTATAACCACTGCACAGCAAAAGACCCGAACCGGAGTATCAGCTGCGCTCAGGTCACTCCGCTAGCACTTGTCTCCCGGTTGCCATGACGACGTGGCAGCACAGGGCAGGAGACCCTAACAGTACCCCCCCTCTGACGAGGGGTCAAAGAACCCCTACCACCGGGTTTATCGGGGAACTGCGAGAAGAAAGAGCGTATCAGTCTGGGGGCATGAAGATCACAACTGCGCACCCACGACCGCTCCTCCGGGCCATACCCCTTCCAGTGCACCAAAAATGACAGCCGACCCCGAACCACCTTGGAGTCAAGAATCCTTTCAACAACAAACTCCCTCTGGCCACGTATCAGAAGAGGGGAAGGTCTTCCACTGGAAGAAGGATTACTAATCGCCCGTTTTAAAAGGGAACAATGAAATGTTTTATTGATACCCAAAGAACGGGGCAGATCTAACTGAAATGCCACCGGATTGATAACCCTCGTGATCTTATAAGGGCCGATGAACCGGGGGCCTAACTTATGAGATGGCTGTCTCAACTTCAAATTCTTGGTAGACAACCAGACGAAGTCTCCTAATTTGAAGCTGCAGGGTCTTTTCCGCTTATCAAAAACCCTTTTGGTCACTAATGACACAGACACAAGGGCTTTCTTCACTTTCCGCCAAATACCTCTAAGGACCGAAACCACAGAGGAACCACCAGGCGTGGAGTCCAGGGGGTCAAAAGAATTGGCCTTAGGATGATGCCCATACACACAAAGGAAGGGAGAGATCCCTGTAGCAGAGTGAGCCGCGTTGTTATAGGCAAACTCCGCCATGGACAGATGAGCAACCCAGTCAGTCTGACACTTGGAGACATAACACCTGAGGAACTGCTCCAAGGACTTGTTCACCCTTTCAGTCTGCCCATTAGACTGCGGATGGTAGCCCGACGACAAGCTGACAGAAATCTGGAGATCGGAACAAAATGCCCTCCAGAATTTGGCCACAAACTGGGATCCGCGGTCAGAGACCACATCAAGTGGCAACCCGTGGAGACGCACAACATGCATCATAAATAATTCAGACAGGCGTCTGGCCGATGGCAGCCCAACCAGTGGAACGAAGTGCGCCATCTTCGAAAACCTGTCAACGACAACCCAGATGGCTGTCATCCCCGAGGATTTGGGCAAGTCCACCACAAAATCCATTGAAATGTGGGTCCATGGCTTAGATGGGATAGAGAGTGGATGTAATGGGCCAACAGGAACCCCTCTAGGAGTCTTATTTCGGGCACAGATGTCACATGCCCGAACCCACTGATCCACATCCTTAGCCACCGAGGGCCACCACACCGCCCTAGATAGCAACTCCCGAGTTCTGGCAATACCCGGGTGACCTGCAGACTTCTTGGCATGGAATTCCAGGAACACTCGCTGTCTTAACCTAGGAGGCACAAACAAAAGACCTACCGGAAGGTCTGGAGGAGCCTGCTCCTGTGCTCTAAGGACTAATGATAAGAGGTCCTGGGTAATGCCCACTTTAATACATGATGGGGAAACAATGGGCAACGGCTCCTCGGTGGTCTCCTGGATTGGAGCAAAACTCCGCGAGAGCGCATCAGCCTTGATGTTTTTTGACCCAGGGCGATATGTTATCAAAAAATTAAAGCGAGCAAAAAACAAAGCCCATCGTGCCTGCCTGGCATTGAGACGCTTCGCTGACTCTAAATATGCCAGATTCTTATGGTCAGTGAGAATTGAGACCACAAACTTAGCCCCCTCAAGCCAGTGTCTCCACTCCTCGAGTGCATCCTTAATAGCCAACAATTCCCGGTTACCCACGTCATAATTCATCTCGGCAGGCGAAAATTTACGGGAAAAGTAAGCACAGGGATGAAGGCGATTATCAGACACTCCCATCTGAGAAAGCACTGCCCCAATACCCATCTCAGAGGCATCCACCTCCACCACAAAAGGACGCTCTGGATCTGGGTGTCGCAGCACCTTGGCCGAAACAAATGCCCTTTTGAGACGGGCAAAAGCCGCTTTAGCATCACAAGACCAGTGAGCAACATCCGCCCCTTTCTTAGTGAGTGCCACAAAGGGCGCCACTATAGACGAAAATCCAGCGATAAATCGTCTATAAAAATTTGCAAAGCCCAGGAAACGCTGAAGCGCCTTCAAACTAGTGGGCTGCACCCAATCCAGGACTGCCTGTACCTTGGAACCCTCCATTTGGAAACCTTCTGGGGAGATAATATATCCTAGAAATGCGATTTGCTGAACTTCAAATTCGCACTTCTCCAGCTTCGCCCCAAGCCGGTGGTCTCTGAGTTTCTGGAGGACTAAGCGTACATGCTTCCGATGTTCCTCCAGGGAATGGGAGAAGATTAGGATGTCATCTAAGTATACAACTAAGAATCTATCCAAATATTCCCTGAGCACATCATTCATGAAATCCTGGAAGACTGCCGGGGCATTACAGAGCCCAAAAGGCATCACCAAATATTCATAATGCCCTGAGTGGGTATTAAAGGCAGTCTTCCATTCATCCCCCTCTCTTATTCGGATTAGATTGTACGCACCGCGTAGGTCAATCTTAGAAAAAATGGTGGCAGTACGAAGCTGGTCAAACAAGACCGAAATGAGAGGCAGTGGGTATGAGTTTTTAATCGTGATACGGTTCAATTCCCTGAAGTCGATGCAGGGTCGCAACGAACCGTCCTTTTTACCCACGAAGAAGAACCCCGACCCAACTGGAGACTGTGAAGGTCTGATTAAATCCCTTAGCCAAGTTCTCCTGAATGTACTCTGCCATAGCCTGAGTCTCAGGACGTGACAGGGAGTACAACCTGCTCTTGGGAAGCTTAGCATTTGGCAACAAATCAATGGCACAGTCATAGGGGCGATGGGGAGGTAGTACCTCTGCAACTTTTTTGGAGAACACGTCCGCAAAATCTGCATAACACCCTGGCAATCCTGGCAAACTTAGCTGTGAGAGCCTGACTGGAAGGCTCAAGCAACTCCTGAAACAATCAGTACCCCAACTAAGAATCTCCCCAGAGACCCAGTCAAATTGAGGATTGTGGGCCCTTAACCAGGGTAACCCCAACACCAATGGGGCAAAAGTACAGACAGTCACATAAAAGGACAATTTTTCAGAGTGTGTGGCTCCAATAAACAAAGAAATCTGGCTAGTGCAAGAGGTAATTTTACCTTGGGATAATGGTTCCCCGTTTAACCCACAAATCTCAATTTCCGATGCCAAGGGTACTAAGGGAACAGAGTGTTTCAGGGCGAATTGGCGGTCCATAAAAACCCCGTCGGCCCCACTGTCCACAAAGGCCTCAGTCTTGACAGTTTGACCGAGGATCTTCAAGGTCACCGGAATGATAAAAGTCTTCTTGGGAAATTCTGACTTCTGGCCTGACAGGATATTTCCCATCACCCTCAGGCCCTGAAGTTTTCCGGCTTTTCTGGGCATGATACTACCACATGACCTTTATTCCCACAGTACAAACACAACCCCTGCTGTCTCCTCCGCGTCTTCTCACGCGAGGAGAGGCGGGTAGCCCCAATCTGCATAGGCTCCTCGGAAAATTCCTCAGAGTCTGAGGTTCCCTTGGGAAGGAAGGAAATCTCAGTCTCCCTTTCAAGCCTACGCTCTCTCAGCCGTCTATCCACCCAGATGGATAACTGCATGAGCTGATCCAAGCTATCAGGCAAGGGATATTGTACCAGTTGGTCCTTTATCTGGTTAGAAAGACCTCTTCGGTACTGGTGTCTCAGGGCTGGGTCATTCCACTGGGTATCATGGGCCAACCTCCGAAACTCCGTACAGTAAACCTCAACTGGCCTTCGCCCTTGCTTAAGGATCGAAATCTGAGCCTCGGCTGAGGCCGTCTTGTCAGGGTCATCATACAACATGCCCAGTGCCGTAAAAAAAGCATCAACACTTTTAAGCGACGGACAGTCAGGCTGCAACCCATATGCCCATACCTGTGGGTCTCCTTGTAGCAAGGAAATCACTATGCCCACCCGCTGAATCTCCGACCCAGAAGACTGAGGCCTAAGCCGGAAGTATAGCTTGCAGCTCTCCTTGAAACAAAAGAACTGCGAGCGATCTCCAGAAAAACGATCCGGGAGATTTACTTTCGGCTCCTTAACCCCTGCAGGTGCTGCTGCTGCGGGAGCTCCGCCAGCAGCCTGGGAGGTGTGCATTTTAATGGACAAATCATTAAATTGTCGAGTCAGGACCTGCACCTGATCGACCACCTGTTGCAACGTATTTTGAGGGGTATGCTCCATATTCCCACAAAATTTCAACAGGAGTATTAGGCTGCTGAATATGTTATGCACACCAGTGCCTGCAGGAAAGTACTGGTGTCAGGACTGTTATGCACTCCAGTGCCTGCAGGAATGTACTGGTGTTTGAACTGTTATGCAAAACAAATGGACTTACAGACAGACTGGGGAATATGACATAACGTACACAGAAGGTGATAGGGTAACAAAATACACACAAAGTGAACAGAGAAGCCCAGAGGCTAAGGAACTGGGTATCTCCCTTGTATTAGAACTGCTCAGTTGGGAAAAGCAAGATGTTGTACGTAGAGAACCCGAAATGCTGTTGCTAAGGGCAACAGCAAAACCCTAAAGGGTTACCAACGGGTGTGGCAGTAAACTCCTTGGTCAGAGATGGAATGATAGACACAAGGAGAGTCTCCACAATCCTAATTCTCACTTGCAGTGCACAGGTTCAGCTTACTGCCACTAAACTGACCCCTGACACCTAGCACAGTGAGACAGGATTAGACAGGCAAGTCTTAGAATACAGCCGCAAACTTGCTAAGTTCACAGAGTAGTAACAGAACCCCAGCAAGCTAAACGACTGACTCCAGTCTTACTGCTAGGTCTGGATTGGCAGAGTGTAATACCAAATCCCCAGGCCTATTTGCAGTAAGCAACAAACAAATACAAAGCTACACAGTACTGGCTAACTTTCAGAAACTGACTAACCAACAAAGATTCAGCAGCATCTGCTTACCCTGAGAAGAGGCCTTATAAAGCAGGTGCTGTCCACGCCCCACTCAGACCTCACAGACTGTGAGCACAAAAACCAGCACCGGATCCCCTGCCATACACAGAGCCTATAACCACTGCACAGCAAAAGACCCGAACCGGAGTATCAGCTGCGCTCAGGTCACTCCGCTAGCACTTGTCTCCCGGTTGCCATGACGACGTGGCAGCACAGGGCAGGAGACCCTAACAATAAGGGGAGCCAGGTAGACAAAGTGAAGGACGGAGATGGGTTAATGAGACCGTACCTGTCATATATTGCCCCCATGATAGAAACGCCAATGGCCGTGTGCATGAAACGCTAAAGTCACTAAGATGCATATGGTCAGGATTAGCGGTCAGGGTTAGTTGCTGACATTCTGTGGAAATAGAAATACAGTAGTAGTGTTCCGCATAGTTCCTACTCTAACACTCTGACATATCCGTAACGCATCAAGAACTGATATCAACCCTTGTGTGGAGGCAACTTGGTCTCAGCATCTATTCATTGCATGAATGCAGATGTTGTCACAGACTTATATAACTGAAGGGTTGCTGTCTGGGTGACGCTAGTTTCTAACCTATTTATGCCTTAGGTTTTGGGATATTCCCAGGAAGTATGAAAAGGTGCTGATCACACCCATCTGCGGGTCAGTAGGGAGCTCAGACAGCTCTGTGAGGAGCTGATTAGAGGGTAGTGAGCAAAAGCCATACCTGCCGAGATTGCAAGCGATGTACAGATCACATAAATGTGGATTCAAGTAACAAGGATAGTAAAGTAACCAGAGGACCACTGTCAGGACGGAACATGGCAGAATGCGTGACTCTTATATCACTCATGTTTAATACATACCAGGGGCCAGATGTACTAAGCCTGAAAAGTGATAAATATCACAGTGATAAAGTACCAGCCAATCGGCTCCTAACTGTCATTTTTCAAACACAGCCTGTGATATGGCAGTTAGGAGCCGATTGGCTGGTGCTTTATCACAGTGATATTTATCACTTTTCGGGCTTAGTACATCTCCGCAAATATGTCAAGGGGAGGAAAATAGATAGAAATTGTAAATGAGATAGAAAACTCCATTTTCAGTGGATCCTGATAAACTCTCAAACGACCAGTCTCATTCTAATGTCGGTTACACTAAATGACATGATTTCCCTTGAACTACCTGGAACTCCCAGATAAACGATATTATGTATACACACTGAGCGATTTTACAAATGACCAAACAATGTATGTGAGTTGTTCGACAAAAGCAAATTGTTGGGTTTCAGCCTAATTTAAGATATTGTTCGTCATTGGTAGTGTACACACTGCATGATTTGCTCCTAGTCGTTAGCAACATTTTCAAAATTGAGTTGCATGTACAGAGGACGGAGGATGTCGCTAACGACCCGCATGACTGCAGGGGTGTACCTAGGAGTCCGGGCGCCCCTGGCAAAGTAAGGGACTGGCGCCCCCCGTATATGAAATAGGGAAGGTGCTTGTGCAAAAAAGGGACATGATCTTGTGGGAAAGAGGCATGACCATACAATAGTTCCCCAATTCAAATTATGCTACACAGTAGTAACCCTTATATACATTATGCCCAAATAGTAGCAGTTCCCTTTACACATTAAGCCCACACAGTAATTCTTATAACACTGAGGAGACATCAGCAGTGCCTGGCTTGGCTGAGGAGGCAATGCCACCCAAGGCCTGGTAGTTAAATCAAATAGTAGTGCAAAGAAGTGCAGTACAGCGCACTACCCAGTGGTGCAAGTAGAAAAAAAATCTTAGTGGTACTGTATGCGCGGTCCGAAGGTGCACGCACGGCAAAAAATGGGTGTGGCCACATGCCACATGGAGCGTGGCCAATGAAAATGGGGGCGTGATACACAAATACCCCTACAGTGCCAGATACACACATGCCCCCACAGTGCCAGATACACACATGCCCCCACAGTGCCAGATACACACATGCCCCCACATTGCGAGATACACATACTGTATGCCCCCACGGTGCCATATATGCCCCCACAGTGCCAGATAGACATATGATCCCATAGTGCCAGATATGCCCCGACAGTGCCAGATACACATATGCCCACACAGTGCCAGATATGCCCCCACGTTGTAAGATATGCCTCGACATTGCCAGATACACATGCCCCCACGGTGCCAGATATGCCCTCATAGTGCCAGATATTCCCCCACAGTGACAGATACACATATGCCCTCACGGTGCCAGATAAGCCCCCACAGTTATATAGTCATAGTCCCCATCTCCCTCCCAGCACATAGCCATAGTCCCCTCCCAGTAAATAGCCACAGCCCCCACCTCCCCAAGCAATAGCCGTAGTCCCCCCAGCACATAGCCGTAGTCTCCACTTCTCCCAACACAGTCATACAGTAGTCCCCACCCCCTTCCCATCACATAACAATATTTCCCTGCCAGCATAGATAGTCATAGCCCCTCCCTGCACATAGCCCCTCACCTCCCCAAGCACATGACCATAGTCCCCAACATAGCTGTAGTCCGATCTTAGCACATAGAAGTAGTCTACCCCACTCCCAGCACATACATAGCCTCCCCACACAGCACATAGCCCTAGTCCCCACCCCACAACATCCCAGCAGACAGCCGTAGTGTCTGGCAATACCTGCTGTGCCGAGTGGCCTGGGATGGAGGGTGGAGGATCGCTCAGCCGGCAGGAGCTAGCGCCGGTGTCCGGCACCACACCAAACTACGTGAAGAAACTGAAACTTAACTTCAGCTCCCAGCAGCCATTGCTGCCGGGAGCTCCCGACAGCAAGGGTTGATGGGAGTTGTAGTTTATTTTCAGTTTCTTCCCTGTAGTGCATTGCGGTGCCTGACACTGGCGCCAGCTCCTGCCTGCTGAGCGATCCTCCACCCTCCATCCTAGGCAATGCACAGGCAGCTCGGTACAGCAGGTATTGCCAGACACTATGGCTTAAAGGATTCCATCCATTGGCCGAGGGTGGTACCATCAGGTGGCGCCCCTGGCGAGTGTCATCCTGGCCAATGGGTAGATACGCCCCTGGGCAGGAGCATGCACCACTAGTGATACAGTGCGCACACACTATGATTTATGAATTATGATTTTGTCATAATGAATGTTTGTTATCGTCAAATTCCTTTAAAATGTTGTCTTGTGTGTACCCGGCTTAAGGGGCATTGCCAAGAGCCAGATCCGTGAGCCCTTCCCTAAACGCTCCATTCTACTCATTTCATATCCAAGGCCAGATCTATTCTCCTGGAGAATAAATGTCCAAACTCCACAGCAGTAATCCAAGAAAATCCAGGTTATGTGAATAACCACTCAGCTGTGCCACCCTGTGCGTATTGAATGGTATGATGCACATGTGACCGTTCTACCAGTGAACGTTCTGCCACTGACACTTTCACATGCCAGCCATCTAACTGAGCTTGCCAGACTGACCTCCTATTGTACAGTAGCTGCATATAAATTCATGATATAAAATCATATTAATTCCTTCTACAGGGTATTAGCCATCACAGGGAGAGGCAGGAAACTATGCAGGATTGCCTTATGCTGACCCTACGTATTCATAACGGGAGGCATTTGATGTACTGGCGGTCAGGATCCCGGCGCTCAGCATACCGGTGCCAGGATTATGACAGCCACCATACTGACAACTATTCTCCCTCTTGGGGGTCCACAACACCCCTGGAGTAAGAATAAATAGCGTGGCGAGCGCAGCGAGCCCGCAAGGGGCTCTTTTGCGCTCGCCCCGCTGCCAGCAGAATAGCCTCTTACTGTATGTTACAACTGATTTTTATCAGCAGCATAGATTTCCCACCTGCATTGTCTCCCAGCACACCATCATCTCCCACCTGCGTTGTCTCTCAGCACACCATCATCTCCCACCTGCGTTGTCTCCCAGCACACCATCATCTCCCACCTACGTTGTCTCCCAGCACACCATCATCTCCCACCTGCGTTGTCTCCCAGCACACCATCATCTCCCACCTGCGTTGTCTCCCAGCACACCATCATCTCCCACCTGCGTTGTCTCCCAGCACACCATCATCTCCCACCTGCGTTGTCTCCCAGCACACCATCGTCTCCCACCTGCGTTGTCTCCCAGCACACCATCATCTCTCACCTGCGTTGTCTCCCAGCACACCATCATCTCTCACCTGCGTTGTCTCCCAGCACACCATCATCTCTCACCTGCGTTGTCTGCCAGCACACCATCATCTCCCACCTGCGTTGTCTCCCAGCACACCATCATCTCCCACCTGCGTTGTCTCCCAGCACACCATCATCTCTCACCTGCGTTGTCTCCCAGCACACCATCATCTCTCACCTGCGTTGTCTCCCAGCACACCATCATCTCCCACCTGCGTTGTCTCCTAGCACACCATCATCTCCCACCTGCGTTGTCTCCCAGCACACCATCATCTCCCACCTGCGTTGTCTCCCAGCACACCATCATCTCTCACCTGCGTTGTCTCACAGCACACCATCATCTCTCACCTGCGTTGTCTGCCAGCACACCATCATCTCTCACCTGCGTTGTCTCCCAGCACACCATCATCTCTCACCTGCGTTGTCTCCCAGCACACCATCATCTCCCACCTGCGTTGTCTCCCAGCACACCATCATCTCCCACCTGCGTTGTCTCCCAGCACACCATCATCTCTCACCTGCGTTGTCTCACAGCACACCATCATCTCTCACCTGCGTTGTCTGCCAGCACACCATCATCTCTCACCTGCGTTGTCTCCCAGCACACCATCATCTCTCACCTGCGTTGTCTCCCAGCACACCATCATCTCTCACCTGCGTTGTCTCCCAGCACACCATCATCTCTCACCTGCAATGTCTCCCAGCACACCATCATCTCTCACCTGCGTTGTCTCCCAGCACACCATCATCTCTCACCTGCGTTGTCTCCCAGCACACCATCATCTCGCACCTGCGTTGTCTCCCAGCACACCATCATCTCTCACCTGCGTTGTCTCCCAGCACACCATCATCTCCCACCTGCGTTGTCTCCCAGCACACCATTATCTCTCACCAGCGTTGTCTGCCAGCACACCATCATCTCGCACCTGCGTTGTCTCCCAGCACACCATCATCTCTCACCTGCGTTGTCTCCCAGCACACCATCATCTCTCACCTGCGTTGTCTCCCAGCACACCATCATCTCTCATCTGCGTTGTCTCACAGCACACCATCATCTCCCACCTGCGTTGTCTCCCAGCACACCATCATCTCTCACCTGCGTTGTCTCCCAGCACACCATCATCTCTCACCTGCGTTGTCTCCCAGCACACCATCATCTCTCACCTGTGTTGTCTCCCAGCACACCATCATCTTTCACCTGTGTTGTCTCCCAGCACACCATCATCTCTCACCTGCGTTGTCTCCCAGCACACCATCATCTCTCACCTGCGTTGTCTCCCAGCACACCATCATCTCTCACCTGCATTGTCTCCCAGCACACCATCATCTCTCACCTGCATTGTCTCTTAGCACACCATCATCTCCCACCTGCGTTGTCTCCCAGCACACCATCATCTCCCACCTGCGTTGTCTCCCAGCACACCATCATCTCCCACCTGCGTTGTCTCCCAGCACACCATCATCTCCCACCTGCGTTGTCTCCCAGCACACCATCATCTCCCACCTACGTTGTCTCCCAGCACACCATCATCTCTCACCTGCGTTGTCTCCCAGCACACCATCATCTCTCACCTGCGTTGTCTCCCAGCACACCATCATCTCTCACCTGCGTTGTCTGCCAGCACACCATCATCTCTCACCTGCGTTGTCTCCCAGCACACCATCATCTCCCACCTGCGTTGTCTCCCAGCACACCATCATCTCTCACCTGCGTTGTCTCCCAGCACACCATCATCTCCCACCTGCGTTGTCTCCCAGCACACCATCATCTCTCACCTGCGTTGTCTCCCAGCACACCATCATCTCTCACCTGCGTTGTCTCCCAGCACACCATCATCTCCCACCTGCGTTGTCTCCCAGCACACCATCATCTCCCACCTGCGTTGTCTCCCAGCACACCATCATCTCCCACCTGCGTTGTCTCCCAGCACACCATCATCTCTCACCTGCGTTGTCTCACAGCACACCATCATCTCTCACCTGCGTTGTCTGCCAGCACACCATCATCTCTCACCTGCGTTGTCTCCCAGCACACCATCATCTCTCACCTGCGTTGTCTCCCAGCACACCATCATCTCTCACCTGCGTTGTCTCCCAGCACACCATCATCTCTCACCTGCGTTGTCTCCCAGCACACCATCATCTCTCACCTGCGTTGTCTCCCAGCACACCATCATTCCCGCCTGCGTTGTCTCTTAGTACAACATCATCACTACAAATCCCATATAACCCCTCTTCTTCTGTGGCCAAACAGGTGGGTGGGGTTATGTGGCGGGGGTGGCTGTTGGCGGATGGGCGAAAGATCAGTGGCGGACGGGTGCGGGCAGTGTGGCCAGGTACAATACTGTGGGCTGCGGCGGAGGCAGTCAGCAGCAGCTGCAGATGACTGGCAGTGGTGGTGTTGGGGGGGGGGGGTGGACCTGCTGTGCCACCCCCAAGAGCTGCCGCCCCTAGGCACATGCCTAGTGGGAAATTCGGCACTGGCGTTTAGTGTGTACGGTGGTGTGATGTATCATTACATTGCATCGTTGCATTGCTGGGTCGCACCGTTGGATGGTGTGTGCGCAGCTGTAGATGTTATTCCATAAACATACCAGAAAGATCATAAATACATTCCTGCCATATGTGGGTCCTTCTGTCCACAGATTATTTCTGTATCACAACCCTACACATCTGCAGTTTTGCTGCATACAGTATGCAGTACTGTAGTATAATGTAACAGTGATTCCCAAACTGGGTGCCGTGGCACCCTGGGATATCTACGGGCACTTGCAGGGCTGCTCTGGCTTGGTGGTCCAGGACCAATTCAAATTATGGTCAATGTGACAGGCAAAACCAGTGCTGGTGGCTAGCAATCATAAAATATGTGGACAAATAGGAGCTAATCCTGTCCCTCACCATGGAATTTCATATGAACACAATTTTACATTATTTTCTGTATTCCTCGATAAGAAACTTTTGGCCTTGGGGTGCCGAGAAAGAATGTATGATACCCTAAGAAGGCACCGTGACTCAAAGGTTTGATAACCACTGGTATAGTGTAATGTTTACCAATATGCAGAATTACTTCTTATATTTGTTTCTTTGAGTCCACCAGATCACTGGGCCTGAATTGTACAGAATTACACTGGGCTCAGTTGATAAGGTTTATAAGATCTGACATCACGCCAATGAATAATCAGGAACAGATAGATGGCATACTGAAGTGTTGTCAGAATGTGCTAACTGCTCTAGAGAGATACAAGAATTACCTTGATCATTGGGATAAGATCTTGCCACATATAGTCGAAAGGAAACGACAAGCCACTTCCATGTGACAAATTCTCTAAAACCAATACTCACACGTGGGACCTGATTCACAGCTTTATGCTATGCCGATATTTTTACAATTGAGCGATTATCGATAAACTGCACCTGCGTCATTGCTGCATGGTGGTGATAGAATTGTGATTACACTCACAGTGAGAATTCATTCGGCAAAAACGCAGGCGTGTTGGGACAGTTTTCATGGCATGTACCGCCGGCGACTGCGGTCCTGTATACGGGAATCACGTCTCCGGTGTCTCAGTTGCGGCGGCTATTCTGAGTGGCCATAGACTTACATCTGCGTTGATGCTGCAAATGTATACGCAGTTGTGGCAGATGCGAGGGCACCGGTGAGCGTCTCTATACAAATCCTGTTGGCTGTTCACATAGCGGTGAAGTGAGCGACCCGCTAGATTGAGCCTGCATGCAGGCCAATCTAGAACCAGCGATAGCGATGCGCATCGCTATTGCTGTGGGGGGCAGAGGCAGAACTCTGGGAGGCAATGGAGTCATCTGCCGCCGGGCTCCTGTTCTGAAGGGGGGCACCTCTCCTCCCATTCTGTGACACCATTGAATTAAGTTAATTGATAGCTGCCGCTGTCTTTTCAGTGGCCGACTTCCTCACTGGTCCCTGCACCTTACAAATCACAGCCTCTTTATTATACGGAATATACACATATTACAAGTGTCATAGCCAGGATTAGAAACCACAACCTACCTGTATTACACTGACAACAGAAACCTTATTGATGAAGATATTTGCTCCTGTATAGGAAATATGAGAATTTTAACTATATGAAGATACTACTCTGACAATTACACGTAACTTCATATAGTTAGAATTCTCATGCTTCCTCTACAGGAGCAAATAACTCCATCAGTTAAGTGTCTGCTGTTAGTGTAACAGGTCATGGGTTCTAATCCTGGGTATGACTGCTAAGAAATGTGTGATTTAAAATAAAAGACAATTAAATGTATACAGTATATACATTTTTTTCAGAACACCACACACACACACACACACACACACACACACACACACACCTTAATATAGGAAATAGGGGGGCACCAATATTTATTTTGCCTCCGGGCAACTGGGACAAACTTACGCCACTGGTGGGGGGTACACACGGAGCGATCATGCTTAAATTCTAAGCAATCTAGTCAGATTGCTTAGATTTTAGAGATGTGCACCAGACATTTTTCGGGTTTTGGTTTTGGATTCGGTTCCGCCGCCGTGTTTTGGATTCGGAAGCGTTTTGCCAAAACCTCCCTGAAAATTTTTTGTCGGATTCGGGTGTGTTTTGGATTCGGTTGTTTTTTTTCAAAAACCCCTCAAAAACAGCTTAAATCATAGAATTTGGGGGTAATTTTGATCCTATAGTATTATTAACCTCAATAACCACAATTTCCACTCATTTCCAGTCTATTCTGAACACCTCACAATACTATTTTTAGTCCTAAAATTTGCACCAAGGTCGCTGGATGACTAAGCTAAGCGACCCAAGAGGGCGGGCACAAACACCTGGCCCATCTAGGAGTGGCACTGCAGTGTCAGACAGGATGGCACTTAAAAAAATTAGCCCCAAACAGCACATGATGCAAAGAAAAGAGAAAAAGAGGTGCACTGTGGTCGCTGGACGGCTAAGCTAAGAGACACAAACACCTCAATTTCACAGCAATTATTCGTTCTAATCAATGGTATTATTGGTCCAAATCACTGGAAGAAAATGACAAAATCACTGGAATTATTCGTTCTAATCAATGGTATTATTGGTCCAAATCACTGGAAGAAAATGACAAAATCACTGGAATTATTCGTTCTAATCAATGGTATTATTGGTCCAAATCACTGGAAGAAAATGCCAAAATCACTGGAATTATTCGTTCTAATCAATGGTATTATTGGTCCAAATCACTGGAAGAAAATGACAAAATCACTGGAATTATTCGTAAACATTTGTAGAAAGTCGCTGCTTTCTGATTACAGAAATGCTCAGATATTCCATTTCGTGCGAATCCACAATCCCTTCCCAGAGGAAAAAGAAATTGAGAAACCGTTGTTTGAGAACGTTTGTTCTCTTTCCCTTACAAAGGAACAAACCACTTTCCAAGAAGACTGACGTTTTTGGGATTATGGAGACATAATGTTTTTGAATATAATCCTAAAGCAGGTGGTGTATTAGAGCAAAAGAGTGCAAGAGACCAGCCATGCAGTTTCTGAAATATTATGACAAAATGTTACTGTATTTCATAAGCACTCATTCCTAACTCTGCTAAGTACTGTTTGGTATACTGTATCTGGCTTCATTATTTCAGCTTCCATTGACCTTTTTGAAAGCGGTAGAAGTTATCTTTTTTTTTTTTTCCCTATTTTTAATTCTCTCCTGCATAGCCCAGTAAAATGTTGCAATGTTAAGTACTGACTTGTGCCTTCTGGGGGTCCACTTCTTCACCAAACCTAGCCAAATCTCATCCTGCTTCCTAACCCTCTGTTCCACGTTCTCTATGTACCCCATCTGTGTCACCCATGTCTGTCTACCCCTCCCCTTTAGATTGTAAGCTCTCACGAGCAGGGCCCTCTTCCCTCATGTGCTTATATACTGTTGGTCACCAAAATGCTGCACTGTAATATAGAGATGAGCGGGTTCGGTTCCTCGGAATCCGAACCCCCCCGAACTTCAGCCTTTTTACACGGGTCCGAGGCAGACTCGGATCTTCCCGCCTTGCTCGGCTAACCCAAGCGCGCCCGAACGTCATCATCCCGCTGTCGGATTCTCGCGAGACTCGGATTTTATATAAGGAGCCGCGCGTCGCCGCCATTTTCACACGTGCATTGAGATTGATAGGGAGAGGACGTGGCTGGCGTCCTCTCCGTTAGAATAGATAGAGACACTTGAGTTGATTACTTAGTAATTTTGGGGAGCATTAGGAGTACTCAGAGTGCAGAGTTTTGCTGATAGTTACTAGTGACTGACCACCACCAGTTTTATTTATTATTTAATATAATCCGTTCTCTGCCTTAAAAAAAAGTCACATACCATATCTGTGCTCAGCCTCAGTGTGCTGCATGATAATATCATCTATATGTATATCTGACTGTGCTGAGTGCTCACTGCTCACACAGCTGAATTGTGGGGGAGACTGGGGTGCAGTTATAGCAGGAGTACAGTGCACACTTTTGCTGCCAGTGTGACTGACCAGTGACCACCAGTATATTGTCTGCCTGAAAAAGTTAAACACTCCTGTGGTGTTTTTTTTTTTTATTCTATAAACGCATTCTGCTGACAGTGTCCAGCAGGTCCGTCATTCATTATATTATATAAATATTTACCTGCAGTAGTGTTATATTTTTTTTGTTCATCTCTATCATCTTTATCATCTCTATATTAGCAGACGCAGTACGGTAGTACACGGCTGTGGCTACCTCTGTGTCGTCAGTGCTCGTCCATAATTGTATACCTACCTGTGGTGGGGGTTTTTTTTCTATCTTCTTCATACTAGTAGTTTAGGAGTCTGCTGACACTGTCCAGCAGGTCCGTCATTATATTATATATACCTGCAGTAGTGATATATATATATTTTTTATATCATTATCATCTCTATACTAGCAGACGCAGTACGGTAGTCCACGGCTGTAGCTACCTCTGTGTCGTCAGTGCTCGTCCATAATTGTATACCTACCTGTGGTGGGGTTTTTTTTTCTATCTTCTTCATACTAGTAGTTTAGGAGTCTGCTGACAGTGTCCAGCAGGTCCGTCATTATATTATATATACCTGCAGTAGTGATATATATATATTTTTTATATCATTATCATCTCTATACTAGCAGACGCAGTACGGTAGTCCACGGCTGTAGCTACCTCTGTGTCGTCAGTGCTCGTCCATAATTGTATACCTACCTGTGGTGGGGTTTTTTTTTCTATCTTCTTCATACTAGTAGTTTAGGAGTCTGCTGACAGTGTCCAGCAGGTCCGTCATTATATTATATATACCTGCAGTAGTGATATATATATATTTTTTATATCATTATCATCTCTATACTAGCAGACGCGGTACGGTAGTCCACGGCTGTAGCTACCTCTGTGTCGTCAGTCACTCGTCATCCATAAGTATACTAGTATCCATCCATCTCCATTGTTTACCTGAGGTGCCTTTTAGTTGTGCCTATTAAAATATGGAGAACAAAAATGTTGAGGTTCCAAAAATAGGGAAAGATCAAGATCCACTTCCACCTCGTGCTGAAGCTGCTGCCACTAGTCATGGCCGAGACGATGAAATTCCATCAACGTCGTCTGCCAAGGCCGATGCCCAATGTCATAGTACAGAGCATGTAAAATCCAAAACACAAAATATCAGTAAAAAAAGGACTCAAAAATCTAAAATAAAATCATCGGAGGAGAAGCGTAAACTTGCCAATATGCCATTTACCACACGGAGTGGCAAGGAACGGCTGAGGCCCTGGCCTATGTTCATGGCTAGTGGTTCAGCTTCACATGAGGATGGAAGCACTCAGCCTCTCGCTAGAAAAATGAAAAGACTTAGGGGTATATGCAATTCACGGCGAATCGCGGCAAATTATCGCCGTTTTTTAATTCAACACAATTCGACAGGTGAATTCCGGCAGGTGGCTGCCGGAATTCACCATATTCAATGAAAAACGGATTCGACATTCCCGCGGGCGAAAAACGGCCGATTTGCCGGATTTTGCCGCGATTTAAAAAAACGGGAAAAAACGGGGAAAAATGGCGTGGGGTCCCCCCTCCAAAGCATAACCAGCCTCGGGCTCTTCGAGCTGGTCCTGGTTCTAAAAATGCGGGGGGGAAATTGACAGGGGATCCCCCGTATTTTTAAAACCAGCACCGGGCTCTGCGCCTGGTGCTGGTGCAAAAAATACGGGGGACAAAACGAGTAGGGGTCCCCCATATTTTTCACACCAGCATCGGGCTCCACTAGCTGGACAGATAATGCCACAGCCGGGGGTCACTTTTATACAGTGCCCTGCGGCCGTGGCATTAAATATCCAACTAGTCACCCCTGGCCGGGGTACCCTGGGGAAGTGGGGACCCCTTCAATCAAGGGGTCCCCCCCCCCAGCCACCCAAGGGCCAGGGGTGAAGCCCGAGGCTGTCCCCCCCATCCAATGGGCTGCGGATGGGAGGCTGATAGCCTGGAGTAAAATGTCTGAATATTGTTTTTTCCAGTAGTACTACAAGTCCCAGCAAGCCTCCCCCGCAAGCTGGTACTTGGAGAACCACAAGTACCAGCATGAGGGAGAAAAACGGGCCCGCTGGTACCTGTAGTACTACTGGAAAGAAAATACCCAAATAAAAACAGGACACACACACCGTGACAGTAAAACTTTAATTCATACGTCGACACACACATACTTACCTATGTTCACACGCCGACATCGGTCCTCTTCTCCATGTAGAATCCACGGATACCTGAAAAGAAAAGATCAATATACTCACCTCAGCCAGGGTCCAGAGATAAATCCAGGTACTTGGCAAAATAAAAAAACGCAAAGACCCGATCCTGCGGACTGAAAGGGGTCCCATATTGACATATGAGACCCCTTTCCCCGAATGAGCCGGGACCCCACGTGACTCCTGTCACTAAGGTCCCTTCAGCCAATCAGGAAGCGCTACTACGTGGCGCTCACCTGATTGGCTGCGCGCTGTCTGAACTCAGACAGCGCATCGCACAGCTCCCTCCATTATATTCAATGGTGGGAACTTTGCGGCTAGCGGTGGGGTCACCCGCCGGTCAGCGGCTGACCGCGGGTAACCCCCGCAGACGGCAAAGTTCCCACCATTGTAAGTAATGGAGAAAGCTGTGCGATGCGCTGTCACAGCACAGACAGCGCACAGCCAATCAGGTGAGTGCCACGTAGTAGTGCTTCCTGATTGGCTGAAGGGACCTTTCTGTGACAGCTGTCACGGAGAGGACTCTCAGCATTCGGGGTAAGGGGTCCCATGTGTAAGCATGGGACCCCTTTCAGTCCGTTTGGTCGGGTGTCCGGTTTGTTGTTTTTTTACAAGTACGTGGATTTATCTCTGGACCCTGGTTGAGGTGAGTATATTGATCTTTTCTTTTCAGGTATCCGTGGATTCTACATGGAGAAGAGGACCGATGTCGGCATGTGAACATAGGTAAGTATGTGTGTGTCGACGTATGAAATAAAGTTTTACTTTCACGGTGTGTGTGTCCTGTTTTTATTTGGGTATTTTTTTCCCAGTAGTACTACAGGTACCAGCGGGCCCGTTTTTCTCCCGCGTGCTGGTACTTGTGGTTCTCCAAGTACCAGCTTGCGGGGGAGGCTTGCTGGGACTTGTAGTACTACTGGAAAAAACAATATTCAGACATTTTACTCCAGGCTATCAGCCTCCCATCCGCAGCCCATTGGATGGGGGGGACAGCCTCAGGCTTCACACCTGGCCCTTGGGTGGCTGGGGGGGGGGGACCCCTTGATTGAAGGGGTCCCCACTTCCCCAGGGTACCCCGGCCAGGGGTGACTAGTTGGATATTTAATGCCACGGCCGCAGGGCACTGTATAAAAGTGACCCCCGGCTGTGGCATTATCTGTCCAGCTAGTGGAGCCCGATGCTGGTGCGAAAAATACGGGGGACCCCTACTCGTTTTGTCCCCCGTATTTTTTGCACCAGCACCAGGCGCAGAGCCCGGTGCTGGTTTTAAAAATACGGGGGATCCCCTGTCAATTTTTCCCCCGCATTTTTAGAACCAGGACCAGCTCGAAGAGCCCGAGGCTGGTTATGCTTTGGAGGGGGGACCCCACGCCATTTTTTTCAGGGATTTTACCATCCATCTATAAAAAAAAATAAAAAAATATTATTTTAAAAAATATATAAATATTACTTGTGCCTCCAAAAAAGACAAACCAAGTAACTAATCCCTTCTAATATAAATAGATCTGATATTACGAAGAAAAGAAAAAAAGAAAAAAAACATGTTTTAAATTTTTTTTATTGGTTTCACCCTCCAAAGTGTGGCGGATTGGGCCAGGTGTTTGTGTCAGCCACTTGGGTCGCTTAGCTTAGCCATCCAGCGACCTTGGTGCAAATTTTAGGACTAAAAATAATATTGTGAGGTGTGAGGTGTTCAGAATAGACTGAAAATGAGTGGAAAATATGGTTATTGAGGTTAATAATACTTTGGGATCAAAATGACCCCCAAATTCTATGATTTAAGCTGTTTTTTAGGGTTTTTTGAAAAAAACACCCGAATCCAAAACACACCCGAATCCGACAAAAAAAATTCGGTGAGGTTTTGCCAAAACGCGTTCGAACCCAAAACACGGCCGCGGAACCGAACCCAAAACCAAAACACAAAACCCGAAAAATTTCCGGTGCACATCTCTACTGTAATACTATATATACTGCTCACAAAAATGCCACACAGATATGGAATGGATACTTGCAGTGACACAGAGCTGCAAGATACAGCAATGGCCTACTGTACAACTATATACTGTTAGTCACCAAAATGCTGCACTGTAATACTATATATACTGCTCACAAAAATGCCGCACAGATATGGAATGGATACTTGCAGTGACACAGAGCTGCAAGATACAGCAATGGCCTACTGTACTGTACTACTATAATTATTATATAGATGACAGATATAAAGTTACATTGTGGGGGAATCCAGTATACGTTCTGTCCCCAGGTACCAGTGAATGGACACATCATGTATATACAGGGGTTAAAGTGGGCCGGAACGGGCCGGAACTGCGTTCCGTCAGATGTATTGGGAGGCAGAACTAGTTCCGCCACCTCCAGCCCACTTTACCCGGCCTGACTGACTAGAGTAGACCATCCCCGCCTCTCATTGTGCGCTGCGCCACCCACATTAATAGATGGGGAGGGGCGGCCAGGACTAGGACTACCTTATAGCCCACCTCTACGAGTTCCCCTCCCTCCTATAGCATCGCTGGCCGCGGCGGCGGGATTCAGGCGATGCATCTCCACATGTCTGTCTCTCCTGCCGTGTAAAGGCACAGAGGACAGGAGACCCATGCTGACGCTCTTGGTGGCTCTCAATGGCGGGGGCAAGAGACGGGAGTACTGGCACAAGGAGAGAGAGAGGTAGGAAAGAGGGGGGTGTCGGAAGAGGGAGGGATGTTGTGCGCTGTGTCAGGAATTAAATGTGGGGGGGGGGGGAGTGAAGCTGTATGTGGGATTACATGTACTGGGGAGGGGGAGCTGTGTCAGGTATTAAATGTGCGGGGGGGGGGATCTGTATGTGGGATTACATGTACTGGGGAGGGGGAGCTGTGTCAGGTATTAAATGTGCGGGGGGGGATCTGTATGTGGGATTACATGTACTGGGGAGGGGGAGCTGTGTCAGGTATTAAATGTGCGGGGGGGGGATCTGTATGTGGGGTTACATGTGCTGGGAAGGGGGAGTTGTGTCAGGTATTAAATGTGCGGGGGGGATCTGTATGTGGGATTACATGTACTGGGGAGGGGGAGCTGTGCGAGGGATTAAATGTGCTGGGGGGGAGCTGTATGTGGGATTATATGTGTCCTGGGGAAGGGGGACCTGTGTCGGGGAATAAATGTGCAGGGGGGAGCTGTATGTGGGATTATATGTGCTGGGGAAGGGGGATCTGTGTCAGAGATTATGTGCTGGGGAGGATAAACTGTGTTAGGGATTATTTGTTTGGGAGGGGGAAACTGTCAGAGTTTACATGTGCCGGGAGGGGGGAGCTGTGAGTCGGATTATATGATGTGGGCATTATGTGTATTATGGGGTGCTACTACTGTGGGCATTATTACTATTGTGTAACACGCCCCTTTTTTGAGACCACGCCCCTTTTTTGTGCGCGCGCAATACCTTTGTTGCATGGGCACCGTGGGGAGGGGGGTGAGTTCCACCACCTCTCTAGGACCACTTTAAGCACTGTGTATATAGGTGACAGATATAAAGTTACATTGTGGGGGAATCCAGTATACGTTCTGTCACCAGGTACCAGTGAATGACCACATCATGTATATAGGTGACAGATATAAAGTTACATTGTGGGGGAATCCAGTATACGTTCTGTCACCAGGTACCAGTGAATGACCACATCATGTATATAGGTGACAGATATAAAGTTACATTGTGGGAGAATCCAGTATACGTTCTGTCACCAGGTACCAGTGAATGGCCACATCATGTATATAGGTGACAGATATAAAGTTACATTGTGGGGGAATCCAGTATACGTTCTGTCACCAGGTACCAGTTAATGACCACATCATGTATATAGCTGACAGACATAAAGTTACATTGTGGGGGAATCCAGTATACGTTCTGTCACCAGGTACCAGTGAATGGCCACATCATGTATATAGGTGACAGATATAAAGTTACATTGTGGGGGAATCCAGTATACGTTCTGTCACCAGGTACCAGTGAATGGCCACATCATGTATATACTCATACTCAGAGGTGGATTGGCCACAGGGTTTACAGGGAAGAGTCCCGGTGGGCCGACGCACCCGCGGGGCCTGTTTTGTTTGAGGACATGCGGTCCTATTTATAGACATAATGAATAAGATGCCTAACAATTTGCATTTATATGAAAATGACTTTGCCACTTAGCCTGTGATTGCAGATGATCTAGTGTATGCTCTGTCTGCCTGCTTGGCTGGTATATAAGATTGAGTGAATAGTGATTGGGATACGCGGTTGGTGTAATAAGCAAGAAATATATCTTTCTAAAGAATTATATAGTTTCCTAAATTCTGAAGGTGTATCATATAATGTGCTCATAATATTTAATTTTATTTCCTTTTAACTTCCCCCTTGATGCTGGACATGCCCACTATCTGGAAAGTCTTAGGGGGAGGGTGCTGCTGCCATGGCCCATGGCTAGACCTTACAACTCTGGTGCTGCCCAAGTGGGGCCACTAGTACAAATTTTTCCAGGGCCACTTTTTGTTCCCAATCCGCCCCTGCTTATACTGGTGGTCCCCAGTCCCCACAATGCAGCACACTGATCAGATATTTGCAGCACACTGAGCACAGATATGGAGCGTTTTCAGGCAGAGAACGTAGATATTTTCAGCACACTGAGCACAGATTATTTGCAGCACACTGAGCACAGATATTTGCAGCACACTGAGCACAGATTATGGAGCTTTTCAGGGAGAGAACGCTGCCACGTCCTCTCCGTTCATTCTCCAATGCACGAGTGAAAATGGCGGCGACGCGCGGCTCCTTATATAGAATACGAATCTTGCGAGAATCCGACAGCGGGATGATGACGTTCGGGCGCGTTCTGGTTAACCGAGCAAGGCGGGAAGATTTGAGTCTGCCTCGGAACCGTGTAAAATGGGTGAAGTTCGGGGGGGTTCGGATCCAGAGGAACCGAACCCGCTCATCTCTATTAGATTTTAAGCAGCGATCGCTCCGTGAGTACCCTCCTTAAAAAGCTCAGATTGTAAGATGTCCTTAATGCTGATGGTGTTGGGAGATACTCCTGTCAATGTAGGGGGTGATCTGGAGATAGGGTAGAGATAAGTCCCTCTAACTCCACGCTTGACACGTTTTGATGCAGTAATCATTTTCAAATGTTGATGACTAAAAGGTGAAACGTTCCAGAATAACAATGACTGGTCCAGCAATGATTATTGTACTTTTCAATTTCTTGATGTGTCGTCCATAATGCATTGTATTCTAATATGGGGTATCCAATGACTGTGGGTAAAATTGCTTCGCTGGGGGCTATCCAATTATCCCCGATTAGCCGAGACGAGCCACGGCTTATCAGGGATTTTGTTTCACCTGCCTCATGCGAAAACGGGGCTGCGGCCAGAGAAAACATACAGCTTTCACTGAACGTGTGTATTTTCGTGAGAAAATGTATTTTTTTATGGTGATCTAAATACTTTTAAAACATAGGGGGAAAAATTGCAAAAAACTGATGTTTTAACATGGGTATTTGGATAGCCCTATAAGGCTGAAGGTTGAAGTTATTCAATGATAGATATGCGTGAAGTCTGGTTCCATGCGTTTTACAATTATATCTGATAACGGAAATCTATTTTTATTAGTGATGAGCGGGTTCGGTTTCCGAGAAACCGAACCCCCCCGAACTTCACCCTTTTTAGACGGGTCCGAGCCATACTCGGATTCTCCTGTATGGCTCGGTTAACCCGAGCGCGCCCGAACGTCATCATCCCACTGTCGGATTCTCGCGAGATTCGGATTCTATATAAGCAGCCGCGCGTCGCCGCCATTTTCACACGTGCATTGAGATTGATAGGGAGAGGACGTGGCTGGCGTCCTCTCCGTTTATATAGTTATATACTACACAGTTGATCTGATTGCTTAGCTTATTGTGGGGAGGATTGGGGAGCAGCTGTTAGGAGGAGTACAGTGCAGAGTTTTGCTAATAGTGACCACCAGTTTTTTATCCGTTCTCTGCCTGAAAAAAACGCTCCATACCATATCTGTGCTCAGTGTGCTGCATGATATATCTGTGCTGAGTGCTTACACTGCTTAATTGTGGGGACTGGGGAGCAGCTATAGCAGGAGTACAGTGCACAGTTTTGCTGACAGTGACCACCAGTATACGTTTGTCTGCCTGAAAAACACTCCTGTGGTGTCTTTTTTTTTATACTATAAACGCAGACTGCTGACAGTGTCCACCAGGTCCATTATACTGTATATAGCAGTACGGTAGGCCACTGCTGTACCTACCTCTGTGTCGTCACTCGTCGTCCATAAGTATACTATCCATCCATCTACATTGTATACCTGTGGTGTCTTTTTTTTTATACTATAAACGCAGTCTGCTGACAGTGTCCACCAGGTCCATTATACTGTATATAGCAGTACGGTAGGCCACTGCTGTACCTACCTCTGTGTCGTCACTCGTCGTCCATAAGTATACTATCCATCTATCTACATTGTATATCTGTGGTGTCTTTTCTTTTTATACTATAAACGCAGTCTGCTGACAGTGTCCACCAGGTCCATTATACTGTATATAGCAGTACGGTAGGCCACTGCTGTACCTACCTCTGTGTCGTCACTCATCGTCCATAAGTATACTAAGTATCCATCCATCTACATTGTATACCTGTGGTGTCTTTTCTTTTTATACTATAAACGCAGTCTGCTGACAGTGTCCACCAGGTCCATTATACTGTATATAGCAGTACGGTAGGCCACTGCTGTACCTACCTCTGTGTCGTCACTCGTCGTCCATGAGTATACTAAGTATCCATCTATCTACATTGTATACCTGTGGTGTCTTTTTTTTTTATACTATAAACGCAGTCTGCTGACAGTGTCCACCAGGTCCATTATACTGTATATAGCAGTACGGTAGGCCACTGCTGTACCTACCTCTGTGTCGTCACTCGTCGTCCATAAGTATACTAAGTATCCATCCATCTACATTGTATACCTGTGGTGTCTTTTTTTTTTTATACTATAAATGCAGTCTGCTGACAGTGTCCACCAGGTCCATTATACTGTATATAGCAGTACGGTAGGCCACTGCTGTACCTACCTCTGTGTCGTCACTCGTCGTCCATAAGTATACTATCCATTCATCTACATTGTATACCTGTGGTGCCTTTTAGTTGTGCGCATTAAAATATGGAGAACAAAAATGTGGAGGTTAAATAAATAGGGAAAGATCAAGATCCACTTCCACCTCGTGCTGAAGCTGCTGCCACTAGTCATGGCCGAGACGATGAAATGCCATCAACGTCATCTGCCAAGGCCGATGCCCAATGTCATAGTACAGAGCATGTAAAATCCAAAACACAAAAGATCAGTAAAATGACCCAAAAATCAAAATTAAAAGCGTCTGAGGAGAAGCGTAAACTTGCCAATATGCCATTTACGACACGGAGTGGCAAGGAACGGCTGAGGCCCTGGCCTATGTTCATGGCTAGTGGTTCAGCTTCACATGAGGATGGAAGCACTCATCCTCTCGCTAGAAAAAAGAAAAGACTTAAGCTGGCAAAAGCACAGCAAAGAACTGTGCGTTCTTCGAAATCACAAATCCCCAAGGAGAGTCCAATTGTGTCGGTTGCGATGCCTGACCTTCCCAACACTGGACGGGAAGAGCTTGCGCCTTCCACCATTTGCACGCCCCTGCAAGTGCTGGAAGGAGCACCCGCAGTCCAGTTCCTGATAGTCAAATTGAAGATGTCAGTGTTGAAGTACACCAGGATGAGGATATGGGTGTTGCTGGCGCTGGGGAGGAAATTGACAAGGAGGATTCTGATGGTGAGGTGGTTTGTTTAAGTCAGGCACCCGGGGAGACGCCTGTTGTCCGTGGGAGGAATATGGCCATTGACATGCCTGGTCAAAATACAAAAAAACACAGCTCTTCGGTGTGGAATTATTTCAACACAAATGCGGACAACAGGTGTCAAGCCGTGTGTTGCCTTTGTCAAGCTGTAATAAGTAGGGGTAAGGACGTTAACCACCTCGGAACATCCTCCCTTATACGTCACCTGCAGCGCATTCATCATAAGTCAGTGAAAAGTTCAAAAACTTTGGGCGACAGCGGAAGCAGTCCACTGACCAGTAAATCCCTTCCTCTTGTAACCAAGCTCCTGCAAACCACACCACCAACTCCCTCAGTGTCAATTTCCTCCTTACCCAGGAAAGCCAATAGTCCTGCAGGCCATGTCACTGGCAAGTCTGACGAGTCCTCTCCTGCCTGGGATTCCTCCGATACATCCTTGAGTGTAACGCCTACTGCTGCTGGCGCTGCTGTTGTTGCTGCTGGGAGTCGATCGTCATCCCAGAGGGGAAGTCGGAAGACCACTTGTACTACTTCCAGTAAGCAATTGACTGTCCAACAGTCCTTTGTGAGGAAGATGAAATATCACAGCAGTCATCCTGCTGCAAAGCGGATAACTGAGGCCTTGGCAGCCTGGGCGGTGAGAAACGTGGTTCCGGTATCCATCGTTAATTCAGAGCCAACTATAGACTAGATTGAGGTACTTTGTCTCCGGTACCAAATACCATCTAGGTTCCATTTCTCTAGGCAGGTGATACCGAAAATGTACACAGACCTCAGAAAAAGACTCACCAGTTTCCTAAAAAATGCAGTTGTACCCAATGTCCACTTAACCACGGACATGTGGACAAGTGGAGCAGGGCAGACTCAGGACTATATGACTGTGACAGCCCACTGGGTAGATGTATTGCCTCCCGCTGCAAGAACAGCAGCGGCGGCACCAGTAGCAGCATATTGCAAACACCAAATCGTTCCTAGGCAGGCTACGCTTTGTATCACCGCTTTCCAGAATACACACACAGCTGAAAACCTCTTACGGCAACTGAGGAAGATCATCGCAGAATGGCTTACCCCAATTGGACTCTCCTGGGGATTTGTGACATCGGACAATATTGTGCGTGCATTACATCTGGGCAAATTCCAGCACGTCCCATGTTTTGCACATACATTGAATTTGGTGGTGCAGAATTATTTAAAAAATGACAGGGGCGTGCAAGAGATGCTGTCGGTGGCCCGAAGAATTGCGGGCCACTTTCGGCATTCAGGCACCGCGTACAGAAGACTGGAGCACCACGAAACACACCTGAACCTGCCCTGCCATCATCTGAAGCAGGAGGTGGTAACGAGGTGGAATTCAACCCTCTATATGCTTCAGAGGATGGAGGAGCAGCAAAAGGCCATTCAAGCCTATACATCTGGCCACGATATAGGCAAAGGAGGTGGAATGCACCTGACTCAAGCGCAGTGGAGAATTATTTCAACCTTGTGCAAGGTTCTGCAACCCTTTGAACTTGCCACACGTGAAGTCAGTTCAGACACTGCCAGCCTGAGTCAGGTCATTCCCCTCATCAGGCTTTTGCAGAAGAAGCTGGAGACATTGAAGGAGGAGCTAAAACAGAGCGATTCCGCTAGGCATGTGGGACTTGTGGATGGAGCCCTTCATTCGCTTAACCAGGATTCACGGGTGGTCAATCTGTTGAAATCAGAGCACTACATTTTGGCCACCGTGCTCGATCCTAGATTTAAAACCTACGTTGTATCTCTCTTTCCGGCAGACACAAGTCTGCAGGGGTTCAAAGACCTGCTGGTGAGAAAATTGTCAAGTCAAGCGGAACGTGACCCGTCAACAGCTCCTCCTTCACATTCTCCTGCAACTGGGGGTGCGAGGAAAAGGCTAAGAATTCCGAGCCCACCCGCTGGCGGTGATGCAGGGCAGTCTGGAGCGAGTGCTGACATCTGGTCCGGACTGAAGGACCTGCCAACGATTACTGACATGTCGTCTACTGTCACTGCATATGATTCTCTCACCATTGAAAGAATGGTGGAGGATTATATGAGTGACCGCATCCAAGTAGGCACGTCAGACAGTCCGTACGTATACTGGCAGGAAAAAGAGGCAATTTGGAGGCCCTTGCAGAAACTGGCTTTATTCTACCTAAGTTGCCCTCCCTCCAGTGTGTACTCCGAAAGAGTGTTTAGTGCAGCCGCTCACCTTGTCAGCAATCGGCGTACGAGGTTACTTCCAGAAAATGTGGAGAAGATGATGTTCATCAAAATGAATTATAATCAATTCCTCCGTGGAGACATTCACCAGCAGCAATTGCCTCCAGAAAGTACACGGGGACCTGAGATGGTGGATTCCAGTGGGGACGAATTAATAATCTGTGAGGAGGGGGATGTACACAGTGAAAGGGGTGATGAATCGGACGATGAGGAGGAGGTGGACATCTTGCCTCTGTAGAGCCAGTTTGTGCAAGGAGAGATTGATTGCTTCTTTTTTGGTGGGGGCCCAAACCAACCAGTCATTTCAGTCACAGTCGTGTGGCAGACCCTGTCACTGAAATGATGGGTTCGTTAAAGTGTGCATGTCCTGTTTATACAACATAAGGGTGGGTGGGAGGGCCCAAGGACAATTCCATCTTGCACCTCTTTTTTCTTTCATTTTTCTTTGCATCGTGTGCTGTTTGGGGAGTATTTTTTTGAAGGGCCATCCTGCGTGACACTGCAGTGCCACTCCTAGATGGGCCAGGTGTTTGTGTCGGCCACTTGGGTCGCTTATCTTAGTCACACAGCTTCCTCATTGCGCCTCTTTTTTTCTTTGCATCATGTGCTGTTTGGGGAGTATTTTTTTGAAGGGCCATCCTGCGTGACACTGCAGTGCCACTCCTAGATGGGCCAGATGTTTGTGTCGGCCACTTGGGTCGCTTATCTTAGTCACACAGCTACCTCATTGCGCCTCTTTTTTTCTTTGCATCATGTGCTGTTTGGGGAGTATTTTTTGAAGGGCCATCCTGCGTGACACTGCAGTGCCACTCCTAGATGGGCCAGATGTTTGTGTCGGCCACTTGGGTCGCTTATCTTAGTCACACAGCTACCTCATTACGCCTCTTTTTTTCTTTGCATCATGTGCTGTTTGGGGAGTATTTTTTTGAAGGGCCATCCTGTCTGACACTGCAGTGCCACTCCTAGATGGGCCAGGTGTTTGTGTCGGCCACTTGGGTCGCTTAGCTTAGCCATCCAGCGACCTCGGTGCAAATTTTAGGACTAAAAATAATATTGTGAGATGTGAGGTGTTCAGAATAGACTGAAAATGAGTGGAAATTATGGTTATTGAGGTTAATAATACTATGGGATCAAAATGACCCCCAAATTCTATGATTTAAGCTGTTTTTTAGGGGTTTTTTAAAAAAAAACACCCGAATCCAAAACACACCCGAATCCGACAAAAAAATTTCGGTGAGGTTTTGCCAAAACGCGTCCGAACCCAAAACACGGCCGCGGAACCGAACCCAAAACCAAAACACAAAACCCGAAAAATTTCCGGTGCACATCACTAATTTTTATGCGTTCCACTTACATAAATATGATATTAAACAAAGAAAAACAATACATTATAAAGAATGTAAAAATACAAAACCTTTATAAAAATACATATTCTCAGAACCATTTAATTTTGAATACTGAATTTAACTCTTTATTGGTTAGTGTCTGTAATTTATATAACACTAGGTGATTCATCGCACCCTACGGGCGCTCTTCACACCGTCGTGAGGGGCTGCACCCCCTTAACCCTTGCAAGCTCTTGCGGCATGCAATAGTTGTATTATATGAAGTATTACCTCCAATCATAATTGTGTGAGTGGTTAAATATTGCACGGACAAAGGGCGTGCGATGGTTAAGAGGTTGTAGCCCGCTTGCAATGGCGTGAACAACGCATGCAGGGCCTGATGAATCACCTAGTATGTACTGTGGTTGGCGGAGTGGCAGGTGCGGGGGAGACGCGGATGGGGGAGGGGTGGTTGTGGGGGTGGTGCGGGTGCGGGAGGGGCTGATGCGGTGGTGGGGGAGGGGCGGGTGCCGCGGGTGGGGGTTCGGAGTCTATGGGCTTCCAGGCCGGCCGGCAGGGTGCTTTGTTGTGAAGTCAGGGCCTCTGGGGATCTGTGCGCGGCTGTGGCGGGGAGGCACTTCTGTGACATCACGCACAGAGGAGGCTCCGGGGCTCAGAGAGTATGCGGCGCTGGGAGGGCTATGAAAGCCTTCCGCTGCGCCGCTTTCATACACATCTATGCCGGTGCCCGCAGCAGCTTTTGTTCCACGTGTGCCGCGGCTAGGGAGTGGGGATTGTTGATGCCGGAGGGGGCAGGCGGACTGGCAGCAGGACATAGGGAGTCATTCCGACCTGATCGTAGCTGCGGGGGGATTCCCAGCACAGGGCAAGTCCAGCCCGCATGTCAGCCCCCCCCCCCCCCCCCGCACAAGTACAAAAGCATCGCACAGCTCCTGCGGCTGGATGGGAGTTACTCGTCGCTGCCCAGGTCGCAGCGGCTGCGTGTGGCCTCACACAGCCGCCCACCTCACGGTCTGGCCACGCCTGTGTTGGCCGGACCATGGCCACAAAACGGCGAGCAAATGGCGCCATGGCGCCCCCTCCCACCCAGCAACTGCCTCTGCCTGTCAATCAGGCAGAGGTGATCGCTAGGCAACGACGGCCGTCAGCTGTCAGCCATGTGCCGGCGCACTGCGGCGCCGGCGCATGTGCAGTTCTGACATGATCACTGCAGCGAGCGATCAGGTCAGAATGACCCCCATAGGACGCTGCAGTAAAATTATTTCCCCCCCCCCATCTACAGTGCAGAGACTTGCTGCAGATGCAGTGGCATACCCTCCAGCTGGACCTTTTTGGCAGGTACAGTACCTTTTTTTATGGTCTGTACCGATGTTTGGCTCTCCAAACTTCCATTGAAAGTATAGGGAAAGGGGCGTGACCACGCCACTGTACCCATGGCCACGCCCCCTTTCTGAATTTTAAGCGAATTTCTGAGTAAAGTGTTGGAGGGTATGTTGCTGCAGATGCAGTGGGCCTATTTTGGGGTGTGGAGCTGGAGCTGCAGCTCCATCAGCCCCACTGTTAATTCTGCTCTGAGAACACACAGCAGCCAAAGGACAGAGCCTCCCATTGGATGTAACCTGTGTGGGAGGGCGTTTCTCGCCCAATAAGCAGTGGACTGGGTGTGATAGACCTACTGCTAACCCAATGAGAGCTCCTAGCCACGCCCAGCGTTATCCACACAGTCAAAAAGTGACAGATCTGGGCAATTATATAGGAGATTGAATATTACCAAAAATACACATATGTATTTGAAGTGGGTTAAAGACAGCGTACATTATTACAGTATGTCAGTACTTTAGCTCAAGGCCAGGAGCGCCCAAAGCTTTGCTGGGTCCTAGTACTGAGGAGAGGCATGGCCAATGGTGTAGATGTGACCAGACCCCCTCCTTAGAAAATATAAAAATAACATTTTCTGTACGGTTGCAAAGCGACATCCTGCCACACAGGGGAGGTGCCAGTGTCATATCCAGTCAGTGGCCGGGATTCCACCAACAACACACCGGGAGAGAGAGGACTGACGGCTTCTGCAGCTACCTACCTCTCTCTCCCCAGCGCAGCACACAGCAGCATTTGCCGTGTGCTGGGCTGGGGACAGAGACTGCTGCAGCAGCAGTCAGTCCTCTCTCTCCCTGCATGAACTAAGCTACCATTGTCTGCAACGGGAAAGGGGAGTGGCAGTGGGATCCAGGCCCAGGGACGGATTGATCCCAGGGAAGATCACCGGTGGGCTACGTAATAAATAAATGAATATATAGATCTTACAGCCAAGAATTATAAAAGCTATTGGTGTCACTGGGCCTTTCAAACAGCAGTGGACATTTAAACAAATTGTAATACCAAAAGCTATATTATGGGGGGAAAAATTCCCCTGTGGGGGCCAATTTGTTTTATTGTTTTCTGTGGGGTCCAATGTGTGTGTTTTTTCCCTGTGGGGGCCAATTTGTTTTATTGTTTTCTGTGGGGTCCAATGTGTGTGTTTTTTCCCTGTGAGGGCCAATTTGTTTTATTGTTTTCTTGTGCAATGTTTTTAATCTGCAATTGCATTGAATTTGCACCACGCATGCATGCACCTCGAAGGTGTTCGTACAGAGTTGCAGAGAAGAGTCGGACACACGTACAAAGAAGTGTATTGTAAATGTGTTGGCCATTCCTGTGTGGTTACAGAAAGTTGGCTAATCAGATGCAGATGTAATGTGGTATGGGTGTGTTTCTGATAGTGGTTGCATATAGAGACATTGAATTGCTCTAGCATAGCATACCTCCCAACTGTCCCGATTTTCGCCGGACAGTCCCGTTTTTTGGGTACTGTCCCGCTGTCCCACCCGTGGGCCGCAGTGTCCCGCGGTGGGGGGGGGCAGTTGGGAGGCTCTGTCTGTCGCTGCCCTGCTTAACAGAGCAGCGTTGAATAGACGCTGTGCGCATGCGCACAGCGTCTTTTCAGGGGAGTCAGAGGGAGAGGGGGCATGCCAGCGGCTCACAGAGCGCTGGGCATGCCCCCTCAGTGATGAAAATGGGGGCGTGGCTCGCAATCGTGGGCCCTCTCATGAAGCCACGCCCCTTTTATTAGGTCACGCCCCCTTTTCTTAGGTCACGCCTCCTTTTCGGGAGCGTGCGCGGCTTCGCCGCGCGTGTGTCCCTCTTTGGGGAAACACAAAGTTGGGAGGCATGGCAGCCGTTGTTGCCTAGCGATCGCCTCTGAGGCAGAGGCGGTCGCTGGGTGGGAGGGGGCTGGACGGCGGCGTTAAGCCTGTTTAGGGGGCAGGTGTGGCCAGACCGTTGGGGGAGGGGTGGGCAGCGGCGGCTGCGTGACGTCTCCACGCAGCCGCTGCGGGCCGGGGAGCGATGAGTAGCTCCCGGCCAGCACGCTAAAGCTGCGCTGATCGAGAGCTACTCTTGAAGTGCAAAGGCATCGCTGCTGTGCATGCGGGGCGGACTAGCCCTGTGCTCGGCGTCCCCCCGCATGTCAGTGTGAATGATCGTAATTTAGCACAGCTACGATGAACTCGGAATGTCCCCCATTGGCTGGGAAACCTCTGTTCACATTCACAACAGACACTTTAATTGTTTTCCTTTTTTAAACAGAGTTGTGTTTGTAACATAGAATTGCAAAACAAACTAACAAAGGAATAAGCTTTCTAAAGAACATGGGCCCTCATTCCGAGTTGTTCGCTCGCTAGCAGATTTTAGCAGCATTGCACACGCTAAGCCGCCGCCCTCTGGGAGTGTATTTAGCTTAGCAGAATTGCGAACGAAAGATTAGCACAATTGCGAATAGAAATTTCTTAGCAGTTTCTGAGTAGCTCCAGACTTACTCAGCCATTGCGATCAGTTCAGTCAGTTTCGTTCCTGGTTTGACGTCACAAACACACTCAGCGTTCGCCCAGACACTCCCCCGTTTCTTCAGACACTCCCGCGTTTTTCCCAGAAACGCCAGCGTTTTTTCGCACACTCCCAGAAAACGGCCAGTTTCCGCCCAGAAACACCCACTTCCTGTCAATCACACTCCGATCACCAGAACGATGAACATTCCTCGTTATGCCGTGAGTAAAATACCTAACTTTTTTGTAAAATAACTAAGCCCATGCGCTCTGCGAACCTTGCGCATGCGCATTAAGCGACTAATCGCAATATAGCGAAAATCGGCAACGAGCGAACAACTCGGAATGACCACCATGATTTTATTTCTTGTGTTTATTCCAGTAAACCGATGATTTTATACAGACTCTAGGGGTCTATTTACTAAGCCCTGGATGGAGATAAAGTGGCTGGAGTTAAAGTCCCAACCAGCCAGCACCTGTCATTTTTCAAACCCAGCCTGTAACATGGCAGTTAGGAGCGGATTGGCTGGTACTTTATCTCTGTCCAAGGCTTAGTAAATAGACCCTTAGAACATTCATAGCATATGCACTGCACATTCATATCTAACTGACAGGATGGCTATAGTGTACACTGCATGGGTAATGCTTCATTATTTCTGATGTTTAATGTCTCTGCAGTGAGGGAGTACAATGATAGCAGTAACATATACTGAAACACATAAAGGTTGTTCTATTTTTGGGTAACTAAATACAAGGAAGCACCTGGTTCAAGAGATAGGAATCTATTCGCAGGCTGCCGCACAGAAGGATCTCATACACTATATCAGCAAATAACATCCGATGTACTCACATATTAATAATTACCGCCAGGGCGGTAATAACTGTGATATGAGACAATAAGAGTTACTTCCAAATGTGCAAAATGCTATTTTGTTATGTCATGCAATCTTATAAGGAAAAAGGAGATATAGATATGAGATCTTTTGTAGCAGGAAAAATATAGGCCCTCATTCCGAGTTGTTCGCTCGCAAGCTGCTTTTAGCAGCATTGCACACGCTAAGCCGCCGCCCTCTGGGAGTGAATCTTAGCTTATCAAAATACCGAACGAAAGATTCTCAATATTGCGAAAAGACTTCTCTGTGCAGTTTCTGAGTAGCTCGAGACTTACTCTTCCAGTGCGATCAGTTCAGTGCTTGTCGTTCCTGGTTTGACGTCACAAACACACCCAGCGTTCGCCCAGACACTCCTCCATTTCTCCGGCCACTCCCACGTTTTTCCCAGAAACGGTAGCGTTTTTTCACAAACACCCATAAAACGGCCAGTTTCCGCCCAGAAACACCCACTTCCTGTCAATCACATTACGATCACCAGAACGAAGAAAAAACCTCGTAATGCCGTGAGTAAAATTCCTAACTGCATAGCAAATTTACTTGGCGCAGTCGCACTGCGGACATTGCGCATGCGCATTAGCGACTAATCGCTCCGTTGCGAGAAAAAAGTAACGAGCGAACAACTCGGAATGACCACCATAGTTACATGTGCTTTTAGTGGTGGAGATTGAGGTGTAGTGGGTGACAGCATAGCGTCTGTACAGTCACTCACAACATGACTTCATTTTTACACATGTCTGAAGGTAACAGGCTTCACCCTAAATTTTGCGTGCACTGTATTTTCCATGGATCAGGTATACAATATATCAGAGTATGGTGTAATTGCAAATGGAAATAATACTGAGAGGAATACTTATTATTTATTTATTTATTTATTAACAGTTTCTTGTATAGCGCAGCATATTCCATTGTGCTTTACACTTGGAACAATAGTAATACAACAAAACTGGGTAAAAACAGAAAGACACAGATGTAGGAAGGCCCTGTTCACAAGCTTACAATGTATAGGGAAGTAGGCATTGATACACAAGGATAGATGCTACCTATTGCATAATGGTCCACCAGATTGCAAAGGTTCTTAATGGGTTGTATGATATGGTCACCCAGCAGTGTTGGCCAAGGTGCAGGAGTATGTGAAAGTGAAGAAAGACAAAATATGTGATGTTATGTGTGGACTGTACAGAGGGGATGTAATTAGATAGGGAGGCAAGAAGGTTATGTAGGTGGGTCTGGAATTTGATAGGCTTATCTGAAAAGGTGTTTTCAGGGAACGCTTGAAGGTTTGGAGACTAGAAGAGAGTCTTATTATGTGGGAGGGCATTCCACAGAGTGGGTGCAGTCCAAAAAAAGTCCTGTAATTTTGAGTGGATGAGAGACGCAGATCTTGTGCAGATCGGAGAGGACAGTTAGAGATATTTTGAGATGAGCGAAGAGATGTTGATGCAGTTTGGGTAATAGCATTGTATGTCAGTAAAAATATTTTATATTGAATACAGTAGAATACCGGTAACCAATGGAGGGACTGACAGAGCTGATCTGCAGACGATGAACGTCTAGCAAAGAAGATCAGCCACGCAGCTGCATTCAATATGGATTGTAGTGGTAAGAGGCTATTTTTGGGAAGACCAGTAAGAAGACTATTGCAGTAATCAATGCTGGAGATAATGAGAGCATGGATTAGAGTGTTTGCAGTGTCTTGTGTAAGATATGGTTGTATTTTTTATATGTTTCTTAGATGCATGCATGTAACATGATTTTGAGATAGATTAAATATGGGGAACAAAGGATAGTTCAGAGTCAAAAATGACACAAATTTCTCCATGCTCTCCCACTCCAACATCCTTGAAAACATCCTCAGAGCCCTCCCAGGCTGGGCTGCTGGCGGAAACATAGAAACATAGAATTTGTCGGCAGATAAGAACCACTTGGCCCATCTAGTCTGCCCCTTTTTTTTTTTTTATATTATTTTTATCTCTAACCTTATTTGATCCTTATTTCTTTGTAAGGATATCCTTATGTCTATCCCATGCATGTTTAAATTGCTCTACTGTCTTAGCCTCTACCACCTCTGATGGGAGGCTATTCCACTTGTCCACTGCCCTTTCTGTGAAATAATTTTTCCGCAAATTTCCCCTGAACCTCCCCCCCTCCAGTCTCAGTGCATGTCCTCGTGTCCTATTGCTTCTCTTCATTTGGAGAATGTTTCCCTCCTGGACTTTGTTAAAACCCTTGATATATTTGAAAGTTTCTATCATGTCCCCCCTTTCCCTTCTCTGCTCCAAACTATACATATTGAGATTTCTTAGTCTTTCTGGGTATGTTTTGTGATGTAGGCCATGCACCATTTTAGTTGCCCTCCTTTGTACGGAAGGTGTCAGGATCGCGGTGATACCTCTTGGAGGTGCCTGGCTGCTCCAAGCCCCGAGCTGTCTCTGTCCCGACTCCGAGGCGGTGAGTCCTGTGAGAGATGCGGCTGGCTGTTGCTGCTGGGCGCGGCGGGAAGTGCTGGCGCCCTCTCCTCTGTCCTCACGCGAGCGGTCTCTGACCTCTGAGTAGCGGAGGGAAAGTGCATATACTAATATGTGATTATTGACACAAATTATTTATCACAATCCCCATAATTAACTTACTGACATTTAATAGTTGGGTCACCTTGGTCGGTGTTATTAACCCACAATAATAAAGGTGCTTTCCCTCTAGGGAATACTTTATGAACATCAATTTTATAAGGTGGCCATTATTTCTCTGATGTGACAGGGGGATATTTATTTATTATTATTTATTAACAGTTTCTTATATAGCGCAGTAATAGAACAAAACTGGATAAAAACAGACAGACATAGAGGTAGGAAGGCCCTGCTCGCAAGCTTAGAATCTATGGGATATAAGGGGAGACATATCCCTTACTTGAAATCAAATTCTTTTGGGATCCAGACATAGTGCATCTAGGGATATTAATTCTATCCATATTAATAACTACATAGACACAGTTTCGATCATATAGATTAGATTTATTTTCCCTTTCTAGGGATTAGTGGCTTCACTCTCAGATAACGATAACTACATATCATTTGGACAGAAACAGCACGTGAACACAGTTTTTAATCTTTAACAACACTTTATTAATTTCTTTTGCCCTTTAATATATTATGTTATGTCTTTGTCATTATTAACCTCTATGTTTCGCTGTGGTGCTAATTAGTGTGTGTGTGTGTGTGTGTGTGTGTGTGTGTGTGTGTGTGTGTGTGTGTGTGTGTGTGTGTGTGTGTGTGTAGCAATTCCACATCATTTTAATCACAAATCCAATTAAAAGTTACATTTTAAAAGAATAGGAATACTACCATATTTCTCTTTGTGCACCAACAATACAGCCTTCGCTTTCTTTTTGTCTGTATATACCATTGCTGTAATGGGTAGCACCCCCAATTTTGATTGTAATCACCAACTAATGTAATAGGGGTTTCATTCCAAAACAAATGTTTTTGGTCTTTTCATACCTCCATTATAAATTGAGAGTGTGCAGATATAATACATTTCTTTGTATATCATCCATCAAGATCTAGAAAGAGTGAGGGAATGGGTAGGGGAAGTTGAAACCCGTACCTCCACCCTAGAAGACAAGAAGACACCGTTAGGTACACAAGTGGATAAGCTAGATTCTCAAATGACTGAGGTTCATAGGAAATTAACGGATGTGGAAGGCCGTTTATGCAGAAACAATGTACGCCTGGGTGGATTACCCGAGAAAGAAGAGGGAACTACCCCGGAAAAATTCCTGGAAAAATGACTGACACGTACAGTACGGCCTGGAATCCTTTTCCAAACATTTTGCAGTTGAAAGAACTTATGGAATACCCACAAGACCACTGCCCCCAGGTGTGCCGCCACGCACATTTATTGCCAAGTTTCTGTATTACTCTGACAGAGACGCTATCCTCAGGCTTGCTCGTACCAAAGATCCCCATACTTGGAATGGCATGCCGTTTTCTGTATTCCCAGACTTCATAGCTGATGTACAAAAGGAGAGGACCCAATTCCTACCTATCAAAAGACGACTCCGTCAACTTGGCCTTCAATATGCAATGATGTTTCCCTCATATCTGCTAGTTGTTCATGAGGGTACCACTAAGTTCTTCACATGTCCCATAGAAGCAGTGTCTTGGCTGGACCGCAGTCTCCCCGCGATGCGTGATCTGAATGTGGACTAAGGTGACGTGCGTTGCCGTAACTATGATGGCACTAAGACTTTATATTATGTCTTGTGTTTTCCTCTGCACCCCCCCCCCCTCTTTTTTTCCCCCGTCTATATCTGCTTTTTGTCTCATTATATATGTTCTGAACAATTTATTGACAGGCACTTTTTGCTCATTTATATCAGAATGGGCATCATAGGCTTAACTGCTGTTGTAACCTAGCTTTGCAATTTGAATGCCTTTCTGGCAAGTGAGATTTTATGAGGGGGCGGGGGAGGGGCCTGTATAACTTGAAGTTCACCATGCTTTATGTAGCCCTCTTTTTTCTTCTGCTTTTCTGTTAAGGATTCCTTCCACTGGCAACAGTTTCAGAAATCTCCATATAACCCATGGGTGCTATCCTATAGATGGAGAGCACCTCCTGAGATGTAGTCATTATATACTTTGCTTCTCTTTAGTTAATAGAACAAGTCAGTGTACTGCAATGCTCAAACAATACTATCTGCTAGTTAGCAGGTAGGGGTAGTTTGTTGTAGTTTACAGTTTGGGACTAGGTATGTCACTATGGAGAATTAACAGTACGTGGTAATTTACTTATTATGCGATGGAATTTCCTTCTTTTGTGGTATTTAATCATGAGGTGGGTAAATATTTATTCAAATGGCATTGAGTGATGGCATCTGTAAAATATAAAATTCTCATGTGGAACGTTAGAGGGCTGAACGACAAAATAAAGCGGTCCACAGTAATACACCAGATCAGGCAATATGCTGCGGATATTGGTGGTCATTCCGAGTTGTTCGCTCTGTAATTTTCTTCGCATCGCAGCGATTTTCCGCTAAGTGCGCATGCGCAATGTTCGCACTGCGACTGCGCCAAGTAAATTTGCTATGCAGTTAGGAATTTTACTCACGGCATTACGAGGTTTTTTCTTCGTTCTGGTGATCGTAATGTGATTGACAGGAAGTGGGTGTTTCTGGGCGGAAACTGGCCGTTTTATGGGTGTGTGTGAAAAAACGCTGCCGTTTCTGGGAAAAACGCGGGAGTCTCTGAAGAAACAGGGGAGTGTCTGGGCGAACGCTGGGAGTGTTTGTGACGTCAAACCAGGAACGAAACTGACTGAACTGATCGCAGTTGCCGAGTAAGTATGGAGCTACTCAGAAACTGCTAAGAAGTGTCTATTCGCAATTCTGCTAATCTTTCGTTCGCAATTTTACTATGCTAAGATTCACTCCCAGTAGGCGGCGGCTTAGCGTGTGCAAAGCTGCTAAAAGCAGCTTGCGAGCGAACAACTCGGAATGAGGGCCATTGTGTGCCTTCAAGAGACGCATCTTCTGGTAGGGAGACTGCTGGCCCTAAAGAAACCTGGGGTGGGGTGGGCATATCACTCCTCATATACTGCAGCCTCTCGAGGAGTATCTCTCCTAATCTGTAAAAATATTCCTTTTGTGTTGGAGCAGGTTAAAACAGACACCAGAGGTAGATACAGGTATGTCTTTATGCGATATAGATGAAATTAATTCCCGGTGTTACTGATGGCTGCTTATATTACCCCATCCTTTTCCTATGAGGTTATAAAGAAGGCGGAAGAACTTATTGCACATTCCCCTAGAATATCTATAATATTTACGGGTGACTTCAACAAAATTCTAGTTCCAATATTGGACAAGAAAAGTAGAGTACATTCTGTTACTAGAGGTAGTGGAGGAGAATTCCCTGCAGTCAAGGCCGTAACTAGGTGTGGGCGGATGGTGCTTAGCACACAGTGCAGTTACTCTGTGGGCGTACCATCCGCATCCACACTGATAGGACGCCACCAGCTGCAGCGCTGCCCGCTGTACTGTACAATATATTAGTAGCATTGCCGGAGGCACCGCTGCTAATATACATTACATGCACAGCAGGCAGCGCTGGGCTGTCTGGGAATTTCTCTCCCCCCCCCCCCCCCTCCGCTCTGCTCCGTCCCCCCTCCTCCTGCACTGCACATATACTGACTTCCGGGTACTGCTGGAGAGGACTCGGAGACGGCTATCTGGGAATCTCTCTCTCTCCCCCCCCCCCCCCCCCCCTCCGCTCTGCTCCGTCCCCCCTCCTCCTGCACTGCACATATACTGACTTCCGGGTACTGCTGGAGAGGACTCGGAGACGGCTGTTGCTGTTGCTCCACACGAGTGATGTCTCTCTCTCCCTCCTCTCCTTCCCTCTCCTTGTGCAGGCTCTAATACAACTGCTTCTTATCATGTAGGTATGTGCTTGAAGAAGCATTAACAATCCTGATTATTATGTAGATTTCTTACCAATATAGTAAAATACCGTGAAAATAAAGAAGTGCTAAGTCTGCATCAAGAATATCTTGATGAGCAATGTGTTTGAAGTAAATGAGTCTGCAGGGGTGTTAAGTATATTCAAAGTGTACAAATTAATTATAGAAGTATCATCATAAATGTATTTGGCGTATAAAATAGGATTTTAATTACCTACCGGTAAATCCTTTTCTCGTAGTCCGTAGAGGATGCTGGGGTCCACATTAGTACTATGGGGTATAGATGGGTCCACCAGGAGCCATGGGCACTTTAAGAGTTTATTAGTGTAGGCTGGCTCCTCCCTCAGAGCCCCTCCTACCAGACTCAGTCTAGAAACTGTGCCCGAGGAGACGGACATACTTTGAGAGAAGAAAATACACAGATAGTGGTTAGATTCATACCAGCTCACACATAACAAGGCAAACCAGGCTCAACAGCCTGAACAATCTCAGCAACAGCTGAACACAGTACTCAAACAAGTAACAACACAGTACGAAACCAAGTAACAAGGCAGTACTGAACCAAGGAACAACTGCAGGAAAACAAAGCACGGGGCAGGCGCCCAGCATCCTCTACGGACTACAAGAAAAGGATCTACCGGTAGGTAATTAAAATCCTATTTTCTCTTACGTCCTAGAGGATGCTGGGGTCCACATTAGTACCATGGGGATGTACCAAAGCTCCCAGAACGGGAAGGAGAGCGCGGAGGCTCCTGCAGAACTGACTGACCAAACTGTAGGTCCTCAGAGGCCAAAGTATCGAACCTGTAGAACTTAGCAAACGTGTTCAACCCCGACCAAGTAGCTGCTCGGCAAAGCTGAAAAGCCGAGACCCCCCGGGCAGCCACCCAGGAAGAACCCACCTTACGAGTAGAGTGGGCCTTAACAGATTTCGGACACGGCAAACCTGCCGTAGAATAAGCATGCTGGATAGTGAACCTGATACAGCGAGAAATTGTCTGCTTAGAAGCAGGACACCAAATCTTGTTGGGATCATAAAAGGACAAACAGAGTGTCTGACTTTCTGTAACGTGAAGTCCTCTTCACATAAATCCTCAAAGCCCTCACAACATCCAAGGACTTTGAGGTAATTGAGGAGTCAGTAGCAACTGGCACCACAATAGCTTGGTTGATATGAAAGGCCGACACAACCTTTGGAAGAAACTGCTGACACATCCTGAGCTCAGCTCTATGTTCATGGAAAATCAAATAGGGGCTCTTGCAGGACAATGCCCCCAATTCAGACACACGCCTAGCCGAAGCTAATGCCAACAGTGTGACCACCTTCCAAGTGAGAAACTTGACCTCAACCTCCTGTAGAGGTTCGAACCAATCCGATTGCAGGAACTGCATTAAGATCCCAAGGTGCCGTAGGAGGCACAAAGGGAGGCTGGATGTGCAGCACCCCTTTCAAGAAAGTCTGAACCTCACGGAGGGAAGCCAACTGCTTCTGGAAGAAGATGGACAAAGCGAAATCTGGACTTTTAAGGAGCCCACATCCACACCTGCTTGCAGGAAGAGGAGTAACCGCCCAAGTTGAAACTCCACCGTAGGAAACTTCTTGGGATTCACACCAAGACACATACTTTTTCCAAATGCGATGGTAATGTTTAGACGTTACTCCTTTCCTAGCCTGTATCAGGGTAGGAATAACCTTTTTTGAAATGCCTTTCCGAGCTAAGATTATTTTGAGAATCCTTGGGATGAGTGGAAGTGGAGGGAACACATACACTGACTTGAACACCCACAGAGTTACCAGGGCGTCCACCGCCACTGCCTGTGGGTCCCTCGACCTGGAACAATACCTGCGAAGCTTCTTGTTGAGGCGTGAGGCCATCATGTCTATTTGAGGTATGCCCCAAAGACTTGTCACCTCTGTGAACACCTCTGGATGGAGGCCCCACTCTCCCGGATGGAGATTGTGTCTGCTGAGGAAGTCCGCTTCCCAGTTGTCTACTCCCGGAATGAAGATTGCTGACAGCACCAACGCGTGCTTTTCCACCCAGAGGATGATTCTTGTTATCTGTGACATTGCAGCTCTGCTCTTCGTTCCGCCTTGTCGGTTAATGTAGGCCACTGTCGTTACATTGTCTGATTGAACTTGAATGGCCCGATCTTTTAGAAGTTGAGCCACCTGTAGAAGACCATTGTACACGGCTCTTAGTTCCAGAATGTTTATTGGAAGGCTGGATTCCAGACTTGACCATCTTCCTTGGAAGTTTTCCCCCTGGGTGACTGCTCCCCATCCTCTGAGACTTGCATCCGTGGTTAGAAGGATCCAATTCTAAATCCCAAACCTGCGACCCTCCAGTAGGTGAGAAGTTTGCAGCCACCAGAGAAGCGAGATTCTGGCTTTCGGTGACAGACGTATCCTCTGGTGCATGTGAAGATGAGACCCTGACCATTTGTCCAGGAGATCCAGCTGGAAAGACCATGCATGAAATCTTCCGTACTGTAGAGCCTCGGTGGAGGCAACCATCTTCCCCAGAAGGCGAATGCACTGATGAACCGATACTCGGGCTGGCTTCAGGACATCCCGTACCAATGATTGGATCACCAATGCTTTCTCCACCAGGCAGAAACACCCTCTGCACTTCCGTGTCGAGAATCAATCCCAGGAAGGACAGTCTTCTCGTCGGTTCCAAATGTGACTTTGGAAGATTCAGGATCCAACCATGATCCCGGAGCAGTCGAGTTGTGAGAGCAATGGACTGCAACAACTTCTCCCTGGACGATGCTTTTATCAGCAGATCGTCCAGATATGGAATTATGTTCACACCCTGCTTGTGGAGTAGAAGCATCATCTCCACCATTACCTTGGTGAACACCCTCGGTACCGTGGATAGGCCGAATGGCAGCGCCTGGAACTGATAGTGACAGTCCAACAGCGCAAACCTGAGATAAGCCTGGTGTGGCGGGCAAATAGGAATGTGAAGTTTGGCATCCTTGATATCTAAGAACACCAGGAATTCCACCTCCTCCAGACCTGAGATCACCGCTCTCAGAGATTCCATCTTGAACTTGAATTCCCTCAAATATGGATTTAACGATTGGTCTGACCGAACCGTCCGGCTTCGGCACCACAAAAAGGTTTGAATAGTAACCCTAGTTTTCCAGGTGAGATGGAACTGGAACAATGACATTTGCCCTTTCCAATTTTTTAATGGCTTCTTGTAAGATAGCCCTTTCTGTCAGCAAAGCTAGTAAGCCTGACTTGAAAAGTCTGTTAGGTGGGTGCTCTTGAAACTCCAGTCTGTACCCCTGAGATACAATATCTTGTACCCAGGGGTCCAGGCTTGAGGACGCCCAGACCTGACTGAAATTTCGTAGACGTGCTCCCACTTGCCCGACCTCCGGGCTGGGAGCTCCACCATCATGCTGAGGATTTTGAGGAAACAGAGCTCGGCTTCTGTTCCTGGGAACCTCTCGGTGCAGGTTTTCTGGATTATCCACGACCACCTCTGAAGAAGGTGCTCAGGGATTTGGACTTCTTAACCTTTGCGGTCGAAAGGACTGCATTGTAGACGCAGAAAAGGATTCCTTTGGCATCGGAGTTGCTGAGGAAAGAAAGGTTGACTTACCCGCGGTTGCCGTGGAGATCCGCGCATCCAAAGCCTCCCCAAATAGCGCCTGACCTGTGTAGGGTAGGTTCTCCACACTCTTCTTGGATTCCGCATCTGCAGACCATTGGCGCAGTCAGAGTCTCCTGCGTGCCGACACAACCATGGAAGACGTCCGTGTAGTCAGATTACCAAGGTCCTTCATGGCCTCCACCATGAAACCCACAGAATCCTGTATGTGACGTAAAAACAATTCAATGTCACTTCTATCCATAGTTTCTAAATCCTCTAGTAACATGCCTGACACTTTACTATGGCTTTAGAAATCCATGCACAAGCAATAGTGGGCCTAAGCGCCACGCCTGAAGAAGTGTATATGGATTTGAGCATAGTCTCAATTTTGCGATCTGCTGGTTCTTTCAAAGCGGTAGACCCAGGGACAGGTAAAACCACCTTTTTAGACAATCTAGAAACAGAAGCATCTACTATAGGAGGGTTTTCCCACTTTTTCCTATCCTCTTCAGGGAATGGAAAGGCAAACAGAACTCTCTTTGGGATCTGGAATTTTTTCTCTGGGTTTTCCCAGGATTTTTCAAATATTGCGTTTAATTCCCTAGATGCAGGAAAGGTAAGGGAGACTTTCTTATTGTCAGTAAAATAAGCCTCCTCGACCTTTTCAGGAACTTTGTCAGTAATGTGTAAAACATCCCTAATGGCCTCAATCATTAGTTGTACCCCTTTAACAAGGGATGCCTCCCCCCCGCAGTATGTCCCCATCACCGTCACCCATATCAGAGTCGGTATCCGTGTCGACTTGCATTATCTGGGCAAGAGCATGCTTTTGGGGGCATAAACCAGGGGACTTAGATGAGGTAGTGGGAGCTGAATACGACAAAACCTCCACAGATTGTTTTAAAACCTGTGTTTCAGTCTCATAGTGAGCTATCCTAGATGAAATCTGGGATATCATATCCTTAATAGAAGCCACCTACTTTGGTTCAGGTTCAGAGGGCTGAGACAGTGTATTTCATTCCTGGGTGCATGGAATAGACTGCAGCACAAGATACAGAGTCCCTGGACATGGTAATGTGGGATATATAGATATATAGCATACACACACACACACACACACACACACACACACACACACAAATGTCAAACACAGTTTCCCCCAGTACCTTCAGAGAGACACAGAGTTATGGAGCCAGCCCACACAGCGCCCCAGTAGACAGATATATAATAAATGCCTGGTGCCGACTGTGCAACCTTAATACACTACACAGTAATGTTAATAGCACTCTCCCCCCCCCCCCCCCCCCCAACCCCACTTCTATAACCCTCTGGTACCGCACAGGATAGCTGGAGTTATGTGGAGAGTCAGCGCTCCCTGTCAGCGTCTCAGTAGTGTGATTTGCAGGGAGAAAATGGCGCTGGTGAGTGCTGGATCCACTCTGAGGAGGAGCTCCGCCCCCTAACATGGCGCGTTTCCCGCACTTTATAAGATTATACTGGCCTGAGGTAAATGTTGCTAGCAGTAGTACAGTGTCCCTGATAGCTGCTGTGACCAGTTTAACGGTGATTGCGCAGGCCCAGGGCGCCCCTCACAGCGACGCACTCTGTACCTGAGACCTCTGGAGCGCAGCCTCAGTGCTGCGCTCCCAGCCTGATACCGCTATTCTCACCGGATCCCCGCTTGATGGGTCACCGGTGTCCAACTCACCACCGACGTCCTCTGGCTCTGTTAGGGGTTGGCGGCAGTGCTGCGGGAGCGAGCGGTCACCTCAGGGGCCTGCAATCGACACCCTCAGGAGCTCAGTGTCCTGTCAGCGGAGCTAGTGGCCATTAACCTCAGAGGGTTGGACAATACTCCCCCCCCTAAGGCCCACAAAGCAGGGAGGCTGTTGCCAGCAGCCTCCCTGTGCCTAACTCTAATAAAAATAAGAAAACTAGAAAAACTCCTATGTTGCTCCCCTAGCTGTGACCGGCTCCTCTGGGCACATTTTCTAAACTGAGTCTGGTAGTAGGGGCATAGAGGGAGGAGCCAACCTTAAAGTGCCCATGGCTCCTGGTGGACTCGTCTATACCCCATGGTACTAATGTGGACCCCAGCATCCTCTAGGACATAAGAGAAAAGTAAATATTGTGCCTTGTTAGAAATTGACTGATTTGTTGGTTTATCATGATGAAGTGTATAAGTAAATCTGATGGACGCTACCGTGCTGTGTAATGTGACTGACGGACGCTACTGTGCGGTGTAATTTGACTGATGGAAGCTACCGTGATGCATTATGTGACTGATGGATGCTACCGTGCTGTGTAATGTGACTGACGGACGCTACTGTGATGCATTATGTGACTGATGGACGCTACCATGCTGTGTAATGTGACTGACGGATGCTACTGTGAGGTGTAATTTGACTGATGGAAGCTACCGTGCTGCATTATGTGACTGATAGATGCTACCGTGCTGTGTAATGTGACTGACGGACGCTACTGTGCGGTGTAATGTGACTGACGGACACTACCATGATGCGTAATGTGACTGACTAACACTACCGTGCGATGTAATGTGACTGATGGACGCTACCGTGCTGCATAATGTGACTAAGGCGCTACCGTGCAGAGTAATGTTACTTACGGACACTACTGTGCGGTGTAATGTGACTAATAGACGCCACACCCCTTTTTTTTGGTGAGCGTAACTAGTGGTGTGTGATTGATGAGGAGGGGGGGTGAGAGGTATAATGAATTTCAAAACATGATGGGGGGGTGGGTGAGGGCCGGGGCGGGGGTGCCGATGCGATTTCTTGCACACAGCGCTAAAATGTATAGTTACGGCACTGCTGATTCAGGAGATGGGGCTGGTTGGTGCCTGGAGGTTGAGGAATCCGACTAGACTTGAATTTTCATGCTTTTCAGCCTCGCATCCCTCGTTCTCCAGGATAGATCTTGCTCTTCTCACTAGAGACCTGCTGCCTAGGATTCAATCAGTGCATTATGAGATAAGGGGTATATCGGACCACTCTCCACTAATACTTAACATAGATCTCCGGGGTCAACGTGGCTTTTCTTATTGGAAACATAATAAATTCTGGCTGACCCGTATGGGTGATGAGGCTGAGTTGAAGGCAGCTTGGCAGGAATTCTTTGAACTCAATAGGGGCACAGCCACTCCCGAGGTGCTATGGGACGCTTTTAAGTCCTTCCTTACAGGTACATTAATTTAAAAAAGGGTCTAATTTGAAGTCTACCTATATTAGCCAGGAGATGGAACTGGAGGCTTTGTGTAGATCTCTTGATCTGGCATATTTGAGTGATGGTTCTTCTTATGAGTCCAGGACTACATGGCTTTCTGCTCAGAGGGCGTGGCGGAGCTGTTTGTCTGATAAAGCCCAATATAAATTACTCTTTGCAGATCATTCTAAGTACACCACTGGTGATAGACCAGGGAGCTACTGTATCTAGCTAACCTGGCTGAGGCAGATCACCCGTCAGCCACTGTGGTTGAAATCACTGGGTAAAATGGGGTCCCAGCCACTCGGACTCCAGAAATTACTGCCCATTTTGTGTAATGCAGTTCTCACCAAACCCATAATGTGAATGAGATTTATACGGATCTTGCTGATATTTATCTTCCTCCCCTGACACCAGAGGCAAGAACTATGTTGAACTCTTCACTCAAGGTAGAAGAAATTGATTAAGCTATCAGCTCATTCCCTGGTGGGAAAGCATTGGGTATGGGTGGAATTCCCTTAGAACTGTGGGGCTAATTCAGACCCGTTCGCTTGCTAGGTTTTTTTTGCAGTCCTGCGTTCGCATAGTCACCGCCCATAGGGGAGTGTATTTTCGCTTTGCAAGTGTGTGAATGCATTTGTAGCAGAGCTGTACAAACAGATTTTGTGCAGTCTCTGAGTAGCCCAGGACTTACTCAGGCGCTGCGATCACTTCAGCCTGTCCGGGACCGGAATTGATGTCAGGAACCCTCCCTGCAAATGCATGTACACGCCTGCGTTTTTCAAGCACTCCCAGAAAACGGTCAGTTGACACCCACAGATGCCCTCTTTCTGTCAATCTCCTTGCGAACGCCCATGCGAATGGATTCTTCACGCAAACCCATTGCTGATCGGCATCCACTTTGTATCAACAAGACGCGCCTGCGCATTGCGGTAAATATGCATGAGCAGTTTAGACCTGATCGCCCCGCTGTACGAAAACGCAGTCTAGCGATCAGGTCTGAATTAGCCCTTGTATAGGAAGCATAGGACATTTTATGTAAGCAAATTGCTGGAAGTGTTCAATCAAATTTATGAGACTAGATCACTGATGCCAACATTCTGGCTACAGCCAGGTCGGCTCAGCAGGGGGCGTGGCAAAGGTAGGAGCGGGGTACGTGGCCGCGAGAGCACGTCATCATGGCCCCACCCCTGCTACACTATGCTGAGATTACCGGCATAGTGGGGCAGGGGATGGGGTCACGATGACGCGAATATCACTTTAATTGGGGGGGGGGGGCATACAGATTGCACATGGTCCTCACATTTGTATTTATCCCCCCTTGGTGCAAATAATAGGATTTTAATACCTACCGGTAAATCCTTTTCTCTTAGTCCGTAGAGGATGCTGGGGATGCTTCAAGAACCATGGGGGTATAGACGGGATCCGCAGGAGACATGTGCATGGGCACTTTAAGACTTTGGGCATAGGCACTTTAAGACTTTAAAAGGGGTGTGAACTGGCTCCTCCCTCTATGCCCCTCCTCCAGACTCCAGTTATAGGAACTGTGCCCAGGGAGACGGACATTTAGAGGAAAAGGATTTATTTAATTTTTAAACTAAGGTGAGATACATACCAGCTCACACCTCAAACACGCCGTACAACATGGCATTCAACAACAACGAATGCAACGGCATGACCAACATCAGCCACAGACTGACTGAACTTAACTCAACACGAGTGTAACCATAACCAAACTGCAGATACAGCCCCCACTGGGACGGGCACCCAGCATCCTCTACGGACTAAGAGAAAAGGATTTACCGGTAGGTATTAAAATCCTATTTTCGCATACGTCCTAGAGGATGCTGGGGATGCTTCAAGAACCATGGGGTTTATACCAAAGCTCTAGAACGGGCGGGAGAGTGCGGCACCACCGCAACACCGACTGACCAAACAAAAGATCTTCCTCAGCCAGGGTATCAAACTTGTAAAACTTTGCAAAGGTGTTTGAACCTGACCAAGTAGCAGCTCGGCAAAGCTGTAATGCCGAGACCCCCCGGGCAGCCGCCCAGGAAGAGCCCACCTTTCTGGTAGAATGGGCTTTCACCGATATCGGTAACGGCAATCCTGCCGTAGAATGAGCCTGCTGAATCGTATTACAGATCCAGAGCGCAATAGTCTGCTTGGAAGCAGGAGCCCCAATCTTATTGGGAGCCCAGAGGACAAACAGAGCCTCTGTTTTCCTAATCTGCACCGTTCTGGCGACATAGATTTTCAAAGCTCTAACCACATCGAGAGACTAGCCACTGGCACCACAATAGGCTGGTTTACATGAAATGATGAAACCACTTTTGGCAAAAATTGCTGTCGAGTTCTCAACTCCGCTCTATCAGCATGGAAGATTAAATAGGGGCTTTTGTGAGACAAAGCCGCCAACTCAGATACCCGCCATGCGGATGCCAAGGCCAACAACATGACTACTTTCCAAGTAAGGAATTTTAACTCCACCTTACGCAAAGGTTCAAACCAATAAGATTGCTGGAACTGCAATACCACATTAAGATCCCATGGTGCCACAGGGGGCACAAATGGAGGTTGGATGTGCAGCACGCCTTTCACGAAGGTCTGAACTTCTGGAAGGGAGGCCAATTCTTTCTGAAAGAAGATTGATAAGGCCGAAATTTGTACTGTAATGGAGCCTAACTTTAGGCCCGCATCCACACCTGCTTGCAAAAATGTAAAGTAAACGCCCCAGCTGAAAATCCTCCGTAGAAGCCTTCTTGGATTCACACCAAGACACATATTTCCTCCAAATACGGTGGTAATGCTTTGCCGTTACTTCTTTTCTAGCCTGAAGAAGTGTGGGAATGACTTCACTGGGAATACCCTTTCGGGTTAGGATTTGGCGTTCAATCGCCATTGGATGGAGATCGTGTCTGCTGAGGAAGACTGCTTCTCAGTTGTCCACTCCTGGAATGAAGACTGCTGACAGAGCGCTTGCATGTCTCTCCGCCCAGTGAAGAACTTTCGTGGCCTCGGCCATCGCCGCTCTGCTCTTTATTCCGCCCTGACAGTTTATGTACGCCACTGCTGTTATGTTGTCTGACTGAATCAAGACGGGCAGATCGCGAAGAAGATGTTCCGCTTGCAGAATGCCGTTGTAAGTGGCCCTTAATTCCAGAATGTTTATGTGCAGACAAGCTTCCTGGCTTGACCATTTTCCCTGAAAGTTTCTCCCCTGTGTGACTGCTCCCCAGCCTCGGAAACTTGCATCTGTGGTCACCAGGATCCAATCCTGAATCCCGAACCTCCGTCCCTCCAGAAGGTGAGAACTGTGCAGCCACCACAGAAGGGAGATCCTGGTCCTGGAAGATAGGATTATTTTCCAGTGCATGTCCAGGTGAGACCCGGACCACTTGTCCAACAGGTCCCACTGAAACACCCTGGAATGGAACCTGCCATACGGAATGGCCATCTTCCCGAGCAACCGAGTGCATTGAAGAATTGACACTCTTGCCGGTTTGAGAATCTGTTTTACCATGTTCTGTATTTCCAGAGCCTTTTTCACTGGAAGAAAAACTCTCTGTAATTCTGTATCCAGAATCATACCCAGGAACGAAAGCCGTGTCGTCAGAACCAACTGTGATATTGGCAAGTTTAGGAGCCAACCATGTTGTTGCAGAATCGTCAGTGAGAGCGCAACGTTTTTCAGCAATTGCTCCTTGGATCTCGCCTTTATGAGGAGATCGTCCCATGCCGAAGCAACGGCAGGTCTGAGTAGCGAACCCGTAGTGACATAAATGGATTTTAGTGTATTTTCCTGCTTACGATCTGCAGAATCCTTTAGAGCTGCCGTGTCAGGAGACGGAAGCGCCACCTTTTTGGACAAACGCGATAGAGCTTTGTCCACCGTGGGGGTTGACTCCCACTTTTCCCTATCCCCAGAGGGAAACGGATATGCCACTGGAATTCTTTTGGGAACCTGTACCTTCTTGTCAGGATTTTCCCAAGCCTTTTCAAAAAGAGCGTTCAGTTCATGAGAGGGAGGAAACGTTACCTCAGGTTTCTTTCCTTTAAACATGCAGACCCTTGTATCAGGAACAGCAGGGTCCTCTGTGATGTGCAATACTTCTTTTATCCCCACAATCATGTACTGAATGCTCTTACCCAGTTTAGGATTTAATCTGGCATCACTATAGTCGACACTGGAATCAGAATCCGTGTCGGTATCTGTATCTGCTATCTGGGTAAATGCAAGTTTCTGTGACCCCGAAGGGGTCTGAGCTTGTGACAATGCATCCTCCATGGATTTTCTCCATGTCTGGTTCTTAGACTCAGATTTATCTAATCTCTTAGTCAACCGAGCCACATTTGCATTCAAAACACTCAACATATTTACCCAATCAGCCGTCGGCGGTGCTGACACGGTCACTCCCACAGTCTTTTCTGTCCTCACTACAGCCTCCCCCTGGGAAGAGCACTCAGTCTCATACATGTCGACACATACGTACCGACATCTACAATCACACTGGGGCTATAGGGGACAGACCCACAGCAAAGCCTGTTAGAAAGACACAGATGGAGTTTGCCAGCTCACAACCCAGCACCTATCCCGGTACTGAAACTTTATATACAATGCCCCAGACCTGTTAGCGCTTTTATAATAAAGATAATAGCACCAAATGTACTGTGCCCCCCCCCCCCCCCCCCGTTTTGCACCCAGTTACTTGTACAGCAGTGTGGAGGTCAGGGCCAGTGTCTCTGCAGCTTCTGTGAAGAGAAAATGGCGCCGGTTAGAGCTGTGAGGGCTAAGCCACCCTTCCTCACCGGCGCGCTTCAGTCCCGCATATTTTAGCATATTTATACTGGCGGGGGTCTATATTAAGTGCCCAGGCACTTTTCATATAACTTTTACCAGTTTATTTCAGGTCTACATGCTGCCCAGGGCGCCCCCCTCTGCGCCCTGCACCCTGTTGGTGCCGCTGTGTGTGTGGGAGCATGGCGCGCAGCGTGACCGCTGCTCGGTACCTCAAGACATGAAGTCTTCTGCCATCACTGAAGCTTCGATTCTTCTTTTACTCACCCGGCTTCTTTTTTCTGGCACTGCAAGGGGGGTGACGGCACGGCTCCGGGAACGAGCAGCTAGGCGTACCAAGTACGTAGGTTGAGTATTGAATGTGGCGCTACCCAATTGCTGACATAGGATATTGTAGTCAAATATGTAAACAAATACACACTTTAATAACCTAAACACCATACAACTAATAAAATACAACTAATAAAATATCACACCAGGCATAATGTGATAATAGGGAAGGAGTCCTACCAAGGATATACGTAGGGGAGCTGCAGGTGATAGTTTATGCAGGGAAGTCCGGACTTGCCCTGCATTTGCTCCCAGATCTTAAAGTCCTCACTCCGGCAGGTATCACTCCTCTGGTCCAGAAGATGGTAAGTCCGTCCAACTGGGGGATGTTTCCAACGCGTTTCGGAACACACAAGGTTCTTTTCTCAAGGCAGGTAACCCCCTCTGCTCCAGGATCCATTTAAAAAGGCAGTGAAATTGGTACTTCCGGTTTCGTCATCCCGGAACCGGAAGTGACGTTGACCGGAAGTGCATGACTGCTGACCGGAAGTGCGGCAACCGGAAGTCCCGCTGCCGCCATTTTAAATACACAATATGCTCCTATTCTTCAAACTGTCATTGATACTGTGGGCAAAAGTATTGGCAAAGGTGATAATGGTCAAAATCAATGATAATCTTAATCCAGGTGGCAACAAAAGATGTATTAAATGCAGTCTTTAGACAATATGGAGTATCCTTATGTGTTTCTTCATTTTAATAGCTGGAACTTGTATAATTTCCTCAGAGAAGGGAGACATAAGAAAAAATAATGGAAAAAAAATAAAAAAAAATTAAAAAACAGATATAAAAGATACATATTGTTTGATGTTTTACAAAAACCATTTTATTTCAAAATCTTGATTTAAACCAGTTGGTGATAGGGTTTGCAATTTGAATATTGTTTTCATTTCTGTTTTTGCTAGAATCTTTTCTGTATCTCGATTACGCCAAGTTGGTTTAACATGTATAAGTCCTGCAAAAAATTTGATCGAACTAACTGAACAATTATGTTCTAGTCTGCAGTGATCTGAGAGATTGTGCGTTGGCAGACCTTTTCTGATGTTTCTAAGATGTTCTGATAGGCGCGTTTTGAGGGATCTTGATGTCCTCCCAATATATGCTTTGTTGCACGAGCATACAATAACATATACAACATTGGTAGTGTTACAGGTAATGAAATTTTTAATCTTAAATGGAATGTCATTTATTCGGATTTCTGTGTATTTAGAGATATCACTTTTCACTTGTCTACATGCTGTACAGAGACCACAGCGATGGAAACCCTCCGTGCGGATAGGGTTAATGGATTTAAATGGTAAAGTACTTTTCACCAGTTCAGATTTAAGGTTTCTTGCTTTTTTATAGATGAAGGTGGATTGATCCGGAATAATCTCTTTCAGGGTGTTGTCCATCTGTAAAACATGCCAATGCTTTTTTATTATTTTCTCCACCTGTTTGTGGCTGGAATCATATCCAGTGAGAAAGGACCACTGAAATTTGGAATTATTCTCAGTATTTTCTCTCTCTTTTTTTTGTAGTAAAGTAGATTCTCCGCATTAAGCACAGAAGCTGCCGTCCGATCTAAATCTTCTCCATTATATCCTTTTTTCAGTAACACTTTTTTCATTTCTTGTATTTGCATATTACATACAGCATCCTCACTGCAATTTCTCCTTACTCTAATAAACTGGCTCTTTGGTATGCCATTTAGCCAGTTTTGATGGTGTTCACTGTCTACTGGTATATGGCTATTACAGTCTGTGGGTTTCTTGTATATTTTTGTATGTAAATTATTATCTTTTATGTAGATGGATAGGTCTAGGAAATTTACTTCCACATCGCTCATTTGGAAAGATAGCTGGATGTTCCTATCGTTGAGATTTAAATATGTGCAAAATTCTTCTAGATTTTAATTTCCGCCATTCCATACGAATAGGACATCGTCTATGTACCGTATCCATTTAACAATTAATTTATTTTTTATTATTATTTTTTTATGTCTCCCTTCTCTGAGGAAATTATACAAGTTCCATCTATTAAAATGAAGAAACACATAAGGATACTCCATATTGTCTAAAGACTGCATTTAATACATCTTTTGTTGCCACCTGGATCAAGATTATCATTGATTTTGACCATTATCACCTTTGCCAACACTTTTGCCCACAGTATCAATGACAGTTTGAAGAATAGGAGCATATTGTGTATTTAAAATGGCGGCAGCGGGACTTCCGGTTGCCGCACTTCCGGTCAACGTCACTTCCGGTTCCGGGATGACGAAACCGGAAGTACCAATTTCACTGCCTTTTTAAATGGATCCTGGAGCAGAGGGGGTTACCTGCCTTGAGAAAGGAACCTTGTGTGTTCCGAAACGCGTTGGAAACATCCCCCAGTTGGACGGACTTACCATCTTCTGGACCAGAGGAGTGATACCTGCCGGAGTGAGGACTTTAAGATCTGGGAGCAAATGCAGGGCACGTCCGGACTTCCCTGCATAAACTATCACCTGCAGCTCCCCTACGTATATCCTCGGTAGGACTCCTTCCCTATTATCACATTATGCCTGGTGTGATATTTTATTAGTTGTATTTTATTAGTTGTATGGTGTTTAGGTTATTAAAGTGTGTATTTGTTTACATATTTGACTACAATATCCTATGTCAGCAATTGGGTAGCGCCACATTCAATACTCAACCGACGTATTTCTATATTCACTGAAGTGGGGTAGGGTACCCCATGCATGTATTGAACGGCTTGCTTATACCCAAGTGAAGCGCTATTAGTACACTGTCACCCCAAATACTTTGTTTAGGCGTACCAAGTGATCGGACCCTCTGGAGCTAATGGTGTCCAGTAGCCTAAGAAGCAGAGCCTTTGAACTCACAGAAGTAGGTCTGCTTCTCTCCCCTCAGTCCCACGATGCAGGGAGCCTGTTGCCAGCAGAGCTCCCTAAACATAAAAAACCTAAAATAAGTCTTTTTTCAGAGAAACTCAGTAGAGCTCCCCTGTGTGTGACCAGTCTCCCTGGGCACAGAATCTAACTGGAGTCTGGAGGAGGGGCATAAAGGGAGAAGCCAGTTCACACCCCTTTTAAAGTCTTAAAGTGCGTATGTCTCCTGTGTATCCCGTCAGTGGCGCACCCAGGGGGGGTTTCCGAGCACCCAGAAACCCCCCTCCACTAAAAAAAAAATATTATTTTTTTTTAGCTGCATGAGTATTATTAATGGCTGTCTAGCATCCTCTGCAGCCTGCTGTCTTCCTGGTGGCACATGTAAGTGCAATAAAAGTTTACTTTATTTTAATTATAGTACATATATATCCATGTGCATACATATATACACATGTATATACATACATACATATAAACACACACACACACATATGATATATATATATACATGTGTATATATATATGTGTACTGTATGTGTGTGTAAATATATATATATATATATATGTATGCATGTTTAATATGCTATGTATATGTGTATATGTATGTGTGTGTGTGTGTGTGTGTGTGTGTGTGTGTGTGTGTATGTATATATATATATATATATATATATACACAGACACACTAGTTTTACGGACCCAACATATACTGGGTCACCTCAGTCTCCACCCCCGTGATTGGCTCCGCCCAGTTCTGGAAACCTCCCCATGCAAATCCTGCATTTGCCACTGCCCGTCTATACCCCCATGGTTCTTGAAGCATCCCCAGCATCCTCTAGGACGTATGAGAAAATGAATTAGTACTTTCAGTTTCAAAATACAAGGTCTTAAATGAATCTGGCAGATGACAAAATTGCCTAGACTAATTCCAATTTCCAAGGATTTGCTGGAATGAGAATACACATCACTTGTCAATCATTTAGGAGCCCTGAATAGCCCCATAGCTTGGTGTGTGTTGTCTTACCCAACATATCTGCAGACAGACTGGATGGAATTTTATTCATATTTATACTTGGTCTCAGTTATCTATTTTCCTATCGACTGTGATCCTGCAAAATGGGCCCTCTTACCATTCTCTGGACCTGATTCGCATTTGTACGTAAACCTGATGGTTTACATACAAATCCAATGGTGGGGGACCCGTTCTGCGTGGTATCCGTTCACATGGTCGACCATGTTATGGTCGACAGTCATTAGGTCGACCACTATTGGTCGACATTGACATGGTCGACATGGACACATTGTCGACACGTGAAAATGGTCGACACATGAAAGGTTGACACATGAAAAGGTCGACATGAGTTTTTTTACTTTTTTTTCTTTTGGGGAACTTTTCCATACTTTACGATCCACATGGACTACGATTGGAACGGTAATCTGTGCCGAGCGAAGCGGTAGCGGAGCGAAGGCACCATGCCCGAAGCATGGCGAGCGAAGCGAGCCATGCGAGGGGACGCGGTGCACTAATTGGGGTTCCCAGTCACTTTACGCAAAAAACGACACCAATAAAAGTTAAAAAACTCATGTCGACCTTTTCATGTGTCGACCTTTCATGTGTCGACCATTTTCATGTGTCGACCATGTGTCCATGTCGACCATGTCAATGTCGACCAATAGTTGTCGACCTAATGACTGTCGACCATAACATGGTCGACCATTCATACCGGAACCGTTCTGCATATGTGCAAAATGTGTCCTGCGTGATCACACGCAGTGCCCCCTAAGCTGCATTATGATGGACATGCTACAGTATTCGGGGAGCGGCGACCGTGACCGTTCTACAAAATGGGGGGGGTCTGCGTCATCGGATGCAAGTTCTTTTTTTTCATGTCAGTACTACACACGTGTCTATCTATCTACCTGTATTATCTGTAATAACATTTATATTTGACATATTTTCCATTGTGCAGCAGCTCCACAAACAGTCTGGCACATGTAGTGCAACAGATGGTGTTATCGTCCTTGTGCTACAGGCACAGTTGTTGTCGGTACTCATGCATTGTTGTTATTCATTTGGTTAATAAATTCTAACTGTAATTACCCTGTAAGGGATGTAACCAATTTGCCGGCTGTCGGGATTCCGACAGACGGCAATGCCGACAGCCGGAATCCCGGCGCCCAGGGACTATTCCTACTCGTGGGTGTTCACAACACCCATAAAGTGAGAATAGAACCCGTGGTGAGCGTAGCGAGACACCGAGCCCGCAAGGGGAATCATCGCTCGCCCAGCTTCCAGTATTCTGGTGGGCGGGATGCCACTGTCAAGATCTTGACAGCCGGCATCCCGCCTGCCGGTAAATAGTATGCATTCCCCCTGTAACATTCCTGAAATTACATATCAGCAATCAGCATATACAGTACAGATTCATTATATATCATATTGTTTCCAATTGTGAATTATTCGGGCCTTAGAACCAGGTCACATAATTATATACAGTACAAATAAATGTATCCAAGACTGAAACATCTGTCTGGTGTTATAGGGTTCTATTCTGCACATGATAAAGGTAAGTGGTTGTAAAACAGGTATCCATTTGGATGGTCGACCATGTTAAGGTCGACAGTCATTAGGTCGACCACTATTGGTCGACATTGACATGGTCGACATGGACATATGGTCGACACATGAAAATGGCTGGCACATGACAGGTTGACATGGCTTTTTGAAGAAAAAAAAATTAGATTTTTAACTTTTTCATACTTTACCATCCACGTGGACTACGATTGGGAACGGTAACCTGTGCTGAGCGCAGCGGTAACGGAGTGAGGCACCTTGCCCGCAGCATGGCCGAGCGAAGTGGGCCTTGCAAGGGGACGCGGTACACTAATTGGCGTTCCTGGTCATGTTACGGACAAAATAACACCAAAACCAGTTTAAAAATTCCATGTCGACCATTTCATGTGTCGACCTGTCATATGTTGACCATTTTAATGTGTCGATGCTTAGTCCATGTCGACCATGTCTATGTCGACCAATAGTGGTCGACCTGATGAATGTCGACTTTAACATGGTCGACCATTCATACCGGAACCGTAAAAAACAAGTGCATGGTAAATGGGATAATCATAGCCCGGACAAGACAAGATTTTCCAGTAGTTTTGTATTTGGGGCCTAATTCCACTATGGATCGCTATTGAGGCGGAGATAGGGATTTTCACAAATTTGCTCTTGCTAAAAATATTTATTTATTTATTAACAGTTTCTTATGTAGCGCAGCATGTGAAGAGCCGCCCAGAAAGGACGCTCACCGATGTGTTCACAAATCTGCGTAGGTATTAGCAGAATCGCAATGCATATGCAAAAAATGACACCATCGACATTTGCGGCTGACCCCAGCATACTCAAATCAATGTTGTTCAATGCAGCGTATGCAGATGAGGTCACATACACGCCCTAAAAACAGCCACGACACGCCTGCGTTTTTCCAACCACTCCCCACACACCCCATGTTACCACCCACAAACGGTAACTTCCCGTCAATCAGAATGCATTCTCTTTACAATTAGGCTGCATACACAGTACAATCGCATTTTACCCTTCGTCCACACACAGTGCATTTGCACTTTGCAGTACATGCGCAGTTTGCCGATAATCGCTCAGTGCGTGCAAACTCACATTTGCAAACGGTAGTGAATCAGGCCCTTAATCACAAGTGAATTAATTTAGGTGTCGTGAATCGCCCGAGTTTCTGCAGGGTGTTAATGGCTGGTTATACTGTAGCTGCAGTAGCTCAAAACAGGTTATCCCAAAGAGGACAAGTGACATCTACTGGCCATACTATGGATTAGCACACAAAGATGATTACTGATATTACATGGAAATAGAACATTACCAATGCGTGACTACAATACACAAACTATGCTGATTATGTATAATTAGTACACACAAATGTATATACACATATATATATATATATATATATAAATATATATATACACAGTCAGGTCCATAAATATTGGGACATCGACACAATTCTCATATTTTGGGCTCTATACACTACCACAATGGATTTGAAATTAAACAAACAAGTTGTGCTTTAACTGCAGACTTTCAGCTTTAATTTGAGGGTATTTACATCCAAATCAGGTGAACGGTGTAGGAATTACAACGGTTTTTATATGTGCCTCCCACTTTTTAAGGGACCAAAAGTAATGGGACAAACTAAACAATCCTAAATCAAACTTTCACTTTTTAATACTTTGTTGCAAATCCTTTGCAGTCAATTACAGACTGAAGTCTGGAACACATAGACATCACCAGACGCTGGTTTTCATCCCTGGTGATGCTCTGCCAGGCCTCTACTGCAAATGTCTTCAGTTCCTGCTTGTTCTTGGGGCATTTTCCCTTCAGTTTTGTCTTCATCAAGTGAAATGCATGCTCAATTGGATTCAGGTGAGGTGATTGACTTGGCTATTGCATAACATTCCACTTATTTGCCTTAAAAAAACTCTTTGGTTGCTTTCGCAGTATGCTTCGGGTCATTGTCCATCTGCACTGTGAAGCGCCTTCGAATGAGTTCTGAAGCATTTGACTGAATATGAGCAGATAATATTGCCCGAAACACTTCAGAATTCATCCTGCTGCTTTTGTCAGCAGTCACATTATCAATAAATACAAGGGAACCAGTTCCATTGGCATTCATACATGCCCACGCCATAACACTACCACCACCATGCTTCACTGATGAGGTGGTATGTTTTGGATCATGAGCAGTTCCTTTCCTTCTCCATACTCTTCTCTTCCCATCACTCTGGTACAAGTTGATCTTTGTCTCATCTGTCCATAGGATGTTGTTCCAGAACTGTAAAGGCTTTTTTAAATGTTGTTTGGCAAACTCTAATCTGGTCTTCCTGTTTTTGTGGCTCACCAATCATTTACATCTTGTGGTGAACCATATACTCTTGTGAAGTCTTCTCTTGATTGTTGACTTTGACACATATACACCTACCTCCTGAAGAGTGTTCTTGATCTGGGCAACTGTTGTGAAGGGGTTTTTCTTCACCAGGGAAATAATTCTCCTGTCATCCACTGCAGTTGTTTTCCGTGGTCTTCCGGGTCTTTTGGTGTTGCTGAGCTCTCTGGTGCATTCTTTCTTTTTAAGAACATTCCAAACAGTTGATTTAGCCACACCTAATGTTTTTGCTGTCTCTCTGATAGATTTGTTTTGATTTTTTCAGCCTATTGATGGCTTGCTTCACTGATAGTGGCAGCTCTTTGGATCTCATATTGAGAGTCGACAGCAACAGATTCCAAATGCAAATGTCACACCTGGAATCTACTCCAGACCTTTTACCTGCTTGATTGATTATGAAATAATGAGGGAATAGCTCACTCCTGTCCATGAAATAGCTTTTGAGTCGATTGTCCCATTACTTTTGGTCCCTTAAAAAGTGGAAGGCACATATAGAAACCGTTGTAATTCCTACACCGTTCACCTGATTTGGATGTAAAATTTGTAAATACCCTCAAATTAAAGTGGAAAGTCTGCAGTTAAAGCACATCTTGTTTGTTTCATTTCAAATCCATTGTGCTGGTGTATAGAGCCCAAAATATGAGAATTGTGTTGATGTCCCAATATTTATGGACCTGACTGTATATAGTGTGCAGTGGGTCCGGCACTCCAATAACCTCGTTGTGTATGGTCCCTGGTGCCCTCACGATCCGCAAGGTATAGATGATGAAAGTAGTGTGCGGCACTCTGGTAGAAAAGGAATGATGCTACCACAGCAGTAACGCCTTCAACATTTCAATATCACTTGGAAAATTGTCATCAGGAAGTACATAACAATAAAAAAAAGTCTTACCTTATACCCCCACCATTGTGTAGTGTGCATCTGCTAGGGCGCAGAGCGATGACATCATTATGTATTGCGCGGGGCGTGTCATTTGTGACCCATCACCATGACAACCCAGTGTCTCACTCCTAGATAGAATACATTAAACCATGAAAGGTGTATGCTGTCCACTGCTGAACATCTAGACAAGCAAGATGTTCTAAAGCTATTAAGTTTAATAAATAATGTTGGCATGGCTGATGGTATATCTAAGGAATATACTACAGGGAAGGATGGTGACAGATGCTTATTAGCAGGTTCACCATCCTTCCCTGTAGTATATTCCTTAGATATACCATCAGCAATACATGTAAAATCCCTCACTCACTCACTGACTCATCACTTATTTTTTTACTTCCTGATATGTTAGGAAGCTGAAATGTAACATACTGTAGGTATTTTTCAGATGGGAAATAGGAAAACTATGTAATTAGAATTTTGACAAACCTCCCCTAAGGGGATGAACATAATGATGTCATCACTGATATGTGGCTTGCGTTGCGTGAACGATAACGCCCAAACGGACAATCGGATCAAAATTTGGATTGCACCTCAGGTGTGTGGAATTTCATAAACTACAAAATGGTCACTTTTTACCTTATCTGTTACGGGTGCTCCTCAGGTAACGCCTAGAACCATGGAATAATATTTACTTACATTAAGACTACTCAAATTTACATATCTATAGATTAACCACATTTTTAACACTCATTTATACAGTATTTACAACGGTGAAAATCAGAAACTACCGTGCGAAGAACGGGTAGAACAGATAGTGGCTTGTAGTTGGTCACAATCAACACTTCAGTTGTTCATAATGAAAACGTGCACTATAGTATTGTGCCCCCTACTGTAAATTGTAACTGATATTAGAAGTGATCTCTCAGATCTGTGTCCTGTACAAAACCATTCTGCCTGCAGCCTTGTGCCTTTAAAATGGCCACAAGGCTCGTTTATTACATAAAATCCAGAATCATGTGTTTTTTTTGTTCATAGACCCATTTATAACTACCTGAGAGATATACTAAATCATCATTAATGAAGTGAAAGTAATAATATTGGGTACACTGCATCTAGGTAGTGCACTGTAGAGTATCAGACCTTGCAAATAGACCCTGTTCAACCACTTAACTGACTATGTACTCTTTAAAAAAAAAAAAAATGTCAGCAAATATTTTTAATTTTTAAATTACGTTAAGAACATTTCTTTAAATATTTAATGAAAAGGGGTGGTCTTCAGTATGCCGCTGGCTGGGATCCCGGCTTTAGCTTTTATGTAAAAAGGAAGCCTATTGGATATGTGCTTTGGACACTTTGTTCCCTATGGGCCTTAATGAAAATATTGCGCTAAAAAACATCTAAGTTAAATATCTTTACTTTGGGGGTCATTCCGAGTTGATCGTATTTAGCACAGCTACGATCAGGCACTCAGAGATGCGGGGTGACGCCCAGCACAGGGCTACACACACAGAAATGCAAAAGTATCGCACAGCGGTAATGCTTTTGCATTTCAGGAGTAACTCCCGGCCAGCTCCTGCGGCTGGCCAGGAGAACCTCTTAGCTGCCCGGGTCACAGTGGCTGCGTGTGAAGGCACGAAGCTGCCGCGGCCCACCCTCCCAACGGTCCGGCCATGCCTGCGTTGGCCAGACTGCGCCCCATAAACGGTGGCTTAACGCCGCCGTCCAGACCCCACCTGCCCAGTGACCACCTCTGCCTGTCAATCAGGCAGAGGCGATCACTAGGCAACGATGGCCTTCGGCCGTCCAGCATGCGCCGGTGCACTGCGGCGCCGGCGCATGTGCAGATCCGACCCAATCGCTGTGATAAACTGCAGCGAGCAATCGGGTCGGAATGACCCCCTTTGTTCCTTCCTTTTCTTCCTCATATTTGAATGTGTACTACTGAAATTGCATCTCCTTCTGCTACATATATATATATATATATATATATATTTTCCCTCCCCTATTCCCCTTCCTTTCCCTTCCATTTTCTTTTTTTGCCATTAGATTAATGCTGACCACTGTCGTTGGGGCTGTATCCCAGTGTCAAGAATTGGTCATGACGTTATATCCTAGTGAATTATGACATTAGGATCCTTCCCTTTTTTTCAATAATTTAATGTGGTATAGATACGTCTTCATCTAGGTTATAATTAATTATCTAATGATAATGGGTTTGTTATATTGTTTTTTTTTTTTTTATGTATACTTTTTGGTTTATCAATATCCAATCGAATAATTGTTAGTATACTGCTCTATATAAGAAACACATTATGGGGTTCTATATCTATTAAGATAGACCAGTTAAAATGATTTGCTCCTACCTCTTTCTAGACATTTAACCATTTGATGCTCATTGGTATCAATTGAACATTCTAGAAAAGTGTTTTATATTCCGCTCTTATTTTTAATTATAACTTTAATTATAACTTTAATTACAGAGTTGTTGTTTTTTTTTATATGATATATGTATCTATATTTATGAAAAAATTCCAGTTAACTAACTTTCTAAAAAATAAATAATAAAATAATAAACAAAAAATATAAAATTACAATGAGTGTGAACGATGCCGGTCTTGAATCTGTGACCATCTCCGCTGTGGTTCTGCTGCTTACCAACTGAGCCATCTGAGCTCGACTGAATTCTAGATAATCAAAGCATGATATTATTACTAATGTTGTAGTGATTATCTAAACCTAATCTTCTCTGTGATGCCTTGCCCACTAATAAACAGATACATTAATATACTGTATTGTCTAATGATACAAGATTTTTAATATTATATATGTGGTTTAAATTCCACCATAAAGCACCTTTATTATTATATATCAATCTGGAACGTTTTATTGTATTAATGTGGTCATTGGCAGTGAATGGTACTAATAAAACATTACAGGTGTGCAAGCATAAGCATGGTCCTGATTGGTCACAGTCAGTTTTAATATCCATCCACCTGTCTATTGATTATATACACCTCCTGAAGAAACCGCCGGTCACTGTGGTGGAGAAACGCGTTGAGGGTGCCAGAGACTGTGTCCGTTGCTGGGAAGTGAAATCTTCAATATCCAAACTTGGTACGTCCTCCCCCTGCCGCCTGATGTGCTGGCATTACCGAATTTGATCCATCGCCGCTATGCAAAAGCTCCGTTAGCAGACACTATTACATGGACTCGCTGTAACCCTGCATATTCATCGAAAAGACAACGATCAGCTGCTTTGAGCCCAACGTCTGCATTGCTACTGACGGATATTCACTGCCCATACTAACAGCGATTGAGATTCTAATTCTCTTAATCAGGGGTGAGCATAACGTACCTGCTATTACTGTTTCCAATCCGGGACTTTTCATTTGTTGTTATAAAGTAACTATTTTCTAACATGGATACCACCAGCACAAAATAATTCTAAAAAATGAACATCCACTCTGTTGAACATTTGATGTAGCATATTATTTTAAGATTGCTACAAATATTATATTATATACTGCCATTCCTGATTATTGTATATTATATATTGCACTGCCATTCCAGATTGTTTTATATATGTGTATATATCTATTATTGTTATTTTTTATGTAATATCAATAAATGAATACTTTTGTTATTTTATAAGCGCTCCTTATATGTTAGGTCTTATACTAAGAATATCCCAGTTCCTTATAGGCGTCCAGATTGCCACATAGGAGCAACTATAAAATAAATTAATGTGGTGCTTTTTTTAATTCTATTAACACTGTTTTTCTTGTAGCGCCCAATTCCTGCTAGGCAACTTTTTTCCTAGAGATATTATTGTAGTTTCAGTGGAGTGCAGAGGATGGAAACCAGACTGGAAATGGTCAAGTAGTGAGTGGGAGGAAAGAAAGACAGTGAGGCAGTTGTAGACAATACGCTTAAGGAGTTTGGAGGCATTTGGTTGAACCAATTGGTTACTTTTCCTGATATACGCCAGCCAATCCACCAGACCCTTGACGGTTATTATAGCACTGGCGTGTTTATAATGGGTGCAGGGTGGGTCCATACTGCACACCCTGCACCCATTATTTTCAATACTCAATGGAGTCCCGTGGCACAGCAGCAGCGGTGCAGAAACAACTGGAAAATGGCGTGGTGGACATTTTTCCGGTGCTTTGGGCATGCACAGTAGGAAAATCACTGGGAAAATGGCTGCCACACCATTTTCCTGGAGACCAGCGCATGCACTCTGGGACAGAACTAAGGTCCCCTAGTGACTCTTGCAGGGACGTGCAGTTAGGGGAGGCAGGGAAGGCAGTGCCTCCCCTGTCATTAATGATTAAAAAATATAAAGAAGATACTTATGACACATATTCTGTCTCATAAGTATCTCCTTTATTATTCTAATCATTATGAGGTGTTGTTAAATGTGTTTGGGAGGCACCGATCGTGGTGCCTCCCGTTATGAATGGCAAAGGTATGGGAGCGGGGGACGGGCGCAGGTGGGGCCTAGCAATGTGCAGGAGAAGCCCATTGAAATTAGTGATGAGCACCGGAAATTTTTCGGGTTTTGTGTTTTGGTTTTGGGTTCGGTTCCGCGGCCGTGTTTTGGGTTCGAACGCGTTTTGGCAAAACCTCACCGAATTTTTTTTGTCGGATTCGGGTGTTTTTTTCAAAAAACCCTAAAAAACAGCTTAAATCATAGAATTTGGGGGTCATTTTGATCCCAAAGTATTATTAACCTCAATAACCATAATTTCCACTCATTTTCAGTCTATTCTGAACACCTCACACCTCACAATATTATTTTTAGTCCTAAAATTTGCACCAAGGTCGCTGGATGGCTAAGCTAAGCGACCCAAGTGGCCGACACAAACACCTGGCCCATCTAGGAGTGGCACTGCAGTGTCACGCAGGATGGCCCTTCCAAAAAACACTCCCCAAACAGCACATGACGCAAAGAAAAAAAGAGGCGCAATGAGGTAGCTGTGTGAGTAAGCTAAGCGACCCTAGTGGCCGACACAAACACCTGGCCCATCTAGGAGTGGCACTGCAGTGTCACGCAGGATGGCCCTTCCAAAAAACACTCCCCAAACAGCACATGACGCAAAGAAAAAAAGAGGCGCAATGAGGTAGCTGTGTGAGTAAGCTAAGCGACCCTAGTGGCCGACACAAACACCTGGCCCATCTAGGAGTGGCACTGCAGTGTCACGCAGGATGGCCCTTCCAAAAAACACTCCCCAAACAGCACATGACGCAAAGAAAAAAAGAGGCGCAATGAGGTAGCTGTGTGAGTAAGCTAAGCGACCCTAGTGGCCGACACAAACACCTGGCCCATCTAGGAGTGGCACTGCAGTGTCACGCAGGATGGCCCTTCCAAAAAACACCCCCCAAACAGCACATGACGCAAAGAAAAATGAAAGAAAAAAGAGGTGCAAGATGGAATTGTCCTTGGGCCCTCCCACCCACCCTTATGTTGTATAAACAGGACATGCACACTTTAACCAACCCATCATTTCAGCGACAGGGTCTGCCACACGACTGTGACTGAAATGACGGGTTGGTTTGGACCCCCACCAAAAAAGAAGCAATTAATCTCTCCTTGCACAAACCGGCTCTACAGAGGCAAGATGTCCACCTCATCATCATCCTCCGATATATCACCGTGTACATCCCCCTCCTCACAGATTATCAATTCGTCCCCACTGGAATCCACCATCTCAGCTCCCTGTGTACTTTGTGGAGGCAATTGCTGCTGGTCAATGTCTCCACGGAGGAATTGATTATAATTCATTTTAATGAACATCATCTTCTCCACATTTTCTGGATGTAACCTCGTACGCCGATTGCTGACAAGGTGAGCGGCGGCACTAAACACTCTTTCGGAGTACACACTTGTGGGAGGGCAACTTAGGTAGAATAAAGCCAGTTTGTGCAAGGGCCTCCAAATTGCCTCTTTTTCCTGCCAGTATAAGTACGGACTGTCTGACGTGCCTACTTGGATGCGGTCACTCATATAATCCTCCACCATTCTTTCAATGGGGAGAGAATCATATGCAGTGACAGTAGACGACATGTCCGTAATCGTTGGCAGGTCCTTCAGTCCGGACCAGATGTCAGCATCAGCAGTCGCTCCAGACTGCCCTGCATCACCGCCAGCGGGTGGGCTCGGAATTCTGAGCCTTTTCCTCGCACCCCCAGTTGCGGGAGAATGTGAAGGAGGAGATGTTGACAGGTCGCGTTCCGCTTGACTTGACAATTTTGTCACCAGCAGTTCTTTGAACCCCAGCAGACTTGTGTCTGCCGGAAAGAGAGATCCAAGGTAGGTTTTAAATCTAGGATCGAGCACGGTGGCCAAAATGTAGTGCTCTGATTTCAACAGATTGACCACCCGTGAATCCTTGTTAAGCGAATTAAGGGCTCCATCCACAAGTCCCACATGCCTAGCGGAATCGCTCTGTGTTAGCTCCTCCTTCAATGTCTCCAGCTTCTTCTGCAAAAGCCTGATGAGGGGAATGACCTGACTCAGGCTGGCAGTGTCTGAACTGACTTCACGTGTGGCAAGTTCAAAAGGTTGCAGAACCTTGCACAACATTGAAATCATTCTCCACTGCGCTTGAGACAGGTGCATTCCACCTCCTATATCGTGCTCAGTTGTATAGGCTTGAATGGCCTTTTGCTGCTCCTCCAACCTCTGAAGCATATAGAGGGTTGAATTCCACCTCGTTACCACTTCTTGCTTCAGATGATGGCAGGGCAGGGCAGGTTCAGGCGTTTTTGGTGGTGCTCCAGTCTTCTGTACGTGGTGCCTGTACGCCGAAAGTGTCCCGCAATTCTTCTGGCCACCGACAGCATCTCTTGCACGCCCCTCTCGTTTTTTAAATAATTCTGCACCACCAAATTCAAGGTATGTGCAAAACATGGGACGTGCTGGAATTTGCCCAGATTTAATGCACACACAATATTGCTGGCGTTGTCCGATGCCACAAATCCACAGGAGAGTCCAATTGGGGTAAGCCATTCTGCGATGATCTTCCTCAGTTGCCGTAAGAGGTTTTTAGCTGTGTGCGTATTCTGGAAAGCGGTGATACAAAGCGTAGCCTGCCTAGGAAAGAGTTGGCGTTTGCGAGATGCTGCTACTGGTGCCGCCGCTGCTGTTCTTGCGGCGGGAGTCCATACATCTACCCAGTGGGCTGTCACAGTCATATAGTCCTGAGTCTGCCCTGCTCCACTTGTCCACATGTCCGTGGTTAAGTGGACATTGGGTACAACTGCATTTTTTAGGACACTGGTGAGTCTTTTTCTGAGGTCTGTGTACATTTTCGGTATCGCCTGCCTAGAGAAATGGAACCTAGATGGTATTTGGTACCGGGGACACAGTACCTCCAACAAGTCTCTAGTTGCCTCTGCAGTAATGATGGATACCGGAACCACGTTTCTCACCGCCCAGGATGCCAAGGCCTCAGTTATCCGCTTTGCAGCAGGATGACTGCTGTGATATTTCATCTTCCTCGCAAAGGACTGTTGGACAGTCAATTGCTTGGTGGAAGTAGTAAAAGTGGTCTTACGAGTACGACTTCCCCTCTGGGATGACCATCGACTCCCAGCAGCAACAACAGCAGCGCCAGCAGCAGTAGGCGTTACACGCAAGGATGCATCGGAGGAATCCCAGGCAGGAGAGGAATCGTCAGAATTGCCAGTGACATGGCCTGCAGGACTATTGGCATTCCTGGGGAAGGAGGAAATTGACACTGAGGGAGTTGGTGGGGTGGTTTGCGTGAGCTTGGTTACAAGAGGAAGGGATTTACTGGTCAGTGGACTGCTTCCGCTGTCGCCCAAAGTTTTTGAACTTGTCACTGACTTATGATGAATGCGCTGCAGGTGACGTATAAGGGAGGATGTTCCGAGGTGGTTAACGTCCTTACCCCTACTTATTACAGCTTGACAAAGGCAACACACGGCTTGACAAATGTTGTCCGCATTTCTGTTGAAATACTTCCACACCGAAGAGCTGATTATTTTGGTATTTTCACCAGGCATGTCAATGGCCCTATTCCTCCCACGGACAACAGGTGTCTCCCCGGGTGCCTGACTTAAACAAACCACCTCACCATCAGAATCCTCCTGGTCAATTTCCTCCCCAGCGCCAGCAACACCCATATCCTCCTCATCCTGGTGTACTTCAACACTGACATCTTCAATCTGACTATCAGGAACTGGACTGCGGGTGCTCCTTCCAGCACTTGCAGGGGGCGTGCAAATGGTGGAATGTGCATGCTCTTTACGTCCAGTGTTGGGAAGGTCAGGCATCGCAAACGACACAATTGGACTCTCCTTGTGGATTTGTGATTTCGAAGAACGCACAGTTCTTTGCTGTGCTTTTGCCAGCTTGAGTCTTTTCATTTTTCTAGCGAGAGGCTGAGTGCTTCCATCCTCATGTGAAGCTGAACCACTAGCCATGAACATAGGCCAGGGCCTCAGCCGTTCCTTGCCACTCCGTGTGGTAAATGGCATATTGGCAAGTTTACGCTTCTCCTCCGACAATTTTATTTTAGATTTTTGAGTCCTTTTTTTACTGATATTTGGTGTTTTGGATTTTACATGCTCTGTACTATGACATTGGGCATCGGCCTTGGCAGACGACGTTGCTGGCATTTCATCGTCTCGGCCATGACTAGTGGCAGCAGCTTCAGCACGAGGTGGAAGTCGATCTTGATCTTTCCCTATTTTTGGAACCTCAACATTTTTGTTCTCCATATTTTAATAGGCACAACTAAAAGGCACCTCAGGTAAACAATGGAGATGGATGGATACTAGTATACTTATGGATTGACGAGCGACTGCCGACACAGAGGTAGCTACAGCCGTGGACTACCGTACTGCGTCTGCTGCTAATATAGACTGGATGATAATGATATAAAAAATATATATATATATCACTACTGCAGCCGGACAGGTATATATTATATAATGACGGACCTGCTGGACACTGTCAGCTCAGCACTGCAGACTCCTAAAGTAAGCTACTAGTAGTATCAAGAAGATAGAAAAAAAAAAACACCACAGGTAGGTGGTATACAATTATGGATGGACTAGCGACTGCCGACACAGAGGTAGCTACAGCCGTGGACTACCGTACTGCGTCTGCTGCTAATATAGACTGGATGATAATGAGATATAAAATATATATATATCACTACTGCAGCCGGACAGGTATATATTATATAATGACGGACCTGCTGGACACTGTCAGCTCAGCACTGCAGACTCCTAAAGTAAGCTACTAGTATCAAGAAGATAGAAAGAAAAAAAAACACCACAGGTAGGTGGTATACAATTATGGATGGACTAGCGACTGCCGACACAGAGGTAGCTACAGCCGTGGACTACCGTACTGCGTCTGCTGCTAATATAGACTGGATGATAATGAGATATAAAATATATATATATCACTACTGCAGCCGACAGGTATATATTATATAATGACGGACCTGCTGGACACTGTCAGCTCAGCACTGCAGACTCCTAAAGTAAGCTACTAGTATCAAGAAGATAGAAAAAAAAAAAAAACACCACGGGTAGGTGGTATACAATTATGGATGGACGAGCGACTGCCGACACAGAGGTAGCTACAGCCGTGGACTACCGTACTGCGTCTGCTGCTAATATAGACTGGATGATAATGATATAAAAAATATATATATATATATCACTACTGCAGCCGGACAGGTATATATTATATAATGACGGACCTGCTGGACACTGTCAGCTCAGCACTGCAGACTCCTAAAGTAAGCTACTAGTAGTATCAAGAAGATAGAAGAAAAAAAAAACACCACAGGTAGGTGGTATACAATTATGGATGGACTAGCGACTGCCGACACAGAGGTAGCTACAGCCGTGGACTACCGTACTGCGTCTTCTGCTAATATAGACTGGATGATAATGAGATATAAAATATATATATATATCACTACTGCAGCCGGACAGGTATATATTATATAATGACGGACCTGCTGGACACTGTCAGCTCAGCACTGCAGACTCCTAAAGTAAGCTACTAGTATCAAGAAGATAGAAAAAAAAAAACACCACAGGTAGGTGGTATACAATTATGGATGGACTAGCGACTGCCGACACAGAGGTAGCTACAGCCGTGGACTACCGTACTGCGTCTGCTGCTAATATAGACTGGATGATAATGAGATATAAAATATATATATATCACTACTGCAGCCGGACAGGTATATATTATATAATGACGGAACTGCTGGACACTGTCAGCTCAGCACTGCAGACTCCTAAAGTAAGCTACTAGTATCAAGAAGATAGAAAAAAAAAAAAACACCACGGGTAGGTGGTATACAATTATGGATGGACGAGCGACTGCCGACACAGAGGTAGCTACAGCCGTGGACTACCGTACTGCGTCTGCTGCAGTGCTAATATAGACTGGATGATAATGATATAAAAAATATATATATATCACTACTGCAGCCGGACAGGTATATATTATATAATGACGGACCTGCTGGACACTGTCAGCAGAATGCGTTTATAGAATAAAAACACCACACGACGAGTGTTTAACTTTTTCAGGCAGACAATCACAATATACTGGTGGTCAGTGGTCACTGGTCAGTCACACTGGCACTGGCAGTGGCACTCTGGCAGCAAAAGTGTGCACTGTTAAAATATGTACTCCTGCTATAACTGCTCCCCAGTCTCCCCCACAATTAAGCTGTGTGAGCAGTGAGCACTCAGCACAGTCAGATATACAGTATTACATAGATGATGCAGCACACTGAGGGCACACTGAGGCTGAGCACAGATATGGTATGTGACGTGACTGTGTCACACTGTGTATCGTTTTTTTTCAGGCAGAGAACGGATTAATTAAACTGGTGGTCACTGGTCACACTATCAGCAAGTAGTACTCCGTCCTAATATGCTCCCCAAAATTAGTAAATCAAGTGTCTCTACTCTCTACTACTCTCTAGTCTACTCTAAACGGAGAGGACGCCAGCCACGTCCTCTCCCTATCAATCTCAATGCACGTGTGAAAATGGCGGCGACGCGCGGCTCCTTATATAGAATCCGAGTCTCGCGATAGAATACGAGCCTCGCGAGAATCCGACAGCGGGATGATGACGTTCGGGCGCGCTCGGGTTAGCCGAGCAAGGCGGGAAGATCCGAGTCTGCCTCGGACCCGTGTAAAAAGCGTGAAGTTCGGGGGGGTTCGGTTTCCGAGAAACCGAACCCGCTCATCACTAATTGAAATTACATGGGAAAGCGCCACCATTAGAAGTGCCGCTTTCATACAGGAAAGTGCTTTCAACCCTTGAAAGCACGCCCCTGTGAGTGAGGCCACAGTGATTGGCCAGCGGATCCGTCACTGGATCCGCTGTCATCACTTGGTGGGCTCGGCGGCGGCATGCGGCGGAGGTGCGGACGGTGGTTGTGGCGGGCCGATGCGGCGGAGGTGCGGGCGGCGGGATGCAGCGGCGGGACGCGGCAGTCAGGGCCATTCTGCAGAGTTCAGCAGCAGAGAGCGGCTTCCAATTTCAAAAATGGCGCCTCAGTGTCATTTTTGAAATTCAAGATGGCCACTGCGAGCCAATCACGGCTCGCCACGTCATCGCCCTGCCTCCTCCCACTGATTTATATATGTCAACATGAGGCAGCGGCGTCAGTCCGACGGCAGAGGAGGAGCAGTGAAGATCTCCTGAAGAAAGAAGACGCCGTGGAAGTCCTGGATGGGCGGCGGCTATGCAAAAGAGCTTAGCAGCCGCCGCCCACCAAGTGAAGATGCCGGAAGCCCTGGGACGGCGGCGGCCATGCAAAAGAGCTTAAAGGCCGCCGCCCCCAGATGAAGACCCTGTGTAATAAAACTTTTTTTTAAAGAGGTGTTGCGTTTTTTTTTATACTTTCTTTACAGGTGGACTACAGGTGCCAGCGGGCCCTTTATGTCCGGGCATGCTGGCACTTCTGGTTCTCCAAGTGCCAGCATGCTTGGGCAGGTTAGCTGGGACCTGTAGGCCACCTGTAAAGAACAATATTAGCATAAAATGAACCCCGCTCTCACCGCCACCAGGGGTGCGGGGCATAGCACTGGGCTATCAGCCCAGTGCTGGTTGCTGCTCGGGAGGGGGGACCCCATTTTAATTTTTGGGGGGACCCACTTTCCGAGGAATTCCAGCCCCGGGCTGACTGGCTTGGGGGACACTTTAATGGCATGGCAGGGGGACCCCGCACTGAGTGTCCCCATGCTATGGCATTATCCCCCCTGGCTGGTTCTGCCTAGTGCTGGTTTTAGCGGTGTGTGGGGGGACTGCACTTTTTTCCCCTCAATTTTGGTGTTTAGCTGCCAGTGCCTCCCCAGCCACTGACCTCACCGCACATCACTGGACTCTAGTGCCCAGAGCTACAGCGTTGCTGGCTAGAGAGGAGGTGGCCCAGATGGATGCTGCATGGGCTTTCTCCTCTCTAGATATGCCTCTTGTTATAACTTATACCCTGTGTGTAAGTTCCTGGTCTCCTGTCCCAGGATCCAGTGGATACTCTGCTCATCCAGGGAATAGTCTGCCTACTTTCTATGGATACTCTGCCCATCCAGAGAATACTCTTTCTAGTTCATGTGGATACTCTGTGTGTTATGCCTTGTTTGTCTGTCATGCCTGTACCCTGTCTCTCCTGCTTACCAACTGCCGGGTTATAACTCCCTTGTTCCTGAGTTTTGCTTGCAGTAGCTATCTCCCTCATTGCGCTGTCCATACCAACTCACAGCGTAGCTGCACCAACTACACTGTGCCTACATTCCACCTAAGGGTGCGGGTTGGGTATGTGTTACCGGTGGGATCCCGGCCACAGAATGGCAGTGGGGGGGGGGGGGGGGGGGGTGAGCGCAACGAAGCCCTTGTGGGCTCTCTGTGCTCGACACGCTGCGGGCTCGGTGGAAACCCACTAGTGGGAACCGTTCCTTTCAGTCAGCATGCCGACTGTCGGGATTTTCAGTGTTCGGGATGCAGGGGAGGTATTGTGCCTGGCAGTCTCCGAAGTCACTTAACTACATCCCAAGGGTGCAATAGTCACTTAGCTGCAAACAAGTTCAGTGTCTGCTGGCTAAGCCATCAGGTTCCAGTACTGTGTATCCTACTGTATACTGCTCCAGCCAATACCCTATGGTTTCCAGCCAATTGGGTAAGCCCCTACTGCTGAGGTTTAAGTCCTGGTGGCACCCTAAGCACATCTAACACTAATGAAACATTTGGTGGCTATTATAAGCAGAAGACCCTCTAGCCTACTCGGAGGGTCTTTCACAATTGGCTGGAATTCCATAACAGTGTCTATAAGTGTCCATTGTGGCACTTACCCCCTCCCCCCTCATTACTATGTCACCATTTAAATATTGCACCCAACATCCGGATTGGGAGGGGCGGATAGTGTTCACTCGGGCCTGAGTGACAGTGCCCCATGTCTTCTACACACCCTCTGTGAAGCGTGACTCCAGCTTACCTCCCCTCAGCAACTCTGCCCACCTCCTGCAGCCTTCATTAACTACTTTGAACTTTATTGTTGATTACAGCAAGTGGTCCTAAGCGGCTGTCTACAATCCAATAATTAGTAAATATGCCCCTCTTTGTACAACTGAAACATTTTATTTGCATTTTTATTTAAATTATTTACATATACCATCTCCTTGTGTCAGTGTGGAGAACTACCTTTTCTATATTTTCTCTGACGTCCTAGTGGATGCTGGGGACTCCGTAAGGACCATGGGGATATAGCGGCTCCGCAGGAGACAGGGCACAATAATAAAAGCTTTAGGATCAGGTGGTGTGCACTGGCTCCTCCCCCTATGACCCTCCTCCAAGCCTCAGTTAGATTTTTGTGCCCGGCCGAGAAGGGTGCAATCTAGGTGGCTCTCCTGAGCTGCTTAGAATAAAAGTTTAAGTTAGGTTTTTTTCTTTCAGTGAGACCTGCTGGCAACAGGCTCACTGCTACGAGGGACTTAGGGGAGAGAAGTAAACTCACCTGCGTGCAGGATGGATTTGCTTCTTAGGCTACTGGACACCATTAGCTCCAGAGGGAGTCGGAACACAGGTCTCACCCTGGGGTTCGTCCCGGAGCCGTGCCGCCGACCCCCCTTGCAGATGCCGAAGTTGAAGAGGTCCAGAAACAGGCGGCAGAAGACTTTCAGTCTTCATAAGGTAGCGCACAGCACTGCAGCTGTGCGCCATTGTTGTCAGCACACTTCACCAACAGTCACCAACTGTCACTGAGGGTGCAGGGCGCTGGGGGGGGCGCCCTGGGCAGCAATGTATAATACCTTTTTATGGCTAAAATACATCACATATAGCCCTTGAGGCTATATGGATGTATTTAACCCCTGCCAGATCTTACAAACTCTGGGAGAAGAGCCCGCCGAAAAGGGGGCGGGGCCTATTCTCCTCAGCACACGGCGCCATTTTCCTGCTCAGCTCTGCTGTGAGGAAGGCTCCCAGGCTCTCCCCTGCACTGCACTACAGAAACAGGGTTAAAACAGAGAGGGGGGGCACTTATTTGGCGATATGATTACATATATAAAAATGCTATAAGGGAAAACACTTGTATAAGGGGTTGTCCCTGTATAATTATAGCGTTTTTGGTGTGTGCTGGCAAACTCTCCCTCTGTCTCCCCAAAGGGCTAGTGGGGTCCTGTCCTCTATCAGAGCATTCCCTGTGTGTGTGCTGTGTGTCGGTACGTGTGTGTCGACATGTAGGAGGACGATGTTGGTGAGGAGGCGGAGCAAATTGCCTGTATTGGTGATGTCACTCTCTAGGGAGTCGACACTGGAATGGATGGCTTATTTAGGAATTACGTGATAATGTCAACACGCTGCAAGGTCGGTTGACGACATGAGACGGCCGGCAAACAAATTAGTACCTGTCCAGGCGTCTCAGACACCGTCAGGGGCTTGTAAAAACGCCCATTTACCTCAGTCGGTTGACACAGACACAGACACGGACACTGACTCCAGTGTCGACGGTGAATAAACAAACGTATTTTCCTTTAGGGCCACACGTTTCATGTTAAGGGCAATGAAGGAGGTGTTACATATTTCTGATACTACAAGTACCACAAATAAGGGTATTATGTAGGGTGTGAATAAACTACTTGTAGTTTTTCCTGAATCAGATAAATTAAATGAAGTGTGTGATGATACGTGGGTTTCCTCCGATAGAAAATTATTGGCGGTATACCCTTTCCCGCCAGAAGTTAGGGCGAGTTGGGAAACACACCTTAGGGTGGATAAGGCGCTCACACGCTTATAAAAACAAGGGGCGTTACCGTCTCCAGATACGGCAGCCCTCAAGGAGCCAGCTGATAGGAAGCTGAAAAATATCCTAAAAGTATATACACACATACTGGTGTTATACTACGACCAGCAATCGCCTCAGCCTGGATGTGCAGCGCTAAGGGGGCTTGGTCGGATTTCCTGACTGAAAATATTGATACCCTTGACAGGGACAAGATTTTATTGACTATAGATGCATTTCTATATATGCGAGATGCGCAGAGGGATATTTGCATTCTGGCATCAAGAGTAAATGTGATGTCCATATCTGCCAGACGAAGACACGACAGTGGTCAGGTGATGCAGATTCCAGACGGCACATGGAAGTATTGCCGTATAAAGGGGCGGTCCATCGGACCTGGTGGCCATGGCAACAGCTGAAAAATCCACCTTTTGTTACCCCAAGTCACATCTCAGTAGAAAAGGACACAGTCTTTTCAGTCTCAGTCCTTTCGTCCCCATAAGGGCAGGCGGGCAAAAGGGCCAGTCATATCTGCCCAGGGGTAGAGGAAAGGGAAGAAGACTGCAGCAGGCAGCCCATTCCCAGGAACAGAAGCCCTCCACAGCTTCTGCCAAGTCCGCAGCATGACGCTGGGGCCGTACAAGCGGACTCAGGTACGGTAGGGGGTCATCTCAAGAGTTTCAGCACGCAGGGGGCTCACTCACAAGTGGACTCCTGGATCCTACACGTAGTATCCCAGGTGTACATTGGAAATTCGAGACGTCTCCCCCTCACAAGTTCCTGAAGTCTGCTTTACCAACGTCTCCCTCCGACAGGGAGGCAGTATTGGGAACAATTCACAGGCTGTATTCCCAGCAGGTGATAATCAAAGTACCCCTTCTACAACAAGGGAAGGGGTATTATTCCACACTATATTGTGGTACTGAAGCCAGACGGCTCGGTGAGATCTGAAATATTTGAACACTTACATACAAGCGTTCAAATCAAGATGGAGTCACTCAGAGTAGTGATAGCGAACCAGGAAGAAGGGGACGATATGGTGTCACTGGATATCAGGGACGCTTACCTACATGTCCAAATTTGCCTTCTCACCAAGGGTACCTCAGGTTCGTGGTACAGAACTGTCACTATCAGTTCAGACGCTGCCGTTTGGATTGTCCACGGCACCCCGGGTCTTTACCAAGGTAATGGCCGAAATGATGATTCTTCTTAAAAGAAATATGGACGCTTTCCTGATAAAGGCAAGGTCCAGAGAACAGTTGGAGGTCGGAGTAGCACTATCTTAAGTAGTTCTACGACAGCACGAGTGGATTCTAAATATTCCAAAATCGCAGTTTTTTCCGACGACACGTCTACTGTTCCTAGGGATGATTCTGGACACAGTCCAGAAAAGGATGTTTTCTCCCGGAGAAGAAAGCCAGGGAGTTATCCGAGCTAGTCAGGAACCTCCTAAAACCAGGAAAAGTATCAGTGCATCATTGCACAAGGATCCTGTGAAAAATGGTGGTTTCTTACAAAGCGATCCCATTCGGTAGATTTCACGCAAGAACCTTTCCGTGGGATCTGCTGGAAAAATGATCCGGATCGCATCTTCAGATGCATCAGCGGATAACCCTGTCTCCAAGGACAAGGGTGTTTCTTCTGCGGTGGCTGCAGAGTGCTCATCTATGAAAGGGCCGCAGATTCGGCATTCAGGACTGGGTCCTGGTGACCACGGATGCCAGCCTGAGTGGCTGGGGAGCAGTCACACAAGGAAAAAATTTCCAGAGAGTGTGATCAAGTCTGGAGACTTCTCTCCACATAAATATACTGGAGCTAAGGGCAATTTACAATGCTCTAAGCTTAGCAAGACCTCTGCTTCAAGGTCAGCCGGTATTGATCCAGTGGGACAACATCACGGCAGTCGCCCACGTAAACAGGGCGGCACAAGAAGCAGGAGGGAAATGGCAGAAACTACAAGGATTCTTCGCTGGGCGAAAAATCATGTGATAACACTCTCAGCAGTGTTCATTCCGGGAGTGGAAAACTGGGAAGCAGACTTCCTCAGCAGGCATGACCTCTACCCGGGAGAGTGGGGACTTCATCGGGAAGTCTTCCACATGATTGTAAACCGTTGGGAAAAACCAAAGGTGGACATGATGGCGTCCCGCCTGAACAAAAAACTAGACAGATATTGCGCCAGGTCAAGGGACCCTCAGGCAATAGCGGTGGACGCTCTGGTAACACTGTGGGTGTACCAGTCAGAGTATGTGTTCCCTCCTATGCCTCTCATACCAAAAGTACTGAGAATCATAAGAGGGAGATGAGTAAGAACGATACTCGTGGTTCCGGATTGGCCAAGAAGGACTTGGTACCCGAAACTTCAAGAGATGTTCACGGAAGACCCGTGGCCTCTACCTTTAAGAAAGGACCTGCTCCAGCAGGGGCCTTGTCTGTTCCAAGACTTACCGCGGCCGCGTTTGACGGCATGGCGGTTGAACGCCGGATCCTGAAAGGGCATTCCAGATGAAGTCATCCCTACCCTGGTCAAAGACAGGAAGGATGTAACCGCAAAACATTTTCACCGCATTTGGTGAAGATATGTTGCGTGGTGTGAGGCCAAGAAGGCCCCTACAGAGGAATTCCAACTGGGTCGTTTCCTACATTTCCTGAAAACAGGACTGTCTATGGGCCTAAAATTAGGGTCCATTAAGGTTCAAATTTCGGCCCGGTCGAATTTCTTCCAGAAAGAACTGGCTTTAGTGCCTGACGTTCAGATGTTTGTAAAAGGGGTACTGCATATACAGCCTCATTTTGTGCCCCAGTGGCACCTTGGGATCTCAATGTTGTTTTGAGTTTCCTAAAGTCACATTGGTTTGAACCACTCACCACTGTGGACTTAAAATATCTCACATGGAAGGTGACGATGCTATTAGCCCTGGCTTCAGCCAGGCGTGTGTCAGAATTGGCGGCTTTATCATATATAAAGCCCTTACTTAATTTTTCATTCTGACAGGGCAGAATTGAGGACTCGTCCTCAATTTCTCCTGAAGGTGTTTTCTGTTTTTCACATGAACAACCTATTGTGGTACCTGCGGGTACTAGGGACTTGGAGGACTCCAAGTTACTTGACGTTGTCAGGGCCCTGAAAAATATGTTTCCAGGACGGCTGGAGTCAGAAAATCTGACTCGCTGTTTAGCCTGTATGCACCCAACAAGATGGGTGCTCCTGCTTCTAAGCAGACGATTGCTCGCTGGATTTGTAATACAATTCAGTTTACACATTCTGAGGCAGGCCTGCCACAGCCAAAATCTGTAAAAGCCCATTCCAAAAGGAAGGGGGCTCATCTTGGGCGACTGCCCGAGGGGTCTCGGCTTTACAACTTTGCCGAGCAGTTACTTGGTCAGGGGCAAACACATTTGCTAAATTCTACAAATTTGATACCCTGGCTGAGGAGGACATGGAGTCTCTCATTCGGTGCTGCAGGGTCATCCGCACTCTCCCGCCCGTTTGGGAGCTTTGGTATAATCCCCATGGTCCTTACGGAGTCCCCAGCATCCACTAGGACGTCAGAGAAAATAAGATTTTACTTACCGATAAATCTATTTCTCGTAGTCCGTAGTGGATGCTGGGCGCCCATCCCAAGTGCGGATTGTCTGCAATACTTGTACATAGTTATTGTTACAAAAATCGGGTTATTCTTGTTGTGAGCCATCTTGTCAGAGGCTCCTTCGTTGTTATCATACTGTTAACTGGGCTCAGATCACAGGTTGTACGGTGTAATTGGTGTGGCTGGTATGAGTCTTATCCGGGATTCAATATCCTTCCTTATTATGCACGCTCGTCCGGGCACAGTATCCTAACTGAGGCTTGGAGGAGGGTCATAGGGGGAGGAGCCAGTGCACACCACCTGATCCTAAAGCTTTTATTATTGTGCCCTGTCTCCTGCGGAGCCGCTATATCCCCATGGTCCTTACGGAGTCCCCAGCATCCACTACGGACTACGAGAAATAGATTTATCGGTAAGTAAAATCTTATTATTTAATCGTAAATACTGTTCAATCAGTTCTGCATTATCATTCTACAATATTATTTTCTAGTTTAAGACAACAGCAAGCAGTGACAGCTGCAGAAACAGGTAGGAGCAAGCAGTAGTCTGACAACTGTCCTGATTGCTATGGGTAGGAAATGCCATCAGAAGTCCGACCGTGGCATCCTGATGCTTAGAATCCCAACATGGGCAAGGTAAGTATACTTACCTTACCCCAATGCCCTCCTAACCCTCCCCTTGTGCAGCCTAATCCTAACACCCCACCACCACCACCACCACACACGGCTTACCTGTCCCAGTCCGTGTTTGTTTGGGATACCGGCGGTCAGGATTCCAGCACCTGGATGGTGATTCTTGTCGGCGCCGGCAATTTGACAAGTGGATTCTGGCGTCAGCATTTTGACTGCCGCGATCCGACCGCCAGAATCCTGACCAGAACCCGTCCTAGTTATGGTGGGGCAGGCCCAGTTTTGGTTGATTGCAGATCCAGATTAATAATGGGGCATATGAAGCTACAGCTCCAGGACTCCACGAAAAAAATAGTCCCATCATCATAACAGTATGATGACAACAAGTTGCCTAGCTCACCACATCGGCCATAAATCATAAGTTTTTCTATATTTTGTGAGACAGTGTGTTTGATAGTGTAGGGGTGTACACACCCACATGGCCCTGGCTCTGACCACACCCACATAGCACTGGTCACATCTCCTCCCCTTATCAGTATAGGCCCATAAAACATTTTCAGCACCAGGCCCATGTGACCCTTCATCCAGCCCTGGGCATGAATGAAGGAAAAGGATAGTAGCAGAGGTGGATTCAGACCTTATGGGGCCCTTAAACACCATCAGCAATATTGATAATGGCATAAGCAATATTCACCAAAGCCTGCCACAATAGCCGTCGCTGAAAGTGATAGGCTGCCAGCAACAGCGTGGAGGATGCCACCAAGCAGGGGTGACATCGCAGGAGCAAATAATGTTAAATACCAATTACCAATGGCACACAGTATTTGCTAGAATCACACATGCTGTTGGTAATAAGAATTATTATTAAATGGGGCCCTTTAAGGGATAGTTATCAAATGTTGTACTGAATAGAGAGAGATAAAGTACCATCCAATCAGCTACTAAGAGACTTTTTTTCAGCCTGTAAAATGACAGGTAGAAGCTGATTGGTTGGTACTTGATCTCCCTCCAAGATTTGATACATATCCCCTTTTCATGGTTCCGCCTTGGCAACAGAACAAAGTACATCTACATTTCACTCATCAAAATTCTGTTACAACTTTTTTATTTTGATACTGACTTATTTAAGTAAAAATAGTCCTGCAGCTGCCATAACATAACATGAAGGATAAAATATGGCTCTTATGGCCAGGTACCCACAACATTTTATTGTCAAAATCAAAAAGAGAAAAAACAGAAGATGCAGAAAACTTTGTGTGGCTGCACTTAGTGGGGCTAATGCAGACCTGTTCGCTCGCTAGGTTTTTTTTGCAGTCCTGCGTTCGCATAGTCGCCACCCATAGGGGAGTGTATTTTTGCCTTGCAAGTGTGTGAACGCATGTGTAGCAGAGCTGTACAAACAGATTTTGTTCAGTCTCTGAGTAGCCCAGGTCTTACTCAGTCGCTGCGAACACTTCAGCCTGTCCGGGACCGGAATTTACGTCAGAAACCCTCCCTGAAAAAGCTTGGACGTGCCTGCATTTTTCCAACCACTCCCAGAAAACGGTCAGTTGACACCCACAAATGCCTTCTTCCTGTCAATCTCCTTGCGAACGCCCGTGCGAAGGGATCCTGTAAGGATTCTTCCTCTATCCTTTAACCCTCGATGTGATAGTCTCTTAGACGTCCGTGAGTGTAAACCTTTTGCTACAAGTAACATGCAAAACACAAGCAGTAAAGATTCACACTGTTTATTGTTTGTTTAACAAAAGTATATAAAAGAAAGGATTTAGGGCGTGTATGTCCCAAGTCAATAACTAATTGGACAGAACACAAAAGGGGGTCAACATAACATGATTGGCTAGAAACTGCCGCAGCGGAAGGATATACATATATGGGCAAATTTGTACTCAAATAGAAAAGTTATTCACACGGTATAAAAAGATAACAGACAAAGACAGTAGCAAAAAATGTGCTGGAACAAACAGTTCTGTAACACAAACAATTCTATGACATGTGAAGCAGAGACGAGCTTTAACCCTTTCATTCCCCTCTTAGAATCATTATTGTTATACTATATGATTCTTGCAAAGCTTACGTCTTTCTGCACGCCAGTGGACTAGATACTGGGCATATGACTCAGGGCCAGGTACCTCAGTTTCAGTAGTATGGGACAGGGCACCATTGTACATTATGGCATTATCGATACCCTTGGAGGTGAGCTTCTTACAGCACGGGATAATACAGTAAACAATAGTGGTAACAAGAATAAGGGTAATAAGTATAAATATACCTATTTGTATAAGGGCTTGTTTCCAGTTTTCAACCCATCCAAAGTATTGGCTCCATGGATTATCAACACCTGAGTTCCTTTTGAGTTCTTTTGATAATGACTCTAGTTTCTGTATGGCTAATGTTACTTTACCGTTAGGACCTGTGTTATCAGGGATATAGGTACAACATCCTTCGGCTTTGTTGATGTAAACGCATGTACCACCTTTTTCTGCTAGCATCATATCCAGAGCCATCCTATTTTGGAAGGTCATATGGGAAGTAGCTTCTAGTTGCTCAGATATTCCCAGAAGGGCCTCTTTGGTATCATTAACAAATCTTTGTTGGTTATAATATATATAGTTAATCCACGCTACATTTTTGTTTACAGTCACTATAGGGAATAAAGATTCAAATCCTGCAGCTACCTCGTCTCTAGCTTTGAACTTATTTGGAACCCCTCTTGGGACCCCTATAGCATCAATGTATACATGGGGGTCAAAACTACCTCCTGGGAGTGTCCTTTTCTTCCGAAGGATAGGGGAATTAGAGGAAGGAGTGGGGTGGTCTTCGGTGATCATTAGAAGTGGCATTATGACTTTGGCCAGGGCACACTCACCATGCCAGGGCGTATCCAATTTGATCCTAAGTTTCATATCCCCGCATATATAGTAGATGTCGCCTAATGATCTAGTTTGATTAACTAGGACAGTTGTCCTTCTTTCTGCGCAATACCCTGGTGGGAAAGGTTTTAAATCCCTTCCTTTGGTGGTGTTGGATACATAACAGGTATAATTCCCGGGTTATATGGTTATGGTACTTCCGGGATTAGGATTTTTTAATAATATAGGATATTCCTTCTTCCACATTTCACACTGACTATCATTATTTTTAGTATCATTGTATAGGCTAAAGAAGCATCCTTCTTGATCTAAAGGAATGTTTAAAGGTACTGTACCTAAGTGGGGCCTAGATTTGCCACATACGTAACAATTACTCATATTATGTTTTGCAGCATTATACTTCATCCATTCTAGCCAGAAATTAATGTCAGAGAAACCGGTTTCAATGGCTAGGACGTCTTCAAAAGTGGGGTTATTAATGGCTACCATATCCTTAAAGGTAGCAATATGAGGCCTTAAAGGTTTACCTTGGGGAGAAACTCTGGACTGGTATGCTGGATGTTTAAACATATCCCATAAATAAAAGATCTGTCTTGCGCTAAAGTACCCTGTTTTCCACCATATCCCAACTACATAGGTACCATTATCTGCTCTGCTAGGGTGTTGGATGTTTAGTCTAAACCTGTATGCATTCGGGCCTTCATCCATCTTAAAGATAGACAGTCTCTTGAGTAGGGGTACTCCATCAGGTTGACTCCATCTGTTTAAGGCGTCTGATGGTCTGTACCCCCAATCAAGTCCCGTGTTCCACCCCACGGATCCCCAGGAATCACAGTTATATCCCCACCAGGAATCAGTAACACAAATATAAACTGTTTTGGACATCCCTGCTTTCCTTCTTTGCTGTATGAAATGTTTGTTGTCAGCAAGCTTGGGGAACATAAAATAGTCTAGGACATAGGTGGCTACGTGTGTGTTGGAGGAATTATACCACAAGGTGGGAACCCCGTCGGTGTGTGTAATGTCAACTTCACATGTTGTGAGGTGGATGTGGGCCAGTAGGGCTATCAAGGTAGTCCCCAGGGTAAAGATAGGGGGCATTTTCTTCATCCTCCTCTGGTCTTCTGTCTTCGCTAGGTGGGAGGTCAGGGCTGTCCGCCCCTGTTCGTACCTCACTGGAATCACCTGTTTCCTCCTCTAGGTCTGGTCTTGGAATTTTCTTTACTCGGGAAGCATGGATCCAGGTGGGACTCTCTTCTGTCAGGACTGCGGTTCGGGTTACAGCAACGACTTCTGTCTCTGGACCATAGGTGAAGTCTCCCGGAGTCTTGTTCTTTGGGAGTACTTTTACCACGACTCTGTCTCCAACTTTGAAAGGATGTGTTGGTTCCTGTGAGTTCAAAGGATTTTTACAAACAACATCATGTTCAATCTCATCAAGTTTGGTTATGAGGGCCCTGACATACTCTTCCCTTATAAGTTCTAGATCTCCTTCCTGTATTATCAACGGTTTTTTTGCCCATGGGGTGGGAAAAGGCCTACCCATCAATATCTCAAAAGGGGAGTACCCTAGGGTTTTCTGTGGGGTCATCCTAATTTCTGCTAGGATGATAGGGAGGACTTGCTTCCATTTGTGGAAGGTACCTCCTGTGGCCTTCCTTAGTTTGTCTTTGAGGGTCCTATTCATTCTTTCTACGACCCCTGAACTCTGCGGGTGGTACGGGATGTGAAACTTCCATTCTATTTGCAAGGCCTTCACTAGGGCCTGTGTGACTTTGGCTGTAAAGGCTGTGCCTTTGTCACTATTTATCTGCAATGGGCATCCCCATCTCGGGATGATTTCCTGTGTTAGGATTCTAGCTACTGTCTTAGCATCCTCTGACTTAGTTGGGAATACTTCTGGCCAGCGAGAGAACATATCTACAATGACCAGGGCATATTCTTGTTTGCCTATGCCAGGGATATGGGTAAAATCAATTTGTAAGTGTGTAAAAGGGGTAGTGGGGTATTCAAGATGCTGGTGTTTCGCTTTATTAGGGTTGTTAGGGTTGTTCCTGAGGCAGGTGATGCATCTGCTAACATATTGGTCCACAAGTGTTTTGGCCTCAGTAACATAAAAATCCTTGGTTAGTAGGAGGAGTGTTGTGGCTTTACTATGGTGACCAACACCATGGTAATGGGCAATGAGCAAAGGGGCACTGGACTGGGGTATACAGGGTTTCCCCTCTTTGCAGATTAATCCTGATTTAGGATTTTTCTGCAGAATTGGGTAAGTCCAATCGGAGAGATCAGTATTAGTCGCAGCAGCTTGAAGTTGAGTGAGCAGATGGACGTTGTCAAGGGAGGGAGGGGCCATGACTGCCATGTGAGAATGGGCAGTAGGCTGTAGGGCCGCTTGTTTAGCAGTAGTGTCTGCAAGGGCGTTGCCAAGGGAGATATTATCCTTGCCGCCAGTATGTGCCTTGCAGTGGATAATGGCAATGTCAGAAGGGAGGGTAATGGCATGTAACAGATCAGAGATGAGCTGCGCATGCGAGATACCCTTACCATCTGCCCCGAGAAAGCCACGGCGTTGCCAAATGACCCCATGGTCATGAACAACGCCGTGGGCGTATCTGGAGTCAGTGTAGATGGTAACAGGCTTGTTCTGGTAGAGCTGACATGCTCTAGTGAGTGCAATGAGTTCTGCAGCTTGCGCGGACTGATAAGGTATTGGTAGGGCTTCCAACACAGTGTCAGGGAGGGTGACAATGGCATAGCCAGCTTGGTATGTATTGTCATTGGGCCTACTACAGGAGCCGTCAACAAAAACTATGTCTGCGCCTGGTATGGGAACAGGAGACATGTCAAGTCTGGGAGAAGTTTCAGCTTCAATGGAAGCAGCACAGTCATGTAGGTCGGGTGGTTCATCCTCGGGACCTTTCAAGCCTAAAAGGGCATTGAGAATGGGTGCTGGGCCAGAAGAACTAGCAGTGTACTTGATGGTAAGGGTAGGGTTACTCAAAAGGAGTACTTCATATCCACTAAGGCGTTGAGCAGACATGTGCTGTGTGTGTAAGCCTTTAAGTATTGCCAGGACATCATGTGTGGTGTGGAGTACTGTGGTGTGGCCTAAAGTGAGGGTAGTGGCCATTTCTGCAACCATTGCACAGGCTGCCAAAGCCCTGAGGCAGGCAGGCATACCTTGCACAGACACTGGCATGACTTTGGAAAAAAATGCCACGGGGCGCAACTTCCCTCCATGAAACTGTGTGAGCACCCCCGCCATGGTTTTACAATTGTCCCTTGCATATAGATGGAAAGGTAGTACATAATTGGGGAGGCCAAGTGCCGGACTTTTCATCAACATACATTTTAAACTTTCATATGCAGTTAACATTTCTTGTGACCATTGTACAGTTTTAGGTTTGTCCTTCAGTGTGGCTTGTCTCAAAATGTTATCATAATAGGAGCAATCAGATATCCACTGTCTGCAGTAATTTACCATACCCAGGAAGGACAGTAGTTCCTTCTGGGTAGTTGGGGTGACCAGGCCCAATACAGACTGTATGCGTTGTGGACTGATTTTCCTCTCTCCCTGAGTGAGCACAAAACCTAAGTAATCAACATGCTTTTTACACCATTGCATTTTTGTTTTGGACACCTTGTGTCCACATTCACAAAGCCAGTTTATTAATGAAACACCATCCTCTCGGCAGGCCTCCTCAGTTTGACTACAGAGCAGCAGATCATCTGCATACTGTAGCAGGACTGAACCATGGTGAGGTTGCCAGGGCCTCAATGTGGCCTGGAGTACAATGCTATAGACAACGGGTGAGTCAATATAGCCCATGGGTAATCTGCACCAGGTAAGTTGTTTACCCTCAAAAGAAAAGGCAAAAAGTAATTGTGTCTGTGAATCTACAGGTATGCTGAAAAAGGCATTCTTCAAATCAATTACAGAGAAGAACGCAGCATCTGCAGGGATTGCAGAAATGAGTGAGTTTACGTCTGGGACAATTGGTGCAATTGGGACAATTAGCTGATTGATCGCTCTGAGATCCTGTACAAATCTTATGCTGCCATCAGCCTTGGCAACAGGGTTCACAGGAGTACAGTATGGTGATACAATATGTCTGAGAATACCCTGTTGTAAGAATTGCTGTATCATGGGGCGGAGACCTTCTATCTTTTCTGGTGAGAGGGGATACTGTTTTTGATAAACAGGGTGTGAGTCGGGTTTGAGATTGGCCTTATATGGTGTGCATGAGATTAGGCCAGTGTCATATGGACCTTCTGACCAAAGAGCGGGGTTTACTTGGGCGAGGTCAGGCATGTTGGTAGTCATTTCCCAAATTGGAAAATGAGGGGATTCAATATCCAACCCAGTACCAGTAGGTGAGGGCAGGATAGAGATGGAAAGTTTGCTAAGCAGGTCCCTACCTAGTAGGTTAATGGGGCACTCAGGTATGACTGTGAACCTATGTTTGCCCATGCGCAACCCCTTTGTTGTGGAGACAGAGAGGGCCTTGGTTAGGTAGGCATCGGTGGGTATCCCATTGATTCCCATTGAAGGAGCAGTCTTTTCCAAATCACCATCATATAGGTCAGAACACAAAACACTGGTTGTTGCACCGCTGTCCACTAAAAAGGGAATTTTACTTCCATTTATAATAAGTGGCAGCAGAGGTGAATCTTTCCAATGACGGGTGAGTTGAATAAAGGCTGGGATACCCTCCTCCGGGCCCCGTCAGTGCGCGGGGTCTTGCCAGTCAACTCTGAAACGTACATGATCAGAGAGAGGGTTGTCATGGCGTGGGCGGGGGTGTTGTTGGGGGGCAGGATTCAGAGCAGGCTGTCGAGGTGTCTGAGGGGGCTGGGGGCAATCTCTTGCCCAGTGACCATCCTGGCCACAGTTGTAACAGGAGGTGTGCCGTTTGCCGGCCATGTCTCCTGTAGGTGATTTATGTTGGGGTCTTTGGAATCTTCCCTGACTGCGGGGTTGGTTCTGTCTGTCAAAGCGTCTGGAGTTCTGATAGTTATGAGTGGGTGCAGGTTTCTTTACATCAAAACACCCTGCAGCCTCTTTCTCATATAGATGTTTTTCAAAATCTTTCGTACTATCAGAAGTCCAGGAAGAGACGCTTTGCTTAACAGAAACTATGACAGAAGGTAGAAGGTTGTTAATGAAGGTGGAAATGAGTAAGCTTTCTGAGTTAAGCAAAGGTAAGCCAGCGTCATCTGTCCAGCAGTCCTTAAACCTTTTCCAAAACTCAGTAACAGACTCTGAGGGCTTCTGTTTACAAGCTACAGCGACAGGCAAAGAAGCACGGGTTTTAAAGACTTCCTTCATATGTGTATCAATTTCCTTCCACATATCCTCGATACCTGTCAGTGTGTTGAGGGGGTAAGCAGCGGCACTATTTTGTGCAGCGGGTGTGTGGATGGTAGGGACCTTTGTCCAATCCCATCCATTATAGTGGTCGATTACACCATCTATAATCAGCCTCATGTCTTCTTGTGTATAGCTGCGTCCTTTGCAAGCTTTGCGCAAATAAGATATACAGCCATCGGGGGTAATGGTGGGCTTGGGACAGTGTTTTACTATCCTGTCTAAATCTTCTATTTCAATGGGTTTAATTAACATTTGGTCTCCCACTGTCATAAAGGGTAAGTGGAGGGCAACGGTGGTGGAAGAAGCTTCACCGCCGTCAGAGAATTCAGTTCCTCCTCGAGTGACATGGGGGGAGAAGGAGCCCTCGGCAGCGATAGTGGAATCGGCTGTGCGGCGGGTGGCTGATTGTTTAAGGGATGTGGGCTGGGAGGTTATTACACTATTATCTAAACTCTGGGTTACTGGTGCGTTAGGGATAGAGCTAGTGGACGCATTTTCTAGCAGTGGAGTTGGAGGCGATCCCATCTGCTGTGAAAGGGTTACTGCTGCTAAGAGATCTGTGTCTTTAAGAGCAGGATATACTGGAATGTAAGGGGGAGGCGAGAGGGTTTTCAAAGATTTACAGGTTCTCACTTCCTCCCTTCTGTGCTGTTGGGAACTGATATTTTTAATCCTCCTTTGTTTCTTATTGATGGATTTATCATACCAATAGGGCGCTATGGTCAGCCACTGCTCACCCCCGGCCCGCATATATGTCATATCCCATTGTGGATCATGATCATACCACGGCCAGGCTTCCCTATCCCCTAAACAAAGACCTTTAACCATATCCATATAGAAAGGGTAATTACTGCCTTCCCGTGGAAATGGGTCCTGTCCTGCTTTCTCTGTCCACCCTGCTAAATTATCCACCCAGGGATCAATCAAGTAATAATCAGAGGTAGAATTACGGGCCACGTATTCTTTACATGTCTCCCCGGGTAGGGGAGGGGGGTATACAGTTTTCTTACTCTGACCAGAGCCCATAGTAAAAACACAATTTCCAACAACTTTCTATGCATGCATCAGCTAACCAGTTAATTAGTTATTGACAATATCACAATATCATCTGCATAGTATTTTAACAAAACAATTGATAGTAATAATCTGTACGTTTACTCACCACTCGTACAGGGACTTGGAAATGCAGCGTATTGTGATAGGAAGCAAGAAAGTTATAAGGGTATTCAACAGACGTGCACTTACCACCCGTCAAGCTGAATACATGAAACTTATACTCTAATATCTGTTATGGCCATAACATAATAAGTAGACAATCAAATCGAGGTAAAATCTACGTTATGTATAGACTCCCAGGTCTATTTTAAGTATCCCAGATACTAACGTCTTTGGAGAATTGCGCTTGGACCCCTGGTCACTTCTCAGACGTATCTTTAAGTCCCAGACATTAAAGATGTTTGGTCACGTGTTCCCAGAACACTGACACGGATTCAGCTTCAGTGTATGACCGCAATCCCGTATGGCAAAGACAGACAATAAATTCTCTATCTTACCGTCCGGGGACGATCAACTGAATTCCGGCAAGAGCCCCCACTTGTAAGGATTCTTCCTCTATCCTTTAACCCTCGATGTGATAGTCTCTTAGACGTCCGTGAGTGTAAACCTTTTGCTACAAGTAACATGCAAAACACAAGCAGTAAAGATTCACACTGTTTATTGTTTGTTTAACAAAAGTATATAAAAGAAAGGATTTAGGGCGTGTATGTCCCAAGTCAATAACTAATTGGACAGAACACAAAAGGGGGTCAACATAACATGATTGGCTAGAAACTGCCGCAGCGGAAGGATATACATATATGGGCAAATTTGTACTCAAATAGAAAAGTTATTCACACGGTATAAAAAGATAACAGACAAAGACAGTAGCAAAAAATGTGCTGGAACAAACAGTTCTGTAACACAAACAATTCTATGACATGTGAAGCAGAGACGAGCTTTAACCCTTTCAGATCCTTTGCACAAACCCATCACTGAGCGGCGATCTGCTTTGTACCCGTGCAATGCGCCTGCGCATTGCGGTGCATACGCATTCACAGTTTAAACCTGATCGCCCACTGTATGAAAACAGCCTAGCAATCAGGTCTGAATTAGGCCCAAGAACTCTAAAGGGAAATCTAGATATGCTGCCCGCCTACTCCCCAGAACCCCTTCCTGTCTCTGATTTTTGCAGTTGTCCCGGATGCATTTTAAGAAGAAGGAAAAAAAAATGTTGTCACTGAAAGCGAGGCCAGCTAGATAGTAATGGAAAACCTCCCAGTCTGTGCAGGGGCGTAACTAAAACTTTATTAGCGCTATAGCAAAATCTTGAAAGGGCCCCCTGCCGTCACTACAATGCCACTTAGGGAAGCAGGAGATAGAGAGAAAAAGTGAGGGGAGTGACAGAGAGACAAATAGGGCCCCATAGCAGATGCACCCACGGTAGTTACGCCACTGATGTCATTGGGGGTAATTCCAAGTTGATCGCAGCAGGATTTTTGATAGCAATTGGGCAAAACCATGTGCACTGCAGGGGAGGCAGATATAACATGTGCAGAAAGAGTTAGATTTGGGGTGCAGGGTAAATTCTGGCTGATTTATTTTTACACTGCAAATTAGATTGCAGATTGAACACACCCCACCCAAATCTAACTCTCTCTGCACATGTTATATCTGCCTCCCCTGCAGTGCACATAGTTTTGCCCAATTGCTAACAAAAATCCTGCTGCGATCAACTTGGAATTACCCCCATTGTGTATTCTGCCTGCTATTGATCCAGCAGCCCATGCCATTGCCCCATCCCTCTTCAAGAATAAAGGAACCAGGGAAGAGCCTATCAATTATCTCCTACACAGAGTGCCAAAGTTGGGCACTTTAACAACTTGCAAAGTTCTCAGCTGACACAATTTGTTCCTCCAAAAGACATCACCTACCAAAAGAGAAGAAAGCACTGTGCATCCTGCACTTCTGCTCAGGTCCCCACCATTGTATGAACACCACACTTCTTCCTCAGCAGCCTGCAGTGTTTCCTGACACCTTCAGCTTCAGCTTGCCGCAATGGGGTGGGGAGGAAGGGGGTGTAGGGGTTTCCCGCGATGGGTCGGTGTCGGGGTCTGCCGCAATCGAGGAAATAGTCAGGGGGTGCTGTGATGGGGTGGTCAGGAGGTTCCCGTGTTAGTGGGAGGGTCGGGTTTACCAATGATAGGATGTTTTGGGGGGTCTGCAATGTGGGGGGTTGGGGGTTCCCACGATGAGGAGGGGTCGGGGGTTCCCGTGATCAGGGGTCTTTGGGTGTGCCACCATGTTTAGGGTCCAGGCTTCCGCGATGGGGCAGGGGTTGCTGTGGTCAAAGGGTTTTGGGGGTGCCGCAATGTGCGAGGTCTGGGGTTCCTGTGATCAGAGTATTTTGGGGGTGCAGTAATGGGGGGTCGGGGGTACCACAATGGTGGGGAACGGTATATGGAGCCCTGAGAGGAGAGACAGAGAAGAAGAAAATGGAGCGGATCAAGTGGGGACTCGGGAGGAAGCCAACAGGAGAGTAGAGATGTGCACCGGAAATTTTTCGGGTTTTGTGTTTTGGTTTTGGATTCGGTTCAGCGGCCGTGTTTTGGATTCGGAAGCGTTTTGGCAAAATCTCCCTGAAAATATTTTGTCGGATTCGGGTGTGTTTTGGATTCGGGTGTTTTTTTTCAAAAACCCCTCAAAAACAGCTTAAATTATAGAATTTGGGGGTAATTTTGATCCTATAGTATTATTAACCTCAATAACCACAATTTCCACTCATTTCCAGTCTATTCTGAACACCTCACAATACTATTTTTAGTCCTAAAATTTGCACCGAGGTCGCTGGATGACTAAGCAAAGCGACCCAAGAGGGTGGCACAAATACCTGGCCCATCTAGGAGTGGCACTGCAGTGTCAGACAGGATGGCACTTCAAAAAATTGGCCCCAAACAGCACATGATACAAAGAAAAGAGAAAAAGAGGTGCACTGTGGTCGCTGGACGGCTAAGCTAAGCGACACAAACACCTCAATATTACAGAAATTATTAGTTCTAATCAATGGTATTATTGGTCCAAATCACTGGAAGAAAATGACAAAATCACTGGAATTATTCGTTCTAGTCAATGCTATTATTGGTCCAAATCACTGGTAGAAAATGACAAAATCACTGGAATTATTTGTAAACAATTGTAGAAAGTCGCTGCTTTCTGATTACAGAAATGCTCAGATATTCCTGCAAATCCACAATCCCTTCCCAGAGGAAAAAGAGATTGAGAAACCGTTGTTTGAGAACGTTTGTTCTCTTTCCCTTACAAAGGAACAAACCACTTTCCAAGAAGACTGACGTTTTTGGGATTATGGAGACATAATGTTTTTGAATATAAATCCTAAAGCAGGTGGTGTATTAGAGCAAAAGAGTGCAAGAGACCAGCCATGCAGTTTCTGAAATATTATGACAAAATGTTACTGTATTTCATAAGCACTCATTCCTAACTCTGCTAAGTACTGTTTGGTATACTGTATCTGGCTTCCATGAGGTAGTTGTCCATTATTTCAGCTTCCATTGACCTTTTTGAAAGCGGTAGAAGTTATCTTTTTTTTTATTTTTATTTTCCCCTATTTTTAATTTTCTCCTGCATAGCCCAGTAAAATGTTGCAATGTTAAGTATTGACTTGTGCCTTCTGGGGGTCCACTTCTTCACCAAACCCAGCCAAATCTCATCCTAACCCTCTGTTCCACGTTCTCTATGTACCCCATCTGTGTCACCCATGTCTATCTACCCCTCCCCTTTAGATTGTAAGCTCTCACGAGCAGGGCCCTCTTCCCTCATGTGCTTATCCTTTGTCTTACTTTAATAATCTTCAACTGTACCACATCCAGCTGTCTTCTGCCACCTGATACTTATTCCAGTGTCATCTGCTGATGTAACTATGTTTATTTACCTGATGCTGTCATCAACTGTAAGTTGCTGTTTTCCTGTTTGATTATTTATGTACTCTGTAATTGGGCGCTGCAGAACCCTTGTGGCGCCATATAAATAAAGGATAATAATAATAATAATAATAATATAGGGTGTATAATCCCCAGGTGTATCTCACACATCACACAGTACAGTATATAGGGTGTATAATCCCCAGGTGTATCTCACACATCGCTCAGTACAGATTACAGGATGCATAATCACCAGGTGATAACACACGTCGCACAGTACAGTATACATACTGGTCACAACAATGCAGCAGATATTGAGCACTGATCAGGATACTAGAAGTGACATAGAGCTGCAAGATACAGCAATGGCCTACTGTACTGTACTTTATATGTATACTGCTGGTCACCAAAATGCTGCACTGTCCTACTATATACTGCTCACAATAATGCAGCACAGATATGGAATGGATACTTGCAGTGACACAGAGCTGCAAGATACTTCAGCAATGGCCTAATGTACTGTACAACTATATACTGTTGGTCACCAAAATGCTGCACTGTAATACTATATATACTGCTCACAAAAATGCAGCACAGATATGGAATGGATAATTGCAGCAGGGACGTGCAGTCAGGGGAGGCAGGGGAAGCAGTGCCTCCCCTGTCATTACTGATTAAAATAATATAAAGAAGATACTTATGACACATATTCTGTGTCATAAGTATTTGCTTTATATTATCCTAATCACCCGAGTCCTGTGTAAAAGTGTTTGGTAGGCACCGATCGTGGTGCCTCCCTGTCAGATAGGGAAAGGTATGGGGAGCGGGGGGCGGGCGTGGGCGGGGCCTAGCAATGGGCATTAAAAGCCCTTTGAAAAATCATGGGAAAGCGGCACCATTAGTGGTGCCGCTTTCACACAGGGACGTGCTTTCAACCCATGAAAGCACGTCCCTGTCAGTGAGACCACAGTGATTGGCCAGCGGATCCGTCACTGGATCCGATGTCAATCACTGTTGTGGGCGCGGCGGAGGTGCGGGCGTCAGCGGAGATGCTGGCGGCGTGGGTGCGGGCAGCAGGGGTGCGGGCGGCGTGGGTGCGGCGGTGCGGGCGGCGTGGGTGCGGGCAGTGTGGTTGCGGCGGTGCGGGCGGCGTGAGTGCGGGCGGCGGTGCAGAGTTTGAGCAGCGGAGCGATAACCAATTTCAAAAATGGCGCCTCAGCGTCATTTTTTAAATTGAAGATGGCCGCCACAAGCCAATCACGGCTCGCCGCGTCATCGCTCCGCCCCCTCTGGCTGACTTATATAAGTCAGCGCGAGGGAACGGCTGTCAGTCTGACGGCGGAGGAGGAGCGGAGAAGAGCTCCTGAAGGTTGAAGACGCCGGAAGTCCTGGATGGGCGGCAGCTATGCAAAAGAGCTTAGCAGCCGCCGCCCACCAGGTGAAGACGCTGGAAGCCCTGGGGAAGGCGGCGGCCATGCAAAAGAGCTTTAAGGCCGCCGCCTCCCAGGTGAAGACGTCAGAGGAAGACGCTGGAAGCCCTGGGGAGGTGGCGCCCCCCCAGGTGAAGACGCCTGAAGCTCTGGGGAAGCGGAGGCCATGCAAAAGAGCTTAAAGGACGCCACCCCCAGATGAAGATCCTGTGCAATAAAACCTATTTTTTAAGACTGTGTGGTGTTTTTATTTTAATATTTTCTTTACAGGTGGGCAACAGGTGCCAGCAGGCCATTTATGTCCGGGCATGCTTGCACTTGTGGTTCTCCAAGTTGCTGGGACCTGTAGGCCACCTGTAAAGAACAATATTACTATTCTTTACAGGTGGCCTACAAGTGCAAGCTTGCCCATTATGTCCGGGCATGTTGGCACTTGTGGTTCTCCAAGTGCCAGCATGCTGGGGCAGGCTTGCTGGGATCTGTAGGCCACCTGTAAAGAACAATTTTAACAATGAACCCCGCACCCACCGCCACCAGGGGTGCGGGGCATAGCACTGGCCTATCAGCCCAGTGCTGGTTATTGCTCGGGAGGGGGACCCATGTTTATTTTTTGGGGTCCCCACTTCCGAGGAATTCAAGCCCTGGGCTGACTAGCTTGGGGGGGGGGGGGGGGGGTAGATTAATGCTATGGCAGGGGGACCCCATACCGAGTGTCTCCCCTGCTATGGCATTACCCCCCCCCCCCCCCCCCCCCCTGGCTGGTTCTGCCTGGTGCTGGTTTTACGAATACAGGGGGGGGGGGGGGGGCTACGCTTTTTTTTTTCCCTCTATGGGGGGGGGGGATGTTAGCTGCTTGTGCCTCCCCAGCCACTGACCTCACCGCACGCCACTGACTTGCAGTGACACAGAGCTGCAAGATACTACAGCAATGGCCTAATGTACTGTACAACTATATACTGTTGGTCACCAAAATGCTGCACTGTAATACCATATATACTGCTCACAAAAATGCAGCACAGATATGGAATGGATGCTTGCAGTGACACAGAGCTGCAAGATACTACAGCAATGGCCTAATGTACTGTACAACTATATACTGTTGGTCACCAAAATGCTGCACTGTAATACTATATATACTGCTCACAAAAATGCAGCACAGATATGGAATGGATACTTACAGTGACACTGAGCTGCAAGATACTACAGCAATGGCCTAATCATGTACTGTACAACTATATACTGTTGGTCACCAAAATGCAGCACACTGAGCACAGATATTTGCAGCACACTGAGCACAGATTACGGAGCTTTTCAGGGAGAGAACGCAGCCACGTCCTCTCCGTTCAATCTCCAATGCACGAGTGAAAATGGCGGCGACGCGCGGCTCTTTATATAGAATAAGTCTCTCGCAGAATCCGACAGCGGGATGATGACGTTCGGGCGCGTTCCGGTTAACCGAGCAAGGCGGGAAGAGCCGAGGCTGCCTTGGAACCATGTAAAATAGGTGAAGTTCGGGGCGGGGGTTCGGATCTCGAGGAACCAAACCCGCTCATCTCTACGGGAGAGGCATAGGAAGCAAGAGCTATCGGAGTGCTGGGAGAGGTGGGTCCTGGAGGAGGCAGGGGTGGATTTACCGCATGGCAACCTAGGCTCTCGCTTATGGCCCGGAGGGTCCCAAGGGGCCCGTAGCCGGGTACTACAGAATCCAACCCATCCATTCTGTAGGCAGGATACAGCAGCTATCCCACTGAAGCCCTGCCCACTACCTCGCCCCTTACTGACCTCCAGCCTATAGTTCAAACACGTGGGGCATACTGTTACAGTGTGACACACACTGGTGCCCACTGGCCGGGGCTTCTCCAGGCAGAGGTGGATTTAGACCTCATGGGGTCCTAAGCAAGACACCAATTTGGGGCCCCCCTTCCTCAATCATCCCCAGTCCGTCAACCCGGTGTGGAGGTTGGCAATTAGGGAGCACGGTATAAAATCTAGGGGGGTGGGGGGCACTCAGAGAGCACAGTATAGAGTCTGGGGACAGTCAGAGAGCATAGTATACAGGCTGGGGGTAGTCAGTAACACAGGCTGAGGATACAGAAATGAGGGAGAGTGTGAGTGGCTGAGTGGCTGCGCAGTACAGACTGGTGACCCCACTGCCGCTTACCCGTGCTTATCCAGTCAAGTAGGTCATAGAAGAGACGGCGGCATATCTTGGTTCCTACAACAACCAGCACACTCCCAACTCAGGCCGGCCATTCTGACAGATAGAGCCTGCGGCTAATCAAATGTCACTAATACATGCTGAGCTGAGCAACGCACCAATGGTGAGGTACAAAGTGCCTGTATGTGGGACTAGGTGCAGCACAGCATCTGCCCAGCACCCAATCAACAAGCAAGGCAGGCTCTGGAACAGCTGGGAAAGGAACGTGATTTGGTGACAGGAGGTTAACTGACAGTAGGCTGCAGCCAATCAGCGCTCAGTATGAAGGCACCTTGCACGGGGATCAAAGGCGTTTGGATCGCGGTTCTGTCTGTCTGAGCTGGAGGACTGAAAGGTGAGTAAAGGGTTATGTCTAGAATCAAGTTGGAGAAAAGACCTCTGACATCACCAGGGGGAGGAGCCATGTCACCAGGGAGAGGAGCCACGGATGAACAGGGTACCCGAAATGTACCCTCGCGGCCTCGCTTTGCTCGCCACGCTTAGGGCACGGTGGCTCTCACTGCTCCGCTTGCCACCGGGTTACAACAGGGAGTAGTTGGTGGCGTGGATAGTATAAGAACTACCCCGCTGGCCTAGCTCCTCCCACTGGTGGAGTGGCTCCTCCTCCTAACGTCAGAGGTCCTTTAGCCCACTTGATTCTAGCATCCACTGTGAGTAAAGGGGGGAGGTTTTTAAGTGTGCGTCCTGCCAGCGAGCCCCCTGGTGCCCATCGGGCCCTAAGCGGCTGCTTTAGTCACATATCGATAAATCCGCTACGGGCCATAGGCACCTAGTGATCCAGGTGTTACTAAGGAGAGAGGTCACTTACTGTCATCAGTCTTCACCAGCCAGCTTCCCATTATCTGCCTCCTGCAGTGAGAAGAGGTCATCCTCTTTGCTATTTTGAACATTTTTTCAATAAAGTTTTTACATTTAAAAAAAAAAACAGCCTACAGCTTCTGTGCCTGTTCTCACCAGACTTCTGGCGCTCCGAGGTGGCTGTGCAGCAGGGAGGTCATGCTGTACAAGGAGGTCGGAGTTAATTATTGACTTATGGGCCGATTTTATTGGTGCACTGGTTTGGCACATGTGCAGGAAACCTGTGAATACTGTCTTAGCAGGCTCCACCGAGAAGGTGAGTTTTCGTTCACCCTCTTCAGCAGTAATAATCGAATTAGCCGCCTCCTGTTTCGCAGCAGTAACAGGTGAAGCAGGAGCAGCTGTTTTTCTGCGCCAAGTGATATTTTAGTACATAGGGCAGGCTTTTTCAACCAGTGTGCCGTGACACACTAGTGTGCCGCGACCAGTTGCAAGGTGTGCCGTGGAGCCAGAGCAGCTTCCTGCACCTTCAGAGTGAACTGTTGGCCCGGGCTCTTCTTAGAGGATCAGTCATGCTCCGACCGTGACATATGCCTTGAAGACGCGGCGGTGTGATATCATAGGTCACGGCCACCGCGTCTCACCACCCAGCCAGCACACCCGCCTGCATACACATCTTCCAGTTCCTGCCTGCATCCACAGTTTTCCTTGCCCACCTACAGCCACACCTGCCCGACCGCCCGCTGCTCAGTATTCGCAGCACTCCACTATGAACAACCCCCGAGACTGAGGGACAGGGAGGAGGACAGCTGACCAGTAGGGGCTAATCTTCGTTATTTTTTTTCTCCTGTGGGGAACAACAGGATTTATGTGGGGAGAATTAGGATTTATGGATTCATGGGGGGGGGGGGGGGGGGACAATTTGAATAATTCATGTGGGGAGCAATAGGATTTATGTAGGGAGCAATATGATTTATGTGAGGAGCAATGTGATTTATTTCCTGTGTAGGCCAATGTATGTGTGGATTTTTTTTACTATGAGGGCCAATGTGTGTTTTTTATTTTTTTCTGTGAACTGATGGTGTGCCTTGGCAATTTTAAAATATTGGCCCTCATTCCGAGTCGTTCGCTCGGTATTTTTCATCGCATCGCAATGAAAAACCGCTTAGTACGCATGCGCAATATTCGCACTGCGACTGCGCCAAGTAATTTAACAATGAAGATAGTATTTTTACTCACGGCTTTTTCATCGCTCCGGCGATCGTAATGTGATTGACAGGAAATGGGTGTTACTGGGCGGAAACACGGCGTTTTATGGGCGTGTGGTTGAAAACGCTACCGTTTCCGGAAAAAACGCAGGAGTGGCTGGAGAAACGGGGGAGTGTCTGAGCGAACGCTGGGTGTGTTTGTGACGTCAAACCAGGAACGACAAGCACTGAACTGATCGCACAGGCAGAGTAAGGTTGAAGTTACTCAGAAACTGCAAAGTAGTTTGTAATCGCAATATTGCGATTACATCGGTCGCAATTTTAAGAAGCTAAGATACACTCCCAGTAGGCGTAGGCTTAGCGTGTGTAACTCTGCTAAATTCGCCTTGCGACCGATCAACTCGGAATGAGGGCCATTGTTCGGTGTACCGCGAGTAAAAAAAGGTTGAAAATCATTGACATAGGGGGAGATGTACTAAGCAGTGAAAAGATTGGAGAAGTGAAGTAACATTTATAATTTACAGACTACAAAAGCATACAGAGCAGCTGATTGGTTGCCATGGGCAACTTCTCCACTCTTTTTACTGCTTAGTATACATCTCCTGCATGGCTCCCTATCCCTTCTAAACAGGCTGTTGATCTGTTGGGAGCAATAAGGACACCAACTTCTCAAATTGCTTCATAAGCTGAAGCATGTTCAAATAAATGGTTCAACCCCGCTCCTGACTTCAATTAATGTCAGGACTCCCAAGGTAACACATTAGCCAACATATTCATAGACGAGGAGTATATAAATATGAGCTACCATTTCTCTAATTACTTTTATCCTATGTATTGTGCTTAGCAATCTGTAACTTTCCTGTTTAGTATAATGCAAGTAAAGGATCGTGAAAGGCCCTTTGTGTTGAAATAATGTAGCATCCGCTGCTCCCCAGAGACTGGATGACATGACCATGTACAGTGAGCTGGGATGTGTATGTAATACTAAACTGACACGGATTAAACAATGGTGAAGTCATTATGTCCGCTTCTCATTGAACAACATGATAGCTGAATGCACAGTGTAAAGGAAGAATACAGAGTGGCCCATAGAGGTGGACAGAATACATCTAAATCGCAAGCGTAATTTGTGCTGCCATACAATATTTTATTAATATAGCGTTCTTTCTCCAAAGGTCTCAAAGCGCCTTACAAACATGAAAAACAATGCACATAAACAGCAATAGACAAGCCACACAAACATAACAAAGAAAATCTAAAGCATAATGCAGGATTGGTATAGACAATTAGACATTTTGGGTAATGGCTTCCACGGGTTGTGTATTCCACCCTCACAAGGGGCCGAATTCAGACCTGTTCGCTCGCTAGGGTTTTTTTTGCAGTCCTGCATTCGCATAGTCAGGGGAGTGTATTTTAGCTGTGCAGGTGTGTGCACGCATGTGTAGCAGAGCTGTACAAACAGATTTTGTGCAGTCTCTGAGTAGCCCAGGTCTTACTCAGCCGCTGTGATCACTTCAGCCTGTCCGGGACCGGAATTGACGTCAGGAACCCTCCCTGCAAACGCATGGACACGCCTGCGTTTTTCCAACCACTCCCGGAAAATGGTCAGTTGACACCCACAAAAGGCTTCTTCCTGTCAATCACTTTGCGAAGGCCCGTGCGAATGCATTTGCCCACCGCTGAGCGGCAATCCGCTTTGTACCCGTGCAACGCGCCTGTATTGCAGTGCATACGCATGCGCAGTTTAGACCTGATCGCAGGCTGTACGAAAACGCAGCCTAGCGGTCAGGTCTGAATTAGGCCCAAGGTACCAGGTGAGGCAGTCATCATGCTCACACTGCGTAGGATTACCGTGGGTGGGATAGTCTCCTCCTGGAAGAGATGACACAAAATGGGGTGATTGCAGCATCCTAACGCTTAGAGCAGGGTCCCAACAAAAAACTGTCAGGTCCATGTATTTGTCATCCCATCCACAAGCGTACCAGATGATGCAGCCATGTTGAGCGCACTACGAAGGTTATGGGAGGTGAGCCATACAAGCAGAGTTGGACTGGCCCACAAGGGAACAGCGGAAACCGCCGGTAGGCCCCACTACCTGTGGGCCCTCCTCCTCCTCTAGGGATCAGGTTCCAGTCTCTATCCTAGTGCTCATGAATTATGCATTATACATGTGTTACATTATACTTCATAAGAACATGGTTTATTATATATTTACCAAGGGTCACAGAACATGTAATGGTTAGCTAAACCTCTGTGGTGGCTGGCCACATCCTTAAGCATGGGCCCCTACAACAGCATTTTCCCGGTGGGCCCTTCATTCCCCAGTCCGGCACTGCATACAAGGGCCCAATGCATATATAGGAAACTGACACTTGCGTAGTAGTATGACATACCCTGTACCATTTGCAGGTAACCAATAGGAGGAAAACTGGGATAACATTATTTTGATAAAATTATAAATGTCCTGGTCTCATGGGAGCAGTACGGGTGGGTGTGAGAATGTGGGGAGCACTCTAATGTCCGATGGAAATGTCCCTGCTGAGCCTGGCACTGGTGTTCTGCCCCCACAGCTCCTTGCTCACCATGAGGGGTAGTAGGCCTGGTCCTGGTGTTCTTATGGCACAGGTGAGACCACATTATGATCCTGAGCGGCAGTGTTTGTGAAACTTGTTTTATTTGAGAATCTAGAGTGGTCCAAATCCACTTCAATTCTGGTTCCTACCGCATCCATGAAATGCATCCTTAACAAATGCAGCTCTTAAATACTACACACTATATTAGCTGGTACAGGGGGAGCATTGGCGTTTCTATAATGGGTGCAATACTTACCTTTCCGGAGTCCCGTGTCAGGTAGACAAATTGGTCTCCTGAACATGGGCCCTCATTCCGAGTTGATCGCTCGCAAGGCGATTTTAGCAGAGTTGCTCACGCTAAGCCGCCGCCTACTGGGAGTGAATCTTAGCTTCTTAAAATTGCGAACGAAGTAATCGCAATATTGCGATTACACACCTCGTAGCAGTTTCTGAGTAGCTTCAGACTTACTCGGCATCTGCGATCAGTTCAGTGCTTGTCGTTCCTGGTTTGACGTCACAAACACTCCCAGCGTTCGCCCAGACACTCCCCCGTTTCTCCGGCCACTCCTGCGTTTTTTCCGGAAACGGTAGCGTTTTTTCCCACACGCCCATAAAACGGCCTGTTTCCGCCCAGTAACACCCATTTCCTGTCAATCACATTACGATCGCCAGAACGATGAAAAAGCCGTGAGTAAAATTACTAAGTGCATAGCAGATTTACTTGGCGCAGTCGCAGTGCGAACATTGCGCATGCGCACTAAGCGGAAAATCGCTGCGATGCGATGAAATTTACCGAGCGAACAACTCGGAATGAGGGCCATGGTTGGCACCATGTTTCTGGAGACCTGCGCATGCGCAGTAGACTCCGGCATAATGCCAGAGCCAACGGCGACCATGGAGACCAGGTGGCCCACCTGGAGCCTGCACACGGGCCCCTTCCTCCTCCTTTAAAACACCCCTGAGGGGGAGGTGTGTTCATCAGATTGTTCAGTATCTAATTAACAGAGGGTATGTTGCATTGCAGACAAACTTTCCTGGGGTGTGAAAAGTGTAGCCAGAGTGAGATGGAAAACTACAAAGGACTACAATTGGGAATAGTAACCTGTGCTGAGTGCAGCGGTAGGGAAGAGAGGCCCCTCACCCACAGAATGGTGAGCGAAGCAAGCCACACAAGGGGTGCAGTGCACCAATTGGGGCTCCCGGTAATTTTATGGGGAAAGCAACACCAAATGGCATGGACACTGTCACCGAGCAGGGACCCCTCTAGACCACCAGGGCAATAAAGCACAGGCCGGGTGTACTAACGCGCCATTTAATAAGGCTCACTAGTACTTGGGGTGGAAGTCCAGCATAAGGTTGCTGGTGCTTGACCTGTAGCCTCTCCCGGGCCAGGGCGACATCTACTGTAGATTTTTCCCGCCCTGGAGCTGCCTCACACTGTCCCTCACTGCCTGACTGAGACGCTGGGCGCCATCTTATAAGCATAGTTGCGGCTAGTCTCTAGGACTGCAGGGCAAGGTCTCCCTTGTAAAGCCGTCTGTATACAGCACTGTGACTTTACAAACACTTGAGTATTCTACATGTCTCTATACAGACAGCATTAGTTAAGAAAAAGTGTACTTATTACAGGATATATTGTACGAGTATTCTGATATATACCTCCGGTCTAGGACCGTGCTGTATCTGTACATATACTAGTCCAGATCAAATCCAAGACCCACTCACATAACCTTCAGCGCTTCCCTATTTAATTACATCCTCTCTGTACAGTCCACATAACAGCACATATCTTGTCTTTCTTTACTCTCACACCCTCCTGACATTTGGCCAACATTGCTGGGTGATCATATCATACAACCCATTAAGAACCAAGCAATCTGGTAGACCATTATGCAATAGGTAGCATCTATCCTTGTGTATCGATGCCTATTTCCCTATAGATTGTTAGCTTGCAAGCAGGGCCTTCCTACCTCTATGTCTGTCTGTTACCCAGTTTGGTTCTATTACTGTTGTTCCCCAGTTTTGTTCTATTACTGTTGTTCTAATTGTAAATCGCAAAGGAATATGCTGCGCTATATAAGAAACTAATAAATAAATAATAATTATCTGCATTACCCGTGATTGTGTGTGCCTGTACCTGCTGTGTGGTTTCACTTTCAGTGTTTCCCAAATATATCTATCAGTATATTCTGTACCCTAGGGGACTTGGTGCATCACAGTATTTACCTATTACGTGTATTCTACTGTGTACTCAGTCACATAATACTGCATTTATTCGCTGGTGTTGTGTACTGTGTCTACAGTCACATACTAACGGATTTATTTGCAGGTATTATACTCTGTCTGGCTTTATCGTACTAATTTGCACTGTTTTTTGCATTTGTGTACAGTGTCTACCAAGAAGGGCAGTAAGTCTGTGGACGCTCTTGCATTATGCAGAGCATGCGCCGAAGATTGGCCAGAGGGGGAAGCTGTGTATGATGGTCTGTGTACTATGCATCATACTGTACATCTCCCAGTCAGTCCGCAACTCCTGGAGCCACCCGGGGCTGCGTTCACAAACCTACTGGGTACTCTGGTGGAATGCCTTACGCCCCCTATGGGACCACCTGTGCCATAACAGCCACAAATTGTCCCTATGGTTAATCCGCCTTGGGTGGAAAATTTGTCTAACCAGTTGCAGTAATTAAATCATTCCTTGGTCAGACAAAAATCTACTCCAGGTCACTCTAGTGTCTCTGGATCATCTAAGCGGGCTGCTTCCTCCTCACAATCCACAAATCTCTCAGATGTTTCATCTGAAGATGAGGAGGAGCATACTGTCCTCTCACACACTGAATCAGGTGTTTCTGATGAGGATTCTCCATTGCAAATTGATGTCCCTGCCCTTGTGGTTGCTATTAAGCAAATCCTACAAATAACATGATGATTAGGATTCCACTACTGTGGCAAGAAAACTGATATGTTTCAATTGCAGAAGATGGTTAAAAATCTATTACCCCATTCTGACCATTTAGTGGACATCAGGCATGAACCCTGGTCTAATACAGGGAAGAAATTCCCTCTGTCTAAATGGGCCTTGGCTCACTATCCTCTCCCTGCAGGGTTACAGTATGAAACAAGTGGGAAAATTCACCACCGGTTGATTCTCATGTCACCTGCCTGTCACCACTGTCACTTCACTAAAGGAACCGAAAGATAACCGTGTGGAGGGATGCCTTAAATCTATTTACTCCCTTACAGGTGCTGTACATACACCCACTATTGCGGCCTCTTGGGCTGCAAAAGGAATTGAAGCATGGGTTCAGGCATTAGAGGAAGAGCTGCCCGAGGATATATCTGACAATGCCAGACAATGTCTGTCTCACATTACCACCACCGCCGTCTATTACATTCAGGAGGCGTCCTCTGAGGTGGGTGAGTTGACAGCCAAGGCGTTGACTACGTCTGTCCTGGCTCGCCGTATTCTGTGGTTGAGGTCATGGAAGGTGGACCTAGACTCCAAAAAGACCTTGGAGGTACTCCCTTTAAGGGGGACATTTTGTTTGGGGAAGACCTAAATAAAATTGTGTCTGAATTGGCGGCTGCTAAGACTGCCTTTTTCCCAAATACTAATACAATGCACAGAAGGCTAAAGGTACCACTTTTCATTCCTTTCGGCCTCAAGGAAAAGCAAAAGGTCAGGCATATTCAAGACAATCTCATGCTCCCAAAACCATTAAGCCCAAGGCAAAGCAGTCCTGAGCGGCCCGTCAGCCTGCTTCTAAACAAGACAAGCCTGCCGCATGATAGGAAGGGCCTCCCCCTGGGGGACCCCGGGGTGGGAGGCCGACTTCTGCAGTTTACCCAGGTCTGGTTAATGACCACTTCAGACGCATGGGTGTGAGAAGTTGTCTCTCACGGGTATGCAGTCTCCTTCAAGACACGTCCCCCTCGCCAGTTTTGCACAATGGTTATCCCTTCAGATCCGTTAAATGCGCAAGCTTTGCAAAATACAGGAATGGTAGTGCCGGTTCCTCTGGCCCAGAGAGGCAGAGGTTACTACTCAACCCTGTTTCTAATTCTGAAACCCAATGGGTCTTTCCGGACTATACTCAACCTCAAATCACTGAACAAGTTTGTGAAAGAGTGTCCAAGTTCCGTATGGAAACACTGCACTCAATTATATTAGCTATGGAACCCGGAGACTATATGGTATCCCTGGATATACATGATACGTACCTGCATATACCTATTGTCATGTCGCATCAGCAGTATGTGCGGTTTGCTATTGGCAACCTCCACTATCAGTTCCAGGCTCTGCCATTTGGACTGGCTACGACTCCTTGTATCTTCACCAAGGTCATGGCCATAATGACGGCCCATCACTGTTGCCAGGGAGTCAGGATCCTGTCATATCTGGACGACTTGCTGATTCTGCCAAACTCCCACGATGTCCTCCTCAGTCATCTACAACTGACGGTAAGCTTCCTACAAGCCCATGGGTGGCTCATCAACTGGGAGAAATCCTCGCTGGTCCCAGCTCAGAGCATGGTGCACCTGGGGGCACTACTGGACACACACAGTCAACGACTGTTTCTGTCTCCAGAAACAGTCCCAAGACTTTAAGACAGGATAAGATGCTCCCTTTGTCACCCGAGAGTGTAAATACACTCAGCGATGCAAGTACTAGGCCTCATGGTGTCAGCTTTCGACATGGTAGAGTACGCTCAATTTCATTTTCACCCTCTGCAGAGCTTAATCCTTTCCAAGTGGGACGGCCTACCTCATCTGATCAGATCGCACATGATCACTTTGACTCCGGAGGTTCATTTGTTGCTGACCTGGTGGCTACAGGACCAGCAATTGAGCTCCTGACAATGGACACCAGTCTGAGGGGATGAGGTGTGGTGTTGGAGCAACACTCTTTTCAGGGTCGCTGGACAAAAGGAGGAGTCACTCCACCCAATAAACATTCTGGAGTTGCGTGCGGTGTTCAATGCATTTACTCTAGCCCTGCCTCCGGTACAGAACAGGCCGGTTCAAGTATGGTCAAACAATGCCACTATGGTGGCATACATAAACCATCAAGCTGGCACTCGAAGCCACATGACTATAATGGAAGTGTCAAATCCTTAGTTGGGCGGAATGCCATCTGCCAGCAATATCATCAGTGTTCATTCCGGGCATCCTAAACTGGGAAGCGGGCTTCCTCAGTCGCCCGGACGACGTGCACGCCGGAGAGTGGAGTCTTCATCCAGAAGTCTTTCAACTCCTACTGGACAAGTGGGGCCTACCAGACGTAGACCTGATGGCGTTTCGACACAATCACAAGGTTCCGGTCTTTGGATCAAGGACCAGGGATCCTCAAGCAGTGTTCCTGGACGCACTGGCAATTCCATGGAACTTTCGGCTGCCCTATGTGTTCCCTCCAGTGTCACTCCTGCCCAGGGTCCTACGGAAGTTCAAACAAGCAGGAGGATTTCTACTTCTAATCGCTCCAGCCTGGTCCAGATGGCAATGGTTCTCAGACCTGCAGGGTCTATCAACAGAGCATCCTCTTCTACTTCCTCAGCACCCAGACCTCCTTGTACAGGGCCCTTGTCTTTTTCTGGCCTTGGCCAGGCTGGCTTTGATGTTGTGGCTCTTGAGGTATAACTCCAGAGAGCCAAAGGATTTCGGGTTTTGCTTATTGGCCATCCAAAACGCGTGACATCCGTAATCCAATAAGATGCCGTTTCGAGCCCCGAGTAAAACCGAACCCGCACATCTCTACTTAAAACAAAACCCAAAGCTGCCACTATGACACAAGCAGATTCAGAGTCAAAACAAATGTAGGTAGGATTAGTGCATCATTATCCCTAGGTACATCAGTGGTTGACAGGGCTAAAGTAACAAGCAATGTTATGCAGAGTCACAGCAACAGAAAATAGAACATTTAACAGCAGGCGGATCAGATCCCTCCAAATGACAGCTACATCACTGCCAGGGGTCTGGAGAATAAAGAGGAGATCCATATGGATATGTAGATGTAGTCACATGGGATGCGGCTGTATCAGCAAAAGCTCTGCTGGCTGCATTCGCATACGATGTAACTATGTCATAAGTGCTTAAAAAACACCAATACTTTGCTTATGGCCACTATCAGTTTTCTATATGAACCTACTATCTCAGTGACAACTTTTTTGGTGAATAGGATGATGCAGAGTTACACATACAACACATACAGCAGATCGCAGATGCTGGATCATTCATGCAGCAAGTCACATGAAACAGGTCACAGATGCAGAGTCACACATGTAGCAAATAATAGATGTAGAGTCACACAGGGGCGGATCCAGAAGAAAATGAAAGGGGGGGCACCATGAAAGGGGAATGGTAATAGTTATATTTACATGCACCTAAGGCACGCGTGCTCCCAGATAAGGGCTGTGGTATCACAGGGGGTGTGGCCTCACAGAATACGCCATCAGGTAATGATTGGCTGTAGGTGAAACATCCTGGTTTATTGCCAATGTTTCACCCTAATGAAAAGGCTGATTGGGCCTTGAAATGTTGGTCACCTGTTCCATTAGTTATGGGAGCCTGGAATGCATCCCAGCACAATATAATTATTATAGTTTTTAGTTGGTGGTGGCAGGTGCAGCACTGCACTGAGACTCAGACTGCAGGACACGAACTGCCCATCTTTGATCAGCAGAAGCAGCCAGCTGAATCTCCTTTAAGCAGCATAAGACATCTGCAGGACAGCCCTGTCACAATCACACGGGCCGCCTTCTCAAATCTGAGGCTGAGCTTGACTGCACCTAGCATAGTGGTAAAGGAAGTGGAGGAGGAAGCGCTGGGATTATTGTGCGGTGCAGTGAGGGCTGATGAAGCCTTCTGTGCCTTCATAAGTAACAGTCTTACTCGATGCTGTCATTTGAACCCCGCGCCTGGGCTGGACTCCGGCCAGATGGCAGTGGGGGAGGTAGGTTGCGGTGTGAGCAGGGGACGCAGGATCTGCAGCTCCAGCCTCCCCATTGGTTACCACATGGACTTGCTGTTAGAGCCGCGGCAGGTCCTAGTGCCTGCCGGCTCTTTTATCAAATCTGACTGACGGAAATAGCAGTAGTGCTGCTGCTGTTCTCCTTTTGAAAAAAAAAAAAAGAATTCAGAAATGACAGGGAGGGCTCGGGCCTGAGTGCCCCCCCTGGATCCGCCTATGGAGTCACATATGCAGAGGGTCCCACATGCACAGGTCTCAGATACAGAGTCACACATTTCAGTGGGTCATAGATTCAAATTCACTCATGCAGTGGGTCACAGATGCTGGGTCATTCATGTAATGGGTCATACATGCAGAGTCACAACATGCAGTGGGTCACAGAGTTGCAGAGTCATACATACAGCGGATCATGGATGCAGAGTCATACATACAGAGGGTATGCTGAATCACTCACACAGTGGGTTATACGCAGGGCCGGTTCCGGGGCTTCTGGCGCCCCGGGCGGCATTAGGGGGCGTGGCTTCGTACAGGGGGCGTGGTCATTTGCGCCCCCTGTACAGACTGAAATGATGTGCGGTGCGCGATGACATCATCGCGCACCGCACAGTAAAGGACCTCTCCACGAAGGGAAACTAGACGCATACGCGTCTAGTTTCCCTTCCCAGCGGCAGCGGGCAGCGGGGGGCACACAGCAGCAGCGGATCTTGCCCTGGTGCGGCGCCCTCCGGATGGCGCCCTGCGCCCTCCGGAAGGCGGCGCCCCGGGCAAAAGTCCTGCTTGCCCGTGGCAAGATCCGCTACTGGTTATACGTGCAGAGTCACTTATGCAGCAGGTCACAGATGAAGAATCACACAAATATAATCACATAGGGATACGGTCATTAGGTCGACAGTCATTAGGTTGACCACTGAAGGTCGACATGCATTAGGTCGACATGGTCAGTAGGTCGACATGGTCAGTAGGTCTACATGTCCTAGGTCGACAGGTCAAAGGTCGACATGAGTTTTTCACTTTTTTTTCTTTCATTTTTTGGATTTTTTCATACTTAACAATCCACGTGGACTACGATTGGAACGGTAACCTTTTACTTTTTCACCTGTCGACCTAGTACATGTCGACCTAATGACCCATACCCTAAACATATACAATCACTGAGACAGGGGCTTTAAGAGAGGAGGAGGCCCGTGTGCAGCCTCCTCTGTCCGGGCCCCCTCCTCTCTGCTGGTTTCGGTGAGAGTCTGAGCACTAGAGGGGTCAGATTCTACTGCCTATGCACAGATCACCAGGAAAATGGCGCATCGGCCATCTTCCCAGTGATTTCTCTATGGTGCATGCACATTTTCACGGTGATTTAACAGCGCTGCGGATGACGGAATGGAGGGGTGAGTATTCAAAACATGGGTGCAGTGTGTGCAGTGTGGGGTTCCCCCTGGACTCAGGGGCCCGTATGCACTGCACACACTGCACCCATTATAGATACGCCAGTGCACTGAGACACTCACTTACAGAATTATGGCCCTCATTCAGAGTTGATCGCTCGCTAGCTGCTTTTAGCAGCATTGCTCACGCTAGGCCGCCGCCCTCTGGGAGTGTATCTTAGCTTAGCAGAATAGCGAACGAAAGATTAGCAGAACTGCTCGAAAATCTGTTTCTGCAGTTTCTGAGTAGCTCCAGACCTACTCCTAGATTGTGATCACTTCAGTCAGTTTAGTTCCTGCTTTGATGTCACAAACACACCCTGCGTTCGGCCAGCCACTCCCCCGTTTCCCCAGCCACTCCTGCGTTTTAGCCAGACACGCCTGCGTTTTTTAGCACACTCCCGGAAAACGGTCAGTTTCCGCTCAGAAACACCCACTTCCTGTCAATCACACACTGATCAGCAGAGCGACTGAAAAGCGTTGCACGCCCCTGTGTAAAATTGCTTAGTTTTGTGTGAATTTACTTGGCCCGTGCGCCCTGCGGCCCATACGCATGCGCAGAACAGCCGGTTTTTAGCCTGATCGCTATGCTGCAAAAAACAGCAGCGAGCGATCAACTTGGAATGAGGACCAACATTCCCTCTTACCATATAGGCTGGGTAGTTCATGTCCTCAGTCTTGCTCTCCTCTTCTGCTTACAGGGCAGTCTAGCGCAGCAATTGTATTTAGTGTTCGATAGAGGTCCCTGAAGACAGTGAATATTCCTGGTAAACCCTGAGGCCATTCTGATGGCTGTTTGCAGCTAACTGAATTTCCCCCAAGACCATACCTCTCAACATGACCCTGTCCAGGAGGGACACAATACTCTGCTTCTGGATTTTTCCCTTAATTTAAGATTGCTGGCACCTGTGTTGAACAGGTTAGTGGTTAACGAAAGTGTTTCAGCACAGGTGATGGCAATCATAAATTAAGAGGGAAGTCCAGAGGCAGAGCATTCTGTCCCTCCTGGAGAGGGTCATGTTGGGAGGTATGCCAAGACTCCATTGGGACCAGGACCATAGCCACCATATTGGGTTTGCCCCCCTTCCCACAGTTGTTTGTCAAAAATACCAAACTATATAAATTGATTAGCGCAATTTGGTCCCCCCAGAGCCCACGGGGTCCTAAGGGTGCCTATTTTGCCTATTGGAAGATCCGACTCTGCTGTGGAGATGGCCTCACAGGAGCACCTCCTGTTACTATGGTCACTTTGGTGGTGGCATTTCTTTATATATTAAATAAGAATGAGTACAGTACACAATACAGTACAACTGTGGTTTTTTTGTGTGTGTCAGCATATTAAATAAAATAATCACGTGGGGGGGAGTGGCCTGGCAGCCATCAGGACAAGCTGTACATCGTTGGAGCTCCTGCTTATTTCAGCTGTTTGATCCCCTATAATCCCCTCTACAGTTGCTAATAACACTCTATCCAGTGCCCCTTCCCTTGCCACACCAGTTGTTCAGCTGAGGACTGTGTTGGCAGAGCCGGGAGAGACCTCCTGTGTCTCTGCGGGTTGCGGCCTTCCCCTCCCCTACAAGTCGGGGACTCGATTTAACTGATCGTCCCGGAACCCCGGCCCGCTGGTGGTTTCCCTGACTGGAAACGGGACCTCTGGAATCGCTCACCCTCGCTGCTTTCTACTACCTTACCTGGAGTCTGTTCGCCGCTTCTCACAGTGCTGCCCGGGGAGACCGACCGCCCGCAAGGTGTGTGACGGGAGCTGGCGCCCGCCATCTTGGATGTCCAGCACTGCCGCTGACGGAGCTCCATCAGACCTGCTGTCTGCTGCCTCCCTGAGCCGCTTCTCTTCTCCGCTGCGGGGACCCACTGCCTGCAGGTCTCCGGCTGACTCACCTCACACTATCAGCGGGCTGCTGGAGACCCCACAGCTTAGCCCACTGGAGGGGAGGTAAGGTACCGGGGGCTGCTCCTTACCCAGAGGACGACACACAGCGTGGGGACCCTAGATACGCATCTGGGGATATTTCTACATAACCTACCCTCTCCTGCTTTCTACCAGTTCCGGACTGCCTTGTTCGGTCCAGGAAGGTATACATGTGTGATTGGCTGGCTATAGGCTGCAGTGGCATCTCCCTGTTCAGTCCATTGTCCTGATATCCATAGGTCCTTCTCTGGCTTCTCTGTCGCCCTGACTCCAGCCTTAGCACCCGCGGTTCTTCCCCACCAACTCAGAAGCAATGGAGCTTACGCAGCTCTTTCCTGTATTTGTTCAAAAAACATCCCATCTGCTACACATTTTCCTGCAGGCCTCTGCTTGGGTGTCCTCCTCTGTACCTGGCATGGTTCTCCAGCTGATTATCCTGTGACTCTCCTCCATACGTAATGGCTGCCTATTACTATTACCATTGATCCTTCCTACATGGGTCTCATGCTCTGAAACTAGTTTTTCATACCTCATGGGTCACTGACCCTCCTGCTTATGTAATAACCACAGCCTACTAACCGTCATACAATGCCCTCCGGCCCTCATCTATGATCTGCCTCCCAGTACTGCGCTAACATAGTCTCTCATCATGCCGACGAGAAGAGGGGGAAAAAAACCCAGACGGCCTGCGCCCATACAATTTCCTAAAACATCTGCCTCGAGTTAAAACTCATCAATGTAACCCTCCTTTGTACCCTAATAATACACTGAAGAGGTTACTATTTCAATTGAACAGAGTGCCTCCACCCAAGCAATATTTATTCCCCCCTTTAGCTTGCTTGGGAAAGCATTTACCAGTAATGCTATATACATATACTGTATCCAAAGGGGTAATTGATAAAAGAGGTTGTTTACCTTATTGTCACCTTATGTCTTTCAGGGGCTGTTCTTTCGTTTACCAAGGATGTTCTCCACCTCACCGGTAAGTATTCATTAATATAACTCACTTCATATATAAATATGATGGTTTATTCACAAAGATGACAATATTTATTTAACTGAAACAATGCATATCATTATACTATGCTATACCATATCCTTTCCCTATACATAAAAGATTACCGTGCATGCAATACAAAAAAAAACTGGTTGCTACTGAACTTTATAAAGTTAGGTTGTTAATATTTATACAGTAACCTTAGATTACCCACTTTATATTACCGTTCTCCGTTATGGTATACCATATGGTGATTGTTGGTGCACAGTTGGGGCCCAATATAATTTATATTATACATATGCCTTTTTTCGAAGTATAGTGACATGAATCTATGTCTGTTTCCGGAGTACAAGGTAAGTTGTAGAGATACATATGCTTTCCAATTTCATCCGAAGTATCTGGTCTACCTCTACTGATAACAATATTTTAGTGAACTAGTGTTTACTGGTTGAACTCCGCTCTGAGAGTTTAGTGTGGGTGGTTAGTCTTCAACAAAAAGAAAAGTTACCAGTATCCCCTCTGCCTTTTATGTCACTCGAAATTTCCCTGGCATACTAAACTCCTTCCACATATAATGTTCCTGTGCTTTTGTATATCCTTCGGTACTCTCGTCCCCTCTATATAATATTAGTGAACCTTAGTCCATTTCCATAAGATCTTTCTCCTCGATCATCACCTGCTGTAAACTAAAGCAGGCTCTCCTCCCCCATCTCTGGAGCAAATTCCCCTGTCTGGATGCTCTTCCTAAAAGTCACTCCACATAGTACAACTGACTGATGTTACCTCAGCATCCCCTTTATTCGTTAACGTGGTCTTGGGTCATACCTCCTTCAACACACAGAGCCTGACTCTCCTCTCTGTCCGGTATGCTCCAATAACTATATACAGTTACTGCACTGGATGAGGTATCATATTCCAGTACTGCTCCCTATCGGTAGAGTCTCATTTAGACCTTATAAGTCAATGATCAGCTGGCATCTATTGATTCCTCAATTACTGCAATAATTCCCTGTCAAAAGGGTTAATGTGAAGGGGGCCGTTTCAGTATAGTCTATTATACTGCACTTGACTTTACAGGGTGAGTCTGCTGCTGAAGGATAGTTTCTAATGCACTAATCTTTTCAGTGTCAGACAGCGGCTGAAGGGTATTCTCTGATACACAGTTCTATTTCCCTTCAGTGAACTGCCTGTCTATTTCACAGTCTATGTCAGGCAGCCTGTACACTTATCGGATGGGTCTGTTTATTCCTCCCACTTCCCCCTTAGGTCTCAACTCACAGCTCCTGTTGGTCACACTTTCGGGGGCCGCCTCTCTGAAGGCGTCTCTTGGATCAGATTTCCACAGACTGTCCCGTCTGTTCTCCTCAGCAGCTCAGTCAGGGAGATGCAGCACCTTGAACCCCACCGTAGCTCCTTGTCAGGTAAGGTCAATCTCCCGCCTTGCCGCTCCGTCCCGTCACTATCCTCAGCCACCCTCCGCGCTATCTCTTTTCCTCGGGGTGCGTACGGGTGGGCTCCGGTGCCGGACTACACAGCGCCTCCTGTCATAAACCTCAGCCGCACACCGCTCTCCTCAGCGTCTCTGTGTCCTCGCGGCTCTCACTCCCGCTCTCCCTCGAGCTTCCCTCAACGGCTCTCTCAATCCGGGCACATCTCAGTCAGCACGAGAGCTTCTGGAAGATTCAAGCTAATCCTGCTCGGGCCAACGTACCACAGTACCGTCCAACACATTAATGTCCAATATCCCCGTTCTCCACCAACAACCCACAAATATATATATATACAGTACAAGAGTCACATCAAACAATGTGAATATATATCATCTATTTACAAAGGCAGTAATTATATAGTACATAGTTCATATATGTACACAAGCAGTGGATAACTAGATTATATATATATATATATAAATATATATAGATACACATATATATACATTCAATGTAAGCCTCAGGGAACAGAGATCATCATGTATCTCCTCTTTGTCATTTATTTAGTTTTACAGGGCTACACTCTCCCCCTGGTGAGTACATTTACACTATTTTAAAGTTAATTGTATATCACCACACACATATACATTCCAATGTTCACACTAAGTATTACAGATTATATTTCATCCAAAATATGGCCATGACATCATCATGTGGGGTTGCAATACCAAAGGAATTTCAGTTGGGGTTCCCAACTGGTCATAGGTGAGTATTCTAGGGGCCCTCTTAACCCTTTGAGGCCTAGGTGACATAGATGGTTGTTCAAAATTAAGCCCTTCTCCTATATTATCCCCATGGATGTGGTCAGGAACTTCTGTTATTCCACATATCGATTCACTTTCATTACCATCATGGCTTCCAACACTCTCCGGTTCTACCCCGGTGCATGAAGAGGGTATTTTTTCTTGTCCTCCAGGATATGAATCCAATACATGGGTTTTGGATTCCCAAGGTTCACTATCCCAAAAGTAGTATCCTGCTTTGAAGTCATCTTCAATGTCCTCAGCTTCTTTTCTTGGACTCTGAAGGTTAACTTCCTGTGTACCAATGCTTTTAATTTCACTATCTTCCATAGGAAACGTTACATTATTTTCCCATCTAATGTCCTGAGCAATAGGGAGTAGATGTTTTCTATGGTAAGTGACCATATTTCCCTGCCCATTTGCTGGGGCTAATTGGTATACCGGAATGTTAGGGAGCTGTTTCAATACAATAAAAGGAGTGGATTTCCATTTATACTGTAACTTTTGCTTTCGTGGTAACCCCAGAGCTCTAATCAGCACTCTATCTCCAGGCTTTAAGATGTGTTCCTTAATATGTCGATCAAAATATTCTTTATTTCTGTCACACATTTTCTGGGCGGCCCTTTCAGCGAGTTGATAGGCTTCTCGTAATTGTTGACGAAGTTGTTTAACATATTGGCTGTGAGATATCTTTGAACTAGAATTATTGCGAGTTCCTAAACAAATATCTATGGGCAATCTGGCCTCCCGACCAAACATGAGGTAATATGGGGTGTATCCCGTGGTGTCATTTCGAGTGCAATTATATGCATGCACTAAAGGAGCAATATATTTCCGCCAGTTGGATTTTCTTTTAGAGTCTAATGTGCCCAACATGTTTAATAACGTTCTGTTAAATCGCTCAGGCTGAGGGTCTCCTTGGGGATGATAGGGGGTAGTTCGGGATTTGGTTATACCACAGCAATGACACAGTTCTCGAATTACTTTACTCTCAAATTCTCGACCTTGATCTGAATGAATCCTTGCGGGCAAACCGTAATGTACAAAGAATTTCTCCCACAATGTTCTTGCAACAGTTAGGGCAGTCTGGTTCACAGTTACGTAGGCTTGAGCATACCTTGTAAAATGGTCAGTTACTGACCATTACCCCTTTGGATACAGTATTACCCCTTTGGATACAGTATATGTATATAGCATTACTGGTAAATGCTTTCCCAAGCAAGCTAAAGGGGGGAATAAATATTGCTTGGGTGGAGGCACTCTGTTCAATTGAAATAGTAACCTCTTCAGTGTATTATTAGGGTACAAAGGAGGGTTACATTTGCTCTCCTCTCTGTCCGGTATGCTCCAATAACTATATACAGTTACTGCACTGGATGAGGTATCATATTCCAGTACTGCTCCCTATCGGTAGAGTCTCATTTAGACCTTATAAGTCAATGATCAGCTGGCATCTATTGATTCCTCAATTACTGCAATAATTCCCTGTCAAAAGGGTTAATGTGAAGGGGGCCGTTTCAGTATAGTCTATTATACTGCACTTGACTTTACAGGGTGAGTCTGCTGCTGAAGGATAGTTTCTAATGCACTAATCTTTTCAGTGTCAGACAGCGGCTGAAGGGTATTCTCTGATACACAGTTCTATTTCCCTTCAGTGAACTGCCTGTCTATTTCACAGTCTATGTCAGGCAGCCTGTACACTTATCGGATGGGTCTGTTTATTCCTCCCACTTCCCCCTTAGGTCTCAACTCACAGCTCCTGTTGGTCACACTTTCGGGGGCCGCCTCTCTGAAGGCGTCTCTTGGATCAGATTTCCACAGACTGTCCCGTCTGTTCTCCTCAGCAGCTCAGTCAGGGAGATGCAGCACCTTGAACCCCACCGTAGCTCCTTGTCAGGTAAGGTCAATCTCCCGCCTTGCCGCTCCGTCCCGTCACTATCCTCAGCCACCCTCCGCGCTATCTCTTTTCCTCGGGGTGCGTACGGGTGGGCTCCGGTGCCGGACTACACAGCGCCTCCTGTCATAAACCTCAGCCGCACACCGCTCTCCTCAGCGTCTCTGTGTCCTCGCGGCTCTCACTCCCGCTCTCCCTCGAGCTTCCCTCAACGGCTCTCTCAATCCGGGCACATCTCAGTCAGCACGAGAGCTTCTGGAAGATTCAAGCTAATCCTGCTCGGGCCAACGTACCACAGTACCGTCCAACACATTAATGTCCAATATCCCCGTTCTCCACCAACAACCCACAAATATATATATATACAGTACAAGAGTCACATCAAACAATGTGAATATATATCATCTATTTACAAAGGCAGTAATTATATAGTACATAGTTCATATATGTACACAAGCAGTGGATAACTAGATTATATATATATATATAAATATATATAGATACACATATATATACATTCAATGTAAGCCTCAGGGAACAGAGATCATCATGTATCTCCTCTTTGTCATTTATTTAGTTTTACAGGGCTACATCTCATATGACCTCAATGTGTTCCCTGACGCCCTCACACCCATCTAAGTCTACTGCTCTACATGCATGGGGGGACCTGGGTTTGGATCTCGACCCCCCAGGTGCCTCCTAACACCCAAACGATGCTCAAAATGTTCTCTGCCTTTTGCTCGGACATCCTGTCTGGTGTGGATTCCTCCATTCAAACCCTTAGGACTGATCTAGTGAGCATTACAGGCTGCACTGAACATCTTGAAGACAAAATTCAGGTGCTTGTGACATCTCATAACGATCTCCTTACCTCTCAGTCTGAGTTACAAAACGATGTGTCCTCACTACGTGAAAAAGTAGCCGACTTAGAGGACAGATCGAGGAGAAACAATCTCAAGATTAGGGGTGTGCCTGATTCGGTAGCTGCAGCAGAACTGGGAGACTATGTTACAAAATTGTTACAGAAGCTTCTGCCATCAGCATCCCAGCAAGATTTGCTTATTGACCGTGTCCACCGCTTGCCCAAACCGCGAAGTGGATTTTCGTCTAGCTACCCGAGGGACACTTTATTGAGGGTCCACTTTTTTAATATTAAGGAAGATATCCTCAAGGCCGCTAGACAAGCTGAAGATGCTGACACTATGGGAGGCTTACCGATATACCCTGATCTGTCTCAATTTACCCTAGACAAGAGACGGACATTCCGCCCGATTACGACCGCCCGCAGGGATAACGACATCCAATATAGATGGGGATTCCCGGTCAAGCTAATCGTCAGATATGACTCTTCCTCATTTGTAATCTCCACATTTGAAGCCGGAATAAAGCTGCTGGACGACTGGGACATTCATATTCCGCACTCTAAGGCTGCCTCACCAGCCCCTGTGATGGACACCCGAACCCTAGCATAAATGTGTTGTTTGTTTCTTATGATTGATATTCTGAGTTTATTCAGTGGTCCAGCTGATCTTTATAGAGACCTTATGTTCAGTTTATACTAGTTTCACTGTTTATGCTCAGATTTTGTATTCCACTGTTGTATGTCCTCACGGGCTTTTCCGGTTTCCATAGATGATTGTTTCATTTTAGGCACTATGTCCATAGCTGGTTTCATAGTTACTTTTCCCTGTTGGCTGCTACATCTATCTGGGTCATTTCGTAATGCTGGGCACAACTATTGTATTGTATGACGTATTACACGCTAGCAAGTGCCTCAGCTGACCAAGCTGGTTAGTGTGCTGTGTTTGTTGCGTTTGCTAGTTATGTTTTACTTGAAATCTGGTTTATGACAAGAGTGAGACCCTTTAGAGTACACTCCTCCGATGGTTTTTGCTTTGCCACCATGTGTTTTCTGTGGCAAACACTGTGGCCCTGAATATAGGGCTTTTTTTGTTTTTCCCTTCTCTGATTTCCTTTCTCCCATTTCTGCTCCTTTCTCTCCCCTTCCCTCTCTATTCTCCTCTCCCCCTGCAAAGTCCAACTTCATTTCTGAATATACCAAATTTGATCTTGATCTTTTTATCCTTCCCAATGGGTAAGTTCTATTCTTTGAATGTACATGGCCTGAATTCCCCTTGTAAGAGATGCCAAGCCTTAGAAACCTTTCATAAGGAAAGGGCTAGAGTTGTTAGCCTCCAGTAGACGCACTTCCAGGCCTCTGCCCGTTCTTCTCTCCACAATCTCTGTTTCCCGGTTGGTTTCTTTGCAAATGCTCCACTTAAGAGAAACGGAGTAGCTATTTTATTTCACAACACCATTCATTTTGACCTGTACTCTCAAATTGCAGATAAGGAGGGGATGTATTTGATTCTAGTGGGAAAGTTGGAGGATGTTGAGGTTATGCTTGTCACCCCGAACACTAATCAAGTCCCTTTCTTATGTAAGTTGTTTACCACCATTCATGAGGTTCAGAAGGGTAGACTTGTTGTGATGGGTGACTTCAACCTGGTCCCCGACGAAAAACTTCCCATAGTCCATTGCGAGGGTCCCATCCCCACTCTAAATTACGCCATTTATTAGTGAAGTTTGATCTATATGACGCTTGGCGCGTACAATTCTCTACAGTTAAGGACTATACCTTTTTCTCCCATATCCACAACTCAGATTCTCGCATTGATTTGATTGTTGTAGATAAATGGTCCTTACAGCATTCGTCTGGGACGACCATCTCCCCGGTTACATGGTCAGATCATGCAGCGTTGACTTTGCCTAGGAGGAATGGTCCTTCTCAGTTATTTCCTCGACCTTGGAGACTGCCGGAGTATATCTTGAAATCTCCGGAATCATCCTCTATTTTTGCTGATGCTCTGTCTATGTATTTAGCAATTAGCTCCCCTTTGGATACGTTTATTCCTGTACATTGGTGCGCCTTGAAAGCGGTTCTGCGGGGTGTCATTATCCAAACGGGGGCTAGATTGAAGAGACAATACTTGTCTCAACAGGAGGCTTTGGAGACACAACTCCTTCAGGCAGAATCTCTCAATAGATCCCAACCCTCACGCCATTTGAAACGCGAAATAGTTTTCGATTAGGAACCAGCTTCAAAAATTGTTTTTTAATCGCATGTAACAAGCTTACGCTGAACTTCAACAGAAATACAATTCCTTAAGTAATAAATCAGGTAAATTCTTAGCTCACAAGTTACGATTACATCAAACTAGAGATAGGATCAAATTCCTTCATGCTTCAGATGGGCGGAAGTTGTTGAATCCGTCAGATATAGCGAATGCCTTTGCTAAATTTTTAGATGACTTGCAGTTTCCTCAGTTGTCCTTAAGTGAGGTGGATTCCCTTAGTGTACCCTGGTCTTCAGAAGAAATAGCGTTGGTCATTAAATCCTTGCCATTGGTGAAGGCCCCTGGTCCGGATGGATTTGCTAACTCCTTCTACAAACAATACACCTCAGATCTCATCCCGTCACTCTCTGCTCTCTATAACCATGTTACTGAGTACGGTTCTCTCCCAGAGGAACTGTTACATGCTCGTATTGTTACAATCCCCAAACCTGGAAAGGATCCTTCTTTCTGTCAAAATTACAGACTGATCGCTCTGCTCAACACGGATCTAAAAAAAATTTCAAAACTAATTGCGAATAGGTTGTCTCCCCTTATTCCTAGTTTGATCCATCCGGACCAGGTAGGTTTTGTGGGAGGACGTCAGGCTTCAGATAATATGAGGAGAGTATTTGACCTAGCCGAATATATCTCCCATAAGGGGGAGGAGGCAATCTTCCTCTCCCTAGACGCTGAGAAAGCATTTGATAGGCTGTATTGGGGCTTTCTCTATGGTACTCTATCCAAATTTAGCTCCCCTACCGCTGTTGTATTTAGTAATAGTTTTACATCTTCACCTTTTAATATCTCTAACGGAACCAGACAAGGGTGCCCCTTGTCTCCTCTTATGTATATTTTAGCAATAGAACCCCTTGCAATGGCGATACGCCAAGCCTCTACCTTCCTGGGTATAAGCGTGGGATCTTCTCTCCATAAGATCAGTTTATTTGCTAACGACCTCCTCCTATTCGTGACGAAACCGACAACTGTACTACCGGCCCTCCATGAGATTATAGACCACTTTAGCGCAGCATCATTCTATAAGCTGAACACGTACAAAACAAAGGCTCTACCGTTTAATTTGGATTCTGAGAAGCTTTCTGCTATTCAACTCCACTATTAATACAACTGGAAGAAGGACTTTCTTGTCTATCTAGGTATTAATATCCCTAATTCCCTGTCTACTGTAATGGAAATTAAATACACGCCGATGCTATTTCAGATAAATTCCTTATGTAAATTATGGTTTAGTTTGGAAATATCTTGGTTTGGCAGAATTGCTGCTTTTAAAATGTCGATCTTGCCACGGCTAATGTACCTCTTCCGAGCAATCCCCTACATAGTTCCCCTAAAAATTGTAAGTCGGATTCACTCATTAATTTTGAATTATATCTGGAGGAACAAACCACCTCGCATTGCATATAGGCGCTTAACTAGGCCGAGGAAATTAGGAGGACTGAACGTCCCTGACTTACGAAAATATCAATATGCCTGTATTGTGGCCCAATTGAGCGACTGGTCTCAACCTGCGGGCAGGAAACAGTGGGTGAATTTAAAGAGACATCTGTACGCTCACACTCCCTTACTTGACCTCCTGTGGATCCCGTCCCAACAGAGACACACTTCATGCGTCACCTCACATACTATTGCTGACTCCCTCACCACGTGGGATTCCCTAGTGGTGTCCTCTAAATCTGTATTTCTCCCTTCCCGAAAGCTCTCTCTAATTGCCCTCTCAAGATTGATTCCAGACCTAACTCTTACTAAATGGATTTCTAGTGGTATTGATACCATCTCTGTGTTGGTACACGGCACAGCAAATACCCCCGTTTGCTGTCCTACAGCGGCAATACCATCTCCCCGCAGGGGAATTGTATTCATATAATCGTATTGTACATGGGCTATACTGCTCCTTTCCGATCTTCAGGTCCAATACTTTTACCTTCTCCCAATATATTGGCGAAACTCGCATTGAGTAATTGCAAAGGCTCCATTAAGTTCTGGTTCTTTGGTGCCCAGGAGATAGGTTGGGGTGACAAAACTAATATTCAACTTAAATGGGAGATGGATTTAGGATGCTCCTTTTCACAGCAGCAGTGGGAGTCGATCTTTCTCTCATCTCATAAGATGTCTAAATGTAACAATCACATAGAAATGCACTTTAAATTACTGCATGGCCTCTACTTTACCCCTGTCAAATTACACAGAATCTGGCCTACAGTTTCCAATCTATGTTGGAGGAATTGCTCAATGATAGCTATTCAACCACCCTTTGTTCCTCCCACGGCTTCGTGGGACCTCAATGTGGTCTTGACCTTTCTCCAGTCAGATTGGTTTGAACCCATACATAGGGTAGATTTAAAATACCTAATAGACACTTTTCATATATTTTGGTCATGCCCAAAATACGCAGATTGTGAAGGGAGATATTTATACTTGCGCTTGACTGTTCTCCACACACCTCTTTGGGAATCGCCCGCATTAGCGCTATTACATGTTTACTCAAATTATATCGCACCTGGGGATCGATATGTGTTAGGTCATATTTTCATTGCTACTAGAGCTGCAATAGCTCAAGATTGGAAGAACTCTTCCACGCCCTCACGCCTTATCATTATCCGGAAAATACATCATTCTTTTCAGATGGAGACCATGGGTCTACCGTATTCTTCTAGATCTAATTACTCGCTGGTTAAGTGGTCCCATTGGCAGGAGTATTCGACCTCAATTGATGGGACTAATTTGTTTTTTGGTTCGGGTTAACCATACAAAGGGGGGTATATGAGTGATTTTGTGTCTTGAAACGTCTGCTTGTGGTTCTCTCCTGCCCTCCAGATATGCTTCCATCACGATTGCAATATACTGTATTTGTAAGTTTTCTAATTACATTCATGTATGTGTTTTCTTTTGTATTTGGACTTGGTTCCCCCTCCCCTACCCCTCTCTATGCCCTCTTTCTTTTTTTCTGTATCCCTCTCCCCCTTCTGTGTTAAACGGAACAAAACTTCTAATAAAAATGATCATGTTAAAAAAAAAAAATCACGTGAATGCACATATCCTTTATGATAGTTTGTTTTGTACTGGGAAAAGATGGAACATGAGATCATTAATTTCATTTTCTATTACAGGTTGAGTCTCCCTTATCCAAAATGGAGTATTTTGGATATGGGATTTTTCCGTATTTTGGAATAATTGCATACCATAATGAGATATCATGGTGATGGGACCTAAGTCTAAGCACAGAATGCATTTATGTTTCATATACACCTTATACACACAGCCTGAAGGTCATTTTAGCCAATATTTTTTATAACTTTGTGCATTAAACAAAGTTTGTGTACATTCACACAATTCATATATGTTTCATATACACCTTATATACACAGCCTGAAGGTAATTTATTACAATATTTTTAATAACTTTGTGTATTAAACAAAGTTTGTTTACATTGTGCCATCAGAAAACAAAGGTTTCACTATCTCACTCTCACTCAAAAAAATCCTTATTTCAGAATATTCCATATTTCGGAATATTTGGATATGGGATACTCAACCTGTACTGAAGCAGTATTGTTTGCTGTATAAATATGATAAGGGCAGTGTGAACACAATGTTGCAACAATGTTAAACAAACAAAGAAAATCTAGTGCACATCTAAAGGGAACTTATAAACCTGAAAAAAAAATATTACCGTATGGCAGTCAAAAAAATGTATTAAAAAAAGTGTCTCAATAAGAGATGTGTAGAAGTTGAAACGATAACAGTTGCTTTGTAAACTTATCTGCCCGAGGAAAAAGGCTCAGAACAATGTGCCCACTTAACATAGTAAAGAGCAGCTGGCACGTCTACCAATAGGATTGCTAAATGAGGTGACACGCCCCAACCCCTCCCATTCGATCTCTTATCCCTTTGCAGTTTGATCTGGGCTAATAAAGGAAAACAAGTGGTAACCCCTTCACTGCCAGAATGGCGATCAATGCAAAGAGGACACAAAATCCACAGAAAGTGTACCAAGCCACCACCAACAAAAACACTTATTTTAATACAATATACTTATTTATACACATGCAGGTGACAAATGGTGATTTATACTAGGTTGCATCAATTCTAGTTTCAGCTTTTTCCATCTGAATGTTGACATGATGATGCCTCTTAGAGCTGTGCTTCTCAAATGCAGTCCTCCTCGTCACGCACTAATAAGGTTTTCTACAGTATATCTCATTGCTGCAGCTCAGGTGTATTCCTTACTGACTGACACGTTTTCAAAGATCCACAGGTGGTTCTAATTATTTCACTTGTGATTCTGAGATGAGACCTGGAAGATATGTACTGTTATGCTGGGTACACATCTGAAGATATATCTGCAGATCAATTGATCTGTAGATATATCTAAAGCCAGATCGGGCAGTGTGCTGTGCATACACACTGTCCGAGCCGTCAGGGACTGACGTCATGAACTCAGCGGGCGTGTACACACGCCCACCCAGTTCAGCTGTCAGTCTCCGCCGGCTGCTGCAGCTTGTGTATGGCCAGTTGGCTGACAGCCCGTACACACACACACCGACGTGCCAATATATCTAACAACGGACCCGCGATATATCGGCTGTTCAATAGAACAGCCGCTGTATCAGCCAGTGTGTACCCAGCTTTAGTGTGTCCCGAGGACTGGATTTGGGAAGCACTGGATTAGAGTGAATATACATTGGTGCAGAGTTTCCCAATCTTGGTTCTCAAGGATATCTATGCTTGAGCAACTGACTGAGGAACTAAGAAAGGGCCTAATTCAGACTGGATTGTTGCGGCTCGTGCACCCCGGCAGGCCCAGTGAGATGCTAAAAGCATCTCAGGGCTGCGATCGACTCTGCCTGATTGACAGGCAGAGGCGGTCGCGGGGTGGGTGGGGGCGTGCCAACGGCATTAGAACGTCGATGGTGGGGCGCGGTCCATAGAACGCAGGCGTGTCCGGACCATTGTGGGGACGGGCCACGGCGGCTGCGTGACATCACACACAGCCACTGCGATCCGGATACAGCTAGTCTGCGCAGCCAGGGAGCTACTTGGTGGGTGCAAAAGCATCGCCACCGTTCGAGGCTTTCGCACTCCTGCGGGGGGTGCAGGTCCTGACATGCGGGGCGGAGTAGTCCTGTGCTGGGCGTCCCCCCGCATGTCAGAGTAAAGCACAACTACGATCAGATCTGAATCACCCCCTAAGTCTCCTGGGCTTAAGTCACTAGTGTATTTATAATGGGTGCATTGTGTGCAGTGCACACGGGCCCCTGAGTCCAGGGGGGCCCACACCGCACACGCTGCACCCATTTTTTTTAATACTCACCCCTCCGGAGACCAGCACCGAAGTCAGCAGCACAGTTAAAACACCTTGAAAATGGCACTGAGGCCAGTTTCATGGAGTTCTGCACATGCACAGCGGAAAAATCACTGGGAAAATCATCACTGAGCCATTTTCCCGGTGATTGCACATGCACAGTAGAGTCTAAGCCCTCTAATGGTCAGACTCTCCAGCTACCGGCAGAGAGGAGGGGGCACAAATGGAGGAGGCTGCACATGGGCCTCCTCTTCTCTTAAACCACCCCTGGCTTAAGCCTAGATATTCTTATAATCAGGACTGTTAGGATGCCTTAAGGACAGGAGACAATCCGTTTGCCAGCTGTCGGGATCCCGGTAGTCAGGATACTGACGCCGGCCAGATTCCCCACTTAGGTGGTGGTCCACGCCACCACCCGATGGGGAATATATTCGGTCACCACCGGGCCCGCAGTGTGGCGAGCACAGCATGGTGAGTGCAGCAAGCCCACAAGGGTACACGCTACGCTCGCCACTGGTATTCTGGCTGTCGGGATCCCAGACGGGATATCATACTGAATCCTTAAGACCTAGGGGGAGATGTATTACATACATCCCAACGTGACCCTTTCCAGGAAGGACAAATGCTCTGCTCTTGGACTTCCCTTTTAATTTATGATTGCCACGTCCTGTGTTGAACTAGTTAATTGATAAGAAGGTGTTTCAACATGGCTGTTTGCAGCTAATTGAATTGGCCCCAAGACCATACCTCCTAACATGACCCTCTTCAGGAGGGACACAATGGTCTGCTTCTGGATTTTTCTTTTAATTTAAGATTGCTGGCACCTGTGTTGAATAGGTTAATGGATAACGAAGGTGTTTCAGCACAGGTGATGGCAATCATAAATTTAGAGGGAAGTCCAATAACAGAGCATTTTCTCCCTCCTGGAAAGGGTCTTGTTGGGAGGTATGGTATTATTGCGGCATGGATCATGCCACTATAGTAATTGCTGCTTCATCTCATTATTGAGGCAGAGCAGGAAACTACACCGACGAGGTGTATTAACATCTTGTCTGCAGGAGCGGGTGAGTGAAAACTCCCTCCACCGGTGAGTGCTGATGGCTGTGTCTCTTCTCCTTGGCCAGCTCCAGTCAGAGGCGGATTTAGACCTCATGGGGCCCTAAGCAGGACATTAATTTGGGGCCCCCTTTCCTCAAACAGTCCTCAGTGTGCCCCCCCCCCCATCAAATTGTACCCTGGTCGGGGTATGCTCCCCAATCTGCCACCTGCCCGATTATAACAGGTGGATGGTAGTTGTATTAGTGAACTTAAAATACACCCTTTAGGCACTGCACACAAGCAATACCCTCCCAATTCCATGATCTGTCGGTGAGCCCCCTTGGGACCTGCCAGCCCTTGCAGCTGCTTTGGTTGTCTAGTGGTAAATCCGCTACCGCATGATGGTGAGTTTGGTGACTTAATTGTCAGACCTCGTATATTGGAGTCACACTAAAGGTACTGATATATAGTCAATACAGTCACTGACTGAGGGGTGCAATAATGGATATTGTGTGAATTGATTATATAACAGTGCCTCACTGACTGTAGCAGGCATCTCCAATACATGGTAGAACTTAAAACAGAGTATAATAGCATATTCATATATCACCAGTCAGTGAATGTTATGCAAAATTTAAAATATACTATATAATAAAGTTACTGGAAGACCTAGTGTTTTTTTCTGTGCATATCCCGACTCCTCTCTCTAAGCATCTGATGTCATACACACATCTCATGAGTGGTCACACTCACAGTACTGTAGGACTGAGACTCAGGTGTGCGCTGGAGTCAGCACCCAACAGTTGTCTAATCACTGACAGCCTGCCCAGCTCTCTGACAATTTCGGTGAAGCTTGTGGTCCGCCAGAAATACCCTTAATACAGCCCTGTCGGCAGGCCCCTTGGGACCAACAGGGCCCTAATCAGCTGTTTTGGTTGCCTTGTGGTAAATCCTCCTCTGGCTCCAGTGCGCTACTCTTGCAAGATCTCTCATGCAGCCAGAGGCGTCACCGGGTGTGGTGACACCCGGTGCGCGCCCCTGATCTCCTGCCGCGATCGTGGCAAAAAAGGGGCATGGCCTTGTACTTAGGGGGTGTGGCTTCATGGGGATCCCGTAATCGTCACTCTGGGGGCGTGCCCAGCATCTCTGGGGATGCTGGGCTTCCCCCAGAGCCAGTCTCCGTCCGCTGTCGGCTCCTCTTCTGTGACAGGAGCCGGGTGCTGTAGGAGACTTTCTCACTGCAGCACCTGGTTCCTGTCAGTGCGGAGGAGCTGACATTTGGTGTCACCCTCCTCCAGGCGTCACACCCGGGTGCGGGCCGCACCCTCCGCACCCGCCTTGTGACGCCACTGCATGCAGCACAGAGTCGGCAGTTACAACAGCCAGGGACAGAACTGTCTCTGTTGTGGAGATAGAGCAACAACACCTGCTGCAGCTGTCGGAACGGTCAGTGCAGCTGACCGTTAATACATTGCCCTGCATATTGGCGTGCTATCTTTTAGATAGCATCGCCTGTATTGACAAGGGTGCTACCTTGCATACTCCGCTGCAGTCATACGTGGTGGGGATACCTCTTCCCCCCATATCAACTATTCATATATCTACCTTTTAGTTTTGGAACCAATGCATTGTGTATTTTATGAGCTCATTGAAACTTCTAGGGCATTGGACAACATTTGTATTAATTAACTTTTTTTAAGTGTGAGATGTGAAAAGTTAAAGGACTATTAAAGGCTGGTGGTAGGGTGTTCGGTGTCCCCCTGCTAACTATAAATTTGTGCTTTACTACAAATATGTTCACTTGACTTGTCTCTTTACAATGTATCATATTTTGAAATGTGACGTGCCAGAGTGACCAAAGGGTGGTAGCAGGAGAGACAGAAGGGTGCTGGCTGGGGAAACAGGGTGCTTGCCGGAGAGACAGAAAGGATGCTGGCTGGAGAGACAGAAGGGTGCTGTCTGGGGAGACAGGGTGCTTGCTGGAGAGACAGAAGGGATGCTGGCTGGAGAGACAGATGGGTGCTGGCTGGAGAGACACGGTGCTTGCTGGAAAGACAGAAAGGATGCTGGCTGGAGAGACAGAAGGGTGCTGGCTGGGGGACAGGGTGCTTGCTGGAGAGACAGAAAGGATGCTGTCTCTGGAGAGACAGAAAGGATGCTGGCTGGAGAGACAGAAAGGATGCTGGCTGGAGAGACAGTAGGGATGCTGGCTGGAGAGACAGAAGTGTGCTGGCTGGTGAGATAGGGGGCTTGCTGCAGAGACGGAAAGGATGCTGTCTCTGGAGAGACAGAAAGGATGCTGGCTGGAGAGACAGAAAGGTGCTGGCTGGGGAGACGTTGCTTGCTGGAGAGACAGAAAGGATGCTGTCTCTGGAGAGGCGAAAGGATGCTGTCTCTGGAGAGACAAAAGGATGCTGGCTGGAGAGACAGAAAGGATACTGGCTGGAGAGACAGAAAGGATACTGGCTGGAGAGACAGAAAGGATGCTGGCTGGAGAGACAGAAAGGATACTGGCTGGAGAGACAGAAAGGATACTGGCTGGAGAGACAGAAAGGATACTGGCTGGAGAGACAGAAAGGATGCTGGCTGGAGAGACAGAAAGGATGCTGGCTGGAAAGACAGTAGGGATGCTGGCTGGAGAGACAGAAGGGTGCTGGCTGGGGAGATAGTGGGCTTGCTGGAGAGACAGAAAGGATGCTGGCTGGAGAGACAGAAGGGATGCTGGCTGGAGAGACAGAAAGGATGCTGGCTGGAGAGACAGAAGGGATGCTGGCTGGAGAGACAGAAACGATGCTGGCTGGAGAGACAGAAAGGATGCTGGCTGGAGAGACAGAAGGGATGCTGGCTGGAGAGACAGAAAGGATGCTGGCTGGAGAGACAGAAAGGATGCTGGCTGGAGAGACAGAAGGGATGCTGGCTGGAGAGACAGAAGGGATGCTGGCTGGAGAGACAGAAAAGGATGCTGGCTGGAGAGACAGAAGGGATGCTGGCTGGAGAGACAGAAGGGATGCTGGCTGGAGAGACAGAAAGGATGCTGGCTGGAGAGACAGATGGGATGCTGGCTGGAGAGACAGAAAAGGATGCTGGCTGGAGAGACAGAAGGGATGCTGGCTGGAGAGACAGAAGGGATGCTGGCTGGAGAGACAGAAGGGATGCTGGCTGGAGAGACAGAAGGGATGCTGGCTGGAAAGACAGAAATTATGCTGGCTGTAGAAACAGAAAGGATGCTGGCTGGAGAGACAGAAAGGATGCTGGCTGGAGAGACAGAAGGGATGCTGGCTGGAGAGACAGAAACGATGCTGGCTGGAGAGACAGAAATAATGCTGGCTGGAGAGACAGAAAGGATGCTGGCTGGAGAGACAGAAAGGATGCTGGCTGGAGAGACAGAAAGGATGCTGGCTGGAGAGACAGAAAGGATGCTGGCTGGAGAGACAGAAGGGATGCTGGCTGGAGAGACAGAAAGGATGCTGGCTGGAGAGACAGAAAGGATGCTGGTTGGAGAGACAGAAATGATGCTGGCTGGAGAGACAGAAGGGATGCTGGCTGGAGAGACAGAAAACTGGCTGTTGAGGCAGAAGAGGGAAGATGCCCCTGTATGATAACTGGCAGGCAGATAGTGCAAACATTACATCATTTACAATCATAATGTAAATGCTGCAACAAATATCTCTGAATTTCTATTACCATATAGTTTCCAAGTATTGTTGCAAGTACTATTTACAGTGCAGGGGGACACCTGGGGGGAAATCCGCTCCCCTCCCTTTTTGTTTTCTGTTTGCTGTGACCCACTCCCTTTTATGCACCTGAAAAGTGCTGCCAGATTAATTGAGCATCTTTCACTATGGGGATAATTCAGACCTGATCGCTGCTATGCGTTTTCGCACAGCGGACGATTATGTCTAAACTGCATATGCATATATACCACAATGCACAGGTGCTTCGCACGGGTACAAAGTGGATCGCCGCTAATCGATGGGTTTGTGTGACGGATCCGTTCGCACGGGCGATCGCAGGGAGATTGACAGGAAGAAGGCATTTGTGGGTGTCAACTGACCATTTTCAGGGTGTGTCTGGATAAATGCAGGCGTGTCCATGCATTTGCAGGGAGGGTTCCTGATGTCACATCCGGTCCCGGACAGGCTGATGTGATCGCAGCGGCTGAGTAAGTCCTGGGCTGTGCAGAGATTGCACAAGATCTGGTTATACAGCTCTGCTACACAGGCGTTCTCACACTTGCACAGCTAAAATACACTCCCCCTGTAGGTTGCGACTATCTGTTTGCAGCAGTGCAAAAATCGCTTCCTAGCGATCAGGTCTGAATTAGGCCCTACGTTTGCAATCATAATACATTATAGGCAAAATGATTTGTATATATGCAAATAATTTTTCATATAAGCCATTATGATTGTAAGTGATGTAACGTCTGCACTATCTGCCTGCGTGGTTGACATACAGCATTTAATGAATGCTGATTAGCATATAGCAAGTATTATAAACAAAAAAATATATTAAAAAAAATTATATACTCTCTCTAATCCTAAAAGTTTGTGATATAAAGTGGCATATTCTGTAAGAAGAATAACCAATAACTCAAAGGAAAGGAGTCAGTAAAGGTGCCCATACACAACTACTTTTGGGCGATTTCATCCAATGCCGAAGTTTCAGGCCGATAAATCAGATGAAAACGGGCAAATTGCATGTGCTTTACTTCTGATCCGACCTGATGCGGGGTCACGTGAGCATTGGATCGGAGCCCCTAGATTGGAAGTACTGCACTGAAGATATCTCGGATCCCGCAGGCTGGGATCACATACGATACATCATATGGAAAAGGTCCGCATATGATGTATCGTATGCGATCCTGCCGCTCGGGAAGCTGCCAAGGGAAATCTTATGTGACTTCTCCCTCAGAGAAGTTGCATAAGTGTATGGGCACCTTTAAGGAGATGAGGCTGTGACAGAGCGGAGGAGGTTGGTGGTCAGTGAGCACAATTTAGGGGAGGGGACCCCGGGGGATCAATGATGCTACTGTGCTGCCTCAGCCTGCCAGTAAGGCAGTATGACAGGAGTGGTATGGCAGCAACAGTGGAGAGCCAGCTGCCAGCAGAATGGGGGAGGCGCCCCCTCCAACCCAGCGCCCTCTTCCAATGCTTACTACACAGCGCTGGCCCAGGACTGATATTACTGCTAATAAAGGGCAACTATTTCTCAATCCAAATCAGCCACCTGACATAGGGGGGTAAATTTATCAAGCAGAGTTTTTTGGGTGGATTTGAGGAAAGTGACTTTGCTTTCCAAGCGGCCCATTTATTCTTAGACATTTGCAGCATATTACAAGAATACACAGTACAAATATTAAGTATCAACCAAATGTATGACGGAGGGACTGCCGAAATAGGACACGTACTCTTCCAGACAGGGCCTGACTGGGACTAAAAAATAGGCCCTGAAATTTTAAGCACACAGCATCTGGTTCCTGGCATAGACTCCTCCCCTTACTATTCCTGATTCCTCCTACTTCTTAGTCTATCCTCTTACAAATGTTATTAATATTATACCAACATACAAGTGTACATCATTCTCTGTATTAAAACATACACAGCATAGCTCATCCTGCAGGGAATTTAAACATGTGCCATAGTCAGATATTTGGTATATGGTTGGTTCTGTTAGGTAAAGCTGGTACTTCATTGGTGTAGATCACACACAAAGAAAAGGGAAGGTACCTGTGTAAAACAAAGCAGATCCGTAACTACACATTTTTGTGCCCTGCCTAGATAAAGAGAATTTAAACAGGGCGTGTGGTCTCACTGGGAAGGGGCGTGACCACACAATAGTACCCCAAATTATTCCACACAGTAGTGCCCCTTATTCATGTTACCACATACAGTTGTGCCCATTAACATTTACACCACACAGTAGAACCCATTCAGATTATGAGACACAGAGCCAATTCACAATATGCCACACAGAGTCCATTCACATTATGCCACACAGTAGCAGTGGCCCTTACAGCACATTATGCTATGCAGTTGTAGTGCCCCTTATACATTAGGCCACACAGTAATGCCCCTTACACATTATGCCACACAGTAATGCCCCTTACATATTAAGCCATACAGTAATGCCCTTTACAAATTATGCCATGTAGTAGCAGTGACGTGCAGTCAGGGTAGAAATGGGAGCCGCACCTGTCATACTACAGTATACTCCAGAATTTTCACTATTAAAACAATTAAAATAATACAAAAAAATTATATTTAGAGCTTAAAATATCATCTCTGTATTATTCTATTAATGTTTCTTATCAAAACTCACCAACAAATCATATATATATGTGTGTAAATCTGGCTCGGATACTAGCCAGTGCCTCCCCAGCCACTGACATCACCACACCTCACTGCGCAGCAGTAGTGCCCCTGCCCCTTATAACACATTATGCCACACAATAGTAGTTCCCCTTGGGATGCGGTTACAATCCCGATGGGCGGGATCTTGGCGCATCAGATACCGATGGCGGAATCCTGACACAGTGCCAACATCGGAATCCGAAAGGGGACAGGACACCGACACCAGAATCCCAATCGTAGAGATAATGGGGCAGGTAAATACTATGCCGAGGATGGAGGGGCTAAATTTAGGGTTATAGTGCTATGCCGCGGGGATGGGGGGGGACCGGTTAGTTTAGGGTGTGGGAAGGGGGTTTAGGGTCTAGGCACCACCAGTGGGGGGGGGAGTAGATCACTTACCGTACACTGTCGGGATTTCGACTGTTGGGATGCTGCTGCCGGTCTCCTGACCACCGGCATCCCGACAGACGGTATTTCATACACAACCAGTGCTCCTAACTCATTATGAGTAACATATAGAACTGTCCCTTGTAACATTATGCCACACAGTAATGCCCCTTACACATTATGTCACATTTTGCCCCCCCCCCACCACCATGTGTCCCTCCAGCAGTATCTCAGTCCCTATGTGAACCAATAGGAGCTCGCAGACTAGCAGCCAATCAGACGCCATTGCTACAGCATCTCCTGATTGGGTGCCACTCACATGACTGCCTGCCGGTGCTCCAACTGTAATCAGATAGCAGCCTAGCACCAAATTCACGCCGCTGTCAAGTCAGGTCCCCCCTTGAAGGCCCTGGCAATTGGCCCTTTTGTGTGGTGATTTTGCAGTGTGTCGGGTTCGAATGTGGCGCTTTGGTAGCCATTTTGCTATAATAAATATAGCGTTTGCAACATAGGCGTGCACAGCACATTTTATTAGGGGGTGCACCGTCGGAGGGGTGTGTCTAGCACCGCCTTTTGGGTATTTCTAGCACCAGCTATTGATGGTCAACACAATATAAATATCCACCCTTGTACCAATCCTAATAATGCAGCTACATTGTCAGATGTTGTGGTGTGCACCAAACAAACACCCCTGATGGCACTCACTGCAATTCCACTGCTCCTCCATAGCCTGGTCTGGCTCCCCCTCTCTTTCCCCTGCAAGCTGCAGCAGCTTACTTACAAGTCAGTCACTCACTGACACTGACAGTTGCAGACTAGTACTGCTGCTGCTGGAAAAACGAGTGACATGTCAATGCTGCTGCCAACCGCCTGCCAGTATTGAATTTGTTTTCCTAAGAGGAACGCTGGCTGCATGCTGATCCTCATCAGTGGCTGGCGTTGGCATAGCATAGAAGGAGAGAGGTGGGCGTGTGACGGGTGGGCGTGCGAGCAGCATGACGTCATCATGTCACATCACACTGTTTTTGTACATGGAGGTGGAGCTGGGAGTTTGAAAGCCAGTGGCAGTGGCACCCTTGATTAACCCAGGCGTCCGGTCAGTAATGCAGTCCTGACAGGGTGCAGCGCAGAGGGGACAGTAATCAACCTGCTCAGCGATCGCTGCATCAGGCATGTGAGGTCGGGATGCCAGACATTAGGGGGTGCCTGTGCGCACCAGGAATCCCCCCTGCGCACACCTATGGTTTGCAACCATCCAAAACACTTATATGAAAAGCATCAATTTAACCAAAATCACTGTTTAAATTGACTACAAGGACTGTAGAACAAATCTACACAAAAATTCAACAGTATATTACCAGGAAAGATGAGTTATTTTCACATAAGGCCAATAAGAAAAGATAACCCCACCTCCCATATTATTTTTTCTAGGTTTATCTCTGTTTAAATGGAAATGTATCATTATGCTCACAAGAACACTGGGGGTCATTCCGAGTTGTTCGCTCGCAAGCTGCTTTTAGCAGCTTTGCACACGCTAAGCCGCCGCCTACTGGGAGTGAATCTTAGCTTATCAAAATTGCGAACGAAAGATTCGCAATATTGCGAAAAGACTTCTCTGTGCAGTTTCTGAGTAGCTCGAGACTTACTCTGCAAGTGCGATCAGTTCAGTGCTTGTCATTCCTGGTTTGACGTCACAAACACACCCAGCGTTCGCCCAGACACTCCTCCGTTTCTCCAGCCACTCCCGCGTTTTTCCTAGAAACGGTAGCGTTTTCTCACACACACCCATAAAACGGCCAGTTTCCGCCCAGAAACACCCACTTCCTGTCAATCACATTACGATCACCAGAACGAAGAAAAAAACCTCGTAATGCCGTGAGTAAAATTCCTAACTGCATAGCAAATTTACTTGGCGCAGTCGCACTGCGGACATTGCGCATGAGCGACTAATCGCTCCGTTGCGAGAAAAAAATAACGAGCGAACAACTCGGAATGACCCCCACAATGTATGGGAGAAGCTGGGACAGCAGTGGCTGGATGCTGTGCTATGTAACTCCACTGGAAAGTGCCCATGTGTTTGTTGTCTGTAACAGTGGTGGGCAACAAGCCCTAACCCACATCACAAAAACCTCTCCCGCTCTCTGCAGCTGCCATGTTTGGTTGCCTGTGCCCGATGCTGACTTATTCCTTTCACACATGACCACAAAATTGTAAGCACTCCTGTTTGTAAGCTCTGTCTGAAATATATACAGCTATAAACTGTGTGTGTCATCCTTTATAAACCACTACTGTACAGTATTATGCAATATCCTTCTGCTAGACAAATAATCCCAAAAATAACATGTATTCTAATTTTCTTTTGGAAGTGTGTAACTGTATCACGTGCACGTTTTGTGTGTGCTAGGCTTCCCAACTGTCAGTAAATTTACTGGCAGATATCAGTAATTAGGCAAGGTTTCTAACTGTGAAATAGCCCTGTTGCAGACTGTCGAAAGTCTAGTGCACAGGTTCTCAAACTCGGTCCTCAGGACCCCACACAGTGCATGTTTTGCAGGTCTCCTCACAGAATCACAAGGAAGTCATTAGCACCACCTGTGGACCTTTTAAAATGTGTCAGTGAGTAATTAATACACCTGTGCACTTGCTGGGTTACCTGCAAAACATGCACTGTGTGGGGTCCTGAGGACCGAGTTTGAGAACCACTGGTCTAGTGTATATGAATAAGGAAGTTAGAATGGAAAGCAATTATTTTACTGACATACGGGATCCTGGCGGTCAATATACCGACGCCAGAATCCCGAGGGAGAACGCAATACCGGCGTCAGGATACAGACGCTGATCGGGATGCTGGTGCCACTTTACCGACAGCCGGCATCCTAAACGTCCTTAGATCGGGACGCACTGACGTTCTGACGCAGGGGGGGGGGGGGGGTTAGGATCCCATTAGAATATATAAAGGTGTCTGTGTTGACAGTTCACTGTAGTTCTGAGTTCTTGTAGTCACAGTGATCTCTCCATGCATTGTATTGTATAGGGTTAAAGTGTCACTGAGAATCTAGCTGTTGTTTCCCAACCAGTAAGTCATAAGGAAACATTTGTTGGTCAATAACCAGACTGGAGGTGTCACAATAATTTAAAGCATATTTGCCTACCTGACCCTCTCCATGAGGGAGAAAATGCTCTGTTCCTGGACTTTCCTGGTAATGTATGATTGCCATCACCTGTGGTGAGCTAGTTAATTGATAAGAAAGGTGTTTCACCACAGGTGATGGCAATCATACATTACCACCAGGAAAGTCCAGGAACAGAGCATTTTCTCCCTCATGGAGAGGGTCAGGTAGGCAAGTATGGTGAAAATATATATTTTTTTTAAATGAGTGATGTCAGGCTTGGATCCACCACTATCAGTAAAATGTTGATTCGACTATTTACCAATATCAGCCATTAGGAACTAGTATACCTGAAGAGGGCTTTATGTGAGAGGCTGTGAAACAATCATGTGATGTTCACTTTAGGCCTAATTCAGATCTGATCGCAGCAGCAATTTTCTTAGCAAATGGGCAAAACCATGTGCACTGCAGGAGGGGGGGGGGGGAGGGGCCAGATATAACATGTGCAGAGAGAGTTACATTTGGGTGGGGGGTGTTCAAACTGAAATCTAAATTGCAGTGTAAAAATAAAGCAGCCAGTATTTACCCTGCACAGAAACAATATAACCCACCCAAATCTAACTCTCTCTGCATATGTTATATCTGCTACACCTCATACTTGACTACTATTGAAAACGCATTTCAGGGAGATGTGAAAGTAACACCTATCATTGCGGACGAGTACTGCTACATCTTAGAGGCGTGTCATAAAAATGACTTACATCCAAATGTAAATGAGCCCCAAAGTTATTAAGATCTACTTGTTGAAGAAAATACACTGATATTGGTGTATTGTGTTTTACAACAGGTTCCATATACTGGAAAAAGGGAGAGAGAGAAGGCTCTTTTGTGGGCGCACTCTTTAGAAAATGAGGAAAATTCCTATGACATGTGAAAGGAAATAATTAAAACATGGTTTTTAATGTTAACGTTTAAAACGAAAATACCCATATAGTTGATCCATATGAAATAAAGATGATTGAAATTTTAAAATGTTCTGGTCTGTTTAATCACAAAGTGTGATTGGAATGGTTGTAGACATTTCATCGTCTTACCCCCATTTCCCCTGACCAGTACAGAATATCTATATTAATGGGACCGAGGAGTGGTCATAAAGAATTATATGATAAGTACGTCCCAAAAGGGCTACTTAGATTCAGAAATTAGTGGTCACCTGCATTCAAAAAGACCTGACTTTATAACGTGAGCCACAATATTTGGTCGTAAGCCTCAAATAAGACAGAATATAATGGAAGTAAGAGTTAGTGGTGATACTGCTGTTGGCGTCGCAACTCACATAGAAAGGGAAATGATCCCTGCTCTACAACACCAGGTATTCGCAGGAAGTCTCCTCTCCCGGTACTAACCCGGCCCAACGCTGTTTGGCTTCCAAGATCGGACGAGATCGGGCATTGGCAGCGTGGTATGATAGTAGAGAATTTATATGATAGTACACCAATGAGAGTGCACCTATATATGAAATAAGAGAAGGAAAGAAGAGTGTGGAGACAGTTTAGAAGGCGAAGAAGAGAGATGAATGAGTAAAGTAAATTATGTGGATCTGCTTTCTACGTTAGGCACGGCTCATCAAATCCCACATCTGTGGTATTGAGCTCCGTGGATCATAGATGAGAGTCCACGGAAGAATAGTAAAGCATGGGCAAGAGATACAATATCTGTGAGTTTGTTTAAATTGTCTGACAAAAAGACAGCACAAAAAAACAATCAGAGATTGGGTTAAAAATCTGATGGATAATACATTAATTGTCTGTGTCACCAGAGAGATTTAGCCATGAACAGTAAATACTGGCATTAGCCCATGAGGAAAAGAAGAAGAAAAAGAAAGAATTGCTTTCTATTATTTGAATCCTTGGCATGTTATTCAGACTGGGTAGACAATGCAATCATGGTATTTAAGCATCAATTTGTAAAATCTCATTACTAATCATGATACATTCCTGAACTGAGTGTGGAGATTCATTTAGGTTTGAAAAATCAAGTATAATGAATCCCACAGATTAAGCCAGGAAGACAGTGGTATTGTCAGTAACAGAGAAGGCACTGAAATTAACAGTGAATGAACAAAATTCTATAACAATATACTGGTCTCTGCTGATGTAGAATCAGGCAAACAGTATGAGATATTTAACAAATATGAAAAAGTTATTATATATGTGTGTACAGCTGCTGTTTGGAAAATAGAGTTTATAGCAGCAATCTGTATGTGTACTACACAAGTCTGGTAGAATATGTGCTGCAATACAACATATTGTCAAAACACACATATAATGTTACTGTCTGTGTGTATTGTGCACAAGACAGTAGTGGGCTTACGATCACCAGGATTGTAGAGATCAAAGTGGGCAAGTCAGGGCATCTTCAGGTACCGAATGCAGGAGCCAAGAGTTTACTCCATGTGTGGTCCCCTCCGTGGAAGACGCGTTTCGCCCTGGCGGGCTTGTTCACCCGGAAGTGAATTTCAAATCATCTTTATTTCATATGGATCAACTATATGGGTATTTTCGTTTTAAACGTTAACATTAAAAACCATGTTTTAATTATTTCCTTTCACATGTCATAGGAATTTTCCTCATTTTCTGAAGAGTGCGCCCACACAAGAGCCTTCTCTCTCTCCCTTTTTCCAGTACATGTACTCTCTGGCTCTGGGCGCACCACCACTAAGGACAACGTTATCTATCTAAGTTAAAAACAGGTGTTTTTTTCTTTTCTTTCCAATTTTGGAGTATCTATTTGTCCGTTTTTGGTTCTCTCGTATCAATACTGTATTAATTTGACAGGTGCCCGATCGCCCCCTGTCTAGTCATAGGTTCCATATACTGTAAGTGGCCACGAGAAACCTTATTTAAAATGCATGTAGCCATAGGGATCATTGTGCCTTATACCCAGTGCAGGGAAATGGCACTGATGATCTCATTTGAATGTATATACAGGTTGAGTATCCCATATCCAAATATTCCGAAATACGGAATATTCCGAAATACTGACTTTTTTGAGTGAGAGTGAGATAGTGAAACCTTTGTTTTTTGATGGCTCAATGTACACAAACTTTGTTTAATACACAAAGTTATTAAAAATATTGTATTACATGACCTTCAGGCTGTGTGTATAAGGTGTATATGAAACATAAATGAATTGTGTGAATGTACACATACTTTGTTTAATGCACAAAGTTATAAAAAAATATTGGCTAAAATGACCTTCAGGCTGTGTGTATAAGGTGTATATGAAACATAAATGCATTCTGTGCTTAGATTTAGGTCCCATCACCATGATATCTCATTATGATATGCAATTATTCCAAAATACGGAAAAATCCCATATCCAAAATATCTCTGGTCCCAAGCATTTTGGATAAGGGAGACTCAACCTGTATATCTTTTGATTTCTTTTTTTCCCCAAGAATGTAACATCTACATGATCGGGATAAGGTACAATCAGGGAGATTGTTGGTCTATTCAGGGAGTGAGGGAGATTGCTACTATTTCAGGGAGTCTCCTGCAAAATGAGGGAGACTAGGCAACTATGCTACACCTGCAGTGCACATGGTTTTGCTCATTAGCTAACAAATTTGCTGCCGCTATCAGATCTGAATTAGGCCGTTTGTCTCATGTGATACTACCTTCAGACTTACTATACATGCTGTTGAAGTAAAAAAAAATATTACATAAAGAGAACATACAAACTACACACATTATGAGTCGCTATACTTGCAAATACGCGCAGTGAGCACAGCAACACATGGTAACACCCGCATTTACAAGGACATGCCACGGAGATGGATTCAACACTTATTTTATGCAGTACATAATTGTGGTGGTATCAAGCGCCAGACATCATGATGATTTAGAATTGTATATAATGAAGTGGTGTCATGTATGTGTATTATTTGAACGAAACCAGATAGACCGGCCATGTTTACTATTGAAGCAACCAGATTTATGTGTAGATTCATTTGATGCTTGTTGTGAAGTTGTGGGACATTGCAGCGGATAATTATGATTACATGTATGAAAGCTAAAAAAAAAATCACTCTTATTAGAACAGGTAATGAACAGGAAACTCAGGCCAGCCCCTTTGGACGTCCCCAAGGCTGAACCTGTTCAGCATATACAAAGGGACTGGTGACTCATCGTGAACCCCTCCCACAGAAACTAGATAACACATTGATCACACAGGAAGTTAGTGGCTGTAAGGTCTGAGACGATGATGGACTTGCTGGCAGATCAGTTCCTGTATTTACTTACTGAGAGAGAGAGACATAAGATGCATTGGAGGGAATGGTAATTGTATCGCTGGCCTGTAACTGAAACTGTATGTAATGGCATGTAACTGTATGTAACTTTATGTATTAACTGCTTACTGTGTGAGTTGTAATCATGCAACTATAGGTATACTGTACTTTGTAATATATATTGAATCCATATACATCAATGAGCTTTGGAACTCAGATAATGTGTGGGTGCATTGTTTTCTCTTATGGGATGCAGTGTTTTGCGATGTATAGCGCACATTCATGGGATATGGTAATAAGAGATGCAGGCATTTACAATATATATTAGAGCATTTTAAATATTTGTGAGAAATCAATTTGGCATTCTTAGATGGGGGCTCGTCCGGGATATCACGTTCTTAATGATGCACTGTACATTATGAACGCGACGCTGTGGTCGATCAGCTTGTGATGGACGCATCCTAAAAGCTGAGAAAATCATATCCATGTGTATTGTTGTGTTATTAGTAAGACGCTGATATGAAATTCAAGGGACAATGTGTTTCTCAAAATATTTAAGATGCTAAAATGTATATTTATTGTTGCAAAACAAGGTTCAAATAAGTCATATTGTGTTTGATTCAGCTTGGATTGTTTATCTGTTAAGTAGGTTTAAAAGTTGCTGCATAGCCTTGATATAGTTTTTTTTTTACTCAGGCCTAAAATAACTTCTGGTGCTTGTATGGTGTGTGATTTCTTTGTGACAAAGGAAGCCGCATGGTCTGTCCTCCATTTTGGACTAACCACATGGCCTGTCCACCATTTTGTGTAACCCTCATGGATGTGGAAGGGGGAGGAGCAGCGGCCATATTGGGAAGGTCATTTTCTAAAGGGCTGATTTTCACTGTTCAGAATAATCAGCTTTCCTTGGTCACATCAAACACCATTTATGAGTTACCAATGCATTTATTTAACCCATGCCATAGTCAATTACAAATAGTTTCAGCTGGGCCTAGTGAGAGTTAATAGATGAATACTTGATGTAAGAATTACACACAGATATAAACAAAGTTTCTTTCTTTTCCCTCCAGGATTTAGTTAAATCTGCTTGCTAGTTTAGGATAGCCATTGAAATGTTAATTAACCTGTCCCACTACCCTCTTGAACAGGCATATGAACCTCTGATATGCAAATTAGAAGCACTGAATGGGTAAGGTGTCTCATAGGAGACCAGTGAATGGTATATTATATATATTATTATTATAATTATGTGTGTGTTTATATCAGTGTATGTTCTGCAAGATAGCTATCCAATCTGAATCATATTATTTAAATTATTGATTATTGCTAGATTCATTATAGATCTGTGTGAAATAGGATACATTTGTTGCTATATAGTTAAAACTGAAATAACAGTATTTTAAGGAAGTAAGCGTAAAGACACAAACGCAGGTCTGCATAAAAGTTTATTACAGAACAAGTTGTGTCTAGTGGGCAATAGTAATTAGTATTGTTCACATTTATACTTAGAGCTGTGTGATTTGTTTTATTGCAGACACAGGGTTTTGTACACGTGTCTCGGACAAAGTAAAGGACTGCGCACGCAGCGTAAGAAACACGCACGGTCGCGTGTTTGCGCAAAGTGCGTAAGAATGTGGGCGCTGAGTACAAATTATTAGAGATGAGCGGGTTCGGTTTCTCTGAATCCGAACCCGCCCGAACTTCATGTTTTTTTACACGGGTCCGAGCGACTCGGATCTTCCCGCCTTGCTCGGTTAACCCGAGCGCGCCCGAACGTCATCATCACGCTGTCGGATTCTCGCGAGGCTCGGATTCTATCGCGAGACTCGGATTCTATATAAGGAGCCGCGCGTCGCGGCCATTTTCACACGTGCATTGAGATTGATAGGGAGAGGACGTGGCTGGCGTCCTCTCCGTTTAGAAATTAAAATAGATAGGAGAGTGAGAGTGAGACACTTCATTTACTTACTGGAGCTTAGGAGGAGTTATACTAGTGACTGATGACCAGTGACCTGACCCACCAGTGCAGTTTTATAATTTATTATTATTTAATAATCCGTTCTGTTCTTGTTCTCTGCCTGAAAAAAACGATACACAGTGACTCAGTCACACTCACATACCATATCTGTGCTCAGCCCAGTGTGCTGCATCATCTATGTATAATATCTGACTGTGCTCACACAGCTTAATTGTGGGGGAGACTGGGGAGCAGTTATAGGTTATAGCAGGAGCCAGGAGTACATATTAAACAGTGCACACTTTTGCTGCCAGAGTGCCACTGCCAGTGTGACTGACCACTGACCACTGTGACCAGTGACCTGACCACACTGACCACCAGTATAGTATATTGTGATTGTCTGCCTGAAAAAGTACACTCGTCGTGTGACTTGTGTGGTGTTTTTTTATTCTATAAAAATTAAAAAACTCATTCTGCTGACAGACAGTGTCCAGCAGGTCCCTCATTATATAATATATACCTGTCCGGCTGCAGTAGTGATATATATATATTTTTAATATCATTATTTATCATCCAGTCTATACTAGCAGCAGACACAGTACGGTAGTTCATGGCTGTAGCTACCTCTGTGTCGGTACTCGGCAGTCCATCCATAATTGTATACCACCTACCAGTGTTTTTTTTTTTCTTTCTTCTTTATACATACTACATCTCATTATCATCCAGTCTATATTAGCAGCAGACACAGTACAGTACGGTAGTCCACGGCTGTAGCTACCTCTGTGTCGGCACTCGGCAGTCCATCCATAATTGTATACCACCTACCCGTGGTTTTTTTTTCTTTCTTCTTTATACATACTACATCTCATTATCATACAGTCTATATTAGCAGCAGACACAGTACAGTACGGTAGTCCACGGCTGTAGCTACCTCTGTGTCGGCACTCGGCAGTCCATCCATAATTGTATACCACCTACCCGTGGTTTTTTTTTCTTTCTTCTTTATACATACTACATCTCATTATCATCCAGTCTATATTAGCAGCAGACACAGTACAGTACGGTAGTCCACGGCTGTAGCTATCTCTGTGTCGGCACTCGGCAGTCCATCCATAATTGTATACCACCTACCCGTGGTTTTTTTTCTTTCTTCTTTATACATACTACATCTCATTATCAACCAGTCTATATTAGCAGCAGACACAGTACGGTAGTCCACGGCTGTAGCTACCTCTGTGTCGGCACTCGGCAGTCCATCCATAATTGTATACCACCTACCCGTGGTTTTTTTTTCTTTCTTCTTTATACATACTACATCTCATTATCATCCAGTCTATATTAGCAGCAGACACAGTACAGTACGGTAGTCCACGGCTGTAGCTACCTCTGTGTCGGCACTCGGCAGTCCATCCATAATTGTATACCACCTACCCGTGGTTTTTTTTTTTTCTTCTTTATACATACTACATCTCATTATCAACCAGTCTATATTAGCAGCAGACACAGTACGGTAGTTCACGGCTGTAGCTACCTCTGTGTCGGCACTCGGCAGTCCATCCATAATTGTATACCACCTACCCGTGGTTTTTTTTTCTTTCTTCTTTATACATACTACATCTCATTATCATCCAGTCTATATTAGCAGCAGACACAGTACAGTACGGTAGTCCACGGCTGTAGCTACCTCTGTGTCGGCACTCGGCAGTCCATCCATAATTGTATACCACCTACCCGTGGTTTTTTTTTCTTTCTTCTTTATACATACTACATCTCATTATCATCCAGTCTATATTAGCAGCAGACACAGTACAGTACGGTAGTCCACGGCTGTAGCTACCTCTGTGTCGGCACTCGGCAGTCCATCCATAATTGTATACCACCTACCCGTGGTTTTTCTTTTTCTTTCTTCTTTATACATACTACATCTCATTATCAACCAGTCTATATTAGCAGCAGACACAGTACGGTAGTTCACGGCTGTAGCTACCTCTGTGTCGGCACTCGGCAGTCCATCCATAATTGTATACCACCTACCCGTGGTTTTTTTTTTTTTCTTCTTTATACATACTACATCTCATTATCATCCAGTCTGTATTAGCAGCAGACACAGTACAGTGTGGTAGTCCACGGCTGTAGCTACCTCTGTGTCGGCACTCGGCAGTCCATCCATAATTGTATACTAGTATCCATCTCCATTGTTTACCTGAGGTGCCTTTTAGTTGTGCCTATTAAAATATGGAGAACAAAAATGTTGAGGTTCCAAAATTAGGGAAAGATCAAGATCCACTTCCACCTCGTGCTGAAGCTGCTGCCACTAGTCATGGCCGAGACGATGAAATGCCAGCAACGTCGTCTGCCAAGGCCGATGCCCAATGTCATAGTACAGAGCATGTCAAATCCAAAACACCAAATATCAGTAAAAAAAGGACTCCAAAACCTAAAATAAAATTGTCGGAGGAGAAGCGTAAACTTGCCAATATGCCATTTACCACACGGAGTGGCAAGGAACGGCTGAGGCCCTGGCCTATGTTCATGGCTAGTGGTTCAGCTTCACATGAGGATGGAAGCACTCAGCCTCTCGCTAGAAAACTGAAAAGACTCAAGCTGGCAAAAGCACTGCAAAGAACTGTGCACTCTTCGAAATCCCAAATCCACAAGGAGAGTCCAATTGTGTCGGTTGCGATGCCTGACCTTCCCAACACTGGACGTGAAGAGCATGCGCCTTCCACCATTTGCACGCCCCCTGCAAGTGCTGGAAGGAGCACCCGCAGTCCAGTTCCTGATAGTCAGATTGAAGATGTCAGTGTTGAAGTACACCAGGATGAGGAGGATATGGGTGTTGCTGGCGCTGGGGAGGAAATTGACCAGGAGGATTCTGATGGTGAGGTGGTTTGTTTAAGTCAGGCACCCGGGGAGACACCTGTTGTCCGTGGGAGGAATATGGCCACTGACATGCCTGGTGAAAATACCAAAAAAATCAGCTCTTCGGTGTGGAAGTATTTCAACAGAAATGCGGACAACAGGTGTCAAGCCGTGTGTTGCCTTTGTCAAGCTGTAATAAGTAGGGGTAAGGACGTTAACCACCTCGGAACATCCTCCCTTATACGTCACCTGCAGCGCATTCATAATAAGTCAGTGACAAGTTCAAAAACTTTGGGCGACAGCGGAAGCAGTCCACTGACCAGTAAATCCCTTCCTCTTGTAACCAAGCTCACGCAAACCACCCCACCAACTCCCTCAGTGTCAATTTCCTCCTTCCCCAGGAATGCCAATAGTCCTGCAGGCCATGTCACTGGCAATTCTGACGAGTCCTCTCCTGCCTGGGATTCCTCCGATGCATCCTTGCGTGTAACGCCTACTGCTGCTGGCGCTGCTGTTGTTGCTGCTGGGAGTCGATGGTCATCCCAGAGGGGAAGTCGTAAGCCCACTTGTACTACTTCCAGTAAGCAATTGACTGTTCAACAGTCCTTTGCGAGGAAGATGAAATATCACAGCAGTCATCCTACTGCAAAGCGGATAACTGAGGCCTTGGCATCCTGGGTGGTGAGAAACGTGGTTCCGGTATCCATCATTACTGCAGAGCCAACTAGAGACTTGTTGGAGGTACTGTGTCCCCGGTACCAAATACCATCTATGTTCCATTTCTCTAGGCAGGCGATACCGAAAATGTACACAGACCTCAGAAAAAGAGTCACCAGTGTCCTAAAAAATGCAGCTGTACCCAATGTCCACTTAACCACGGACATGTGGACAAGTGGAGCAGGGCAGGGTCAGGACTATATGACTGTGACAGCCCACTGGGTAGATGTATGGACTCCCGCCGCAAGAACAGCAGCGGCGGCACCAGTAGCAGCATCTCGCAAACGCCAACTCTTTCCTAGGCAGGCTACGCTTTGTATCACCGCTTTCCAGAATACGCACACAGCTAAAAACCTCTTACGGCAACTGAGGAAGATCATCGCGGAATGGCTTACCCCAATTGGACTCTCCTGTGGATTTGTGGCATCGGACAACGCCAGCAATATTGTGTGTGCATTAAATATGGGCAAATTCCAGCACGTCCCATGTTTTGCACATACCTTGAATTTGGTGGTGCAGAATTATTTAAAAAACGAGAGGGGCGTGCAAGAGATGCTGTCGGTGGCCAGAAGAATTGCGGGACACTTTCGGCGTACAGGCACCACGTACAGAAGACTGGAGCACCACCAAAAACTACTGAACCTGCCCTGCCATCATCTGAAGCAAGAAGTGGTAACGAGGTGGAATTCAACCCTCTATATGCTTCAGAGGTTGGAGGAGCAGCAAAAGGCCATTCAAGCCTATACAATTGAGCACGATATAGGAGGTGGAATGCACCTGTATCAAGCGCAGTGGAGAATGATTTCAACGTTGTGCAAGGTTCTGATGCCCTTTGAACTTGCCACACGTGAAGTCAGTTCAGACACTGCCAGCCTGAGTCAGGTCATTCCCCTCATCAGGCTTTTGCAGAAGAAGCTGGAGACATTGAAGGAGGAGCTAACACGGAGCGATTCCGCTAGGCATGTGGGACTTGTGGATGGAGCCCTTAATTCGCTTAACAAGGATTCACGGGTGGTCAATCTGTTGAAATCAGAGCACTACATTTTGGCCACCGTGCTCGATCCTAGATTTAAAACCTACCTTGGATCTCTCTTTCCGGCAGACACAAGTCTGCTGGGGTTGAAAGACCTGCTGGTGAGAAAATTGTCAAGTCAAGCGGAACGCGACCTGTCAACATCTCCTCCTTCACATTCTCCCGCAACTGGGGGTGCGAGGAAAAGGCTCAGAATTCCGAGCCCACCCGCTGGCGGTGATGCAGGGCAGTCTGGAGCGACTGCTGATGCTGACATCTGGTCCGGACTGAAGGACCTGACAACGATTACGGACATGTCGTCTACTGTCACTGCATATGATTCTCTCAACATTGAAATGGTGGAGGATTATATGAGTGACCGCATCCAAGTAGGCACGTCACACAGTCCGTACTTATACTGGCAGGAAAAAGAGGCAATTTGGAGGCCCTTGCACAAACTGGCTTTATTCTACCTAAGTTGCCCTCCCACAAGTGTGTACTCCGAAAGAGTGTTTAGTGCCGCCGCTCACCTTGTCAGCAATCGGCGTACGAGGTTACATCCAGAAAATGTGGAGAAGATGATGTTCATTAAAATGAATTATAATCAATTCCTCCGCGGAGACATTGACCAGCAGCAATTGCCTCCACAAAGTACACAGGGAGCTGAGATGGTGGATTCCAGTGGGGACGAATTGATAATCTGTGAGGAGCGGGATGTACACGGTGATATATCGGAGGATGATGATGAGGTGGACATCTTGCCTCTGTAGAGCCAGTTTGTGCAAGGAGAGATTAATTGCTTCTTTTTTGGTGGGGGTCCAAACCAACCCGTCATATCAGTCACAGTCGTGTGGCAGACCCTGTCACTGAAATGATGGGTTGGTTAAAGTGTGCATGTCCTGTTTATACAACATAAGGGTGGGTGGGAGGGCCCAAGGACAATTCCATCTTGCACCTCTTTTTTCTTTAATTTTTCTTTGCGTCATGTGTTGTTTGGGGAGGGTTTTTTGGAAGGGCCATCCTGCGTGACACTGCAGTGCCACTCCTAGATGGGCCCGGTGTTTGTGTTGGCCACTAGGGTCGCTTATCTTACTCACACAGCTACCTCATTGCGCCTCTTTTTTTCTTTGCGTCATGTGCTGTTTGGGGAGGGTTTTTTGGAAGGGACATCCTGCGTGACACTGCAGTGACACTCCTAGATGGGCCCGGTGTTTGTGTCGGCCACTAGGGTCGCTTATCTTACTCACACAGCTACCTCATTGCGCCTCTTTTTTTCTTTGCGTCATGTGCTGTTTGGGGAGGGTTTTTTGGAAGGGCCATCCTGCGTGACACTGCAGTGCCACTCCTAGATGGGCCCGGTGTTTGTGTCGGCCACTAGGGTCGCTTATCTTACTCACACAGCTACCTCATTGCGCCTCTTTTTTTCTTTGCGTCATGTGCTGTTTGGGGAGGGTTTTTTGGAAGGGACATCCTGCGTGACACTGCAGTGACACTCCTAGATGGGCCCGGTGTTTGTGTCGGCCACTAGGGTCGCTTATCTTACTCACACAGCTACCTCATTGCGCCTCTTTTTTTCTTTGCGTCATGTGCTGTTTGGGGAGGGTTTTTTGGAAGGGCCATCCTGCGTGACACTGCAGTGCCACTCCTAGATGGGCCCGGTGTTTGTGTCGGCCACTAGGGTCGCTTATCTTACTCACACAGCTACCTCATTGCGCCTCTTTTTTTCTTTGCGTCATGTGCTGTTTGGGGAGGGTTTTTTGGAAGGGACATCCTGCGTGACACTGCAGTGACACTCCTAGATGGGCCCGGTGTTTGTGTCGGCCACTAGGGTCGCTTATCTTACTCACACAGCTACCTCATTGCGCCTCTTTTTTTCTTTGCGTCATGTGCTGTTTGGGGAGGGTTTTTTGGAAGGGCCATCCTGCGTGACACTGCAGTGCCACTCCTAGATGGGCCCGGTGTTTGTGTCGGCCACTAGGGTCGCTTATCTTACTCACACAGCTATCTCATTGCGCCTCTTTTTTTCTTTGCGTCATGTGCTGTTTGGGGAGGGTTTTTTGGAAGGGACATCCTGCGTGACACTGCAGTGACACTCCTAGATGGGCCCGGTGTTTGTGTCGGCCACTAGGGTCGCTTATCTTACTCACACAGCTACCTCATTGCGCCTCTTTTTTTCTTTGCGTCATGTGCTGTTTGGGGAGGGTTTTTTGGAAGGGACATCCTGCGTGACACTGCAGTGACACTCCTAGATGGGCCCGGTGTTTGTGTCGGCCACTAGGGTCGCTGAGCTTAGTCATCCAGCGACCTCGGTGCAAATTTTAGGACTAAAAATAATATTGTGAGGTGTGAGGTATTCAGAATAGACTGAAAATGAGTGGAAATGATGGTTTTTGAGGTTAATAATACTTTGGGATCAAAATGACCCCCAAATTCTATGATTTAAGCTGTTTTTTAGGTTTTTTGGAAAAAAACACCCGAATCCAAAACACACCCGAATCCGACAAAAAAAATTCGGTTAGGTTTTGCCAAAACGCGGTCGAACCCAAAACACGGCCGCGGAACCGAACCCAAAACCAAAACACAAAACCCGAAAAATTTCCGGCGCTCATCTCTACAAATTATACAATAGTGTCGTTTAGTTCAAAGGTGGGATAGTAGACATTTAATACAATAGCACATAACTATCAGATTTCAAAAGCAGGTTACTCTAAATTTAGTTTAAAAACTGTATTTCCTCTGGGGTAAAGCTGCCTATCTGAATGAATCCAAATTTTCTGTACAGAAAAACAAAGTGTATTTGAGTGAGCGAACGTAGGAGTGAGTGGATATTTGAACCCCGGGAAATCGGGATCCCATCGTGTGGTACATCAAGTAAGAGGAGGCTTGGTGGCGTGAAGTGGCTGACTCACGTTAGTATAAGGTTTAATACGCAAATTGTGAGGTGATTTGCAAAGGAGTGTGATAGTGCATAAGTATTGCGAAGTATTGAAGTAAAAAGGTTTTTGTATTACGCTCCGGGCTGAGGGTCACAGTTTGTACATTGACCCGTGGTCGTACGGCAGATAGGTAACAAGTACCTATATGCTGTGCGATTGGACCGCGCGTTTGTGGGTGCGATATATACAGCGCAACTTGATACCACTTTACGAACTTTTGCGTAAAATCGCGGTATCATTAGCGCTGTGTAGAGCATACGCAAGCGTGATTTGTGTATAAGTGTATAGGGAGTTTTCGCTGGTCTCTCTCAGGAAAATTTCCAGCGGTGTATATTCACTGGAATAGGTAAGTCACTCCTAAACACTTCCAGTGAATAGAAACCAGATAGGGACTCACTGGGTTCGCGGTGGTCACTATTGGAGTGAGTCGTGGTACTCGGCGGAGAAGGAGTGGGTGAAAGCGCTCTAAGAACTTTCACCGTCTATTCGTATTGTGCATTGGGGATTGCGTAAAAAGGAAAAAGTCAGCGATGGGATCCAATTGCACAAGCGGTGGACGTTTTGCAGCCAGGGTTCAGGTTGAAGAGCCGCAGCCCAAGGGGTCAGCGAGGTTTGTTATGTGTGGTAAATATGGATCACACACGGAAGACTTTTTGTCTGAATGGGTACGTATGACTGACAAAGATAGTGTACCATTCCCTAGGGTGGGCAGCTTTGAACCAGAGGTATTGCAGAACTTTACGATAAGAATATGTCTGATAAAATCCCGAAAACAAAGGGTCAGACATACAAATTGTTTAAACCTGTGACAGCAAGTGGGGTTGGTGAGTTTGATCCTAAGGTATTACAGGTGGTATGTTTAACCAAAGTCATATAAGACAAGAATGGAAATATAAGAACTGTTTGAACTTGTAGCAACAATAAATAAGTAGGAAGAAAAAAAGAGAATGCAAGTACACCGCCTTATGTAGATGTGGAAGCAGTTACGGCAAGCATACAAACTATAGAAAATAATAAAAATATGAAAAATATGACTGTAACCTATATATGTACTAATGAATGTTGAAGTTTTATTTAGGAGGAGAAGGTGACCTGATCGTTTTCAGCCATTTCTCATGCACCCAGAGGAGTATCCAACCGGTAAAAGAAGAGCAGTAGCCTGTGGGGGAAGTGGCTGAGACCAGTGGAACAGGTAAGTATGGTATCATTCGTGTACATAACCCAAAAATAAAACAAAAACAAAAAAATCAAGAGTAACGTCAGAAATGGAGAAAAACCTGTCCGCACATTAGTATTTGCCAGTAGGAAAGCGGACAGAGACAAGGTAACCCCAGGGTATTTCTTTCAGTTACCATATAAGAAGTATTCATTCCTAGTAATGCTCCTAGTAAAGATGAGCTTGGAAATGTTTGTTGGACCATGTACAGACCCTTAATACGGGATGAGAAGGATTGAATGAAATACTTTACATGACCTAGAAGCTTGTTAAACTTTTTTTTTGTTTTTGTCTCTTGCAGAAATAGAAAACTCTCCATCTGGATAAGACCACTGGTAAACACTAATTCGGCAAATGGGAGATGGCTGTCTCTGTGCAAATGGACGGGCTCAATAAGGCATTGAGTGTCAGGGTGCAGACTTCTTTGCAAAATTGGAAAGGGGTCACAGTAGCTAATCTTAGATAGTGTGCTATTGAACATCACAAGAATAGTGTTAGGTGCAGAGAACAACAGGTGGAGAGGTTGAGGACGGTAAGTATACTGGCACATACAGGAAAGACCCATCAGTCCAAACCCCAGATCCCTAATTGTCAATAATATGTTACACTTGTAGGAAGGAAGGGCATTTTGCCAGAGATTGTAGGCGTAGTAGGACACATAGTCAATATAGATCCCCTAGACAGAAAACACAAGCCACATTATTAAACACATAGACGGGACCAAGGGACATATAGTAAGGAATCATAAGCCATATAGAAAACACAGATTCGGCTAATGGGAAGAACGAAATAAATGCAACATTACCCTTTGACAAAACTTGAAGACTAATGTCGCATTCTGCTGTTCTAGATGCATGTCCATCACAGGTAGAGGAAATTATCTCACAGATACCGGGTTCCCTATGAATAGGATGGACAGGACACTGGATTGATGGCTGGGATAGTCCCAGTAGAGATAAGACACACAGAAAAAATTTTTAAGGAGTATAGAGCAAGTAGAGAATCACTTCCCCATAGTGCCCAATTCAGTTGTCAAATTTTTATAAAATCTTCTCCACCTCTACAAACTCATCTGTCACCAACCTCTATTCTGTTTCTCTACAGTTTTCCTCTTCATCTTTTGCATTCACACAGGGTGGTACAATACCTGGACCCAAGTACAGTTCAAACTCCACATGCCTAGGTCCTTCAGAGTTCTGCCCAAACCCAGTATATCTCAACAGCACGATGACACCAGTATTACTGCAGTGTGTCTTGTCATGCACAAAGGGTGGAGAATGGGAATACTGGTGAAGGGAAATTTTGTATAGACACTGATATGCCTGTTGGTGAATGGCAAACCTGACATTTTCTTTTTCATTTTCTCCTTCTTTCTCTCCTCTAGAGATGTTTCTTTTCTTTCTCTCCTCTAGAGATGTTTCTTTTTTCTTTTTTCTTTTTTTTTTTTGAGTTATGCTCATGGTACTCTACATTGCAAACACACGATAGAAAATTAAAATGAAAAAAAAATTGTGTTCCCTGCAGGAAGAGGCAGTCTGGAGGTCAAAGGGGTATGGCCAGGAGTCCCCAGGACTGTGGGCAGGTGGACACGGTAAGCCAGTAGCCCCCAGAGCATACCTTCCAAGTCTAGCTGAGGTGGCACACGGTCTGACTCATCTAGGCAAAGAGGGTAGGTGCAGGCTGATGAGAGTCTACTGGTGTGCACCAGGATTCTATTCTCATGCAGGTAAGAGAGCAACGACCTGTCTTACTTGCTTGAGGAAGAATATTGGTAAAGCAATACCAACAGAGCCATCCCATATCCCTCCTGCAGACGGATCTTTTCAGGAAATACAAATCGACTTCGTACAGTTAACACCCTTTAGGAATTATTGTTATGTATTGGTGTGCACTGATGTTTTCTCAAACTGGGTAGAGGCATTTCCTGCCGCCACGGATGCTGCTGTGTTTACCACAAAGAAAAATTGCGCAGAAATTTGTGTGTAGATAATGGTACCCCTAGAAGTAGGAGCAAAGCTTGAAATTGTACTATTGTGATCATAGATACTGCCACTAGTATTATGTAGCTTCGGAACCACTCCCAGATCTTCACTTAACGAATCACCCTCTTCGAAATTTGTTTTGGTTTTGGTATTTGTGGGGGGTTTTTTGTTGTTTTTGGAAGACAACCTCATGTCATGATTGATCCGCACAATGATCAGAAATACACCAGTGAGGTGACAGTACAGTACTTTATTGAAATGAGCCAGCATTTGAGAACTTGACAAAAGAACTTGAAACTGTTGATTGCTGGTATGCCAAATGCTAACTGTCTTGATTGTGAACCAAGAGACTGTGTGATTGTTCTTACGCTCAGGTTGCCTAATAGACAGGTGGGAAGGACCATACCAAGTTTTGTTGACAACACTAAAGGTCGCCGAAAGAGAGATTTGGGTCCACTCGTCCCACTGCAAGAAGGTCGCTGACCCGGAGAGAACTCGTGACAAAGTAGTTTATTGCTCACATTCATCGAGTTTGTGAACTGTGTGTTCAAAGTGAACAGTGTGTTCCAAGTGAACTGTGTGTTCAAAGAGCAAGGTGGAGAGCAAAGTGAACTGTGTGTTCCAAGTGAACTGTGTGTGCAAAGAGCAAGGCAAAGAGAACCTAGTATCACCAGAGACTCTGTTCCGTGAAGACTGAGAGGCGGCACTGTTGAACACTACCTGAGCGTACTAAAGGATTGCAGAAAGACCAGTCATTGTAATTGATTTGTTATGAAAAAGAGTTGTTTTGTTCTATTTATCTTCTCTCTCTTTCCCGCTGACAAACATTTTCTTTCAGGATATTCTATTTTTGCTAGGTTTTTTTTATGAGAAGTTGAGTGTGGGACTGGAACTGGTTCTGTAGGAAGGAGTGATTTCCTTATAGGATCCCAGGATTAGCTGATCAATTTGTTAAAATCAGAGAAAAATCAAAGGTCTAGTAGTTATGGAGTTCAGAGTTAATCAGGAACAGTCAGACAATGGCTATTCACACATTGCAGATAAAGAGCTCATTAATATATGTGGAAGAAAGGTTTATGAGTGGCTCTCCCCGAACTCCGAAGGTTTATGTTATTTAGGAAGGACACTACTTATAACCCTTGTTCAATGATTGAACAGACCTAGCATACGTTCCAGAAATGGAAACAATGTTCAGAAAATGATAGGAATATGTAGATCATGAAAATTTTGTATGTCACTGTCACGATTTGTTTGTGTCTTCTTCATCTACCCAGCAGAACCTCAATCGAATCCAAACATCAGTGTACAAAGACGTAGGTACATGTATGTGTGAAATGTTCGTCGCAAATCAGACATTATAGGCCAAAACACTGTCCCGGCATACTCTATAGGTTGAATGTTGTCCCACACCCAACCAGTGGTCCCGTGACCACCGAGTGCATATAGAGGATGTCTCGTCCTCCTCCCTGTCTTCCCCAAATATAGTCAAGTGTCTGATTTGCGAAAGGCATACATACTTGTGTCTAGGTCATCGATTATGGTATGAAATATTTTTTTCTTATGTTAATAATTGATGGCAGTTATTGTTTACTGCCAAAGGGTGGACTGTCGAAGTAAAAAAATATTACATAAAGAGAACATACAAACTACACACATTATGAGTCGCTATAATTGCAAATACGCGCAGCAAGCACAGCAATACATGGTAACACCTGCATTTACAAGGACATGCCACAGAGATGGATTCGACACTTATTTCATGCAGTACATAATTGTGGTGGTATCAAGCACCAGACATCATGATGATTTAGAATTGTATATAATGAAGTGGTGTCATGTATGTGTATTATTTGAACGAAACCAGATAGACCAGCCATGTTTACTATTGAAGCAACCAGATTGATGTGTAGATTCATTTGATGCTTGTTGTGAAGTTGTGGGACATTGCAGCGGATAATTATGATTACATGTATGAAAGCTAAAAAAAATCACTCTTATTAGAACAGGTAATGAACAGGAAACTCAGGCCAGCCCTTTTGGACGTCCCCAAGGCTGAACCTGTTCAGCATATACAAAGGGACTGGTGACTCATCGTGAACCCCTCCCCCAGAAACTAGATAACACATTGACCACACAGGAAGTTAGTGGCTGTAAGGTCTGAGACGATGATGGACTTGCTGGCAGATCAGTTCCTGTATTTATTTACTGAGAGAGAGAGACATAAGATGCATTGGAGGGAATGGTAATTGTATCACTGACCTGTAACTGAAACTGTATGTAATGGCATGTAACTGTATGTAACTTTATGTATTAACTGCTTACTGTGTGAGTTGTATTCATGTAACAATAGGTATACTGTACTTTGTAATATATATTGAATCCATATCCTTTTAATAACAAATATATACATCAATGAGCTTTTGTACTCAGATAGTGTGTGGGTGCATTGTTTTCTCTTATGGGATGCAGTGTTTTGCGATGTATAGCGCACATTCATGGGATATGGTAATAAGAGATGCAGACATTTACAATATATATTAGAGCGGGCATTTTAAATATTTGTGAGAAATCAATTTGGCATTCTTAATGCTGTACAACTTTTGTGTTTGTAGTGTGTGGCTAATCAAGGGAACAGCTTCTTAGGCACGTGGGAGAGGGGAGTTTGTGCCCTTCCAAATGAGGCACTCACTTGAAAACATGAGATAACTTTCCCTCCTGAGAACCATCCAACATCAACATTATAGTTTGTGGAGTTTGCACTCCAAGGGCCTATTTGTTATGGGATGTATGTCCATTTTCTGGTTAATTTCCATTCCAGAAGAGGTAAAGTACAGTAAAGACATGTTCATGTAAGTGTAGTACGACTCTCCCCAAACATGCGGTCTAATGAGACTTGGCTGCATTTCTAGATTCACTTCTATGGAGGTGTATGTTTTGTGGGTTCTGCAGCCTGGTGTAAGGTTACATTGTGGCACTGCCAGTGCTGATGAGGATAACACCAGCCGCACTATCCAGCCTCTTCTGATTGGCTGTTTGCATACTCACGCCTGCCGCTGATCATACTTTGTTCATTAGCATTGCAGCTGTATTATGTTGAGGTGTGCCTTCCAGGGCTAATGGAGGAATATGCAATTTGAGCTTATTTTAACTCCACAAATGGTGTGTTTTTCTGCCTAAAAATCTGGTGTATCCATCCCTATGAATGGTACGCATTTTGCGCTTAGTAAACGGGAACAGAGATTGGAGAAGTGTGTAAATGGGTCCCATGCTCACCACAAGTCTCTGAAGAGGTGGAACCTTGCCAATGCTTGTTCCTTGGTGCAAAATATGAACTGATGATGATGGAAATCAGCAGATGGATGCAAATGCCATTGCAGTGTACAGCATCATCATTGCATCCAGGGGTTAAAGTGAGGGGAAATGGGGTGGAACTGAGTTCCACTTGTAATGGTAGGTGGAACTTCCACTTGTAATGGTAGGTGAAGCTAGTTCCAACTCCTCCACAGCCCTTCACAGAAATTCCAGCAAAAAAGCCCACCCACCGCCCACATCAATAGATGATGCAGGCGGAACTAGTGACACTAATGAGCTGCAGCCACCTCCACCTTCCTCAGGTCCTGGTGGCTCCATGGTCCTCCTACATCTGTGGCTCGCCCCTCCTGGAACTCACACATGCTGTGTATGTCAGACATCATTCATTCTCTCCTCTGCTCCCAGCGGCTTCCTTTTCCTGCACAGCATATATGAAGTCATGCTGTCACTGCTGTAGAAGTGAAGAAGAACCACAAAGAGGAGCAGGCTCTGTGCATGCTGTAGACAAAATTAGAGGGAACTAAAGGGACACAAAGAGTCAGGGAAGCTGCTGGAGGGATACAGGGCATTGAGCTGCTAGAGGTACACAGGTGGTGAGCTGCTGGAGTCACAGAGGCAGGGGTGTGTGTAAGGGGCATACTTTGGGCGATATGTGTTTAAGGGGAATTACTGTGGGCATTATGCGTAAGGGGCATTACTACTGTGGTCATTATGTGTAAGGGGCACTACGACTGTGGGCATTATGTGTATAAGCAGCACAGCTGCTGTGGGACTTATGTGTAAGTGGCACTACTACTGTGAGAAATGTGTATAAGGAGTAACACTGTGTAGTGTCATGTGAATAAGGAGAACTACTGAGTGATGTAACGTGAATAAGGGGCACAACTATGTGGTGAAATGTGAATCAGGGGTATTACATGCTATATAATGTGAATAGTATTGAGCTACTGTGTGGCATCATTTAAATTTGGGATACTATTGTGTGACCACAACCCTTCCTTGTGAGACCACTGTCCCTTTATAAAGTATTGAAGGTAGGGCACAAATTTATAGTTTGCGGGAGGGTGCCGTAAACCCTAGCACTGCCCTGGCTCAGCCTAAAGGTGGGGAAGAGGGTGTGGTTAGGTGGCGGGGGAATTGAGTTCCACCACCGCTCCAGGACCACTTTAAGCCCTGTTTGCGTCCACCTCTAAATCAGGCCCTGATTGCATCTGATTCCATCCCATTGATAATATTACTATCAGCATAGGCGGATCCAGGGGGGGGCGGCGCAATTCGGGCGCATGCCCCCCCCCCCCCCCCTGTCATTTCTGATTTCTTTTTTGTTTCAAAAGGAGAAAAGCAGCAGCACTACTGCTATTTCCGTCAGTCAGATTTGATAAAAGAACCGGCAGGCACTAGGACCCGCCGCTGCTCTAACAGCAAGTCCATGTGGTAACCAATGGGGAGGCCACCTGCTCACACCGCAACCTATCTCCCCCACTGCCAGCCGGCCAGAGTCCAGCCCAGGCGCAGGGTTCAAATACCAGCATTGAGTAAGACTGTTACTTATGACGGTGCAGAAAGCTTCATTAGCCCTCACTGCACCGCACAGTTTCCCAGCGCTTCCTCCTCCACTCCCTTTACCACCATGCTAGGTGTAATCAAACTCAGCCTCGGCTTTGAGAAGGCGGCCCGTGTGATTGTGACAGGGCTGTCCTGCAGAAGTCTTATGCTGCTTGTTGGAGAGCCAGCCGGCTGCTTCTGCTAATTAAAGATGGGCAGTTTGTCTCCTGCAGTCTGAGTCTCAGTGCAGTGCCCAAAACAAGGTATGCTGCACCTGCCACCACCAACTAAAAACTTTAAAAATTATATAGTGCTGTGGTGCCTTCCAGGCTCCCATAACTAATGGAACTGGTGACCAACATTTCAAGGCCCAATCAGCCTTTTCATCAGGGTGAAACATTGGCATTAAACCAGCAGGGATGCGCTCCTACAGCCATTCATTACCTGATGGTGTATTATGTGAGGCTACACCTCCTGTGATACCACACACCTTATCTGGGAGCACGCGTGCCTTAGGTGCATGTAAATATAACTTTTACCGTTCCCCTATCATGGTGCCCCCCCTTTCATTTTCTTCTGGATCCACCCCTGACTATCAGTAGCAACCAGGGCCAGGCACACCGTCTGGCGCTCTCGGTAAAAGTCAGAAGGGCCGATGGCCTGATGAGCTGGTCCAGCCACACAGAGAGACCGGGGGCTGGCTGAGCAGTGCTCGACCCCCTTTTTGTGCGCGTGCAGCCACTACAATCCCAGGGCTTCTATAGAGCGCCAGTCTTTCCAAATTTGATTATTTAAATCAGTGGCCATTCTGCATGTCATGTGGAACTGTCTCAAACGCCAACCATTTTAGACTTAGATAATACCTTTGGCCAACCCAATTCTCAATTTACAGGTTCTGTATGATCCTAGTGCAGGCATACTTCTCCATCTCACCATCCTGGAGTATCCTACACCAGTGGTTCTCAAACTGTCTGCCTAGGCCATGGGTTGCCTCCAGTCACTTGCAGGGGTGCACTGGGTTGGTGGTCCAGGATCAATTCAAATTATTTACAGTCATTGTAATAGACAAAACCGGTGCCAGTGGCTGCCAACCATAAACTATGTGGACAAACAGAAGTGAATCCTGTCCCTCACCACGTAACTGAACCTAAGGATGACATATAAACACAATTTACTTGCTGACCACCCTTAGGAAGGAGAATTGTCTACTTTTCCTTGACTCAATAGATGTCTTCATGGCCATCAAAACACAGAAACTTTAACGATAAGAGTTGTATGGGCAGGCTTAGTAATCTTTGTCATGGGTGCCAGTTGCCAGACTTCTCTTTTAAGCCTGGTTTTGGCAAAATCAGGGAAACAAAGATTTTGAGGTCCCACTGAATTTGCACTAACCAGCTCTAGGCTTTATCAGTAAGGGCTTGTGGCAGTATATCAGGGGAGACACGTGACATGGGGTTACCCTTGCCAAAAAGTACCAAAAATATGTGACCTCTTTCCAAAGAAGAACCAGCAACTTGTTGAAAGCATTAGGCACAGCCCTAGTGCCATGGGCATGGATTTAATAAATATTGTTCTTTTGTTGGCATACTACAGGCCCCAGCTAGCCCTGTCATGCCCAATTCAATTTAATATGGCTGCTGCATTCCCCATTCCACTATACATGTTATGCTTGCCAACTTCTGCTAAAATATATCCCATCAGGTTGGTCCTTGTCCTCAAACAAACATAATTATGTAAGAATTTCAACACATTTATGGTTATGCTATTTAAAGTTAAATGAAAAATATATGGAAGACAGCATACCTCCCAACTGTCCCGATTTTCGCGGGACAGTCCCGCTGTCCCACCCGCGGGCCGCAGTGTCCCGCGGTGGGGGGGGGGGGCAGTTGGGAGGCTCTGTCTCTCACTGCCCTGCTTAGCAGAGCAGCGGTGATGCACACAGCATCTATTCACTGGAGACAGAGGGAGAGGGGGCATGCCAGCGGCTCACAGAGCGCTGGACATGCCCCCTCAGTGACGAAAACGGGGGCGTGGCTCGTGATCACGGGTCCTCCGTGAAGCCACGCCCCCTTTTCGGAAGCGCGCCTGTGTCCCTCTTTAGAGAAGGGAAAAGTTGGGAGGTATGAGACAGTGTCTGCGGTAATCTGAGGTGCACAAGTTAAAAATATATCTGTAAACAAAGAACAAGACACACAATTTGTGACAAGGGATTAAGGGGTCTATTCATGAAGCAGTGAAGTGTGGAGAAGTGAGCCAGTGGAGAAGTGGCCCATGACAACCAATCAGCTGCTACATATAGGGGGTAATTCTGAGTTGATCGCAGCCCGCAAGTTTGTTAGCAATTGGGCAAAACCATGGCCCTCATTCCGAGTTGATCGGTCGCAATGCGAATGTAGCAGAGTTACACACGCTAAGCCGCCGCCTACTGGGAGTGTATCTTAGCTTCTTAAAAGTGCGACCGAAGTAATCGCAATATTGCGATCACAAACCTCGTAGCAGTTTTGGAGTAGCTTCAGACTTACTCTGCCTGTGCGATCAGTTCAGTGCTTGTCGTTCCTGGTTGACGTCACAAACACACCCAGCGTTCGCCCAGGCACTCCCACCGTTTCTCCGGCCACTCCTGCGTTTTTTCCGGAAACGGTAGCGTTTTCAGCCACACGCCCCTGAAACGCCGTGTTTCCGCCCAGTAACACCCATTTCCTGTCAATCACATTACGATCGCCGGAGCGATGAAAAAGCCGTGAGTAAAAATACTTTCTACATAGCAAAGTTACTTGGCGCAGTCGCAGTGCGAACATTGCGCATGCGTACTAAGCGGATTTTCATTGCGATGCGATGAAAAATACCGAGCGAACAACTCGGAATGAGGGCCCATGTGCACTGCAGGGGAGGCAGATATAACATGTGCAGAGAGAGTTAGATTTCGGTGGGGTGTGTTCAATCTGCAATCTAATTTGCAGTGTAAAAATAAAGCACCCAGTATTTACCCTGCACAGAAACAAAATAACCCACCCAAATCTTACTCTCTCTGCACATGTTATATCTGCCTCCCCTGCAGTGCACATGGTTTTGCCTAATTGCTATCAAAAATCCTGCTGCGATCAACTTGGAATTACCCCCATAATAGAAGGCATTTTATAAATGTTACCTCAACACTGATTGGTTCCTATGGAAAACTTCTCCACTGGCTCACTTCGCCACTCTTTTCACTGCTTCATGAATAGACCCCTTAGTTAAGACTCCACAACACACACTCATTCCCATAATTTTTACTTATTAAAAGGTAAAGGGTTCTCTTTGGCCTATTTAAGCAAAAATAAAACCACATGAAATAGTTGGGACTTGTAGTGTGCCAGTAGAGAACATTATTATTTATTTCTTATAAACAATAGTTATTAACCCCACACCCAGTTAGCCTGTGGTAGGCATACTGCATGGTTCATCGGAAATTCCTGTTATAAGTAGGATTGGATTCAGGGCCAGGCTGAACAGGCTGCAGCCTAGGAGCCACAAACACCAGGACGTAGGACTGTATACTTTATTTCTATTGCATGATAATTTTATATTACTGCCCTGGTGGTGTCTCCTTGCCAACATATGCTTGCGGCATCCAGCTGAATCCTTGTACCACAACATATATATAAAACTCTATGGGGGTAATTCTGAGTTGATCGCAGCAGGAACTTTGTTAGCAGTTGGGCAAAACCATGTGCACTGCAGGGGCGGCAGATATAACGTGTGTAGAGAGAGTTTGCTATGGGAGAGACGTCATGACGTCTCTCCCATAGATAGGAGCCGGCGGCCAGACGGAGCAGCAGCAGCAGCGGTCGGGAAGCAGGAGCGGGGCAGTGGTAAGTATTGTTTTGTTTTTTTTGTGTGTGTGTTTGTAAGTGACGGCGGGGCACAGCAACAGGGGGCAAAGAAAGGGGGCACAACTACTGGGGGCAAAGAAACAGGGCACAACTACTGAGGGCAAAGAAAGAGGGGGCACAACCAGGGGCGTATGTACTGTTTGGCGAGGATGGCACTCGCCATGGGCGCCAGCCGAGAGGGGGCGCTGCCTGGCTGTGCCACCAGCGGCGGCCCAGAGCTGTATTAAGAGAGAGGGGGACCCAGCCGGCTCACTTGAACAGCAGCGCAGCAAAGGATTACAGAGCACGGGGACAAGGAGACCCTGGCGGGTAGGGAATGGATCCGCATGTGAAACAACCTGACAGGTCAATGAAGCGAGTAGCGGCAACAGATGGTGCCGTATGCAGCCAGGGGCCGTATGCAGCCAGGTACCCCACCATGCGAGTCACCGGTGAGCCGGCCCTACCCCACTTCTGCTGGGCCGATGCACATAGTGCGCTCTGCGCTGAGCCGGGGACTGCCGCTACCGCGATCGGAGCTCTCAGATTTGGGCAATGGCTGCTGGTCACTAGAGGTGGCTGCTGGTCACTAGAGGCGGCGGCTGGTCACTAGAGGCGGCTCTGCTCAGAAAACGGCCGCGGAAGCTGCCGCCTGCGAGCTGCTGCCAGCTTATGTTAAATCAGCGGGGTGGGACTTTAAATCCATCGGAGCAGTTATCATCAGAGGACATTTAACTCACGGCAATTGGAGGTGTAACGTGGGCGGAGCGAGAGCTCTGGTCTCCCTGATGTCCGCTCCTGCCGTGCCGATGTGAGATGCGCGCCGTTAGTAAATCTGTGTGCCATGAGAACTTGTGCTGCATGCTGCCTTTTTAAATAGTAAGGTAGCATACGGTCTTTAACAGCAGTCAGCATTTGTAGTGCGCTGCCCTGTGTATGTGTGGCTGTTGCCCTACCCCTGCCTCTGCACTTGCTATGATCACTGAAGCTGCAGCATGGCCACGGACTCTGCAGATGTCTGATGTGGAGCCTTGTGGAGTGCACTAGGAACGGTCAGTGGCAGTAGAAGAGGGGGTAGGTGATCAGAGACAAGTCTGTCTGCCCTATTTCTCCAGCCCGCCCCCTACTGTCTCTTTGTCCCATCTGCCTGTCTCTGCTAGAATTGTTATGCACACCAGTGCCTGCAGGAATGTACTGGTTTTTGAACTGTTATACACACCAGTGCCTGCAGGAATGTACTGGTGTCTGAACAGAGAGGGATGCAAAACAAATGAACTCACAGACAGACTGGGAAATATGACATAACGTACACAGAAGGTGATAGGGTAACAAAACCAACACAGAGTGAACAGAGAAGCCCAGAGGCTAAGAAACTGGGTGTCTCCCTAGTATTAGAAATGCTCAGATGGAAAAAGCAAGATGTTGTGTTTTAATACGTAGAGAACCCGAAATGCTGTTGCTAAGGGCAACAGCAAAACCCTAAAGGGTTACCAACGGGTGTGGCAGTAAACTCCTTGGTCAGAGATGGAATAATAGACACAAGGAGAGTCTCCACAATCCTAATTCTCACTTGCAGGGCCCAGGTTCAGTTTACTGCCACTAAACTGACACATGGACGCCCTGCACAGTGAGAGAGGATTATGCAGGCAGGTCTGAAAGTACAGCCACAAACCTGCTGGGTTCACAGAATAGCAAAAGAACCTCAGCAGGCTAAACGACTGACTCCAGTCTTACTGCTAGGTCTGGATTGGCAGAGTGTAGTACCAAATGCCCAGGCCTATTTGCAGTAAGCAACAACAAAATACAAAGCTACACAGTACTGGCTAACTTTCAGGAACTGACTAACCAACAAAGATTCAGCAGCATCTGCTTAACCTGAGAAGAGACCTTATAAAGCAGGTGCTGTCCACACCCCCCTCAGACCTCACAGACTGTGAGCACAAAAACCAGCACCGGATCCCATGCCTGTAACCACTGCACAGCAAAAGACCCGAACCGGAGTATCAGCTGCGCTCAGGTTACTCCGCTAGCACTTGTCTCCCGGTTGCCATGACGACGTGGCAGCACAGGGCAGGAGACCCTAACAGTACCCCCCCTCTGACGAGGGGTCAAAGAACCCCTACCACCGGGTTTATCGGGGAACTGCGAGAAGAAAGAGCGTATCAGTCTGGGGGCATGAAGATCACAACTGCGCACCCACGACCGCTCCTCCGGGCCATACCCCTTCCAGTGCACCAAAAATGACAGCCGACCCCGAACCATCCTGGAGTCAAGAATCCTTTCAACAACAAACTCCCTCTGGCCACGTATCAGAAGAGGGGAAGGTCTTCCTCTGGAAGAAGGATTACTAATCGCCCGTTTTAAAAGGGAACAATGAAATGTTTTATTGATACCCAAAGAACGGGGCAGATCTAACTGAAATGCCACCGGATTGATAACCCTGGTGATCTTATAAGGGCTGATGAACCGGGGGCCTAACTTATGAGATGGCTGTTTCAACTTCAAATTCTTGGTAGACAACCAGACGAAGTCTCCTAATTTGAAGCTGCAGGGTCTTTTCCGCTTATCAAAAACCCTTTTGGTCACTAATGACACAGACACAAGGGCTTTCTTCACTTTCCTCCAAATACCTCTAAGGACCGAAACGACAGAGGAATCACCAGGCGTGGAGTCCAGGGGGTCAAAAGAATTGGCGTTAGGATGATGCCCATACACACAAAGGAAGGGAGAGATCCCTGTAGCAGAGTGAGCCGCGTTGTTATAGGCAAACTCCGCCATTGACAGATGAGCTACAGAGTCAGTCTGACACTTGGAGACATAACACCTGAGGAACTGCTCCAAGGTCTGGTTCACCCTTTCAGTCTGCCCATTAGACTGCGGATGGTAGCCTGACAACAAGCTGACAGAAATCTGGAGATCGGAACAAAATGCCCTCCAGAATTTGGCCACAAACTGGGATCCGCGGTCAGAGACCACATCAAGTGGCAACCCGTGGAGGCGCACAACATGCAGCATAAATAATTCAGACAGGCGTCTGGCCGATGGCAGCCCAACCAGTGGAACGAAGTGCGCCATCTTCGAAAACCTGTCAACGACAACCCAGATGGCTGTCATCCCAGAGGATTTGGGCAAGTCCACAACAAAATCCATTGAAATGTGGGTCCATGGCTTAGATGGAATAGAGAGTGGATGTAATGGGCCAACAGGAACCCCTCTAGGAGTCTTATTTCGGGCACAGATGTCACATGCCCGAACCCACTGATCCACATCCTTAGCCACCGAGGGCCACCACACCGCCCTAGATAGCAACTCCCGAGTTCTGGCAATACCCGGGTGACCTGCCGACTTCTTGGCATGGAATTCCAGGAACACTCGCTGTCTTAACCTAGGAGGCACAAACAAAAGACCTACCGGAAGGTCTGGAGGAGCCTGCTCCTGTGCTCTAAGGACTAATGACAAGAGGTCCTGGGTAATGCCCACTTTAATACATGATGGGGACACAATGGGCAACGGCTCCTCGGTGGTCTCCTGGATTGGAGCAAAACTCTGCGAGAGCGCATCAGCCTTGATGTTTTTTGACCCAGGGCGATATGTTATCAAAAAATTAAAGCGAGCAAAAAACAAAGCCCATCGTGCCTGCCTGGCATTGAGACGCTTCGCTGACTCTAAATATGCCAAATTCTTATGGTCGGTGAGAATTGAGACCACAAACTTAGCCCCCTCAAGCCAGTGTCTCCACTCCTCGAGTGCATCCTTAATAGCCAACAATTCCCGGTTACCCACGTCATAATTCATCTCGGCAGGCGAAAATTTACGGGAAAAGTAAGCACAGGGATGAAGGCGATTATCAGACACTCCCATCTGAGAGAGCACTGCCCCAATACCCATCTCAGAGGCATCCACCTCCACCACAAAAGGACGCTCTGGATCTGGGTGTCGCAGCACCTTGGCCGAGACAAATGCCCTTTTGAGACGGGCAAAAGCCGCTTTGGCCTCACGAGACCAGTGAGCAACATCCGCCCCTTTCTTAGTGAGTGCCACCAAGGGCGCCACTATAGACGAAAATCCAGCGATAAATCGTCTATAAAAATTTGCAAAGCCCAGGAAACGCTGAAGCGCCTTCAAACTAGTGGGCTGCACCCAATCCAGGACTGCCTGTACCTTGGAACCCTCCATTTGGAAACCTTCTGGGGAGATAATATATCCTAGAAATGCGATTTGCTGAACTTCAAATTCGCACTTCTCCAGCTTCGCCCCAAGCCGGTGGTCTCTGAGTTTCTGGAGGACTAAGCGTACATGCTTCCGATGTTCCTCCAGGGAATGGGAGAAGATTAGGATGTCATCTAAGTATACAACTAAGAATCTATCCAAATATTCCCTGAGCACATCGTTCATGAAATCCTGGAAGACTGCCGGGGCATTACAGAGCCCAAAAGGCATCACCAAATATTCATAATGCCCTGAGTGGGTATTAAAGGCAGTCTTCCATTCATCCCCCTCTCTTATTCGGATTAGATTGTACGCACCGCGTAGGTCAATCTTAGAAAAAATGGTGGCAGTACGAAGCTGGTCAAACAAGACCGAAATGAGAGGCAGTGGGTATGAGTTTTTAATCGTGATACGGTTCAATTCCCTGAAGTCGATGCAGGGTCGCAATGAACCGTCCTTTTTACCCACGAAGAAGAACCCCGACCCAACTGGAGACTGTGAAGGTCTGATAAATCCTTTAGCCAAGTTCTCCTGAATGTACTCTGCCATAGCCTGAGTCTCAGGACGTGACAGGGAGTACAACCTGCTCTTGGGAAGCTTAGCATTCGGCAACAAATCAATGGCACAGTCATAGGGGCGATGGGGAGGTAGTACCTCTGCAACTTTTTTGGAGAACACGTCCGCAAAATCTGCATAACACCCTGGCAATCCTGGCAAACTTAGCTGCGAGAGCCTGACTGGAAGGCTCAAGCAACTCCTGAAACAATCAGTACCCCAACTAAGAATCTCCCCAGAGACCCAGTCAAATTGAGGATTGTGGGCCCTTAACCAGGGTAACCCCAACACCAATGGGGCAAAAGTACAGACAGTCACATAAAAGGACAATTTTTCAGAGTGTGTGGCTCCAATAAACAAAGAAATCTGGCTAGTGCAAGAGGTAATTTTACCCCGGGACAATGGTTCCCCGTTTAACCCACAAATCTCAATTTCCGACGCCAAGGGTACTAAGGAAACAGAGTGTTTCAGGGCGAATTGGCGGTCCATAAAAACCCCGTCGGCCCCACTGTCCACAAAGGCCTCAGTCTTGACAGTTTGACCGAGGATCTTCAAGGTCACCGGAATGATAAAAGTCTTCTTGGGAAATTCTGACTTCTGGCCTGACAGGATATTTCCCATCACCCTCAGGCCCTGAAGTTTTCCGGCTTTTCTGGGCATGATACTACCACATGACCCTTATTCCCACAGTACAAACACAACCCATGCTGTCTCCTCCGCGTCTTCTCACGCGAGGAGAGGCGGGTAGCCCCAATCTGCATAGGCTCCTCGGAAAATTCCTCAGAGTCTGAGGTTCCCTTGGGAAAGAAGGAAACCTCGGTCTCCCTTTCAAGCCTACGCTCTCTAAGCCGTCTATCCACCCGGATGGATAACTGCATGAGCTGATCCAAGCTATCAGGCAAGGGATATTGTACCAGTTGGTCTTTTATCTGGTTAGAAAGACCTCTTCGGTACTGGTGTCTCAGGGCTGGGTCATTCCACTGGGTATCATGGGCCAACCTCCGAAACTCCGTACAGTAAACCTCAACTGGCCTTCGCCCTTGCTTAAGGATCGAAATCTGAGCCTCGGCTGAGGCCGTCTTGTCAGGGTCATCATACAACATGCCCAGTGCCGTAAAAAAAGCATCAACACTTTTAAGCGACGGACAGTCAGGCTGCAACCCATATGCCCAGACCTGTGGGTCTCCTTGTAGCAAGGAAATCACTATGCCCACCCGCTGAATCTCTGACCCAGAAGACTGAGGCCTAAGCTGGAAATATAACTTGCAGCTCTCCTTGAAACAAAAGAACTGCGAGCGATCTCCAGAAAAACGATCCGGAAGATTTACTTTCGGCTCCTTAACCCCTGAAGGTGCTGCTGCTGCGGGAGCTCCGCCAGCGGCCTGGGAGGTGTGCATTTTAATGGACAAATCATTAAATTGACGAGTCAGGACCTGCACCTGATCGACCACCTGTTGCAACGTATTTTGAGGGGTATGCTCCATATTCCCACAAAATTTCAACAGGAGTATTGGGCTGCTGAATATGTTATGCACACCAGTGCCTGCAGGAATGTACTGGTGTTTGAACTGTTATACACACCAGTGCCTGCAGGAATGTACTGGTGTCTGAACAGAGAGGGATGCAAAACAAATGAACTCACAGACAGACTGGGAAATATGACATAACGTACACAGAAGGTGATAGGGTAACAAAACCAACACAGAGTGAACAGAGAAGCCCAGAGGCTAAGAAACTGGGTGTCTCCCTAGTATTAGAAATGCTCAGATGGAAAAAGCAAGATGTTGTGTTTTAATACGTAGAGAACCCGAAATGCTGTTGCTAAGGGCAACAGCAAAACCCTAAAGGGTTACCAACGGGTGTGGCAGTAAACTCCTTGGTCAGAGATGGAATAATAGACACAAGGAGAGTCTCCACAATCCTAATTCTCACTTGCAGGGCCCAGGTTCAGCTTACTGCCACTAAACTGACACATGGACGCCCTGCACAGTGAGAGAGGATTATGCAGGCAGGTCTGAAAGTACAGCCACAAACCTGCTGGGTTCACAGAATAGCAAAAGAACCTCAGCAGGCTAAACGACTGACTCCAGTCTTACTGCTAGGTCTGGATTGGCAGAGTGTAGTACCAAATGCCCAGGCCTATTTGCAGTAAGCAACAACAAAATACAAAGCTACACAGTACTGGCTAACTTTCAGGAACTGACTAACCAACAAATATTCAGCAGCATCTGCTTAACCTGAGAAGAGACCTTATAAAGCAGGTGCTGTCCACGCCCCCCTCAGACCTCACAGACTGTGAGCACAAAAACCAGCACCGGATCCCATGCCTGTAACCACTGCACAGCAAAAGACCCGAACCGGAGTATCAGCTGCGCTCAGGTTACTCCGCTAGCACTTGTCTCCCGGTTGCCATGACGACGTGGCAGCACAGGGCAGGAGACCCTAACAAGTATTGTGTTTCTGTTGGATATATGTAGGTATTAGTGGTTTCAGGGTACTCTGTGGGGGTACATGCATTTATTTACGGTATTGCCTCTACTAGGGCTGCTTCCAGAAATTTCCCGGGCTGGTTTTCCGTCCCTATCCGCCCCTGTATGCAGCCACGTATAGCGCCACCTCCTGCTGCTGCCTGTTTCACTGGTCTGTCAGGCTGTTTCATCTATGCCTGCCCGCCCACCAGTACCTCCCGCTCTTTTAGCTGCTGTGTAAGAGCCCTGTACAGAAGGAGAGTCGTGTTAAGGTATTTTCAGCTGCCGCTGGTCTCCCGGTTGTGGCAATGCGGGGACTGTGTCTCCGGGACAGGGAAGCAGCCCGTGTGTTGCGTGAGAACTGGTCTTGGTCTGGGAGCTTGACTCGAGTGAGTGCTGCACTGGGTGTTACTATGAGGGGAGGAAAGGGAGGGGAAGTGTGTATTGCAGGCTCCCCCTCAGTATCCCTGCCCTCACCCACCCTATAACTCTCCCTCAGTGTCCCTGCCCTCACCCACCCTATAACTTCCCCTCAGTGTCCCTGCCCACACCCACCCTATAACTTCCCCTCAGTGTCCCTGCCCTCACCCAACCCTATAACTCCCCCTCAGTGTCCCTACTCTCAGCCTCCCTGCAACTCCCCCTCAGTGTCCCTCCCCTCCCCTGTAACTTCCCAACTGTGTCCCGGGGGAAGGGGGCGCCAGTCCCTTATTTTGCCATGGGCGCTCGGGCACCTAGATACACCCCTGGGCACAACTAATGGGGGCAAAGAAATGGGGCACAACTACTGGGGGCAAAGCAACAGGGGGCACAACTACTGGGGGCAAAGCAACAGGGGGCACAGCGACAGGCAGCACAACTACTGGGGGCAAAGCAACAGGGGGGACAACTACTGGGGGCACAGCAACGGGGCACAACTACTGGGGGCATATCTACTGGGTGCACAACTACTGGGGCAAATCTACAGGGGGCACAGCTACAGGGTGCATAGCTACAGGGGGCATATCTACTGGGGGCACAGCTACAGGGGGCATATCTACAGGGTGCATAGCTGCAGGGGGCATATCTACTGGGGCACAGCTACAGGGGGCATATCTACAGAGTGCATAGCTGCAGGGGGCATACAGTATCTACTGGGGGCACAGCTACAGCGGGCATATCTACAGGGTGCATAGCTACTGGGGGCAAATCAACTGGGGGGCACAACTACTTGGGGCCAATCTGGGGGCACAGCTACTGGGAGCATAACTGTGGCCACGCCCCTCCCCTATGAAGCCATGCCCCTATTTTTTTTGCTCGCATTAACTGTTTTGCCGCGGGGGGGTGCCAGTGGAAACTTTCGCACTGGGCGCCACAAGGTGTAGAACTGGCCCTGTATATATATATATATATATATATATATATATATATATACAATATATATATATATATATATATACACACACACACACACACAGTACTGTGCAAAAGTTTAAGGCAGGTGTATTAAAAATGCTTTCAAAAATAGAAGTGTTAAGAGTGTTTTATTATCAATTAAGATAATGCACAATGAATGAACAGAAAATAAATCTAAATCATATAAATATTTGGTGTAGTTGGTTCGGTTGGGTCTGGGCTGTGGTGGTATCTTTGGATGCTGCTAAGGCCTTAAATTCGGAAGAATGGAGCTGTCTATGGGATGCGCTCTGCAAATTTGCCTTTGGGCCTTGCTTCATTTAATGGGTTCAGCTGTTGAATTCTGCCCCGGCAGCCCAAGGGCATTCAAATGTTGTAGCGGGTCCCCGCACCTGTGTGTATCCGCCAGCAGCTATTCAAATGCTTATGCCAGTGGGCGCGAGACCTTCATTTCAGCTTGCTACCCCCAGGGGTGGCAAGCTGAAATGTGCGAAAAGTGACCCGTTTGGGCGCCCAAATAGGACTTTTCACGTCGTGCCCATTTGTTAAGTCAGGTTTTGCCGCTTTACACGGCAAAACACAACTGTTTGGGTGCGATCAGCGTGATAACGATGGACAATTGAATATCCCCCCGCAATTTCCCATCACTTTAGACGGAAGATCTGGCGCGACTAAACAATTGAATTCCCCCCCAAGGATCTGTTAACATCTGCTCCATTCCCTCTGGCAAGGGTGACTTGTCAGGGCTGCCCTTTATCTCCTGCCTGTTCGCAATAGCTATTGAGCCACTGGCTTGCCTCCTGCGTGATGACCCAACTGTTCGTGGTATGAGAGCTGGTAAGGTTGAGGATGTTGTAGCCCTGTGTACTGATGACATGCTTTAATTTTAGAAAATTCTGAGAGCTTCCTAACGTTCATGTTGCAAACTGTTAATAACTTTGGTCTGCTTATTAATTGGGATAAGTGCAATATTTTTCCCATTTCAGGCTGTATTCCCAACGTAGAACAGTTACCCTGTTCCTTGCAGTCGATGTTGAGGTTTAAATAATTGGGTGTTTGGATGATGCCTCAGGCCTCGAATTATGTGTCTCAGAATACTGACCCTATTACAGCCAACTTTAAGGTGAAGGCTCATGTCTGGGAAAAAGTACCCTTATCTGTCTTGAGGCGCATTAATTTGTTTAAGACGTCAATCCAACCTAGATATTTATATATTTTGCAACATTCCCCAGACTACATCCCCCCAAAAAGTGTTCTCTGTCATTGATAGTATTCTCTCCTCTTTTATCTGAGAGGATTAGACAGGCTAGAGTATCTATTAAAATTCTGTCTAAAACTAAAACCTCTGGTGGACTTAGTCTTCTTCACCTTAGGTTCTATTATATAGCTACTCAAATGGTCCACCGGTCCTGGTGGGTAACTGGTACTGCTGGTTTCACATTGCTGGGCTGGGCTTCCTAGCTAAGCGGTTGGGGTCCTCCTTTTCCCCGTTACTGTTTCCGCTTTCTGGTCTAACTGTACATGGTTTGCTCCTCTGCTTTGCCAAGCTTTGCTGGTTTGCCGATATGCTCATACTCTTTTAAATAGTCCGACTTAGACACAGACTTCCCTCTGTGGTTCAACAGCTCATACCCTTAATTGCTCATACTATCATCAGACAATATATGGCTCATAAAAGGTGTCACGACTCTAGGTCAATTATACAGTGCAGGACACTGTCAATCCTTTCAGCAGCTGCAGAGTAAATTTAATATCCCGAATACAGTCTTTTTCAGATACTTGCAACTGTGACATGATGTGCAAACTCCGTTTACCCACTCCGCTCCTGTATTATCACCTTCACCTATTAAATCTTTGGTGACTGGTTTGGGCTCCAAGGGTCAAGTGTCGTCTCTGTATGCCACTCTCAGTGCTAACTTATTTACAGAGTTGCTTCTCCGCTTAAGCTGAAATGGGAAACTGAAATAGGCCTGATCTCTGATGAGCACTGGTCTCAACTGTTGGGATCTATTAAATACACCACTCCTTAGGGATCAACAGGTACACTTTTACGTTTTACATAGAGTGTGTTGTACACCTGTATCCCTGCAGCATGTGCCTCAGAGAGGACTCTTTTTGCCCTAAGTCTCGAGGGGAGGATGCTGGATTTTGGCATTTGCTCTGGAGCAGTCCACTAGTACTTTAATTTTTTTTGGAAACATGTCTAGAAGGATATATTGCTTACAGCTCCCTCTCTTCCTGGCTTGAATCCTAGAATTTGCCTGTTTGGCCTGGATTTAGAGGAGACGCATTCCCTGATGATGTTTCGCTATACTATGTGCCTCTCTACACTGGCTAAAGTGATAATAGCATGGACCAGGTTTTCGGCTGATCCCCCTGATCTGTTCAGATGGAAAGCTCTGGTGAATGATGTCATCAAACATGAAAAGCATATGTTTAGATCTCGTAATTCTATGTCCAAATTCCATGATAAATGGGACAGATGGTGCCAGAAGAGATTGGGTAGGATAGTCGGTGATGCCTCTTGGTCCAATTCTTCCATTCTATCTGTGGGGTCTGTTTGAATGAGCTTGTACCTGCACACTCTTTTTCTTTCTGTTTTCTCCTTTTCCGCTACTTGGCACTGCGCTATCACTTCTTTATACTTTCTTGTTATCCGCATAAGCCTGTTGTGTACTTGGTGCATACTGCTTGTACTGTCTACTGATTCTCTTATATTGCAATGGTGCACTGACAATCTGTACTTGTATGCACTATATTCTGATTCTCCATTTGTTATTTGATGACCTTTGTATTTGTTTAATTATTCAAAACAACTTAATAAAGAACACATGATTAAAAAATATAATAATAATATTTGGTGTGACCACCCTTTGCCTTCAAAATAGCATAAATTCTTCACTTGCACACAGGTACACTTGCATATAGTTTTTGAAGGAATTCGGCAGGGAGATTGTTCCAAACATCTTGGAGAACTAACCACATATCTTCTATGGATATAGGCTTGCTGAAGTCCTACTGTATCTTCATGTAATCCCAGATAGACTTGATAATGTTGAGATCAGGGCTCTGTGGGTGCACTTCCAGGACTTATTGTTTTTCTTTATGCTGAAGATAGTTCTTACTGACATTGGCTGTATGTTTGGGGTCATTGTCCAGCTGCAGAATAAATTTGGAGCCAATCAGACGCCTCCCTGATGGTATTGCATGATGGATAAGTACCTGCCTGTATTTCTCAGCATTGAAGCACAAAGAAACGGGACCATAGACATAGTGGTCAGCCAAGTAAACTTATATCAGATGAAAGACACCTCATGCTTACTTCCCTTCAAATTGGAAAATGTTGAGCAGTGTCATCGGCTCAGAACTGACAGAAACCAGTGGAACCAAGGTACACCCATCTACTGTTCAGATGAATCTAAAGGGGCTGCTGGAAGGACTGCCGCGCCCCAGAGAGCAGCAGTGGTGATGTCTACGGGGGGTCACTCAGCCCCCTATAACATGGACACACAAAAAAATGAGAAATCGCGTCTGCGCTCGTCAGAGAATACAATACATGAAAAGATAAATAATGTGCGGTATCTAATGAATAGTTCTCAAAGTTGACTGAGTTGATGTGTCGCGTAATGTCAATAAAACGTTTTGAACCTTTCCTTGTGTGTCTTTATTTCTAATTCTCCAAGCTTGAATAGATCTGTTCCCTTGGTCGTGTGGGACTATGGTGTGTTTTCTCCTTAGCAGTATCTCAAATATTCGTTCTCCGGGTTTTCTCCTGTACTTCCTTCAAGGGTATCGGGATAGTTCTTATCCTCAACGGTTGGAGACAAAGAGACAGAAATAGACGCTGATAGTGTAGTAGGCGTATTGCAAATAGTGGAAGTGTCTTATAGGAAGATCTTTAGAAAGATGGTGGCTGCTAATTGCGTACCAGTACTCACGTGAAAGACGTGATGTACCCCTCGCGTAAAGGTATCTTTGGTGTTCTTATGGTTTATCCTCTTCCTCCAAACAGAATCCTTTATGGTTCTTATCCTCGGGAGTGAGAGAGGAGATGGAACAGTTGATAGTGTAGTAAGTTTTATGATAGAGTGAATGAAAGGTAATTTACCCTTCTGAACTTATGATTTATATTGGGGGAGTGCATACCGTACTCACATCCATATAAGGGGGTGAAAAACACATAAAGGTATCTTTAGGTTGATATGTTGTCGTACACGGTCACACTCATGCAGATAAAATAGATGAGAGGAATAATGGGCGTACCCAACTCACACTGTACAATGTGGAAACTTTTGTATAAGGGTATCTTTACGATGGTTCTGCTGCTTCTAGATGCTCCTTATTCCAAAGTCCGTTCCTCTCGTTTTATACATGAAGAGAAACGAAGCAAGGTGTCATGGGGTGACACATAAAAAATTTATTGTACAAAAACTTCTAAAACAACATTTAAAACTGCCGATGGGTTCCAGGTAAGAGAGGGGGGTATACACGGGTGAAAAAGATGTTAATGTCCGGATTGTTCTCACCTTAGTAAGTACCGTCCCACTCAGTCCCTGGAGGTCCTGGCCCTCACACCAACGCGTTTCGACTGAAGAAGTCTTTTTCAAGGTGTATCATGAGGGCACTGGTACCACTATTTATACCCCCTAACAGGAAGTCATGTGGTGGGGGTGTGGTTACAGAGTACAGATTATAACAGTAAATTTTTATACATAATAATACATTATGCTCTATAAAAGATGCTAGGAAAGCAATTGGAGTAATAAAAATACTTTAAGTGTGGTTAGCACAATAAAAATAACATTCGTGCAATAAAAATGTGTTTAAAACGTGCCCGTTACGTCACTTCCGGTATTTGGAAAGCATTTACTTCCGGAAGTGGCGTGGGCAAACGGGATCCAAGTGGTGATGTATTTACCAAATGTATAAATAACATGAGGATGTTACGCCCCCATACCATGTTAGCAACACTCAGTTGCTCATGGATATTGCCTCCTCCCTTCCTCATGTTATTTATACATTTGGTAAATACATCACCACTTGGATCCCGTTTGCCCACGCCACTTCCGGAAGTAAATGCGTTCCAAATACCGGAAGTGACGTAACGGGCACGTCTTAAACACATTTTTATTGCACGAATGTTATTTTTATTGTGCTAACCACACTTAAAGTATTTTTATTACTCCAATTGCTTTCCTAGCATCTTTTATAGAGCATAATGTATTATTATGTATAAAAATCTACTGTTATAATCTGTACTCTGTAACCACACCCCCACCACATGACTTCCTGTTAGGGGGTATAAATAGTGGTACCAGTGCCCTTATGATACACCTTGAAAAAGACTTCTTCAGTCGAAACGCGTTGGTGTGAGGGCCAGGACTACCAGGGACTGAGTGGGACGGTACTTACTAAGGTGAGAACAATCCGGACATTAACATCTTTTTCACCCGTGTATACCCCCCTCTCTTACCTGGAACCCATCGGCAGTTTTAAATGTTGTTTTAGAAGTTTTTGTACAATAAATTTTTTATGTGTCACCCCATGACACCTTGCTTCGTTTCTCTTCATGTATAAAACGAGAGGAACGGACTTTGGAATAAGGAGCATCTAGAAGCAGCAGAACCATCGTAAAGATACCCTTATACAAAAGTTTCCACATTGTACAGTGTGAGTTGGGTACGCCCATTATTCCTCTCATCTATTTTATCTGCATGAGTGTGACCGTGTACGACAACATATCACTTTATGTGTTTTTCACCCCCTTATATGGATGTGAGTACGGTATGCACTCCCCCAATATAAATCATAAGTTCAGAAGGGTAAATTACCTTTCATTCACTCTATCATAAAACTTACTACACTATCAACTGTTCCATCTCCTCTCTCACTCCCGAGGATAAGAACCATAAAGGATTCTGTCTGGAGGAAGAGGATAAACCATAAGAACACCAAAGATACCTTTACGCGAGGGGTACATCACGTCTTTCACGTGAGTACTGGTACGCAATTAGCAGCCACCATCTTTCTAAAGATCTTCCTATAAGACACTTCCACTATTTGCAATACGCCTACTACACTATCAGCGTCTATTTCTGTCTCTTTGTCTCCAACCGTTGAGGATAAGAACTATCCCGATACCCTTGAAGGAAGTACAGGAGAAAACCCGGAGAACGAATATTTGAGATACTGCTAAGGAGAAAACACACCATAGTCCCACACGACCAAGGGAACAGATCTATTCAAGCTTGGAGAATTAGAAATAAAGACACACAAGGAAAGGTTCAAAACGTTTTATTGACATTACGCGACACATCAACTCAGTCAACTTTGAGAACTATTCATTAGATACCGCACATTATTTATCTTTTCATGTATTGTATTCTCTGACGAGCGCAGATGCGATTTCTCATTTTTTTGTGTGTACTGTTCAGATGAGTCTGGTCAGAAATGGTCCTCATAGAAGAATTGCGGGCAAAAAGTCATACCCACGACATGGAAACAATGGCCAAATGACTCAACTATGCATGAAATCATAGGACATAGGGTGCAGTACAATGGCAGCAGGTGCTCTGGACTCATGAGTCAACATTTGAAATATTTATCTGTAACAAAAGGCAGTTTGCCGAAGGGCTGGAGAGCGGTACAATAATGAGTGTCTACAGGCAACAGTGAAGCATGGTGGATGTTCCTTGCAAGCTTGGGGCTGCATTTCAGCAAATGGAGTTGGGGACTTGGTCAGGATTAATGGTGTCCTCAATGCTGAGAAATACAGGCAGGTACCTATCCATCATACAATACTATCAGAGAAGTGTCTCATTGGCTTTAAATTTATTCTGCAGCAGGACGACGACTCCAAACATACAGCTAATGTCATTAAGAAATATCTTCAGCAGAAGAAAAACAGAGTGTCCTGGAAGTGATGATATGGTCCCTACAGAGCACTGATCTCAAGATGATTAATTCTGTCTGGGATTACATAAAGATTCAGAAGGATTTGAGCAAGCCTACTTCCACAGAAGATCTGTGGTTGGTTCTCCATGATGTTTGGAACGGGAGGCAGTCAATTTACCGCCTGTCGGGTTCCCGGCGGTCAGGATACCGATGCCGGCATCCCGACACCAGCTGAAATACCGGCGGTCGGAGTCCCATAGACAGCCTTGTTCTTCCAAATTTAAGGCCTTAGCATCATCAAAAGATACCACAGCATCCCCCGACCCAACCAAATACACCAAATATTGATTTGGTTTAGATTATTCTTCTGTTCATTCACTTTGCATTTTGTGAATTTATAAAAATAAATAAAATATATTACATGCCACAGTGTGTGATCTATGAACAATGATAGGCAGACGAATAACGGCACTCAGCGGTTTTAGTCAAATACAAACTCAGGCTGTTCACATCATAGGTGTCTTACAACGGTTTCGGGCCTGTAATAGCCCATCTTCAGGCAGCACATACAACAATATACTGTCTGTATGTATATATATATATATATATATATATATGGAGGAATCGTCGTTTTAGACATTGTTGACTATAAGACGAAGATGTACTCCCAATTAATGAATCAGAATGTTTATGATAGGCTTCAACGTGATCCCACCCGGAGGTACAAATTGGAACTGGATGAGCTGCTTAATACAGCAGCCCGGGAAAGTACCATACCTATGGAAGTAGCGGAGTATTTGAAGACTGAGCACTCGGGAGTTCCTTTAATATATTACTTACTGAAGATCCACAAAAATCTGAGTCAACTCCCAAGTAGGCCAGAGATTCATTATATAGTCCAGTATCCAATGCTGGCCATACACCAGAATGATATCGTTCCAACCAGCCTAGTTGGCTGGTTGGAACGATAGTTGGGCAGTGTGTGGGCGCAAATGATGGAGGTAATTCAGACCTGATCGCTAGGCTGTGGTTTCTCACAGCTTGCGATCAGGTCCGAACTGCGCATGCGTATGCACCACAATGCGCAGGCACAACGGACCGCAGTGACGGGGATCGGTGCATAGCGATGGGAGGTGACAAAAAAGCGCTCACACGGGCGCTAGCAAGGTGACAGGAAGAGGGCGTTTGTGGGTCGCAACTGACCGTTTTCAGGGAGTGTCTGGAAAAATTCAGGTGTGTCCAGGCGTTGCAATGGAGGGTGTCTGACATCAATTTCCGGTCCCGGACAGGCTGAAGTGATCGCAGCGGCTAAGTAAGTCCTGGGCTGCGCAGAGACTGTACAAGATCTGGTTATACAGCTTTGCTACACATGCGTTCTCACACTTGCACAGCTAAAATACCCTCCCCCTGTAGGTGGCGACTATCTGATCGCAGGACAGCAAAAATCGCTGCCCAGCGATCAGGTCTGAATTACACCCCATAATCAGACGTTTGCTCTCACACACTGAAAAACGGTCAAAAACGGTTGTTCCAACTAGTTGGGAAAATCAAACCTGTTCAATACCAGTAGACGTGGAGCCACTGCCCACTCACCGGGAGTACTGGCTAGATACACGGGTATCTAGCTCCCCCCCCCCCACACACACTGACCCCCCGCAATCACAGGCACCCAATCGACAACCTCAATCGTGCATCCCCCACCCACGATTACGCACCCACCGCCCACTGTCCCCCATTCCGTACCCTCTAGTCTAGTAGATCCTGCTGTAATTACCGGGGGCGCACTGTGAAGTGCCAGTGCTCCCCCCATTGCGCTGTGGGCAGTTGGGGTTCCAGCGGCAGTTCTTCATTTCATGAGTGTGCTGGTTGCCAAGCACAGTGAAACAAGGTTGGTTTCAGTTCTTCGGTGCTGAAGTTCTCCTTTTTGTTACCCCAGCCTATTTATCCATCTTTATCCCCTTCCCCTCTATTCATATGTATGTTTTCAGTGTGTGTGTGTGTGTGTGTGTGTGTGTGTGTGTGTGTGTGTGTGTGTGTGTGTATATGTATGTATATATATATATATATATATATATCTATAGTACAAAAAGGACTGGCGCTCCTCCCGATCTTTACAACTTACTCAGGTGCCATCTGGATAAATGGAAATACCTCTGGATTTGTCAAAGAAGCAGCGGCACTCTGAGATTCAATGCAGGAACGCAAATGGTACAACCGTGTCGTTTATTTCATCCTGTGAGCCAACGTTTTGGGGCTAACCTGCCCCTTTGTCAAGGTGAGAATGGGGCAGGTTAGCCCTGAAACGTTGGCTCACAGGATGAAATAAACTACGCGGTTGTACCATTTGCGTTCCTGCATTGAATCTCAGAGTGCTGCTGCTTGTTTGACAAATCCAGAGGTATATATATATATATATATATATATATATATATATATAAAACAATAGGTGTTGGCGGCACTTCGCAGGTTTTCACATCAAAAATAAAGACACTGAAGCAGTATTGCAGGTCCAGCAATACTGCTTCAGTGCCTTCATTTTTGATGTGAAAACCTGTAAGTGCCGCCAACACCTGTTATGTATCCAAACTCTAGAATGCACCGGGGTTGCTGTGACTTGGACTGTGGAGTGCCGGGCATACTGCATGTATATATATATATATATAGTGTGTGTGTGTGTGTGTGTGTGTGTGTGTGTGTGTGTGTGTGTGTGTGTGTGTGTGTGTATATATACATATATACTGAGTACAAACTGCGACGATATTGGACTGATATGTCGTTTCCAGTAGAAACGGAAACATATCAGATGGAACGTCAAGTGTGTACTAGCGTTTTTTGCGCTCCAATGGTCATATGAGATATCATTCAGTCAGCCGCAGTGCATGGCCTGATTCAGAATAGATGTGGTTTATATGAAAGCAGCAGCAGCGATAACTCAAATATAGTAATGCAGCGGGGGTGTCGTGCCTCCTGCATGCATTACTAATCCGAGCTGCGTCTTAGGATGCACTGGCTCACATCTCCACTTTTACCACTGCTTAGTACATGTCCCCCTAAATCACAAGAACTTTTTGTAAGTTATATGGAGAATACCAATGCATGTGACTGTCCCATTAAATTTAACTTTAAGTTGAGTCGCACGAATATTCATTTCCGTGATGTAGACATATGGTTGATTGATGGGAAGCTCACTACAGCAATTTATTCTAAGCCAACTGACAGAAATAAACTCCTAGCAGCTCAGAGTCATTATCCCCAGCAGGGAAAGAGGGACTTCCCTACTCACAACTCCCGCAACGTAAAAGACCAAGAAGTAATCAGGAGGAGAAGGAACCGAGTATGAAATTTCGTGAGAGAGGTTACTCATCTGCAACACTGGTGCAAGCCAAAAACAAAGTGCTGACACACTTTGCAGAAGTACCACCATAGGTGGAGATCGGGGAAAGTGCCTAACCCAAAGAGAGGCATTTTGGATATTTAAATTGGATATTGTCAGACCTGGGTTCACTACGATATGCCGGCGGTCGGGCTCCCGGCGACCAGCATACCGGCGCCGGGAGTCCGACCGCCGGCTTACCGACAGTGTGGCGAGCGCAAATGAGCCCCTTGCGGGCTCGCAGCGCTCGCCACGCTACGGGCACAGTGGCGCGCGACACTATTTTATTCTCCCTCCAGGGGGGTCGTGGACCCCCACGAGGGAGAATAAGTGTCGGTATGCCGGCTGTCGGGCTCCCGGCGCCAGTATGCTGGTCGCCGGGAGCACGACCGCCGGCATACTGAAGACCACCCATCAGACCTCGTGGCCTTAATGACCAGCTCTCTTTTAACATATTTCTCTATGAACACAGTAATGTATAAGCTATCTCTTACTGACATACGGAATGTGCTTTTTTCCCAGGATTTGCATTTTATACTGCCTATCAATTATGAAGTGACTGCTATGTACTTCTGCGCGGTTGATATACAGGATCTGTCCGGAAAGTAATGAGACTGATTTTTTTTCACGCCACATAGAACAGGCGCATGGCGGTGCTGTAGGGCGGGATGGGTGTCTCAGCTACACATTCCCGGCGGTGGCAGTTGCCTGTGAGCCTTTACAGTGTATGGATCGAGCTGTAAACAAAGTTTCCTTTTTACCTAGGTCGAGGTTTGAGATGGAGCGTATCATCGAGCAACATTGGGGGTCATTCCGAGTTGTTCGCTCGTTGCCGATTTTCGCAACGGAGCGATTAAGGCGAAAATGCGCATGCGCATGGTACGCAGGGTGCATGCGCTAAGTATTTTAGCACAAAACTTTAGATTTACTCACGTCCGAACGAAGAATTTCCATCGTTGAAGTGATCAGAGTGTGATTGACAGGAAGTGGGTGTTTCTGGGCGGAAACTGACCGTTTTCTGGGAGTGTGCGGAAAAACGCAGGCGTGCCAGGATAAAACGCAGGAGTGTCTGGAGAAACGGGGGAGTGGCTGGCCGAACGCAGGGCGTGTTTGTGATGTCAAACCAGGAACGAAACGGGATGAGCTGATCGCAGTGTAGGAGTAAGTCTCGAGCTACTCAGAAACTGCTAAGAATTTTCTATTCGCAATTCTGCTAAGCTAAGATACACTCCCAGAGGGTGGCGGCCTAGCATGTGCAATGCTGCTAAAATCTGCTAGCGAGCGAACAACTCGGAATGCCCCCCGATATGCGGTCAAGTTTTGTGCTAAACTCGGGAAATCGTGTACTGAGACGCTTGCCATGCTTCAAAAGGCCTTCGGGGAGGAATCCTTGTCCAAGGCGCAAGTTTACAGCTGGTTTAAATTCTTTGAGGAGGGCAGAGAAGACGTTAAGGACGAACCACGCTCTGGACAACCTTCAACAAGCCGAAATTAGCAAAATGTGCACAAAGTGCGCAATGTTTTTAACACTGACAGTCGTTTCAGTGTTATAATAGTAGCTGAAAGGTTGGGACTGTCAAAAACTACTGTGCAAGAGATCTTGACAAATAGCAATGCGAAAGGTGTGTGCCCGATTGGTTCCCAAGGTTTTGACTCATGATCAAAAAGACAAGCGTGTGGTGATTTCCCACAAACTTTTGGACAATGTGCAAAGTGAGCCTAATTTTTTGACAGAGTGATAACAGGTGACGGACCTTTGAGTACGCTCTGGAGACCAAATGTCAAAGCGCAGAGTGGCACACACCATCGTTACCTCGCCCCAAAAAGTGCCGAATGAGCAAATCAAAGACCAAATCCATGCTCATTTTCTATTTCGACTCAAAGGGAGTGCTCAATTGGTTGAGAAACAGGGTCCTCCGTGTCCGCAAAGAGATTGCCACTACCTGGGTCCTCCATCACGACAATGCGCCAAGACACATCGCTGCAAGTGAGGGAGTTTTTTGCCAAGCACAACGTGACAACGCTGCCTCAACCACCCTACAGTCCAGATCTGGCCCCGGCTGACTTCTTTTTGTTCCCCCAGAACAAACGTGGCCTTAAAGGACACCATTTTCATATCGTAGACATAGTGGAAGCGGCCGCGACAAGGGCACTCAAGGACGTTTCGGTTAATGCCTTCTAGGAGGGGTACCAAGCTTGGCAGATACGCTGGCAACGGTGTATCGATGCTCAAGGGTCATACTTTGAAGATTATTAACCCTATGTAACTGAAAGTTCAATAAAAAATGTTTCCCGGATTTAGTCTCATTACTTTCCGGACAGACCCTGTATCTGCTGATAACATTAAGCTGCTACTTATACTACAGTATATTACTATAATCTATGTGCTGCTACTATTAATTTTATGGTTCATTATATGATTATTATTGCGTTGTTATTCTGCATCTGGCCTTAGACTGTTCATCTTCGAGTAGCTGTCATTTACCGCCCCCCTGGCATGCCCTCCAAATACCTTGACAACTTTGCTTCCTGGCTGCCTCACTTCCTCTCTTCTGACATTCCCTCCATTATCCTAGGTTATTTCATCATCCCTATCGATAACCCCACAAAACCACCTACCTCTAAACTCCTTAACCTCATCTCTACTCTTGGTCTCTCCCAGTGGACCTCCTCCCCCTCCCATGTGAGTGGAAGCTCACTGGATCTGGTTTTCACTCACCGCTGTGATCTATCTGATTTCTCTAACTCCCTGTTCCCCCTCTCTGACCATCACCTGCTCACTTTTAACCTTTCTCTATCTGCTTCTCCATCTTTACCCCCTAAGACTACCACACTAAGTGTAATATTGAGGCTATTGACACCACTTCTCTATCTTCCTTGTTTGACTTGCTGCTCTCTCCTATTCTCTCTCTTTCCTGCCCTGATAAAGCTACTTCCCTTTACAATGCATCCCTTACCTCTGCTCTTGACTCTGTCGCCCCACCAACCACTATTCACCCTTGCAGATCGACACCTCAACCCTGGCACACCAAATGCACCAGATATCTGCAAAAATGCTCACATACCGCTGAACGTCAGTGGAGGAAATCACGCAATAAGGCCGACTTCCTCCACTACAAATTTATGTCTTACTTCAAAAATCTTATCTCCTCCCAATCCTCAAACCCCAGGCGTCTCTTTGCCACTGTCAACTCGCTCCTCTGCCCACCCCTGCCTCAAATCCCCTCTTCGCTTTCTGCTCTTGACTTTGCCACCTACTTCACATCCATAACTGACTCCATTCGTCAGGACATAACATCCCACCAGAACCTGAGCAACCTCCCTCCTCCATTTCTCAACCCCCCTCTCCTTCCCTCCTACCAACTCTGACATCTTTCTTCCCTGTATCTGGAGAGGAAGTCATGGTTCTCATCCGGTCCTCACCCCCCTCCACCTCTCCACTTGACCCTATTCCCTCCCGCCTTCTCCGCTTCCTCTCTTCTTCTGCCTGTTCCCATCTTGCTCATCTACTCAATCTCTTACCAGGCACTATCCCTTCTGCCTTCAAGCATGCACTTGTCTCCCCTATTCTTAAAAACCTACCCTTGATCCAACCAATCTCTCCAACTACCGACCCATCTCTCTTCTCCCTTTTGCCTCCAAACTCCTTGAGCGTATTGTCTGCAACCGCCTCACTGTCTTTCTTTCTTCCCACTCACTGCTTGACCCTTTCCAGTCTGGTTTCCATCCTCAGCACTCCACTGAAACTGCCCTCACTAAAGTCTGCAATGACCTCCTTTCTTGCGAAATCCAGGAGCCACTACTCTCTGCTTATTCTCCTTGACCTCGATGCTGCTGGTGACACTGTAGATCACCCTCTCCTCCTGCAAATCCTTTACTCCCTTGGTTTGCATGATACTGCTCTCTCCTGGCTGTCCTCCTACCTTTCTGACCGTTCCTTCCCTGTCTCCTCTCATGACTCCACCTCCCCCCCACTTCCTCTACCAGTAGGTGTCCCCCAAGGTTCTGTTCTTGGGCCTCTCCTTTTCTCTCTCTACACATCCTCATTAGGTGAGCTCATTAGCTCTTTTGACTTAAAATATAATCTTTACGCTGAATATACTTAAATCTACCTTTCCTCCCCTGACCTCTCCCCTGCTCTGCTCACTCGTATCTCCAACTGTCTCTCTGCTATCTCCTCCTGGATGTCCCAGCGCTTTATTAAACTTAACATGTCTAAGACTGAGCTGATCATCTTCCCTCCCTCCCGCATAACCTCACCTCCCACAATTTAATTATCCATTGATAGCACAACTATCTCCTCTAGCCCCCAAGTGCGATGTCTTGGAGTAATCCTTGACTCCTCCCTCTCCTTCAAACCACACATTCAGTACCTCTCTAAAACTTGCCATTTCCACCTCAAAAACATCTCCAGGATCAGACCTTTTCTCACCCAGGATGCTACTAAGACCCTCATTCACTCACTGGTCATCTCCAGATTAGACTACTGCAATCTCCTCTTATCTGGCCTCCCTCAAAAATGCCTCTCTCCACTTCAATCTATCCTCAATGCTGCTGCCCATCTCATCTTCCTCACCAAACGTACTACATCCACATCCCCTCACTTGGAGGACCTTCACTGGCTACCCTTCCCATTCAGAATCCAATTCAAGCTTCTCACGCTCACCTACAAAGCCCTCACCCAGTCTTCTCCCTCTTACATCTCTGACCTTATCTCATACATTCCCACCCGTCCTCTTCGCTCTGCTAATGCACGCCGTCTCTCCTGCTAACTAATTACCTCCTCCCACTCATACCTTCAAGATTTTGTACGTGCTGCTCCCTATCTTTGGAATGCTCTACCTCTCCCCATCCGACTCTCCACCTCTCTACAAAACTTCAAACGGGCTCTCAAGACCCACTACTTCACCAAACCCAGACAACTCTCCTCCTAACCCTCTTGTCTATGCTCACTGTCTACCCCGTCTGTGTCAATCTTGTCTGTTAGCCCCTCACCTTTCAGATTGTAAGCTCACAAGAGCAGGGACTTCTTTCCTCATGTGCCTTTCCTTTTCTTACTTACACTATCTTATACTGCATACTCCCTTTGATGGCACCTAACCCCGGGTTTTCTATACCTGTCCTATGTTGTCCTGTACTGTAAGTGCGGTTTTCTTGTTTATGTGCGGTTTTATTATGTACTGTGTAATGGGCGCTGCGGATCCCTTGTGGCGCCATATAAATAAAGGATGATAATAATAATAATATGTTGCACATTGTATTTTCTTTATTTGTTTATTTTCCATTAGCTGCCGCTGTTGTTGTGGGTTACCATGCCAACGCCTCCGAGACTGTGGCGCTGTGTGGTTGCGTCATGGATACCTTGAAACAATGGGAAACCGGAAGTGTGGGGGGGTCCCGGCTCCGACGATAGCGTGGAATGCAGATGGACGGACTTGTTTCTTGAAGGTATAAAGGTATGCTTTTCATGTATGTTAGTTGCTTAACCTGTAGCCTGAGGACGGAGTAAAATCAGAAACTTTGCTGCCAGACCTGGTTGTTACATGATTCATGCAAGTCCACTATGAGTGCCGCTGTTTGCTACATTTATATATATATATATATATATATATATATATATATATATATATATTTTACGAGGTCTGACACTCCCAATAACTTTAGTAAGGAACTGTAGCCGGTGCCCTCACAAAAACGGGCACTCATAGCATAATAATTCACTCTTAGGTTCCAAATGCAGACAACAACGTTTCAGTGATTTAACTTACTGTCGTCAGGTAATATTTTATTTGAAAAAGATCATATGTTGTCCATTTAAAGTCCAAAGGTCAGTGGCAGCAGCCCACCTGACGGCTGTTTCTACTAAATCACTGTTGGTTTTCTTCAGGGACTTTGGTTGAAATCGGCCTCACCATTGCATCAACGGCTGCTGCATATTTCCGGAGTGAGCAGAGTCAGGTACATCCGCCGCCATCCACATCGCTCTATACAAAATTTACCTTTCAAGGTGGCCGCCGCCTTAGAGGAGGCAGTTTTTAAAGATACTAGAGGAGGCTCCTCTAGTATCTTTAATATCTGTCTCCTCTGAGGCAGCGGCCATTTTGGAAGGGACATTTTCAATAGAGCGATGTGGATGGCTGCAGATGTACGGGAACGGACGGCGGCATGAGCAGACCCTCAGTGGCAGCGGCGGCCGGGGAGGGAGGGGAATCACCTGACAATGAGCAGATACATGCATAATTACTCTGTGGGGGCGTACTATGATGACAAGGGCATTAATGTGGGGGCATGTTATGGTGTCAGAGACATTACTGTAAGGGCATAATACAGTGTCAAAGGTTTTACTGTGGGGACTTAATAGGGTGCAAGGGGCATAATATGGTGTTACTCTGTATATGGAAAGGAATTTTATTTTATTTCTTTTAAATATATATTTCATTTATATATATATATATATATATATATATATATACATACTGCACAGTTGGGTCCGGCACTCCTTGTCCCTGCTGGGTACCTGCTCCGGTGCCCTCCTTAAGCAATACTAGCTCAGTATATACACGATGTAAGGCGGCACTCGGAGGCTTTCATCAAATCAAAACCAACCATCAATATTAAAGCACGTTGTTTTGAATTGATGAAAGCCTCCGAGTGCCGCCTTCCATCGTGTATATACTGAGCTTATATATATATATATATATATATATATGTAATAACTTCTTGTTATTTCTTGGTATTGTGGCTAACAAATATTTGCCTTAAATCTTAACCAATGTTGATATTAATATTCATTAGTTATAGAAATACTATCAGGTAATATTATAATTATTCACACACTCAAACAAGACTAGAAAGCTCTTTTTATTTCACAGCAACTGACGATTCCAGTCAATCTCCGCCTTGGATACGAGAGATAGCAACCTGAACTCAATATTAGGGTTATCACATAAACAATAAATACATACAGTTACTACTTATAACTGAAACATGAATAGTGTTATACCCAACAATTACTTTTGTAAGCTATTACTATATATATCCTAGAAGCTTTGTTAATCTATATTATCTCTCCCCAATGTCTACACTGCGCAGTGACTGATGGCCATAACGTTGGTGCACATGAAGTCTTTGAGGAGTTAATCGGAAGCGCATTAAATAAGAGCCCTTAGTCTACTGTATGCGTACTCCTAATAGAATACTCGCTCTTATTCCTGATGTTAACTGCAAGATAATTGGATTCAGTGACCCTCGATGGTGTTCAAATCAGTATAATTACTGATGGGGTTAATCGTTGGCTAGCTGTACTGTATTCTTAAATTAGATAAATCTGACAGCCTCTATTTAATTGCAATTAGTCCTGTAACTCTGTACTGTACTGAAATTCCTTGCGTGTGCCTGAGTGGGAAATATCAATTGTTTCTTCTCTTTTTACTACAGCTTGCTGAAGGGATTTCTGTATTTACATCAATTTTTTCCAAATTGACAATGTGAGCTGCCGATGTTACTCTTGTTCGATGTATCTAAACTGTGTCTGAGGTAAGTGTATTTCCAAATCCAAAGAAAATAGTAGCTTTCTCTATTTTACTCCAGCTGCTTAACCAGAATTAATACTATATCGTTTAATGCTGCCTGCCACTTTAAGAATTCAACTTTCACTTGTAGATAGGACAAATGCCAGCTAGTGTATTCCTTGTAACAAGTCCCTTTTCTTAGGAAGCTGCAATGGAACAATCTCTACTGTGGCACTGGGTTATTTCTCCTTCACTGTGAGACCGCTCCGTGGCAATAGAATGGTTGTTTCTATAACACGGGGCTATTTTCCCTTCACTGTGAAGCCGCTCTGTGTCAATGCTATTCGGGCCCACCTCTAACCTTATAGGGGATAACCGGATCCGCCTCCTGCACTCCCCGCTAGTGTCACTCACTGGTCCGGCCACAGCCCCGCTCTGATCGGGTTGGTTTGGACAGCCTCAGCCACCTCCCGGTCACTCGGCCGAGATTGCTCGCCTTCAGCTCCGGCAGGTCTCCTCATCCACCGCCGCTGTCCGCACTTCAATCGACCCAGGATCCCGCCGCATGACAGGGCAACACCGGAGCCGCTAACAGGGTAACTCCACCGCCTCCTCCGTTGCCCGTCACTGACCAGATCCCTGTGTCCTTGCAGCGGATGCGTTGCTCTTGCTGCGCAGCTATGGCCCCGATCTCTGTCTCCTCAGACTCTCTCTAAGGGCTCTCCTCCAGTCTCCTTTATAGATTTTTTCGCCAGGCACCCGGATCAGTCCCGCCAAAGGTCTCCTGCACGAGCTGGTAACTCCGTTGAAAGCCTCGTGCCAGCAGACCCCCACTTCTTGGTGTGCAGTGTGGCAGTCTATTATACCTAGTTTAGGCTGACAGTACCAACTTCCCTCGGTGAGGGGCGTTTATTTACAATTGCCTCTTTAATATAAAAGTATTCATATTAAATATGCCAATATCCTTCTTTTATCCCTATCTACACAGGACATATTTATTAGCATTATACTTTATTCTATCACAACTCATTGCCCACACAGGGGACTGAGCAAAGGGCTACATTCAGGTTTTATCAGGGTATTACATACAACCCCGCTTAAATTATGCATGTCCCCATGCATTTCTTTACATTTACTGTAACAATTTTAACAAATACTTGAATGAACAAAAATTTTAACTTAAACATATAAAATCTTAATGTATCTTTTGGCTCTACTCAGTACCCAAGTCTTCCAGTAAACCATTAACATTGGTATCTAATAGGTAAAATTCCCTTGTTGCTTCTTTTTGATCTTCTTAATTCTACTGGAGACCTAACCACTGTGTGATCGTATTCCGCTAATGTATCTGGTAGTATCGAGGGAAAATCCGCAGCAATGTAATCCTTTTCCTCGGTAATTTCAGATACTACTGTTTTCGAACCAGGAGTATCTCCCTCCACAGCGGGCATTCCTATGCTAGGCCATACTGGCCAACACCAACTCAACATGCCCATAGGGTCACTGATTTCGGTATCGGTGAATGGACTAGATATCTCAGCTTTATCTTTCTGTTCCTCATTATCATACAGGGACAAGTTTGAACAGCGCTTTAATTGATTCCTATGGATTACGAAGGAAGACTGGCCTTTATCTTTAGAGATCCGGTACGTTTCTACATTGGAGTGTGGGATTTCGATAATTAAATAAGGCACTGACTCCCAGTGGCTATCAAGTTTACTGATACGCTGATTTTTTTCTTCGCCATACCATGTCACCCACTTTCAGCGGCTCTGCATGGGCTGTCTCGTTGTAGTATTCAGCTTGATGCTGTCGTACATTCCCCATTCATTGATCTACAATGTTTTGTGCGGCCTTCAATCTTCGTCTATGTTCCTTCACCCAATCACTCTGTGGAATCACCTCCTGAACGACTGCGGAAGGCAGGTCCAACTTAATATCTACCGGTAGTCTTCCTTCTCGTCCAAATAGTAAGTATTAGGGAGTATATACATCCAGTAGAGCTATGTTCGGCGTTGTTATAGAGAAATGTAAGCTCTGGTAGCAGAGTAGGCCACTCTTGCCGTTCTGGTGACGGGATAGCTCTTAACATATTAATTAAAGTTTGATTCATTCTCTCACATAACCCATTACCCTGAGGGTGATATGCAGTTGTTCGTAACTTCTTACATCCGTACAAATCACACAGCTCTTTAATCAATTTGGATTCAAACGCCGGACCTTGATCTGTCAAGATGTTTTCTGGGTATCCGTAAGGCCGTACGAATGCTCTCCATAATAGTTCCGCTGTCGTTTTCGCTGACAAATCTCTTACCGGTAGAGCTACAGCGAATTTGGTGTAATGGTCGATCATGGTAATAGCGTATTGGTATCCAGTTCGACTGGTCTCCAATTTTACATGGTCAATGGTCAGTATTTCTAACGGATGATGACTAATGATAGGATGGAGGGGAGCCTTCTGAGTAGAGGAAGTTTGCCTCCGCATAACACAATTTTTACAATTCACGCACCACTCCTCAATATCCTGTCTCATATTAGGCCAAAAGAACCGCTTTCTCAAGTGCGCCTCTACTTTCTGAGTGCTAAAATGTCCAGATTGTTCATGGTACTCGTATAGGAGGGAATTTTTTCTTACTGACGGTATCACAATTTGGGTAATAGGACGGTGCGTTTTAGGGTGTACTCCACTGTGAATGACGAGCCCTTTCCGAATTCTAAGATGTTCTCTCTGTCTCCAGAGCTTGAGAAGTTCGGGTTCAGCATTTAGTCTTTCCTCTTTGGTCATCGTCTTTCCTCTGAGCAATAGAGCTTTCAATTGCTCCAGCACAGGGCTCTCTTGTTGTATTTGCCTCCATTTTTCTTCCGGTTCATTCTCCAACGCGATTGGCTTTTCGAACTTAGATATACCGGTAGTTCCGGTAACTGAAGCGGGTTGGCATGTTAACATGGCATGAAAAGCTGGCATTTCTACTTCCTCCCATCCTTCCTTATCAAATCTAGGGTCTGTTTCTCTTGGTATTCTTGACAGGGCATCAGCATTTACATTACTTTTACCGCTTCGATATTTGATGGTAAATCGGAAATTGGCCAACCGAGAAGCCCAACGCTGCTCTAATGCTCCCAGGTGAGCCGTTGACAAATGAGCTAATGGATTGTTGTCGGTGAAGGCTATAAAGGGAGTAGCAGCCAAATAATTTTTGAATTTCTCTGTGACTGCCCATACTAGCGCAAAAAATTCCAATTTAAAAGCGCTATAGTTGGCATCATTACGCTCGTTTTTTTTTAAGCTTCGACTAGCGTACGTTCTTTTCCATCTTGATTTTGGGATAATATTGCTCCAAGGCCTTGATTACTGGCATCCGTGTAAAGATGGAAAGGCTGACTATAATCAGGGTATGCCAATATAGGAGTCTGGGTCAACAGATTTTTCAATTTTTCAAACGCGACTTGTGTCTGGGTCCAGTTTACTCTCATGTTCTTCCCACGTTGATTCTTAGACATCCCTCTGAGCAATTCATGCAAAGGTGCTACCACATGAGCGAACTTCTCGACAAACCTTCTGTTATATCCCACAAACCCAAGGAATTGCCGTACTTCCTTGATGGTATTTGGAACAGGCCAACTCTGTACGGCAGAAATTTTCTAGGGATCAGGAATGATACCTGCAGCACTCACAATATGTCCCAGGTACTGTACGCTTGTTTTTAGCAAATGACACTTGGATGGCTTTACCTTGAGGCCATACTCGGCGAGTCGCTGGAAAACATACTGAAGGTGTTGTAAGTGGTCTTTATAGGTCTTGGAGTAAATGATAATGTCATCGAGATACAGCAGTACCATTTCAAAGTTTTTATTACCTAGGCAATGTTCCATTACTCTTTGGAAAGTCCCTGGGGCATTACAGAGTCCAAATGGCATACGCTCAAATTCATATAATCCCATGGGCGTGGTGAAAGCTGTTTTCTCTCGATCATCCGGAGCCATCTGAATTTGCCAATACCCGCTTGTCAAATCAAGAGTTGAAAAATAGGTAGCCGATATTAGCGCCGCAAATGACTCTTCAGTACGGGGTAGTGGGTAGGCATCCTTATGAGTTACTTGATTTAATTTTCTATAGTCCACACAAAAGCGAAGAGTACCATCTTTCTTTCGGACCAAGACGATCGGGGCTGCCCATGGGCTATGGCTCTCACAGATTACCCCAGAAGCCTCCATTTCCTCTAACATCTTGCGCACCGGTTGATATAAAGCCGGAGCAATTGGACGGTACCGTTCTTTAATAGGTGGTGCATTCTCCGTCGGTATATAATGCCAAATGCGATCCACCTTCCCGAAATCAGATGCATTCTTACTGAAGGTGGCAGTATTCTCTTGCACTACACGTAGAACTCCTGCTTTTAATTCAGCGGGAGTGCTCCCATCTCCAATCTGGATCTTCAACCACCAGCTGGATTGGTCTTTGCTCTTTTCGGTTTCGTGGGAACAGTGGTTTACTTGAGCCTCCAAAGAGGGTACTTCTATTACATCTTGAAATGTGACTAAGGATAACCTGGCGATAACTTGGTGACGATATATTTTAATAACATGGTCGTGTGGATTAAGGATCCTAACTGGCGCTCTTCCTCTTTCCACAGTTACTAAGGTCCACGCAACGACTGTATCATTCCGGTTAGAACCAGGGCAAGGTTCAATGATCGCGTCATAATTGCATCCTTGCGGCCCACACTTGGTTTTTCCCCAAACTATAGTCTCTGAATTTGGTTGTAATATAATGGGCCTTCGATCCGCAGTCTTTATTTTGCCCACTTCACCACTGATGCTAAAAAAATGTTGTTGTCCCTATATGATTTTGATAGTCCTCTGCTGAGCCTTTTGACAAGCAGATGGCGCGTGAGTTAATTCCATCTGGAGGGCTGCAATCAATTCAGTCGGACACAATTGCAATATGTTCATTCCTACAATAATAGGAGGTACCGTCGGATCTTCTACATTCGTGATAATACATCCCTGCCCTACTAGTTGGGCCTGTCCAATCTGAAAGTCTAGTTCACAGTATCCCTGACAAGAGATACTTAACCCATTACTGGCAACCAGCCGCAGCCAAGCTGGGGGTGGTGGTAACAGCTCCAGTCTTCCCCAATACTGATGGAATACACCTTGTTGGATGGTAGTTACTTGAGAACCAGTATCTAAAGTGGCTGGTACTTGTACCCCATTAATCCAGATGTTAATAACGGGGAGCTGCCCTATGTATCTAGGGCACCACTCTTCGGGTGTAGGACCTATTCTGTTTGATCTCCCCGAGGGTTGGTCTCTGGCCTCGGGGCATTGGCGTTTAAAGACTCTTCCTGAGAGCATACTCTCTCCACATGACCACTCCTATTACATCTTCGACCGATGGGACGGCCTTGTGAGTCAAATCGGTCAGTGGGTCTACGGCCCCTTCTCTCAGGCGGTTCCCACCAATCTTCTCCTGGTCTTCTACGGTCTCTGTGCCAGTTTGATCCGGTTCGGCCTGATGGGGTGTATTTAGCTAGCCTCTGCAGTTCTCGGTTCATATTAGCCATTCCCGCTGTCAACTCCTCCATTTGTCCTTTTAATATAAGAACCGTGTCAGCATTCGGAGTTTGCATACCCTGCATAGGAGTTTTCGATAGGTTTGTCACCTCTGTGGATGTATGACTAGGAGCGCCCGTCTCACCAAATCGCTCTTGATAACCGGGTAACTCAGGAAAAGACACTACCTTGGATTGTGCTGAACCAATTACTTTAATCGCCGCTTCTTTAAAGTCCAAAAAGGACTGTCAATGAACTGATTTACTAAAGTTTCATCCACCTCCCTTATCTCTGAATTATCGATTTCTTGTATATCACGTAATGCTTCCTGTAGACTCAATGCAAAATCTCGCAATGACTCCCAAGGTTGCTGCTTGCGGGAATAAAAGCGGGATTTTAATTCTGAGATGGTACTTATGTCAAAGATAGTTGCCAGCCTTTGAAATACTTGCTCCACTGTCTTTCTTTCATCTAAGGGCCAAGATAAGACTTCCCGTAAGGCTGACCCTTTCAATTGACCTATTAGAATCTCTACCTGTTGAAGGCTGGTTAATGGGTAAAGTCTGAATATAGCTTGTAATTTTCTTTTAAATTCAACGAATGTACTTGAATCTTTTCCACTTGTATCCCCCGATCCCGCTTATGCGGGTAACCACGGAGCCCCAAAATAATAAGGGAGGGTAATAGGATTTGTGTTGGTCATAGTTGTTGAGGTGCTTGTTGTACTTGTGCTGGATGTACTTGTCATGTCTGAACTTGTTGCGCTTGTTGTCGCTGTACTGGATGTTTGCTCGTTGTCTGACATTTTCTTTGTTCGCAATCCTGTTCGTGTGACGCCAAAATTTTGTAATAACTTCTTGTTATTTCTTGGTATTGTGGCTAACAAATATTTGCCTTAAATCTTAACCAATGTTGATATTAATATTCATTAGTTATAGAAATACTATCAGGTAATATTATAATTATTCACACACTCAAACAAGACTAGAAAGCTCTTTTTATTTCACAGCAACTGACGATTCCAGTCAATCTCCGCCTTGGATACGAGAGATAGCAACCTGAACTCAATATTAAGGTTATCACATAAACAATAAATACATACAGTTACTACTTATAACTGAAACATGAATAGTGTTATACCCAACAATTACTTTTGTAAGCTATTACTATATATATCCTAGAAGCTTTGTTAATCTATATTATCTCTCCCCAATGTCTACACTGCGCAGTGACTGATGGCCATAACGTTGGTGCATATGAAGTCTTTGAGGAGTTAATCGGAAGCGCATTAAATAAGAGCCCTTAGTCTACTGTATGCGTACTCCTAATAGAATACTCGCTCTTATTCCTGATGTTAACTGCAAGATAATTGGATTCAGTGACCCTCGATGGTGTTCAAATCAGTATAATTACTGATGGGGTTAATCGTTGGCTAGCTGTACTGTATTCTTAAATTAGATAAATCTGACAGCCTCTATTTAATCGCAATTAGTCCTGTAACTCTGTACTGTACTGAAATTCCTTGCGTGTGCCTGAGTGGGAAATATCAATTGTTTCTTCTCTTTTTACTACAGCTTGCTGAAGGGATTTCTGTATTTACATCAATTTTTTCCAAATTGACAATGTGAGCTGCCGATGTTACTCTTGTTCGATGTATCTAAACTGTGTCTGAGGTAAGTGTATTTCCAAATCCAAAGAAAATAGTAGCTTTCTCTATTTTACTCCAGCTGCTTAACCAGAATTAATACTATATCGTTTAATGCTGCCTGCCACTTTAAGAATTCAGCTTTCACTTGTAGATAGGACAAATGCCAGCTAGTGTATTCCTTGTAACAAGTCCCTTTTCTTAGGAAGCTGCAATGGAACAATCTCTACTGTGGCACTGGGTTATTTCTCCTTCACTGTGAGACCGCTCTGTGGCAATAGAATGGTTGTTTCTATAACACGGGGCTATTTTCCCTTCACTGTGAGGCCGCTCTGTGTCAATGCTATTCGGGCCCACCTCTAACCTTATAGGGGATAACCGGATCCGCCTGCTCCACTCCCCGCTAATGTCACTCACTGGTCCGGCCACAGCCCCGTTCTGATCGGGTTGGTTTGGACAGCCTCAGCCACCTCCCGGTGGGCGTCACTCGGCCGAGATTGCTCGCCTTCAGCTCCGGCAGGTCTCCTCAACCACCGCCGCTGTCCGCACTTCAATCGACCCAGGATCCCGCCGCACGACAGGGCAACACCGGAGCCGCAAACAGGGTAACTCCACCGCCTCCTCCGTTGCCCGTCACTGACCAGATCCCTGTGTCCTTGCAGCGGATGCGTTGCTCTTGCTGCGCAGCTATGGCCCCGATCTCTGTCTCCTCAGACTCTCTCTAAGGGCTCTCCTCCAGTCTCCTTTATAGATTTTTTCGCCAGGCACCCGGATCAGTCCCGCCAAAGGTCTCCTGCATGAGCTGGTAACTCCGTTGAAAGCCTCGTGCCAGCAGACCCCACTTCTTGGTGTGCAGTGTGGCAGCCTATTATACCCAGTTTAGGCTGACAGTACCAACTTCCCTCGGTGAGGGGCGTTTATTTACAATTGCCTCTTTAATATAAAAGTATTCATATTAAATATGCCAATATCCTTCTTTTATCCCTATCTACACAGGACATATTTATTAGCATTATACTTTATTCTATCACAACTCATTGCCCACACAGGGGACTGAGCAAAGGGCTACATTCAGGTTTTATCAGGGTATTACATATATATATATAAAAAAAATTGTGGTGAGGGTGGGGGTTGCACCTGCATAGTTTGTCAGTCCCGGGTCCCACAATTTCTGATTGCAGCCCTGCCTCCAGCACCTGCAGACAGAACCCAGCCATCTGTCTATCTGCTGCCATTCAGACTGGACACCATGGGGGTAATTCAGACTGCAGCGTGACCGTTGGGGGGGGGGGGGGGTCAGGCTATGGCAGCTGCAGCACGTCACACGCAGCCGCTGCGACCCGGAATGCAGCGGGTAGCTCCTTGCCAGCACGCAGGAGCTGCGCAGGTAAGGAGCTACTCGGCAGGTACAAAAGCATCGGCACCGTGCCATGCTTTTGTACCTGTGCAGGGGGGATGGGTGTTGGGCCTGACATGCGGGGCGGACTAGCCCTGTGCTGGCGTCCCCCTGCATGTCAGAGTGAATGATCGTAGATGTGCTCTCAACGATCAACTCTGAGTTACCCCCTATACTGTATCTGCTGATGTTTGAGAGCAAGAGCCCCAATAGCCACCAAAAGCCAGGAGGAAAGTATTAGCGCGGATACTTAAGTTATACTCATTTATGCATAATTTAAGTAGAAATTTGCTTACTGACTAAAGCACCAAAAATAGTTTTAAGGCCACATATGTAATATCTGTGTGTGTGAATGCGAATACAAAGGTGAATAACATTCTTATAAAGAAACATCAAAGGCAGAAGAGCACGTCTGCCGGCAATAGTGTAAGACTCAGCCTCGGGGGTTCTGCTGCTGCTAAGTAGAAATATGTTCTTAGCGCAGGTGGGAAGAATGAAATATTCCCATGTTCCACCCATGGCTGTGGCAGTGAAAAAATGCTACTTGCACAGTGTGATGCAGTGAATACAGAATTTGCCAGAAGCAAGGGCTTTTCAAATGTGGGGCCATAGGCAGCCAAGGTTTGTTTTGTTTTTTTAGTAGCAACACTAAAGAGAAGAGAAAATGAACCTCGTCACTGCCATGTGATGTCGGTCACATACTACAAGGGAAGAATGAGTTCCGGTTTCTGCTGTAATAGTATGATCTTTCCATACTGCCTATCATGCAGTACCATTATCAATATAACAGTCTCATTGACATAATATGAGGCTCATACCACCATGCAGTCCCATCATACCATCTTATGCCTCTATATCACCTCATAATGCCAAGCTGCAGCTAGTAAAGACACACTTCTGCAGCTCTCCAGAGTCCTGTGGCAATTTGCACACAGACCACTTTACAGTTATAAAGAAAGATTTTTCAAAGCTTGGAGAAAAGATGAAGTGGAGAGAGATAAAGTACTTCATTACTCTCCAAGCTTTGATAAATCTTACCCAGAGTGAATTAGAGCCAATTAGAGTTAACTATAGCATGTTTAACGATAGGAGGCCCCCAGAGCCGGCCATAGGCATAGGCAAACTAGGCTATTGCCTAGGGCATTTGATATGCCTAGGGGCATCAGCAGCTTCTGCTGATTAAAATGATATGCAGCATGCCTATATTCTGTGTGTAGCATTTCATATGCAGATACAGCCACAGTCTCACACAGTATATAGGCATGCAGCATATCATTTTAATTAGCAGAATCTGTTTGTGCATCCTAGCCACATAACGATGCAAATAAGATGCATTTTCATAAAAAAAAGGTGCTTGACGTTAGCATTGAGGCAAGATGTATGAGGACACATCTGTATCCAAGCAGAGGCAGAGGTCACAGTGTTAGTGGCAGTGTGAGTGCTGTGTGCATGTGAGTGGGTTGGTTGTGCAGTAGTGTTCGGAATATGTGTAAGGAGCGTTATGTGTGTAAAGTAAAAATGCATTAATAATGTGCAACGTATGTGTAAGGGGCACTATGTGTGTCATTATATGTATAAGGGCATTAATAATGTGTGGCATATCTGTAACAGGGTACTACTGTATGTGTGTCATTATGTGTATAGGGGCACTAATAATGTGCAGCAAATGTGTAGGGGGCGCAATGTGTTTCATTATGTGTACAAGGGCATTAATAATGTGCGGCATATGTGTAAGGGACATTATGTGTAAAAGGGCATTAGTAAAGGTTGTCATAATGTGTAAGGCACATTATGTTTATAAGGACATTAATAATGTGTTGCATATGTGTAAGGGGCATTACAGTGTGGAATTATGTGTATAAATGCATTACTAATGTGTGGCATTATGTGCTCTACTACTGTATGTGGCATTGCGTAGAGAAAGTGCACTACTGTGAATAAGGAGCAATTCAATGTGATGTATTGTGAATAAGGGGCTCTACTGTGAGGAGTAACGTTTATAAGGTAAAGTGGTACTACTGTGTGATGTAACGTGAATTATGGACACTATCGCATGATCAAATGTGAATAAAGTTGCACTACTGTGTGGCGTAATTTGAATTGGGGTTACTGTTGTGTGGCCATGCCCCTTGCCAGCAAAAACACACCCCTTTTTGGGCTGTGCGCCAAATGTGTGAACTGTTCCTATTTAAAATATAGGGGGTTCAAACACCAAAATAAGGACTGCTATGGGTGAGGGGTGATAGTGCTGGGAAAGAGGTGCAAGGTCAGAGGCGGAACCAGTGGTGGTGCTAGGGGGCACCAGCCAAAATCTTGCCTAGGGCATCCTATTGGTTAGGGCCGGCTCTGAAGGCCCCACCTTACCTCTGTAATCAATGACAGTGTAAAGTAAGATTTATATGGCTGCATGTGGCATAGTGACTCCAGCTCAAGGGTACCAACAGCTGTGCAGGGCCCAGGTAATGGGAGGGAGGTGTAGCCAATGCAGGGAGGTGTGGCCAGCCCCTCCGCTTAATAAATTACCCCCCCCCCGCATAACACACAGGGAGAGTGAGGGGTGACTGCCTCCGCAGCTGCCTCCCGCCCCAGCGCAGCACACAATCAGCACTCCTCCCCACCCCCCATTGTAGAGGCGCTCTCTACAACGGGGCACGGCCCAGAAGCCCAGTGGTCAACTCTTGTAAATTGGTATCAACACCAGTCAGGGATTTAAAAATCAGGGTGGCAGCTCAGGAGGAAGGGAATATAACTATATTTTGGGGCAGCACAGATGGTGTAATAGTTATCATTGATCCCTTCCAGCACTGAGGACATGGGTTTGATACTCACTATGGCCCTAACTGTGTGGAGTTTGTATATTCTCCCCGTGCTTTTGTGGGCCTCCTCCGGGACTCCAGCTTCCACACACAATCTAAAAACATACTGGTAGGTTAATTGGCTCCCAACAAAATTAACCCTAGTGTGAATGTGTCTGTGTGTGTACATGTGATAGGGAATATAGATTGTAAGCTCCACTGGGACTGACATAAATGCCCAAATATTCTCTCCGTATTGCGCTGTGGAATATGTGTGTGCTATATATATAACTGGCAATAAATAATATATAAGAGGTGCCCAGCTAGCAACTTTGATGCTCTGGACCCCTCTGCCGTGTCCTCTGAGCATTGCCCTCACTTTAGAGGCCTTCAATTTTTTAATTTTGCCCTGAAAACAATTATGCTAAAAGTATAATATTGGAAAGCACCATTAATTGTAATTAGCCATGGATGGGGTTTGGCAGAAAGACAATTGGGTATTATTGCAGTCGGCTGTAGAACACAAACACTGGACATTGGAAAAACATTTCCTGGTCTCATAAATGTTGGGATCTGCTTTTTCCCACTTATATGAGAACCAGGGAATGCTGATACGACATGAGTCCATCCTGCTGGTTGTCATTATTGTATGCTGGTGGCGGCTGGCAATATGGATTGTGGTTTGGTGGTGCACATTTGGTCTCACGATATAAGAAGAGCAATTTATTTATACCACAGGATCATTGCAGGCCTGACACATTCCCACATCACAGCTGTGTACCAACTATGAACTGGCTTTTCAGCAAACCTATTCTTCCTTGCCAAAAGGCTAAGAAGTCTGCAAAAATAGTATTTTAATACCTACCGGTAAATCCTTTTCTCCTACTCCGTACAGGATGTTGGGGTCCACTTCAGTAACATTGGGTATAGACGGTTCCGCAGGAGCCATGGGCACTTTAAGACTTTTCAAAGGGTGTGAACTCTATGCCCCTCCTCCAGACCTAAGTTATAGGAACTGTGCCCAGGGAGACGGACATTTCAAGGAAAGGATTTACTTTGAATTTAATGGTGAGATTCATACCAGCTCACACCTCAACCATGCCTCACAACATGGCATTCAACATAACACACGCCAACAGGCATGAACCATTTGCAGCAACATGCTGAACACAAATGTAACACAACTTGTGTAACTATAATGAACAAACTGCAGGTGAAGTACGCACTGGGTCGGGTGCCCAGCATCCTCTACGGACTAGGAGAAAAGGATTTACCGGTAGGTATTAAAATCCTATTTTCTCATACGTCCTAGAGGATGCTGGGGTCCATTTCAGTACCAAAGCTCCAGTATGGGCGGGAGAGTGCGGATGACCCTCCAGCACCGATTGACCAAACTTGAGGTCCTCATCTGCCAAAGTGTCAAACTTATAAAATTTAGCGAATGTGTTTGACCCTGACCAAGTAGCCGCTCGGCAAAGTTGTAAAACCGAGACGCCCCGGGCAGCCACCCAGGATGAGCCCACTTTCCTAGTAGAATGGGCCTTCACCGACTTCGGTACAGGCAAGCCTGCCGTAGAATGAGCGTGCTGAATCGTACCTCTGATCCAGTGCGCAATAGTCTGCTTAGAAGCAGGACACCCAATCTTGTTGGGAGCATACAGGACAAACAGAGCCTCTGTTTTCCGTATCCGAGCTGTTCTTGCGACATAAATCTTCAAAGCTCTAACCACATCTAGAGACTTTGACTCAGTGAAAGTGTCAGTAGCTACTGGCACCACAATAGGTTGGTTTATGTGGAAAGATGAAACCACCTTTGGAAGAAAATGATGGCGAGTTCTTAGCTCAGCCCTATCTTCATGGAAGATCAGGTACTGGTTCTTGTGAGGCAAGGACCCCAACTCAGACACCCGCCTTGCGGATGCCAAGGCCAAAAGCATCACCACTTTCCAAGTGAGAAACTTCAACTCTATCTCCTGTAGAGGTTCAAACCAACTCGATTGAAGGAACTGCAACACCACATTAAGGTCCCATGGTGCACAGGAGGCACAAATGGAGGCTGGATGTGCAGAACCCCTTTCACGAACGTCTGAACTTCTGGAAGGGAGGCCAATTGTTTTTGAAAGAAAACTGATAAGGCCGAAACCTGGACCTTGATTGAACCTGGCCTGCATCCACACCAGCCTGCAGAAAATGGAGAAAACGTCCTAACTCAAACTCTTCCGTAGGAGCCTTCTTGGATTCACACCAAGACATATATTTTCTCCAAATACGGTGGTAATGTTTAGACGTTACTCCTTTCCTGGCCTGAATAAGTTGGGGATGACTTCCTTGGGAATACCCTTTCGGACTAGGATTCGGTGCTCAACAGCCATGCCGTCAAACGTAGCCGCGATAAGTCTTGATACACACACAGCCCCTGCTGTAGTAGGTCCTCTCGAGGAGGAAGAGGCCGAGGATCTTCTATGAGCAACTCCTGAAGACCTGGATACCAAGCCCTCCTTGGCCAGTCTGGGGCAATGAAGATTGCTCGAACTCTTGTTCTTATTATTTTGAGAACTTTTGGAATCAGTGGAAGTGGAGGGAAAACATATACCGATCGAAACACCCACTGGGTCACCAGTGCATCCACTGCTATTGCTTGAGGGTCTCTCAACCTGGAACAATATCTCTGAAGCTTCTTGTTTAGACGAGATGCCATCATGTCTACTTGAGGAACTCCCCAAAGACGTGTCACCTCTGCGAAGACTTCTTGGTGGAGGCCCCACTCTCCTGGATGGAGATCATGTCTGCTGAGGAAGTCTGCTTCCCAGTTGTCCACTCCCGGAATGAAAATTGCTGACAGAGCTCTTACATGTCTTTCTGCCCAGAGGAGAATTCTTGTCACCTCTGCCATGTCCGCTCTACTTTATGTTCTGCCTTGCCTGTTTATGTACGCGACTGCTGTTACATTGTCCGACTGGATCTGCACGGGATGATCTTGAAGAAGATGTACCGCTTGTAGAAGGCCGTTGTAAATGGGTCTCAATTCCAGAACGTTTATGTGAAGGCAGGCTTCCTGACTTGACCATTTTCCTTGGAAGCTTTCCCCCCGTGTGACAGCTCCCCAGGCTCGGAGACTTGCATCCGTGGTTACCAGGACCCAGTCCTGAATCCCGAACCTGCGTCCCTCTAGTAGGTGAGAACTGTGTAGCCACCACAGGAGCGAAATCCTGGCTTTGGAGGACAGGATTATCTTCCGATGCATGTGTAGGTGGGATCCGGACCACTTGTCCAACAGGTCCCACTGGAATACTCTGGCATGAAATCGGCCAAACTGTATGGTTTCGTAGGCCGCTACCATTTTCCCCAACAACCGAATGCATTGATGTATTGACACGCTTGTTGGTTTCAATATTTGTTTGACCATTTTCTGGATTTCCAGAGCCTTTTCCACTGGAAGAAATACTCTCTGTACTTCTGTGTCCAGAATCATCCCTAAAAAGGACAATCATGTCGTTGGCTCCAACTGCGACTTTGGAAAATTCATGATCCAACCGTGTTGTTGGAGCATTGACAGGGAGAGTGCGATGTTTCGCACCAACTGTTCCCTGGATCTCGCTTTTATCAGGAGATCATCCAGATAAGGAATTATATTGACTCCTTTTTGACGAAGGAGGACCATCATCTCCGCCATCACCTTGGTGAATACCCCCGGTGCCGTGGAGAGACCGAACGGCAATGTCTGGAACTGGTAATGGCAATCCTGTACTGCGAATCTCAGATAAGCTTGGTGAGGAGGATAAATGGGAACATGCAAGTAAGCATCCTTTATGTCTACTGACACCATGAAGTCCCCCTCCTCCAGACTGGAAATCACTGCCCTCAGGGATTCCATCTTGAACTTGAACCTTCTCAGGTAGAGATTCAGATTTTTCAGGTTTAAAATCGGTCTGACCGAGCCGTCCGGCTTTGGAACTACGAAGAGGCTTGAATAAAAACCTTCTCCTTGTCGTGACAAGGGTACCAGGACAATGACCTGATCCTGACATAATTTTTGAATTGCCATTGTTACTGCCTCTCTTTCTGGAAGAGAAGCTGGCAAGGTCGATCTGAAAAATCGGCATGGGTGGACGTCTTGAAACTCCAGTTTGTACCCATGGGACACTATTTGTAAGACCCATGGGTCCAGGCCAGATTGAATCCAGATCTGACTGAAAAGCTTCAGACGTGATCCCACCCGAGCGGACTCCCGCAAGGGAGCCCCAGCGTCATGCTGCAGATTTGGCAGAAGCAGGGGTTGACTTCTGCTCCTGGGATCCTGGAGACGCTGCGGATTTCTTTCCTCTTCCCCTTCCTCTACCTACAAAGAAGGGGGAACCTTTGGCCTTTTTGTATTTGTTGGGCCAAAAGGACTGCATGTGAGAGTGATGTGTCTTTTTCGCAAGTGCAGGAGCATAAGGCAAGAATGTCGACTTACCTGCGGTAGCCGCCGAGACTAACGCATCCAGCCCATCACCAAATAAGGCCTCACCTTTATACGGGAGAGCCTCCATATTTCTTTTGGAATCTGCGTCAGCATTCCACTAGCAAATCCACAACGCCCTCCGAGCCGATACTGCCATGGTAGCGGCTGTTGAACCCAAGAGTCCAATATCCTTCATAGCTTCCAGCATGTATGCGGCAGCGTCTTTGATATTACCTAACGTTAGGAGTAACTTGTCTCTATCAATCGTGTCAATTTCCGATGACAAGTTATGAGACCATTTTTCAATAGCACGACTCACCCACGTGCAAGCAATGGTGGGTCTGAGCAGCGTACCATTGGCCACATAAATAGATTTTAGCGTGGTCTCAATTTTGCGGTCTGCCGGCTCCTTTAGTGAAGCCGTCCCAGGTGCAGGGAGAATCACCATTTTTGTTAACCTTGACAGTGCACTGTCTAACACTGGGGGTGACTCCCATCTTTTCCTTTCCTCTAAAGGAAAAGAATAAGCAATCTGAATCCTTTTGGGAATATGAAATTTCTTTTCAGGATTCACCCACACTCCCTCAAAAATAGTATTTAGCTCGTGGGAAGGAGGGAAAGTTACCTTACATTTCTTTTCCTTAAAGAAATAAGCCTTCTCCTGAGGTACAGTAGGGGCTTCCGTAACTTCTAAGACCTCCTTTATAGCAACAATCATATATTGTATGTTTTTTGCCAATGTATGATCTATCTCCCTGGAGTCACTATCGTCGACACAAGAATCAGAGTCTGTGTCGGTATCTGTATATACAATGTTTGCAAACGGTCTCTTATGTGACCCAGAGGGGTCGCCTGCGGATGAGACAGCAGAACCCTGAAAAATCACATCTTCAACTGATTTTCTCCAGCTTTCTGCATGAGACTCAGACTTATCTAATCTCCTACTGATATGATTCACACTATCACGTATTTCTTTCACCCATTCAGGCTCATGGTGTGTCGGCAGCGCCACCACATTACAACTCTGTGTCCCTAAATTGGCTCCCTCAGGGGAAGAGCTCCCTGCCTCAGACATGTCACACACGTGCACAACCACACCACAGACACTCCGGGACTTATAGGGGACAGACCCACAGTAAAATCTGTCAGAAGGACACAGACAAGAGCAGCCAGTTCACAAACCCAGCGCCAGTAACACAATGCCTGTGAAACATAAAATGCCCACTGACATACAGCGCTTTTAATAATGTAAATACACAATGTGAAGCACCAATTTCCCTGTGCCCCCCCCCTCCTTTTTTTTGCACCCTGATACTTGTATTCAGTAGTGGAGGAGGGCCAGCGTTGTCTCTGCAGCCTGAGGAGAGAGAGAAAATGGCGCTGAGCAGTGTGCTGGCTGACTGAGCAGGATGCTCCGCCCCCGCAATGGTTTGTTTTTCCTCAGAGATTCTGACAATATTATTTATACTGGAGGGGGTAGGGCTGTGTCTAGGCATCTTATGCCCCTTTTCTACCAGTTTTACAAGGTATTATGCTGCCCAGGGCCCCCCCGCGCGCCCTGCACCCTGCAGTGCCTGTGTTGTGTGGGCAGTATGGCGCGCTGCGCTCCCGCCAGCCGCGCGGTACCGTTAGCCAACACCTTGATTGAAGATATCTCTTCTAACACTCACCTGTCTTCTGACTTCTGGCTCTGCAAGGGGGGTGACGGTGTGCTGTGGGAGTGAGCATCTAGGCACGGCTAGCGTTCAGTACCCTTCGAGAGCTAATTGTGTCCTGTCAGCCAGAAGCAGAGCCATAAAACTCTTTAGGAAGTTGGTTCCTACTTCTGCCCCCTCAGTCCCACGAAGCAGGGAGACTGTTGGTAGCAGTTCTCCCTGAAAATAAAAAACCTAACATAAGTCTTTTCAGAGAAACTCAGTAGAGCTCCCCTGGAGTGCATCCAGTCTGCCTGGGCACATTTCTAAAACTGATGTCTGGAGGAGGGGCATAGAGGGAGGAGCCAGTTCACACCCTTTGAAAAGTCTTAAAGTGCCCATGGCTCCTGTGGAACCGTCTATACCCCATGGTACTGAAGTGGACCCCGGCATCCTCTAGGACGTATGAGAAATGGTTTTATAAATAATAACAGTAAATTCAGATTGATACAGTTACCAGATATGAATTCAAAAGAAAACCTGTGGAGTGAGGTAGAACAAGCTATTCAGGTAGCCATGTACCCGTAGCTACTGAACACGCTGGAGCCAACATGGAACATCATCCAGGTGCTGCACTTTGACACATTATTGACTTTATGCCCAGACTAATTTAGGCTGCTCTGGGGGCAAAGGGTGGAGCATCTCTCCACCGGCTAGATGTACTAATAAAGATACCTGCACATCTGATCCTGATCTGTATTATTTTACTTAAAGTCTGCTTATTGCTGTTATGTTTCTGTAAAAAAACACCCCCAATCAACGAATCAATACATTTTTCTGTGTCTAGTGTCATTAATTCGATTTTTTTGCATAATCATACATAACAATGTACTTGCTGATATTATGGCTGCCTCCAGGAGGAGGCAGCCAGCTCACCATGACGGGGGAGTGGCTCGGCATACTGGGGGCGTGACGGAGGTGGTGGGGGGGTGATGCTAGGTAGGGGTGGAGCAGGGGCATGCCTGTAAAACTTAAAATCCCTAAAGTCGGCATGCTGACTAGCAGGGACTACTCCCACTCGTGGGTGTCCATGACAAGCATAGAGTGGGAATAGAATGTCAAAGTCAGAAAAATATCCCTATACACGCTGCCATATTTGCACCTCACGCTGGTCTGCGCTGCGCATGCGTGCGCTTTCCCGTGATAGCGCATACCCGCTGATGCGTGCACCCGCTCGCATCGGTATGCGTATTTACGGTAAAGAGTATGTAGTCGTAGCGTGCGACCCAATCGTTACATATTTCCACAATTAATGTAGTTTGTAGATCATGGTCCCTTTGATAGATTCTGAAAGTTTGGTTAATATAGAATGTCCCTGAATGGAGGAATCCCTCTTTGTATTGTGCGAAGGGTCTAACAGGAATCATACAGCAGTGTTTGGTACCCATCGGAAGAGTATTTAATTAGCAATATTCCGGTGTTGGTTTGGAGCGTATTAATCGCTCGTGCGAATAGTTATGGACATAAGAAGTTTATGTCCATTACTATTATTTACTCATACTCAGGTATGCGGCGGGAAACCTAGTTTCCCACCCACCTGAGCTGTTTGAAATCGTCACAGCCCACCTGTATGAATCACCCTATGACCTTTTGTTATAATGCGAAGCCGAATTCCTGCGTCCAATGGACAATGAGGTTGTAGGGACCATTAGATTGCATTGTGTGAGTAGCATAAAAGACAGGCCTGTGGCATCCAGCTTTCACTTCTCATCAAACGGTTCTCATTGCTGATAATCGGGAAGCTGGATGTCCAGAGGCGCATGCGATCATACCCTTTGTGCGTAAGTTTCTCTCCGTAATCATATTGTTTTACTGTGAGCCAATCTCTATCTCTCTCTCTCTATCTCTCTCTCTCCCTTCTCTTTCTCTCGTATCTCCCATTGACTAGTATTGTATTGTATTAGATTGTTTAGTTATTTGGTTAGGAAGTCTCTGTTATATTGTAGTGTATCATTTGTACTGTTATTCTCTTTTACAAGTATATTAGATATAATACAGTTAATAGGCTTTGGACCCTAAACCAGTATCTGTGTATTTCCTATAGTTTTAAGTGTTCACTTGAGCGTCGGTGACGCTCAAGCAGCTTTGTAGTTAATCAGGTTACACAAGGTTGCACTTACACCCTGTATTCACATTAAGGTATTCTGTGTATTTCATTAATAATAGGTTTAGACATAAAGGTATAGCGTTGTGAGCGTCTGCGCCGCTGGTGATCTCCTCGTGGTCTCGAGCGTCCGCTACGCCATAGCGAATCATTACTCTAGTCATCACCAATAACGTGCTGTCCTGTGATCACTGGGCCGTGAGCGAACGTGACGCTTGAGCGTCTCGCCTACGGCTAAGCGATCGTTACGCAACTAGCGTACCCTTACGGTACTTCTTAAGTAAACAGCGTACTGTGTTCTTAGACTTCATTAAGGGTTGTTTATACGACAAAGGAATTTAACATTGTCAATTGGGGACTCGTCCTGTCCTTCTCATATCTGCACTAGGTAGATCAGCAGACATTATCCCCCAGCAAAGGGTGGGAGGTTGTCTCACAGTGCTGACGGGATAAGCGTCTGCTTCACTTAGATAAAGAGTGCTGAAGGAATCCGGGAACCGGAAGTAAGAACAAAACGCTTGTGTCTTTTAAAACTGTTTATTTCTTTTCTGTCTTGCGTATACACGCACGCATACATATATCTGCATTTCTTTTTCAATTTCGTATATCACTATTCCTGTTTGCCAATTTTTATAGTTGAAAGAAAAGTGCTAAAAGAGACTTGCTGTTATTTCATAGTTTAAGAATAGAGGTAATAGTTAAAAGTGTAAGACAAACACACAGGTTTGCCTGGGAGATAAGGCAAAGCCAGTGGGGTACGCGGTAGATGATCAGGGATCGTTTACATTGATAAAAGTATATTGTGTTACGGTGGATCTTTGTTTTTGCGTACACGTGTCTCTAACAAAGACTAGCGTACGCAATCCAAAGGCCGACGCACGCAGCGTTCATTACGCAACGTAGCGTCCGGTTACGCCCACGTAGCTCAAGTCACGATAAGCGATAATTAGCGCAAAGCGGTAGATAACGCGACGCGGTAAATAACGCAAGTCTATTTTTGGAAAATTTGAAATTTAGTTTAACAGATCCTGCTCCTAATTGGTAACACAGCTGGGCTAAAGAAAATTTCTGCGCAGAAATAGATATAGAAACGAAAGTGTACATGTGTTGAGTGAGTGTGTTTTTATTACATAAGTTTATATAACTTAGAGGTTGAACCAAAAAGAAATCGGGTAGGACATACGTGTAAGTGACATATACGGTGGCTAAGGAGGCATCCTTGGTTAAATAAAATATGAGCATTAGAGTATAGCGGACCACAAGATAACAAGACCAGGAGGTCACAAGGACAAGGCCAGGAGGTCACAAGGTACAAGAAGGTCCGCTATAAAGGTACAAGAAGCACAACCCCGGGGGTTGGTGCTAAAACCCATATAGGCCATTGGAAGCTCTGGCTGAAGGAATTCGCAGCCGCAATTTTCGATTCCACTGATCTCTCAGTACATAACAGGTAGTGCTTATGTACTAAATGATTGTACCGCACGTAATTGTGTGCAGTAGTTAGTAATCTGACCTAATACCATTAGAGTAAAGTGGTCACAAACGCTATTTGTACATTCTGACGTGATTTGTGTAATTTTTTATTTTTAAAGGGAAGTTCGCTGGTCACTCAGGAACTATCTAACAACCCCACCTTTACTGGAAAGAGTAAGTGTCCTGCGGGTAACCCTCATATGTTCCAGTAAACAGAAGGTTTTTCTGGTAGGGCCCTGTATCGAGTACGCCAGCACCATATCGGTGTGATCAGGTCGTATTGGTCGAGGTGGGCGAGTGAGTGGGGTACTCGGTAAACCGCCACCGCCGGCCTATTTTGAATAATTTGGTTTGCTGTAAGGGTTCGCTGAAGACCGTGATATAAAGATCAAAGGAGTAGTAAGCAACACCTGCAGATTATGGGGGCCAATTGTTCAGGTAGGGGGCGATCAACCTCGGTTCGGGTTGATTCAGAGAACCGACCAGTCGGGTCGGCAAGGTACATCATGTGTGAAAAATACGGAAGTCACACAGAGGTTTTATGTGATGAATGGGAGAGAATGACTGTACAAGACAGGGAGAAATTCCCAAGAATAGGTAGCTTCAGTCCAGAAGTGTTACAAAATTTAAGGAGGAGGATATGTCTCATAAAATCAACAAAGAGACGAATTCAGCATCATGATTATTTACAGTTGTGGCAACAGGAAGGTGAGATACAGAGAGGTTTGGCTCTGGCGGCGGGATCTGGGGCAGTCAGGAAACTGATCGCCACAGCCCCGCCACCACCATACATAGCAGGAGAGAAGTTGATTACGGAGAGAAACGCACTGGGTTGTAAAACACCAACACTTAGTAACCCTGTAAATGTTAATGATGTTAACCAAGTAACCCATGCAAGTATTAACCCGTGCAAGTTGTACCCTGTTTTGAACTTTCCTCAGGAGTGTGATCAAGAAGACGATCCGGCAACAATTTCAGCTCTCTCTCTCGCAGCCACCATAGCAGAGACCACAGTAGGCACAGCAACACCCACAAGATTAGCGAAGGCCCCTAGCGGAGGGATAGGTGAGGTCGTGTCAACGGGTAAGTACGGCACCATGCATTATACTGAAACAATTTCACCACAAGTTGTAGAATCTACACAGAATGAGGTTGTTAGAGTTAACCCTGTTAGAGTAATAGCAGTTCCCAATGGGAAAACAGATGTATCAGGAGCCACTCCCATAAGGAACATTGCCATGTACACTCCATTTTCCCGAATGGAATTAAGAACAATAGTGTCCGAATTTCCTGACCCCCGGAAAGACTTAGTTGCTAGCCAAAAATACATCAGGGATCTAGGTAACACTGTAGAACCCAACAACAAGGATTGGCAGATACTGCTAAGAGCTTGTTTACCTTCAAATGTCGACTCAGTTCAATTCTTAGCTGATTGTGGACTAGATAAAGATGTACCACTTTCAGATGTGTACAACAAAGATAATGTAAAAAGGATAAATTTACAGCTAAAGGAGTATTTCCCAGCCGTTGTTAAATGGAACAAGATATTTTCCATTAGACAAAAAGAGTCCGAAACGGCAGCAGAATATTTCCACCGGGCACTATTAGAAATGGCAAAGTACACTGGAATAGAAGACATTAGGACCAACCCAAACCACCAAGAAGTAGCAGTATCTGTACTGATGGATGGTTTAAAGGAAACATTAAAGACTAGGGTTCAGACCACGCAACCATGTTGGCGAGGTCTGTCGGTGTCCACATTGAGAGAGGCTGCTATTGATCACGACAGAAACATCACTAGACACAGGGAGTCGCAAAGTGATAAGTTGATGTCAGTAAGTATACAGGCGCTGACCACAAGGCAGCCTGCGTATGTACCACCGAATCCTGTGGGTAAGTCAAGTGTAATAACATGTTTTTCTTGTAACAAACAGGGACACTATGCACGAGACTGTAGAACAAAGAGTGTACAAAGATCTTTTCAACCCCCTAGACAACGACACGACACACGACATTGGGAGCAGGGTCCACAGAGGCGGAGTTTTGAGCCACATACAGGGGAAACAAAAAGATACCCCCCGAACAGAGATTGGCATGCCTCTGGTAGTTCCCAGCTAACTCCCTCACAAGTAGTCGCTGCCAGCGGGATTCAGGGAGGTCAGCATACCCAATAGGGGTGTGGCCATACCTGTAATCTGCAGCCAGTTAAATTGATTGCCAGTCTTGGAAGTGAACCAGAGATTGCAATCAATGTGGCTGGGAAAACCTTAAACTTTCTTGTAGACACAGGGGCGGCCAAGTCAGTGATAAATTCGACAGTGGGCATGAGAACCACTGGTAGGACAGTTCCAGCCATGGGAGTAACAGGAGTAGTCCAGCACTACCCTGTTAGCAAACCAGCCGAGATTACAATAGGGCCTTTGCATACCAAGCATTCGTTTTTGCTAGCTGCATCGGCACCAACCAATCTCCTGGGAAGAGACTTACTATGTAAAATGGGTTGCGTCATTTATTGTACTCCTGAAGGTGTATTCTTGGACATTCCTGAGAACCACGCTCAGGAAGTACGAGACATGTTAGACTCCCCATCAAAATTAATGTCACATCCCATTATGACAAATAGGAATCCATCCCAAATAGAAGAGATGACATCTCAGATACCAGAGTCACTTTGGACAAAAGATGGACAGGACACTGGATTAATGGCAAACGTAGCTCCAGTAGTTGTACAAGTAAAAGATGGTAGGATAGCTCCAAAAATCCCACAGTATCCTCTGAAGCCAGAGGTGGAGTTAGGAGTTTTCCCAGTAATAGAGCGCTTGCTACAACAGGGCATTCTAGTAAGAACGTCCAGCACAGCAAATAGTCCCATCTTCCCTGTTAAAAAGAGTGGGGGGAGGGGTTACAGGCTAGTGCAGGATCTAAGGGGGATTAACAAAATAGTTGAGAGTCAGTTCCCCGTAGTGCCTAATCCAGCTGTCATCCTAATGCAAATTCCTCCCACTGCCAAATTTTTCACTGTTATTGACCTCTGCTCCGCATTCTTTTCGGTACCTCTGCACCCTGACAGCCAATATTTGTTTGCATTCACATACAGAGGAGTCCAATACACGTGGACTCGGTTACCCCAAGGTTTCATAGATAGTCCAAGTATATTTTCTCAGGCTTTGCATGATTGTTTACAGTCTTTCCAACCGGAGAGTGGATCAGTATTGATACAGTACGTAGATGATTTACTACTGTGTTCAGATTCGCTGGAAGCTTCCCTGAAGGATACGAAACAGCTCCTGTTTCATCTTTCAGACACAGGACATAAGGTTTCCAAAGACAAGTTGCAATTATGCCAAGCTAAGGTAAAATATTTGGGACACTGTCTAACACAAGGACTGAGACACCTGACCGCTGATAGAATCCAAGCCATTAGAGACATGACACTGCCACAAACCCAGCAACAGATCAGGACGTTTTTAGGAATGTGTGGGTATTGCCGTAATTGGATCCCAGGGTTTTCCATATTGGAGTTACCTTTACAGGAAATGGTCTCCTCAAACAAACCTGATAGGATCTCGCATACAGACGAATCCGAAACAGCATTTGAGAGACTCAAACAGTGCCTAACGCAGGCGCCAGCACTAGGTATGCCAGACTATGGGAAACCCTTTGAACTATACGGAACAGAGAGTGCTGGTTGCGCAGCAGGTGTACTAACCCAAAAACACGGTGATGCCAGCAGACCAGTTGCATACTACAGCGCTCAGCTAGACACGGTAGCACGATCCCTCCCCACATGCTTGCGTAGCGTTGCGGCGATAGCATTGCTAGTGACAAAAAGCGAAGATGTCGTGCTAGGCCACAACCTCACAATCCATACACCACATGCGGTATCAGCCTTATTGAATTCTGCCCAAACCAGACACGTCTCATCAGCGAGGTTTACAAGATGGGAATTGGCACTAATGGCCCCAGTAAACATCACCATAAGGAGATGCAGCGCATTAAATCCTGCAACATTTCTCCCAGGTGTGCCTGGTCAGACACAAAGGGTGGAAGGTGAGAGTGATGGGGAAGGAGGATTTAATACAAAGGAAGATACACATGATTGTATGGAATATTTGACCCAAAATTTTACCGCAAGGCCTGACATCAGTGACAATCCACTGGAAGATGCAGAACTCACGTTCTACACGGACGGTAGTTGTCACAGACAGTCAGACTCGGGAGACTTGTGTACTGGATACGCAGTCGTAGATGACCAAGACACCATAGAAGCGGAACCGCTAGGTCCACCTCACTCAGCCCAGGTTGCTGAACTGGTCGCCCTAACCAGAGCATGTGAATTGGCTAAGGGTAAGTCAGCCAATATCTACACCGATTCTAGATACGCCTTCGGGGTAGTACATGATTTCGGAGCCCTATGGCGCCTCAGAAATTTCATGACGGCAGCTGGTACACCGATAGAAGCCTTTTTATATAAGCTGCATGCGCTAACAGCGATACAGGAACCCGACAGAGTGGCTGTTATCAAATGTAAAGCACACACATATAGCCAAGACCCAGTATCCCTTGGTAACAGCCGAGCAGACGAAGCCGCAAAGCTTGCAGCTGCTACCCCCATACAGACAGACACCACACAACTGATGGTATTTAATACCATCAACACACAGAAGTTGTGTGAGATGCAGAATTTGTGTTCCACACAGGAAAAGGCAGTCTGGAAGGCAAAGGGATATGGCCAGGAGTCCTCAGGGCTCTGGACGGATGGACATGGTAAACCAGTGGCCCCCAGGACATACCTTCCATGTCTGGCTGAAGCAGCTCACGGGCTGACTCATCTAGGCAAGGAGGGGATGTGCAAATTGGTAAGAGCATACTGGTGCGCCCCAGGATTCTCCTCTCATGCGGGTAAAAGAGCAATGTCATGCCTTACCTGTCTGAGAAAGAATATTGGAAAAGCAATACCTACAGAACCATCTCATGTCCCACCTGCCGGCGGCCCTTTCCAGGTAATACAAATTGACTTCATTCAATTACCCCCATGTCGAAATTTGAAATATGTACTTGTTTGTATAGATGTTTTCTCGAATTGGGTCGAAGCATTTCCAGCAGCTACAAATACCGCTATGTTTACAGCTAAGAAAATTGTGCAGGAATTTGTATGTAGATATGGTATCCCTAGAATCATTGAAAGTGATAGGGGTACCCATTTTACCGGTGATGTCTTTCAAGGAATGTGTAAATTAATGGGTATTGATAGCAAGCTGCACACTCCGTACCGTCCACAGGCGAGTGCGAAGGTCGAAAGAGTGAACAGCACTATTAAAAATAAATTGAGTAAAGTAATGGCAGAGACAGGATTGACGTGGCCAGAAGCTTTACCCATTGTTTTGTATAGCATCAGAACCACTCCCAGGTCCCCTCTTAACCTGTCCCCTTTTGAAATTCTGTTTGGTCGACAACCGCATGTCATGATTAACCCTCAGGATGATTTGAAATGTAACAATGAAGTGACTGTAAAATACTTGATTAACATGAGTAAGCAGTTGAGGAATCAAAATGATAATCTGAAGTTGGTGATTCCTGATTTACCAGATAGTAATTGTCATGACATTGAACCTGGGGATTATGTAATGATACGAAATTTTCTACACTCAGGTTGTCTTATTGATAGATGGGAAGGACCATACCAGGTCTTATTGACTAGCACCACAGCATTGAAGGTTGCTGAGAGAGAGACTTGGGTCCATTCATCCCACTGCAAAAAGGTTGCTGATCCAGAGAAGTCCCGTGATAAGGAACAGACGGTAGAGGTTGTATCACTGGAGTGTCTGTTCCAGGAGGACTGAGGCGGCACCTGAGCCTTGAAGACCGAAAGCAGTTGTTGACTCCCTTCTCCCTTTTATTGTTTTCTCCACTTCCCATCCCCTCTCCCTTAAAAATTTCTTTTTCCCCCTTCTCATTCTTCTCTATTTCCTCCTCAAAGATGGACTTGCCCCAAGAGACTGTGATCCGGATTTTGATGTTAACCATGATGTTGACCAGAGCAGTCTGTTCCGGCGAGAGTACCATAGAGGTCGAGAGAGGTTCTGGAATGGGTTCCGATTATGATGATGGAGGCGCAGTTTTCCAAGATCAACCAAACCAACAAGCCAAGGCGAGTATCAGAAAACGATCCGATAGAAGAAATTGTGATGGATTGTTAGCTGAAGAAAACTGTATCTGTAGGCTCTGTGACAATTTGATTGAGGATGGGTGCATAAAGAAATGCCAATCCAGTTTTAATATCCATATGGACCGGCATCCATTGAGTGACTATCACTCCTTAGTGGGTAACGTATTAAACCAAACAGATTGTTGGGTATGCTCTCAAGTACCTCAGGGTCATAGCAAATCAGGGCTAGTACCATTTCCTTTAACGTTAGGGGAGGTACTTGAGCTAAGTGGTGGGAGACCGGTGGACCGGAGGTTTAACATCTCCAGCCCTCCTAGTTTGAAGCTCCACCAATACCATGTGGATAGTTCCCTCTTATGTTTTAATATCTCCAATCCCCGTAAGCCGGGAAATTGGGAAGTGTCATGGAGCAACCTTACCATGACCTTTTCACACAGAGCAGATAGAATGCCTACAGATACAGAGCTTGTACGCCACATAGCCAGTAGAGGAAAATCTTTCCGGTATCGATATACCTTAGGAAATAGGATTACTAGAGTTGGAGAAGTATCACCAGGATACTGTGCACATATCGTACAAACCGATACGTGCATTAAGCAGATGGAAGAATTAGGGTCAGGAGAGTTCACCTGGAAGGTGTGTAATATGGTAATGTCCTTCTCTGTCCCATATGTTCTCCCCGATGATGCATATTTCATATGCGGGAGAAAGGCGTACAAGTGGCTTGCCCCAAACTCTGAAGGATTGTGTTATATTGGAAAAGTATTGCCTGAAGTGATGACTGTTACACATGACAAAATGAAGGACATACACCGTGGTGCCCAAGCTCCTTATACTCACACTCATTACGAGCACCGAGTTAAAAGACAACTGTCAGAAAGGTTAGAGCATCCGGCCTCTGATCTTATCCATGAATCCACCGGGATTCAGGTTCTGGTAGCGTTAGATTTCACTCGCACCGCTCGAGGAGTGATGAATTATAGATACATTTCCGCACTCGCCAATTTGTTAGATAATATCACTGAAATGTATGATGACACGTTCAGATACACTGGAAGAGAACTTCAAGCTTATAAAACAGAACTAGTTCAGCATAGGATGGTTCTTAATTATCTTACAGCAGTAACAGGCGGATATTGTGTTACATTGGCAACACAGTACGGCATAAAGTGTTGCACGTATATCACAAATAGCACCGAGGATCCGGTAGAGGTCATAGACCAAAAGATGGACGATATTCTCCAATTGAAGTGGGAATTTCGTCAAAAACACAATCTCACCCTTGCTGCTGTAGGTAATGAGCTGACTGGTTGGGTGTCATGGTTGAACCCGCGAAATTGGTTCTCCGGTTTAGGAGACTGGGCTCAAGGAGTCATAATGGATGTTGGAAAGTTTCTCCTATGTATCTTAGGTGTTGTTATATCTATTGGATTGATATTTAGATGCGGGCAGGCTTTAATGAGGTGCAAACAAAGTACAAAAGTGATGAGCTTGAGGAGTGAGGAAACTGTAATTAACCTGGATTTGATTTATGACCCAATGATAGAAACCAGGATGTGATGAAAAATGCGATTATACGGTCCGTTTCTTTCACCTGTTTTTCTGCTTTTCTCCAAGATACAAAGACCCCCTTGGACGAGGAAGTTGACGAGACGCTATACAGACAACAGACAAGCACCAAAGATGAAGTTTTGACCACTTGAGAAATGGACATTTGATGAACTTTGCCATGGATCCCCAGTTTCCCTAGTATTCTTAAACTCACGCTAGCCCAACATTTTTGTAAATCTGATGGCACTGACAAAGCTATTTGCTCATGCCCAAGGAGCAATACAGCGCAAAGAAGACGACTCTCAACAGATACCGAACAAAACTTCAACGACAGATGTACATTTACCTGACATAGAATATCATTGCATTCTCCATAAGTGTTCTTTATCTTCATCTCTACAACCCTCAGGTAATAACACACATAGTAAAGGGAATACAGGCACAGATATCAGCAATCACATATTCCCCCATTCATGTATCATCAACTAAAATGTGCTCCCCATTTTGTTCAAAATCCGAAAAGAGCTCGGTAAAGTTTGACAGCCCATCCACAGACCCGTACCACGGGATAAGAAGGAATTCAAATGTATACTTCGCAATACCTCGAAGCTTGATTTACCACACGTACGGCACGATGATACATGACCCTCCAAACATGGACTCATACACACATGCTTCTGCTTTCTCACTAGGTCATACCCTCTTCACACCTACCCCACTCTTCTTCCTTTCCCCACCATGGAAATCAATTAACCCCTGACTTATATTTTTCTCCTTTTGAAATGTTTTAGAAGGTGGCAGTTATTATTGACTGCCAAAGGGTGGACTGTCAAAGTCAGAAAAATATCCCTATACACGCTGCCATATTTGCACCTCACGCTGGTCTGCACTGCGCATGCGTGCGCTTTCCCGTGATAGCGCATACCCGCTGATGCGTGCACCCGCTCGCATTGGTATGCGTATTTACGGTAAAGAGTATGTAGTCGTAGCGTGCGACCCAATCGTTACATATTTCCACAATTAATGTAGTTTGTAGATCATGGTCCCTTTGATAGATTCTGAAAGTTTGGTTAATATAGAATGTCCCTGAATGGAGGAATCCCTCTTTGTATTGTGCGAAGGGTCTAACAGGAATCATACAGCAGTGTTTGGTACCCATCGGAAGAGTATTTAATTAGCAATATTCCGGTGTTGGTTTGGAGCGTATTAATCGCTCGTGCGAATAGTTATGGACATAAGAAGTTTATGTCCATTACTATTATTTACTCATACTCAGGTATGCGGCGGGAAACCTAGTTTCCCACCCACCTGAGCTGTTTGAAATCGTCACAGCCCACCTGTATGAATCACCCTATGACCTTTTGTTATAATGCGAAGCCGAATTCCTGCGTCCAATGGACAATGAGGTTGTAGGGACCATTAGATTGCATTGTGTGAGTAGCATAAAAGACAGGCCTGTGGCATCCAGCTTTCACTTCTCATCAAACGGTTCTCATTGCTGATAATCGGGAAGCTGGATGTCCAGAGGCGCATGCGATCATACCCTTTGTGCGTAAGTTTCTCTCCGTAATCATATTGTTTTACTGTGAGCCAATCTCTATCTCTCTCTCTCTATCTCTCTCTCTCTATCTCTCTCTCTCCCTTCTCTTTCTCTCGTATCTCCCATTGACTAGTATTGTATTGTATTAGATTGTTTAGTTATTTGGTTAGGAAGTCTCTGTTATATTGTAGTGTATCATTTGTACTGTTATTCTCTTTTACAAGTATATTAGATATAATACAGTTAATAGGCTTTGGACCCTAAACCAGTATCTGTGTATTTCCTATAGTTTTAAGTGTTCACTTGAGCGTCGGTGACGCTCAAGCAGCTTTGTAGTTAATCAGGTTACACAAGGTTGCACTTACACCCTGTATTCACATTAAGGTATTCTGTGTATTTCATTAATAATAGGTTTAGACATAAAGGTATAGCGTTGTGAGCGTCTGCGCCGCTGGTGATCTCCTCGTGGTCTCGAGCGTCCGCTACGCCATAGCGAATCATTACTCTAGTCATCACCAATAACGTGCTGTCCTGTGATCACTGGGCCGTGAGCGAACGTGACGCTTGAGCGTCTCGCCTACGGCTAAGCGATCGTTACGCAACTAGCGTACCCTTACGGTACTTCTTAAGTAAACAGCGTACTGTGTTCTTAGACTTCATTAAGGGTTGTTTATACGACAAAGGAATTTAACATTGTCAAGAACCTGTGGTGAGCCCGCAAGGGGCTTGTTGCGCATACGCAACCTGTCTCTACTTTGTCTTTGGAGAGAGATAAAGTGGGAGGAGATAAGGTACCAACCAACCGGCTCCTGTCATTTTTCAAACACAGCCTATAACAAGATAGCTAGGAGCTAATTGGTTGGTACTTTATCTTCGTCCACTTTATCTTATTCCAAGGCTTAGTACATAAACCCCATAATTATGTAAGATTTCAGCTGTGTTCATTTAAGCATTGGTATCTAATATTTATATCAGTATACTGTATTTTCATTCATTCTATAAATGTGAGGCATACTAGTTGCAGTATCACCATTGGGCACAAGAGGGCACTAGTCGATATACCTTATGTTTTACTACTAAAAACAGCCTCTTTTTACTGTCACACACAGAGAACTAGCTCTCTTAGGGCCATGCAGGAAATGAAAACTAATTTTACATATCTCTTGTCTGTACAAATTTCCAGGTACATGTTCTGCAGTGAGTCATTACTACTCAGATGTAGTCATAGTGACACAAACAGAACTCCAGGCACAATAATAGCAATTTTAATTTACTGACTCCTTGGCATGTTGTCAACTGAGATGTCAGAAATGCAAACTGGGTTTTTTAATTTATAGTCGGTATCAAGGGTGGGTTTAGTTCTAGGGAGGCAATGGAAACTACAACTTCAATAACATCCAAATGGCAATCTAAACATTTGTATAAGTGAAAAGTATTCGTTAAAATTACGAGTTAGTGGGCTTTTTCCTGTCTGCAATTTTCTCTCTTTGCCGGATCAATGGTGAACACACTTTAAGGAGACATACCAACATGTCCACTTTCATGCAGTACACAATGATCAGTGGCTGAATGTCCTATGTACAGTATTTCTCTCATAGGCGTGCGCGGCTAATTTTATTAGGGGGTGCACTGCTGGAGGGGCGTGTCTAGCACAGTCTTTTGTGCGTGTCTAGCACCGCCCAGGGACATGTCTAACACTATTTTACATTTTCTCAGTAATCAAATGGCATAATCTAATTTATCCCTAGTTCCTAATAATACAAGTAGATACAATACACCCCAGAGTAATAAAATGAAACATAATGGTGCGACCAGTAGCCACTACTGACTGTCCGCTACAGTATAATCCTGAGTTCTAGCTGCCGCTGCATCCTATCGCTGCTTCCACTTCCCCAACCTATTCCTGACCCAGTGACTGAACCAGAGAGTGGTGGGCCTTGGTGCAAAATTCACATTATGCCACACGGTATGAGCCGAAATTCACATTATGCCACAGAGTAAGAGATAAAATTAACATTACGCCACACAGTGTGAGCCAAAATTTACATTACGCCGCATTATGCCCCAGCCTTAATAGACCCCATAGTACCCCCCAAACACATTATATAATACATAGTGCACCCTAAACTCATATGCTACACAGTGACCGGCCCCCCACTCATTATGTGACACATAGTGCCTCTCCAAATACATTATATACTATACTTTATACTTTACTTGTTGTGGGTGCGCTCGCAGCTGAGCGCTCCTCGACATCTGCCACTCCATGCATAGACAACTACTGCCGTCCTTTCTCTCTCCTTCACCCCCTCCTTCCCTGCAGTCCTGTTCACATGTGGGTTCCAGTAGCGGGTGCAGCTGACAAAAGCACCCTCTACTGCCCCTGCAGCGGTGTCTGTTCCCCTATCGCCAAGCCTGCTGACCGGGCGTAGCGGGCAGGTGAAGAGAGGGAAGCGGCGGGTGGAGGGCTGGCGCGGGTGTAGAGAGCGGGGGTGGGCAGGTGTAGAGAGCGAGGGTGGGTGGGCATAACGAGCAGGCGGACGGCCGTAGAGAGCGGGCAGTCTGTGCTGGCAGGCGAGGGTGGGTGGGCATACACAGTCAGGAATAGAACTGCAAGCTTGGCAATGACTCAGTTACAGGTGTGTGTAAGGGGGGTGCCGGACATTAGAGGGTGCCTGTGCGCACCAGGCACCCCCCCTGCGCACGCCTATGATTTCGCTATTAGAGTAACTTGATTGGGCTGAATTCATTGAGGTGTTTTATACTATTAGTTAAGCCATTCAGCACCAGTGACCGAATAGGATGGTAAATCAGAGATAATTAAACCACAGCATTTGTAGGTGTTGGTGGATCAGCTTCAACTACAGCCAACGAAGATACTAAACTAAGGGGCATCAGTAAAGCTGGATATCCATTGGGTAATATATTGAATGGACAACAAATCACCAGTGGGTCAGCGGGTATGTGCACCCAATATGCCTGGCAACGACGTCGTTCACAGATATATCACGTTGGCCCTGCAGCACTGCCAATGGCCGATACTTTGGCACACCTGGCTGCAGGGACTGACGTCATAGCTGGGTGGGTAATTTCAAATGCCAGTTTCAAATATCAAGCTGCAGATTGGTAAGTGTATATACTTACCAGATTAGGCCGCTCTGTGGGCAGTTCTCATGTCAAGTTGGTGCAGAGTGTACCCAACTTAATCCTTATATGATGCCAAGTTTCGGTTTCTGAGGTCTGTGATCTGCAGCGGTCCCAACAGAAGCCTTTTATTTTTTTTGTTTCTGTCGCTTTACAGCTAATTTCCGGTGTATTGTAGCATGTATGTTTTTATGTTGGGTTACAGTTTTTTTTTTTTAATGTTGCTTCTTTTCATACTTTCCTTACACATCACCAACAAAAAAGGGAAATGGATACTACGAAGTAGGTCAACCCTTTGAAGTTTAAAGCATACAATAATCCCACGAGTCATTGTGCTGAGGAGGCAGTTTGTTCTGATTATATATGTCTTGATATGAGAGATTGGGGGATCATTTACAGAGACCAGGACTTGTTCAGCGCCAAAGGCTCCCACAATTCTGATATGAAGAAAAGCGAAACCAAAGTGAAATTACGTTTTCTCCACACTTTTGGGTGTCATGTAAAGAAAAGGAGTCCTGTCCTTCTTATTATAAGTTTTCTTTTTGAAAAGCATGGGATGCAACTTGCAGATATCTAATGGGGAGATTTATCAAACCTAAAGAAGACGAAGAACAAGTGGATTTGTTGCCCCAAGAATCCAATCAGATTTCGGCTTACATTTCCAGTTCATCTATTAATGCATATACTTTTACAGATATACTCTTCCGTTTAGCATGTTCATGGTCCATTTTGAGTAATGATCATAAAGAGAGTCAGGTCACATGATAAAATCAATGGTGATATGATATTCATAAATCATATACTAAAGTGGCAGATGACAACTGCTGTATAGAAATGTCTTATACCAGAGTGATGTAACTAGTTCCTAGTGAATGGATAGGCTGCATTCTCATCAATATTGATTCAGACTAATAGGGGTCTGATGAATCAAGCCTTAGAGAGTGATAAAGTGGAGAGTGATAATGAACCAGACAGATTCTGGGGAGATGTACTAAGTGAAAAGAGTGGAGAAGTGAGCCAATAGAGAAATGGCAACCAATCAGCTGCTCTGAATAATTTTATAGTATGCAATTAGAAATGTACGTTATGGTAAGAGCTTACCGTTGATAACAGTATTTCTCCTAAGTCCACAGGTTCCATGGGATAACATTGGGATATGATGAAGCGACAGTGGATTTGCACCAATCGGTCAAAGCTTTCCGGCCTCCCAGGATGCACGGACCCGTCCATATATCCCCGCCTCCTGGCTCAGGTAAATAAGTTGTATTTCCAAAGCTCAAGGCAGGAGCATCATAGATAGCGCTAATCAGGCAAGAATAACACACATACATACCCTTCCGTACAAGAAGGAAGAGGTTAGTGAGTAAAAGGATCCTCAACTCAGGTGCATCAGGGTGGGATCCCTGTGGAACCTGTCGGCTTAGGAGAAATACCGTTATCAACATCTAATGCAGGCATGACCAAACTGCGGCCCTCCAGCTGTTGAGAAACTACACATCCCAGCATACCTTGACACAGCTTTAGCATTTTCTGACAGTAAAACGGTGTCAGGGCATGCTGGGATATGTAGTTTACACAACAGCTGGAGGGCTGCAGTTTGGACATGCCTGGTCTAATGAATGTGTTAATGGAAGACCATGTGGCTGCCTTACATATCTGTTCTGCTGAAGCACCACGTTGTGCTGCCCATGATGGCCCTAAATTATGAGTAGAGTGAGCAGAGACATTAGCCAGAACAGGGAGATCAGCTTGCGAATATGCTTCTGAAATAGTCATCCGAAGCCACCTTGTCAGTGTCTGCTTATCAGCAGGCCATCCTCTCTTGTGAAATCCGTAGAGAACGAAGAGAGGATCTGTCTTTCTGATGGCACTGGTATGATCCACGTAGATCCTTAAGTCATGGACCACGTCCAGCGATGCATCTCCCGCAGAATGGCCCTGTACCTGGAAAGCCGGGCCTACAATTTCTTCATTAAGGTGGAATTTAGACACCACCTTGGGAAGATACCCAGATCTAGTTCTGAGAACTGCTTTATCTGGATAAAAAAAATCAGAAATGGGGAACGACATGACAATGGGGGTCATTCCGAGTTGATCGCACGCTGCAGATTTTCGCAGCACAGCGATTAGGTTACTAGTGCACACGCGTATGCACCGCAATGCGCACGCGCGTCGTACTGGTATAAACAGCATCGTTGCTGTGCAAGGCTTCTAGCGACTAATCCATTTGCACAACCGATCGCAAGGAGATTGACAGGAAGAGGGCATTTATGGGTGTCAACTGACCGTTTTCTGGGAGTGGTAGGGTAAACGCAGGTGTGTCCAAGCGTTTGCAGGACGGGTGTCTGATGTCCATTCCGGGACCGGACAGGCTGAAGTGATCGCAAGGGCTGAGTAAGTTCAGACCTACTCAGAAACTGCAAAAAACTTTTTCGTCCCGCTCAGCTGAACAAGCGTTCGCACACTTGCAAAGTGAAAATACACTCCCCTAGAGGCGGCAACTATCTGATCGTTGCTCTGCAAAAAATAGCTAGCGAGCGATCAACTCGGAATGAGGGCCAATGCCCCTAAAGCTCACACTCTTCTAGCTGATGACATGGCCAGTAGAAAGAGAACTTTAGCTGTCAACCATTTAAGATCCACTTTATTAAGTAGTTCAAACGGGGCAACTTGAAGGGCTTTCAGGACTAGACTTAAGTCCCAAGGCACTGTAGGAGGAACAAAAGGAGGTTGAGTGCGCAACATTCCCTGGAAAAAGTACGCACATCCTGTAAGTTGGCAATTTTCTTTTGGAACCATACAGTGAATGCCGACACCTGCACTCTCAAGGAAGCCACCTTCAAACTTTTATCCATTCCTGCCTGAAGGAATGCTAAGACCCTGGAAACTCTGAAAGACTTAGGGTCCATTTTCCGTTCACTGCACCAATGAATATAGGTTTGCCATATTCAGTGATAAATGCGAGCTGAGGAAGGTTTCCTTGCTCTGAGCATTGTTCGTATTACCTGTTGTGAGAATCCTCTTGACTTCAAGATAGAGGTTTCAAGAGCCACGCCGTCAAAGACAGTCAGTCCAGTTGCTGTGATAACAAGGACCCTGCATCAGTAGATCTGGACATTGAGGGAGCAGGAGTGGAGCATCCATCGACATTCTCTGCAGATCTGTGTACCAATGCCTTCTAGGCCAAGCCGGAGCTATTAGTGTCACGGCACCTTTTCCTTGCTATATCTTTCTCACCACCCTGGGTAATAGGGTGATTGGAGGAAACACATAAGCCAGATGAAAGTCCCATTTTACTGACAGGACTTCCACAAGGATCGCTCTGGGATCCTTTGTTCTTAACCCGTATGCGAGAACTTTGTTGATCTGACGGGACGCCATGAGATCTATCTCTGGCAAATCCCACTTGTCTACTAGAGTCTGGAAGACCTCAGGTGTAGAGCCCATTCGCTTGCCTGAATGGCGTGTCAACTGAGAAAATCCACTTCCCAGTTTAGGACTCCCAGAACGAACACTGTGGACAAGGCTGGATGCTGAATTTCTGCCCACTTTAGTATGTGACTTACCTCCTTCATCGCTTTTCGGCTGCGAGTTCCTCCCTGATGGTTGAGGTACGCTACTGCCGTCACATTGTCTGAGCGGATCTGAATTAGTTTTCCCTGAAGAATATCATTTGCCTGAATTAGTACCATGTATATGGCCCGAAGTTCCAATATATTTATTGGCAGGCAACCTTCTTCCTTGGTCCATTTCCCATGGAAACACATCCTTCCTGATACTGCTCCCCAGCCCTGGAGACTGGCATCTGTTGTCAGAATTTCCCAATCTGATATTCAGAAAGGTCTCCCCTTGTCCAGATGGGATGTCTGTAGCCACCAGGCTAATGACCTTCTTACTTCTATCGTAAGAACCATAGTCTGCATTTTTATTGTCTGATGCAACCCATTCCATTTGGCAAGAAGTAGATGCTGCAGAGGCCTTGAGTGGAACTGTGCATACTCCACCATGCCGAATGTTGTCACCATCAATCCCATCACACGCATTGCTGCGTGAATGGATACCTTTTGACTGTGTAGCAAATCCTGAATCCTTGACTGAACCGTGGATATCTTGTTCAGAGGTAACATTACTCTCTGAAGACCCCAAGTGTGTCATCCGCTGTGATGGAACCAGAGACAATTTTGCCCAATTTATGAGCCACCCGTACCTTTGCAGACACGTTATTGTCTGTTGCAGATGACGTAGGAGCAATTCCTGTGACTGTGCCAGGATTAAAAGATCGTCAAGGTATGGAAAATTCTCCTGCTGGCGGAGATAAACTGCCATTACCACCATAATCTTGTTAAATACTCTGGGGGCTGTGGCTAACCCAAAAGGTAGGGCCTGGAACTGAAAATGCTGTTGGAGGATAGCGAACCTGAGATAGCACTGAGGGGACAGTGCTATAGAAACATGTAGGTAAGCATCCTGTATATACAGGGATACCATATAATCCCCTGGCTCCATGGCCAAAGTGATAGAAAGTGAAGTCTCCATATGAAATCAAGGTACCCAAATGTACTTGTTCAGCACTTTGAGATTGAGAATGGGCCGAAATGACCCATTTGGTTTCTGAACTAGAAACAGGTTGGAGTAAAAACCCTGTCCTCATTGTACAGGAGGAACTGGAATGACTACTCCTGACTGAAGCAATTTCTGAACTGCCTCTTGCAAAGCCCTGGCCTTCGTCTCTATCCGAAATGGGCTGGTACAAAAAAACCTTTGAGGAGGGTGATTCTTGAAGGCAAAAGCATAACCTAGAGATACCGCTTCCTGCACCCAGGCATCTGTTGTAGACTGCTGCCAGATCTGTGCAAACTGAAGAAGTCGGCCCCCCAACCTGGGATCCCCCAGGTGGAGGCCCGCACCATCAGGCTGATGGCTTATTATCTGTTTTACCAACCGGTCTTCTGGTAGCCCAATGCTTTTTAGTCTTACCAGACTTGTTGTATTGGGACTGCCTGCCATCACTTTTTCCTTTAGCTTTTCCTTGAGACCGAAAGGGCCGAAAAGCTGGAACTTTAGGTTTGAAATTGTATGTGGAAGGAAATTTTGCCTTCTTGGAGTCTGCTTCTGACTCCAAAATATCTGTCAATTCTTTACCAAAAAGAATATCTCCAGAAAAAGGCAAATATTCCAAAACCTTTCTTAGATTCTGAATCAGCTTTCCACATACAGTATGTAGCCAAACTGCTCTGTGAGCAGCTATTGTTGAAGCTGATGCCCTTGAGGCAATAGTACCCATATCCAATGCTGCTTCTTCCAAGAACATTGCAGCCTGTTTTATATGTGCTATATGGGATTTTTGCTCTCTAGATGCTATTGAAAATCCCCCCTGCAATGCATCAGCCCAGGCAGCCACTGCCTTTGCCATCCAAGCTGAAGCCATGACTAGCCTTCTGATTGCCCCAGACAGGGAAAAAATGGTTTTTAAAAAACCATCAACTCTCCTATCCGTGACATAATTTAATGATGTTGAAGGAAAAGGTAATGTAGATTTTCACACTAATCGAATCACATGCGTATCTACTTTAGGAGCCACCTCCCTTTTTAAACAATCCCCAGCTGGAAGAGGATAATTGGAATTCCATTTCTTAGGGAATTCTAAGCTTCTTATTGGGCGTAGCCCAAGCCTCTTCCATGATTTCCGTCAGCTGATCTGACCCTGGAAACTCAGTCTTAACTGTTTTGGGACGTTCAAACACAGGTGCCTTGGTTTTTAACATAGGCTCTGCTGAATCCTCTAAGGATAGAATGGCTTTCATTGCTTTAACTAACTCAGCTATATCCACTGAGCTGAGACCTTCCTCCTCCTCATCGTATGCCGAAGTAGAATTTATTGAGCTTTCATTCTCCGATGAATCCTCAGCTGAAACATGTGTAGCCTGTGAGGATGAAGATTTACTTACCACTGGCTTATCAGCCTGTTTCTTTTGAGAGGCTGCTGCTGGAAGTGATAAACCGCAGGTGGGAAGCTGCATGTAAGGGTTAATCGTGTGACCTATCCCTGGTACAGCTGTTGGAGGAATTATCCGTTCAGCTATACTGGATAATGGGGGTAATTCCAAGTTGATCGCAGCAGGAATTTTTTTAGCAGTTGGGCAAAACCATGTGCACTGCAGGGGGGGCAGATATAACATTTGCAGAGAGAGTTAGATTTGGGTGGGTTATAGTGTTTCTGTGTAGGGTAAATACTGGCTGCTTTATTGTTACACTGCAAATTAGATTGCAGATTGAACACACCACACCCAAATCTAACTCTCTCTGCACATGTTAAATCTGCCTCCCCTGCAGTGCACATGGTTTTGCCCAATTGCTAACAAACTTGCTGGGTAGCAAGTACTGGGCATGGGTACTGGGCTAAAGCTTTTTTAAGGTGACCTACAATCCGACCCTACCCATGCACCAGCATTGAGGATCGGAATAGAAAAAAAACTGACAGAATATATAGTGAAAGTCAGCAATCACACTAGCAGTCAGTCACATGTCATACATTAGTATAATAAGCAATATGAGTACATCATCAACTACAACTACATTTCAAGTATGTAGGAGAACATAGTACTGAATCATGTTTAAAAAGATCTACCATATTCAGATGCATAGCGAAAGAAACAGTAATAGTATACAGACTCATATGAAATAAGCACTTATCTAACTATTCATACTCAAAAGGTAGATAGAGACTTAGTGCTGTATTACCCATACTCAGTAGAGTGGGATACAGGGAGACTCACCTCGCTTCCAGGACCAATCAATATGTTTGCGAACGCTGAGTGGATCCAGATGCTACTAGTGTACACTGCCGCTCCATGAACCTATAGTGAACACAGACGCACCAGTCACACAACCGCCTATGCTGCGACTGGGTCCCCTTCGTGTACAGTGTCTGAGACGGAAGCAGGAAACAGTTCATGGCGGGAGACTCTGAGGAAACTGGTCATGAACCGGGGGGAGGGGCGACCAGGAGAGCGTCTCACTCCCCACTGTTGACATCAACCCTAGGGTTCGCAGCCCCATACTATTCCTGAAGCCTCTGATCGCTAAGGCCTAGCACTGGAGTACCCGAGGTGGCAGCCGCGTCAGTGACTGTTTGGTAGTCTCCTCCCAAAACAGAGCGGCTGTGTTCGTATTCCCCTTCTAAGCGGAACCAATGCCTTACCTTCTCCCCGTGCTCCGGCCACAGCCTGGTAACATCTGCTGGACCTGCTTGTATATCCGACACAGATGCCCGCCGAAACAGCACTGTACTCGTGGGTAAGCGTTTTCGCGACCCGGTGGAGAGTTGTTGGAGCGACTCTTTCTAAGGTATGTACTGCATAAGAAGCTTTTTAGAAAGATCACTCAAGAAAAAATAGTAAGACTATAAAAATAAAATAAGAAAGCTTAGGGCTGCTAAAAACCAGCAGCCCTCTGACCATGGTCCTGCTCGGCCGCACCAAACAAAAAACTGATTTGCCTGAGCCAGGAGGCGGGGATATATGGACGGGCCCATTGCATGCTGGGAGGCCGAAAAGCTTTGACTGATTGGTGCAAATCCGCTGTCGCTTCATCATATCCCAATGTTATCCTGTGGATAACCTGTGGATAACCTGTGGACCCTGCCAGAGAAATGTTACTTTAATGTTGTTTGGTTAGCATAGGCAACTTCTCCACTGTCTCTTTTTTCCACTCTTTTCACTGCTTAGTACACCCCCCCTCCCCCTTTAAAACATACAGGGGCAGATGTATTAACCTGGAGAAGGCATAAGGAAGTGATAAACCAGTGATAGGTGCAAGGGGATAAACGCACCAGCCAATCAGACATTCAAGATGGCGTCACAGATGGCTGCCTCAGAGAGTGCAGCTCCACCAAACTTTCCACTTTCAGACCCTCTTGTCTCCCCCAGCCCTTGTCTACCCTCCCTGCGAAAGGAATAACTAAGCACAGCAGAGATGTCCTCCTGAGCTGGAGCTCAGCCCTGCTGCCTACCTTCTGGCTGTCCCAGGAGAAGCTGGCGGGCGGATCGGCGGCCCTCGCAGCCTGTGCTGCCATTGCTGCCCTGGACGCTGACGAGCCAGGAGATCTAGCCGGCCGAGTGGTGGCCGCGGCCCCCAGGAATTCATGCTGCGGCGGGCAGGCGGATCAGCTCCCCCGGCAAGGTGCTCGAAGAGCTGGCGGCGACAGGATGATCCCCCCGGGCAGCGTGGCAGGCCCTGGCCACAACATGGCCCAGCTGTGGCCCCTGCAGAGCACAACAGCTGCGGCCCATGCAGCGCACAACATCAAGGCTGCCCCTTCCTGGCCCCCAGACGACCCTGCTGCTCACCTCCCGGCTAAGCCCGGTGGCTCCTGCTGCATAGGATTCCCCACACGGCCACCAGCACCCGGCCCTGATGCCCACCTCCCGGCTAAGCCTGTTGGAGCCACTGGTGAGCGGATCGGTGGCTCCCTCTGCAGACGCTCCTCCACATGGTCCCCAGCGCCCGGCCCTGCTGTCCACCTCCCTGCTAAGCCCGGCGGCTCCCGCTGCAGACGATCCTCCACATGGCCACCAGCCCCCGGCCATGCTGACCACCTCCCAGCTAAGCCCGTCGGAGCCACCGACGGGCGGATTGGTGGCTCCCGCTGCAGAGAATGTGGGTGACCACGCAGCACAGCACACAGTACACTCCAGCGGAAGGACTGAACATCATTCCCGATGAACCGTCCGGAGATGCGGTGGAGCTGTGATCCCCCTGCAAGCCATGACTCCTTGGCCAATCTGGCCCCCAGGTGACCCAGCACCTGGTGACCCATCACGCAGCTTCTGGTGGATGAACTACAGGCACGGTAGTGAGAGCCCTAGCCACTGCGCTTCCCCCAGCCAGTGCGGACAGCATGAATTCCCCAGTGAGTCCCGGCTTTGTGCCAGCCCTGCTACGCCCCCCCTTCCCCCGGTTGTAGCAGCCGAAACAGGCTCTGGCCTACTGCCGACCCGGCCACGGCCCCCCCTCGCCATGGCGCTTCACCTGGCCAGCACGGTCAATGCCCCAGCGAGTCCTGGCCCTATGCCGGCCCGACAGCAGCCCCCGATGCGGCGCCACCCCCTCCGCACCTTCCAGACCTGAGGTCACTACCTCCCATTGCCCATGCAGAAGATCCCTCAGAGGTGCACTCCGTGGCTGCGCAGAGGAGACACCCGGGTCAGTAGAGGAGGGCCCAAATGCTGCAGCGACTGCAGCTCCCAAGGAGACCATCCTTGCATGAATGTCCTGGCGAGTGCCCCCATGGCACGCAACCCCATTCACTGCCACAGAAGTCCCAACGTCTGCCCTTGCAGGAGACCATGGGCTAGAATGAGAGGCCATCGTGCGGGCGCCCTTGTGAAGTGGCGGCAGAAGGGGCACCAGTCAGCACTCCCCGCAATCCTGCTCTCAAATGTGCACTCACTAGCGAACAAGCTCGACAAACTGTCCCTCCTCCTGGGCAGTGCGAGGTCAGGCATTGCTGGGTCATCGGCACTTTGCTTCATGGAGACGTGAAGCCCTGCCGGGCTTTGGTCTCTACAGAGCCGACCGCTCCAAGGTACTCTCAGGGAAATCAAAAGGTGGTGGCATCTGTTTCTACATCAATGAAAGATGGTGCACCAATGTCCCAACCTGGAGACGCTATGTATCAACTGCAACCCCTTCTACTCCCCCTGGGAATTTGCCTCAATAGCCCATGTGGGAGTGTACATCCCCCCACATGCCTGCGATAATGAAGCCCTACATCACCTGGCCGCCTGCATCTCGAACATAGAGCAAAAACACCCAGACTCTCTGCTTCTCGTGCTGGGCGACTTCAGCAGGACCAACCTAAGTCAGGAACTACCAAAGTTCAAAAAACAAGTGACGTGCCCCACCAGGGTAGGGCACATTCTGGACCACTGCTACACCACCCTCAAGTCAATCCCTCATGCTGCTCTTGGTCTATCTGACCACTGCCTTGTCCACCTTCTCCCCATATATACACAGAAGCTGAAAGCGAATAAGCATGTAGTCAGAACGGTCAAGAAATGGACCAACAAGGCTAAGCTGAAGCTCCAGGCCTGTTTCGACTGCACGGACTGGAGGGTCTTCGAAGCCTCAGCAACCGATCTGAACGACCTGACTGACACCATAACATCCTACATCAGATTCTGCGAGGACACGTGTGTACCTACCAAGACCTATCGCATCTACAACAACAAACCATGGTTCAACGCCCAGCTCAGGCATCTTCGCCGGGCCAAAGAGAAGGCATACAGCAGCGGCGACAGAGCACTATTCAACCGCGCTAGGAACTCTCTAACGAAAAGAACAGGCTGGCTTAAAAGCAGTTCTCGGACAAGCTAGCAAACGATCTCTCAACCAATGACCCCGTATCCGTATGGAAAGGATTGCAGGCCATCACCAACTACAAGAAAACACCTAAGCACTCTGCCATGCACCAGAAGTTAACAGACGAGCTGAACCTCTTCTATTGCAGGTTTGACAAAGATGACCTCTGCTAACCAAACCACCTCTCCCCCACTGACCTCTCCTCCGTTTGCCGACCACAGGTACTGCAGATTGCCAGCGAGGAGGTGGAGATGCTCAAGAAGGTCAATCCCAGGAAGGCTCCGGGTCCTGACGGAGTGTCACCATCCGCCCTGAGATCATGCGCTGGTCAGCTTGCCTGCCTATTTTCCAGGATATTTAACAAATCGCTAGAACTGCTAAAGTTCCCTCCTGCCTCAAAAGCTCCACAATTGTTCTGGTCCCAAAGAAACCTACCATCACAAGCCTAAATGACTACAGACCGATAGCACTGACGTCTGTGGTCATGAAAGTGTTTGAGCGCCTGGTACTGAACCACCTAAAAGTTGTGACCAGCCCCCAATTAGATCCCCTTCAGTTCGCCTATCAAGCAAATCGGTGCGTTGAGGACGCTGTCGACCTGGGCCTGCACTACATTCTGCAGCATCTGGACATGCCCGGTACCTATGCGAGGGTCCTGTTTGTCGACTTCAGCTCAGCCTTCAATACAATCGTCCCCAGCTTCCTCTACCCCAAACTTCTCCGCCAAGGGGTCCCAGAAGCTACCTGTTCCTGGATTGTAGACTTCCTGACAGATAGAAAACAGGTGGTCAAAGCAGGAGAATTTTCCTCCCAAGCACTGTCCATCAGTACTGGGGCCCCTCAGGGTTGTGTCCTCTCACCCCTGTTCTTCTCTCTGTATACCAACGACTGCTCCTCCGAGTCGCAGTCAGTTGAGATCATAAAATTTGCCGATGACGCCACCGTCATCGGCCTCATAAAGGATGGGGACGAATCGGCATATAGACGGGAAGTGGACCGGTTGGCCCGGTGGTGTAGCTGTAACAACCTCAAGCTCAACCCACTTAAAACTGTCGAGATGGTAGTGGACTTTAGGAAGAAGCCAATCGGAGTTCCCCCACTAATCATAGCCGACAGCGTGGTGTCGCTAGTGGACTCCTTCAAGTTCCTGGGGACCACAATCTCCAGAGATCTCAAATGGGGGCTCAATGCAAAGGCCATCATTGGAAAGGCGCAGTAGAGGCTGTTCTTCATAAGGCAACTTAATAAGTTCATCATCCCACAGTAGCTCCTGCTCCTCTTCTACTGTGCTGTGCTCCTCGATAATCGTCTGGTATAGTTCCACCAGCGAGAGAAACGCAGGCTCCAAAAAGTGGTCAGGTCTGCAGAGAAGATCAACGGAGCCGACCTTCCCCCTGTCCATGATCTGTATCTGTCTAGAGACAAAATATGGGCAACTAGAATAGTTAAGGACCCGCTTCATTCTAGCCACGGCACGCTCAACCAGCTGCCATCTGGCAGACGATGCAGGGCCATCCCAACCAGATCCAACAGAAGCCTCAAAAGCTTCTTTCCTCAAGCAGTCCACCTGCTGAACTCCTGACCAACCGACCCCCTGGAAGACCGCCCAGTCGCTGTACTCTATTTCTCTGCACGTAATGATCACTCTGTTCCCTTAGGCTCTTTTATCTGAAAACTGCACGTCACCCCCCCCCCCCCTTGTTTACTTGTTCCCTTTGTGTCTGCTGCACTGTAAACCGAAAACAAATTCCTAGAATACGCAAGTATACCTGGCCAATAAAGTGGATTCCGATATGTAAGTTAACATTTAGGAGCTGATTGGCTGGTGCGCTTATCATCTTGCCCCTATCACTGGTTTATCACTTCCTTATGCCGTCGCCAGGCTTAATACATCTGCCCCACAGGCTGTAAAATGGCAGTTAGAATTTGATTGGTTGGCACTCTACCTCTCACCAAAATTTGATACATATCCACCTTATTCACTTTTCTGCTAAAATCTATATCTCATATCCATATCTCTATATAGGCTTATGGATAGGACCATGAGCCACCGAAACCTTTTTACAGAAAAAAATAGTTTATGGAACTAGAGTATTAATTATGCTATATAAAATTATTAAAAGGGACACAGGAGAAAAAAAGCTATCAATCCCATTCGTTCACCACCAACACCCCAGGTGGAAGCATCCCACTAGCGTATTTATAATGGGTGCACCCATTCGTTTTCATACTTACCCTCAGTAGTCCCTCTGCCGAAACCACTGGTAAAATGGCGCAGCAAAATTTTCCCGGTGTTTTGTCCATGCGCAGTAAAAAAATCACTGGGAAAATGGCTGCGCTTGCGCTGTAGACTCTGGGACAGCGCTAGGGTCTCCTCCTCTCTAGAAACACCTCTGCAGCATCCCCTCCCCCAAGCTGAAGGCGCTCAAAATATAACTCAGAAAAACAATATATGTATACCTCCCCTCCCCCTAGCATCCCTCCACAGGTCCGGCTGTATACTGCTCTGTGTACCGCCTCAGAGCAGATGGGAGCGGGGCTGACGAAGGACGTAGGGGCCAGGTGTGCATTCGTCTGAGTGTCACTCTCATCCATTATATGTGCAGTGCAGTGGCTGCACAACTTACCTCCTGGAGATCCAGTCCAGAGTCCTGACTATGGTGTGCAGAAGTGGAACCAGAGGCAATTTAAAAGATCAGGGTGCCCCGAGCTGACTGCCTCCACTGTCTCCCATAATTCCATCACTGAATGGAGCACATCTATATATGAAATTTCAATGGCACAATCACTTTGAGAGTTACTTATAGGTCATTGTGGAGAATAGCTGCAATAACCTGGACTGAGTGACAGACACGTGGTTATTTTGGTGTATACTGCAGTCAGGGAACTCTGTGATCTTGCCTGAACACTCTACATGGCTGACGCAGAATTTACCTTACACCTCTGCTTGTGGAGCGTATTGTGTATGTTTCCCACTGAACTCGCTCCAGTGCTGAGTGCACACAGGGCCCGATTCAGAGACGTACGCTAATGCAGCTGCAACTGCGATTTTCTACGCAACACAACTGCTGATATCCGCAAGCGAAGCTGCCACCCAGAAATGAAAGGAGACGCTATTCATTCACAATTGTGTACTCATATGCAGCCTATGCGCAAGAACAAGGAAAAAATCAGGCTGAAGGGTAGCCCTATGGCTTTGCAGACTGGACATGGCAGTAGTCACACAGGCGCCATGGTTTTGTATGTTAGGGCTCGCAGCTGACGTCAGATACACTCCCCGAAAACGGCCATGACGCCTGCATTTTAGCAAGCAATCCCCGCTAACACCATGCTATCACCCCTAAACGGTCACTTCCTGTCACTTTGCAAAGGCAGCCTCATAAAAAAGTGTCAGCATTGCAGCATAATAAAGTGCCTTCGCAATCCAGACAATGTATACATAAAAAACATCAGGTTGGTCAAACCAAATCATCCCATCATCTACTAATTACAGCAGCCCTTAGCTCGACAGCTGTTTCGGTGCTGCAATTGCACCGTCATATAGTGACACATGGAGGGGTTTACTAACAGGGTGGGAGGGCTCTGCCTCTGGAGATCTATTACCAGTAGGGGGTGGCGAAAATGCCAGTGGGGATCTGTTGCTCCTGGAGGACTTGTTAAGACTCGGTGGGAAGTACAATTACAATTGGGGACTATGGAGATGGGGGGAGCGAGACACCCCCAAGATTTTTTTTTTCAATAAAATTTTTAAATGAATGTTTCAAAATACATTCTACATTTAATTAATAGAAAACACAACAATTTCCGAGCGGTTTGGGGAGAGGGATAGCCAGTTAAGTGGTTAACATGTATTTTGTAGATCATCCGAGAATAGGAGATCCCTAAATCGTATCTGCTATCAGGGTTTCATCCAATAGATGATGTATGAGCCCCTTGGCTCACTGCCGATATAAAGCTTTTATGTTAACTTGGGATTTATAGTCATTTGCACAATCAACAAGACAGAACATAGAGCATAGCAAACAGACTCATGCCTCTAAATTGTGCTGCGCATGTGTCGCACAGATCATTTATTTGCAAAGTGATTGACAGTCTGGCTCCGGCGCCTCACTTCCTGCGGCCATGCTGCGTGACTATAAGACTACTCATTCCACAATCATCTGACCTGCGTCTTTGTACCCAAGCCACTGGGACTCACAAAGCCACCGGTGGGCGCTTCAATACAAATCCACGCTGCTGCAGAATTTGCCGATTTTCACACACTGGGCCTAATGCAGATGTGGACGGAGTGGCTGCCAGTTTCCTGGAAGCAGCAATGATAGCGCTGTATGGTGATGCAGCAGAAGGGGTCTATTACAAATAGATGCCTCCTGCTGCAGTAGGGATCCTGGCTACGTCCTAGGATACAGCATCGGATTAATGCACCAACAATCGGGCGGTGCCACGTAAGCTGCCGGTCTCAGAGGCCCGGAAATCACCATCCAACGACAGAGATCCCTGGTCTCTTCCCTCCCACTAAATGGCGGCGACAAGCGCCCATTTTAACAAACTAAGCCCGTTGCCAACCCCTAAAAGGCATCAGACTGTCAATCACTGGCAGTCTCATGCCGGGCTGCTTCCTACATGGTGAAGCAGTTCTACCTGGTAATTTGCCAATTAACTTGGGTCCTATTTCTTTGTGAAAGGGTCAACCCAGGTTGAAACCCGCGGTACTTCCACCCAGGTTGATCTTTTCACACAGACGAAATACCCGTGTGGATCCACAAATTACTGGTTGCAAATTCTTGACCCGGTAATTTGCTTGTCTGTGTGAAAGGGGGGTCAAGCAGGGACCGGCAAAACTATCCCGCACTCAAATGCCGGGTAAATGCTGGGATTTTCAGACATTTCGGTCTGAAAAGGGTAATAATAATGGATTGCTTATTTTAGGTATAATGCAGGGTTTCCTAAACTTGGTCTTCATGGCATCCTGTCTGTCTATGGCAGGCATGTCCAAACTGTGGCCCTCCAGCTGTTGTGAAACTACATATCCCAGCATGCCCTGACAGTTTTGCTGTCAGAGAATGCTAAACCTGTGTCAGGGCATGCTGGGATATGTAGTTTCTCAACAGCTGGAGGGCCGCAGTTTGGACATGCCTGGTCTATGGGGTAATTCAGATCTGATCGCAGCAGCAAATTTGTTAGCAGTTGGGCAAAACCATGTGCACTGCAGGGGGGGCAGATATCACATTTGCAGAGAGAGTTAGATTTGGGTGGGTTATTTTGTTTCTGTGCAGGGTAAATAGTATACTGGCTGCTTTATTTTTACACTGCAATTTAGATTTCAGTTTGAACACACCCTACCCAAATCTAACTCTCTCTGCACATGTTTTATCTGCCCCCTCCAGTGCACATGGTTTTGCCCATTAGCTAACAAATTTGCTGCTGATCTGAATTAGGCCCTAGGTGTCAAGGAAATCTATGCTTGTGCACAGACTATATCAGAGGCAAAGCCAAAGCTAACAACATTTTGAATGGACCCTAATGTTATTAGAGAGATACCCTTCCCTGCAGCATTTGATAATTTTATGACACATAGTAATGCTCTAGCTAATTTTATGTCTCATAGTAGTGCCCTTCTTCATTGTATGCCCATAGTAGTGCCCTAGTTCACAATATGCTACATTGTAGTGCTGTCAGTTCACAATATACCATACACATTATGGCACATTGAAATGTCTTCATTTTATGTATTATGCCACACTGTAGTGGTCACAGTTCATTTTATGCCATATTGTAGCGCCCCCATTTCATATTATGCCATCCTGTTGTTTCCAACAGTTCATACAGTGCAACATTTCAGGGCCCCCGATAAATATATAACCACATAACAGTGTCCCCAGCACATATTATGGGGTGTAGTATGGGAAGTCGGTGGCCGGGATCCCGACCGCCGGCATACTGACAGCTGGGCGAAACAAATGAGCCCCTTGCGGGATCACTTCGCTCGTCACGCTGCGGGCACGGTGGCGCACTCTTTAATCTCCTTCCAGGGGGGGGCGTGGACCCCCAGGAGTGAGAATAGTTGTCGGTATGCCGGGTGTCGGGATTCCGGCGCCGGTATACTGAACGCCGGGATCCCAACAGCCAGCATACTGAACACCACCCCATATTATGCCCCATTACAAGGTCTCCTGCGCATAGTAAGCCACACTCTAGTGCCTCAAGTTCACATTGTGCCACATTACAGCATACCAGTTCATATTATGTGACATGATAGTGCCCTCCAGTTCATATAATACCACATTACATTGCCCTGCTCAGATTATGCCAACTTATAGGTACCCATTAACATTATGACATCAGCTACACCAGTGGTTCTCAAACGCAGTCCTCAAGACGTCTCAATAGTCCAGGTTTTATGGATATCTCTGCTTGTGTACAGATGGTATAATCAAACTGACTGAAGTACTAATTAAGTCACCTGTGCCTAAGCATGGATATCTGTAAAACCTTGGCTGTTAGGGTGCCTTGAGGACCACTTTTGGAAACCACTGCGCTAGTCACATCATTCACTAAACATGGAATGTCACCTCATTTAAGCCTGGCATGGGTCAGACCCAATTGCTTGGCAGGAAGATCGCAGACAATTATATGACGCAAGCCCTGGGCCCCATAGCAATTGTACCCCCTGCACCCATTACAGAGGGTGGTCTTCAGGTTGCCGAATGTCGGGATCCCGGCGCACAGTATACCGGCGCCGGAATCCCGACACCCGGTATACCAACAGGTATTCTCCCTCGTGGGGGTCCACGACCCCCCCTGGAGGGAGTATAAAAAGCGTGGCTCTCATAGCACGCCACCGTGCCCGCAAGGGGCTCATTTGCGCTCGCCACGCTGTCGGTATGCCGGCGGTCGGGCTCCCGGCGCCGGTATGCTGGTCGCCGGGAGCCCGGCCGCCGGCATACCGTACTACACCCATTACAGATATGCCCATGGATGGTATAATCAAACGGACTGATGTACTATTAAAAGACAGATCTCCTTAAACCCTGTACTGTTAGGGTGCTTTGAGGACCAAGCTTGGGAACCCCATATACCTTTACTAGATCCACAGACTTGCTTATATACTCATGTAAAATGATGCCCTAAATTTGCCTTGCTTCGTATATGTAGTAATATGCCTATATTTACAGCAGTCTTTACCCACCAACAGCCTTTAAACACTGGCGCATAAGCATTGCGGGTTAGATTTTCATTTGCAAGAGGTAGGGAACCATATAATGAACAGGATACTGTGGGTTTTTCAGTAGTGGAGTCAAGTAAATGTTTTACTTCTACACATGCATCCGAGACGTATTGTGTATGCGTCCTGCTGGAGAGCCATGCAATTCTGATAGGTATCTGTACATTCTAAGCAACCATAGTTTTGCTCTGTCCTATGGGGCGGCCGGTGTCCTCTTGATGGTGCGACTATTCGGGCACCGCTGCAGATGAGAGCAGCAGCCATCGGACATCTTAATAGATGGGCTGCATCAGCATAAATCCGCAGTAGTGGCTGCAACAAAAGTTGCAGCTATTACTGCTTAGTGTTCCCCTCTGAATCTCCCCCATAGTCGCAGCTATACATTCAGGTCAGCAAAGAATGAGCGTCACACAAGTGTTTCCAAGTTTGGAATAGTAACTATTTTCAGACAAAAGCCTCAACAATCACTTTACAACGGAGGGGTCTGGTAGCAGTGAAACACACTTCATGGGTGTATAATACGAATATATACACTCACACACACTTATCTCTGCTTTCTAGTTGCTCACTTATATTATAACTATTTTTCATTCAGTAAAGATATCCCAAGGTCTTGTACAGCAAGTCCCTGACCCACAGCTCACTGTAACTCATCAAGGTCAAAGTTGCCACAATGGGCGAAAATGGTAATGGGCTGGCCCCCTGAGCTACCACCCGAGCACTGTTATACTCTGCTACTCCTCTCCAAACGCAATTAGTAAGTTGCTAAAAGTCATTCTGCAGCAAACATGAAAGGGGCACTATGCTTTCTTCCCAACATGCATATAAATTAGCTTTATATAGGCAAAAATACCAATCACGTGTCTCCAATGTGTAATCACAAACTTTATGGAAACTACATTATTCTGCAAGTTGCGGCTGAAATTTTGTCAAATTAGCCACAATAAAGCAGCTAAGTTTTTTTGTTGTTTTTTTTTTTAAAGGGAAAACCAACCAGGTTTTGCCTAAAAACGTATAATGTTAGAAGCTAGAATACTAGCTACTCTTGTACTGTACCTAAACCAGCGCATAATCTGCAGGCACTAGGGGTCACTCTGCACACCTACTGAAGGCCCATTGCGAAGATGAAAAGAGTCATTATCAAGCAGTGCGCACTGTGTAATGTGTGCGGAAAACCTTAGTTAAACCATAATCTCCGGTTTAAAGTCCCAAGTTACAGCAAGATAAAGAAAGATAAGCAAACAGTTAATTGTAGAGGATTATGTATTATAAGAGGTGAAAAAAATGTTGCTAACGAATATTAGGACAGTTAAAATATGGTTTTGTGCTGGCAATTGTATAACATGAAATACAGTATGCTGCACAATTACACAGCTGTCCTACTCTTAGTACCTCTCTATAATATACACGTGTTATTTATTACACACACATATACATCCATACATATATACTGTATAGAACCAGGGGTAATGCATGTTTCACTGCACTTGTATCAGGGGTGGTTCAATAGATCCACAGTAAAAAGATAGACAGTCAATAGGTCAACCCCAACTGTCTGACATGGTCAAAGGTCAACATGGAAACGGTAGACAGTAAAAAAGAGATTGACATAAAAATGGTCAACACAATTTTTAGTTTTTGTGTTATTTTGTATGTTTCACCATATCGAAGCCAAATGAGTGGAAACGTGTACCCTCGCGGGCGCGCTTCAGGCAAGGTTCCTTGCTCCGCTACAGGTTACTATTTACAATCGCAGTCCGCGTGGATAGTAAATGATGACAAAAAAAACAAAAACTTTTGTTAACCATTGTCGTGTCGACCTTTTGACCCTGACGGCCATGTTTGGTCTACTTATTGACGGACTTCTTTTTACTGTAGATCTGTGAACAGGATACCATTTGTATCCCTAGATTTGACAAGAGTAAGGTTAGAAACGTACAATAGGTTAATAAAATTCTGCATTTGTAATGTTTTCCCTTTGTCTAGTATGACTCACAATAATAGCTGCCTATATATTCAATAATTTGAATGTTTTATAAAATCAAATGCAAGATATCCAATGGTGCATGGAATGTGTGCAGATATTATTCCTACCAAACAGGAGCAAGATGCAGAAAAAGGAATTCCTAACACCGTTTACCACAGGGCAAAATCCACCTAATATATTCACAAAGTCTGGCTCTGCATATGTAACAAAAAATGCAAGCATTGTCCAGTAATGTGGATGAGGGGGAAGATAGACAGGGCCATCTTAATGTATGGGCACAACAGGCAGTTGCCCAGGGCTCCACAATTCTAGGGACCTTTGAGCAGGGGCATGCTGGACCAGGTGGGATGACCCCACCATAAGAGTTGCTAGGCAGTATTCTCTACCTGCCTCCTAGCCTGCAGCCAAACAATGAATAGCTGGCAGCATGCTGACCGGTGGATGGCTAAAACTATCCACCAATCCGTGTACTGACAGCCATTCACTGTGAGGAAGCATGTGGAGAGATTGCGTGGGACTGCAAGAGGGGTAAGTTGTGATTTTTTTTGAATTATTTTTGTGAATGGGTGGGTAGGGGTCTCAGTGTATTGCTTTGCCAATGCTGTTAAGATGCCACTGAAGATTGCCAGTCATGCAGGTGTAGCTAAAGCTACAAAGCAGGAATGGTATCTAGGGATGAGTTCTTCGAGGTCTGGTGGGATTAAAGAATCACTGCAACATAGAAACAAAGTACATTAAAAACAAGTTTGGAGAGACACAGTAGAGAAAGTTTAAAAATGTCACACTTACAGGACTCCATAGACTTCCTGTTTCCACAACAACAGCTGTGAGTTTTCTATGCTTACTAGGTGGCATTGTGAATTCTCAGCACTTATCACAGCAAGACTGAATAACCAATTAGTATGGTTTGCCAAGAAGCCCACACAGGAGGATCAGGTAACACTATATTTGGTTGGTCTGTAAATATTTGCATAGCACCAATTATTACTGGGAACATTTCACAGTCCTCTCTTCTGATTAGTATATACATTTTATTACATTCTAAACTAGTATATTGAGAAAATGTAACAGGATATACTAGTTTGAATTGGACAGTTTTTACCCTTTGCATGCCCTCCAACATGACCCATTCCATTAGGCACAAAATGCTCTGTTCGTGGACTTCCTTGCCAGTGGCAGTTAGAGGTGGGGCTGCAGCACAGTTCAAAATTCAAATAGGGGAACAACACCAGGGTCGGACTGGCCCACAGGGGTACCAGGGAAACCACCGGTAGGCTCCACTGCCTGAGTGCCTACTCCTTCCTCTAAGGATCAGGTTCCAGACTGGGCACTTGTATTATACATGGTAGATATGTTGCATTACACTACACTAAACTATTGTGTATTTCAAGTCTCTGTGGAGGCTGGCCACCCCCCCTTTGTAGGCTGGCCACACCCCTAAGTATGAACCCCTATCACTGCATTCCCCCGGTGGGCCCTTCATGCCCCAGTCCGACACTGAACAACACCAACTGCCAGTGAGTCCCGGATGGCAATGTTTGACAGCGTTTGGGGTGGCAGTTGGTGTGGCTCCCCTATTTGAATTTTTGACTATGCTGCAGCACCACATCTACAACTGCTACTGGGAAGTACAGGGACAGAGCATCTGTACCTAATGGAATGAATCATGTTGGAGGGTATGCCTTTGGTGTACACGTAGCACAGATTGAGAAACCATCATCTAAAATGTCAATTGTTACTGTCCGAGTCTAAGAAATTCTTACCCCTACACAAAAAAAAAAAGTAATAAACCATTTTTTTTCTAGATTTCCAACTGAACCATTATCTGCATTACAATGAAAGACCAGTGAGACGGCATTCCATAGGAAAATTTGCTTCATTAGTTCTTCAAAGAACCACATTTTTCATAAATATAATACTATTACAAATATACAAAGCATATCTTTTTATAAATTTTTTACAAGGCATAGAAGAGGCACAAAATGTTTACAATCTGTTCTTTTGGGATGGGAGGCACGGAAAGTAAAATAGTCTTAACAATCCTTTTTCTACTCTCAAGCTTCAGAGGCAGTACCTGAGACAGTAAACTTGCCCTATTAGGGGATATATTTTTTTTTTAATATCTCAAGATACAGCTGCCGTATAACTGAGAATGTTTTACCCCATTCAATGGAGGGTTTAAGGCCAAAACCGGCATTTGTTTATACAAATCGAAAAATAATTACTCATTAAGTGCATATTATAATTCATAAACATTGAACATCTGAATTGCCAATTTTTTGCATTGTTTTGCCAATTTGGCTGTTGGTCTGCTGAGTTTGTACATTCTTGAAATTCTGTTGCCAATGGTATGGTCCAGACCTGGCAAAATGCTATGAACGGTATGGTCCAGTCCTGGCAGAATGGTATGAACGGTATGGTCCACTCCTGGCAGAATGCTATGAACGGTATGGTCCACTCCTGGCAGAATGCTATGAACGGTATGGTCCACTCCTGGCAGAATGCTATGAATGGTATGGTCCACTCCTGGCAAAATGCTATGAATGGTATGGTCCACTCCTGGCAAAATGCTATGAATGGTATGGTCCACTCCTGGCAAAATGCTATGAATGGTATGGTCCACTCCTGGCAAAATGCTATGAATGGTATGGTCCACTCCTGGCAAAATGCTATGAATGGTATGGTCCACTCCTGGCAAAATGCTATGAATGGTATGGTCCACTCCTGGCAAAATGCTATGAATGGTATGGTCCACTCCTGGCAAAATGCTATGAATGGTATGGTCCACTCCTGGCAAAATGCTATGAATGGTATGGTCCACTCCTGGCAAAATGCTATGAATGGTATGGTCCACTCATTGCAAAATGCTATGAATGGTATGGTCCAGTCCTGGAAAAATGCTGTCAATGGTATGGTCCAGTCCTGGAAAAATGCTATGAATGGTATACTCTGAAGATGTCCAAGGAAGATGTCCTGTTTAAGTCTAGCAGTATTTCAATGCTGGTCAGGTTTTCCTCACAGACAAGTTCAAACGCAGAAGATCTCCTTTGGAAAGCGGTGCCTGCAAATGGATACTGTAGCTGGTGGTGAGGGAGGTCTGTAAATGGAGGCTCTGCAGTCACTTCATTTGACACTGCATCGGGGGTATGGAACTGATCCCCGAAAGCCTCAGGTCTTAGCACATAAATCTATAACAAAAAAAGAAAATTGCGGTAAATTTTAAAACTTGAAAGAAGCGTCAGTGTTCTACAATAAATGAAATGTTCTATAGCAGGGGTCATCGACATCCCCAAACATATACGTACCAGACAAGGCCACAGAACAGCTTTATGTGGCACACTGAAGTTTCAGTCACCACCAATAAGCAAATTTATGAACTTGAGATATTATAATTAAAAGAGCAATTTATTCTTATTAGCTTGTTTTTTTAAAGGCAACAAAAAATGCAGCACCATACAGAGCAAAAATACACGGGCAAACTGAGTAACAAATATACATAGAGGCAATTGTCAACATAATAAATACAATTTTAAACAAAAATAACCATAGTTTCAAATGTGAGCACAATGCTGACACACACCAAATGTTGACATAATACTAGCACACACCAAATGTGGACATAATGCCGACACACAACAAATGAGGACATAATCCAGACACACAACAAATGTAGACATAATTCAGACACCGCGAAAGTGGGCACAATACTGACACACCGCAAATGTGGGCACAATACCGACACACTGCAAATGTGGGCACAATACCAACACACCGCAAATGTGGGCACAATACCAACACATAATGAATGAAATGACAGAGATGGTGGACGTAGGGAAAGGAAGAAACATTGAGAGCGAGAGCCCTGTTTGCAGAAGCTTACATATGGAAAGGGAAGGGAATGTGTTGTGGGACTGGGACAAAATATGGATGTGGGAGACCAGACCAGATTATGCAGAGATTCATTAAGCAAGGGTGAATATCTGGGTTTTGAGGGAGCACTTGAAGTAACTAATGTTGGGGGAGGGTGGGTTTGGAGTGTGTTCCATAGGTTGGGGGAAGCGTGGGAGAAGTATCGTGGTGGTAACCAGTGGGGAGGAATGGTGACTGTCACTGGCTGAAAGGAGATGGCGGGAGGAAAAAGAGGTTGTAGAAGGAAGAGGAGAGAACTTGAAAGGTGATGAGTTTAAACTGGATCCTATAGGGCATAGGGAATCAGTGGAGGGATTGGAAAAGACAGTCGTGTGAAGGCGAGATCAGTGTAGCAGCAGCCTTAAGGAGAGATTGGAGAGTAGAGAGTCAGCTGAGGGGAAGACCAGAGAGAAAAGATAGCAATAGATGAGACCAGAGATGAGATGAGGGAATGGACGAATGTTATTGTAGCGTCAAGGGAGAGAAAGGGATGAATTCTAGCGATGTCCTGGAGATGGCAATAATAGAGGAGCATCAGTGACTGAATGTGAGGAGTGAATTTGTTTATTCAGCTGCAGATAACAAATAACAACAATTAGCCTAAACTGTTTGATTCACCAATAAGCTTGGCTGGTGTAGTGGCCGTGCTGGCTGCCATCTACTCTTTGATCTTACCGCCCTTCCTACTTCCCCCATTTTAATTTTGTGCTTTGAATCGCACATTCGATATTCGATCATTAAAAATTTGATGTTTTTGGGGTGTTTGCTCCCTCAAACATTTGTACTCCTCGGGCACATTTATTTCTTTTGAACAATTGCAGCTTGAGTTTAATATACCCACAACCTATTATTATAGATATATTCAGCTTCGACACGCATGCGCATCTCAGTTTGGCGATGCTCCACCTCTCCTTCGGAAGTCACCGGTTCACGAGCTCCTGGCTGATACTCTAGGCTCTGGGACTGTTTCTGGTTTGTACTCCTCTCTGCTCGGTGCCCATCACTCTGACAGCCTTTTCCCATTTAGCTTTAAGGTGTAAGCTGATTTGGGGCCGGTTCCCATGGATACCTGGGAAGAGGCCTTGGGGACCTCACGTACTGCTACTGCCTCGGCTCGTTTCCAGCAGATACATTTGTTCATTTTGCACCGAGTCTATATCACTCCCGCCCGTCTTGTTAGTATAGGGGGGCGGGGTGACTCTAGGTGCCCGAAGTGCGCCTCTCCGGATGGTACCTTCTGGCATCTATTGTGGGCTTGTCCAGTGGTGCGGGACTTTTGGCGGGCGGTGACACGATTGGTGATATCTACGGGAATTCCTCCAGACGTGTTCACCCCCCTGGTGTGTATCCTCGGGGTTATAGATGAGGAAATTTTGGATGCACACACTAGACGTTATATTCTTAACCTATGTGCACTGGCCAAAGTAATAATAGCACGCTCATGGATGGCTACTACGGGTCCTGATACTAATAAATGGATCCCATTAGTGAACTCGGTTGTGTCCCATGAAAAGTTTGTATACATTTCTAGGAAAGCCCCGGATAAATTCTACAAGGTATGGGATAGATGGTTATCGTCTCCACTTTACCAGGAGACTCGTGTCTCTGCCCCGCATTGATCTCTGGTCTTTTTACATAATAAGGGTGTATGAACGAATGAAAAGAAGTCACAACAATCTTTATATATAAAATGTAGATGTCTGCAACTTTATTCATATAGGTCTGATATACAGAACATTTGCTGGTTCATATATGTATGCATATGGTCTACAATAATGTATCCAGTGTCTGTTGGTTTGTATGTTTGTCTGAAAAATCAATAAAAAAACGTATTGAATTTAAAAAATAAAAAATTTGCTGTTTATTTGTTGGCCCAATTAGTAGATATATTTGTTATAAATGCAGAACTGGCACATTAGGCTACGGATGCTGTACATCCCTGTTTTCCCAGGATCGTACCGGTTTTTGGCCATCTGTTCCGATGTCCCGACAATTGTGTTCGGGACACCCAAATGTCCCTGTTTTGGAGTGGCTGCCGTTGTCACTGAAGGGGCTGCACAGTGGACCAATCAGCACATTTGTTTGGGTTGTGAGGGATGTGGCGTGCTCTGGCAGGTTAGTTTGGCGGGGGGTTTATTCAGATGCAGACCTGGCCATGGGAGAGAAAGATCTGGGAAGGCGTGAGACGGAGTTTCAGACGGGCCCCAGAGTGACTGATTTCCGCCTATTCCGCAGGCTACGTGCTGTCAAATCCGTGGCCTCCTTCTTATGTGGCTAGCAGGTCTGGGCGAGGTCAGGGAGAGTGCTGCCGCCACAGTAGCTGCAGGCCCTTCCGTCATCCTTCATGCAGCAGGTAAGGGACAGTTAGACCTTATCCTCAGCTTACTGTTCTGCTCATTCATTTAGAAACCGGGGGCTCTCCAGCTGTGAAACTAAAAGACCCAGCATGCAACATCTGGGCTCTTCCTGATGGATAGTCTGCTCTTCACAGGACCTGCACTCAGAGCCGGCCATAGGCATAGGCAAACTAGGCAATTGCCTAGGGCATTTGGTATGCCTAGGGGCATCAGCAGCTTCTGCTGATTAAAATGATATGCGGCATGCCTATATTCTGTATGTAGCATTTCATATGCAGATACAGCCACAGTCTCACACAGTATATAGGCATGCTGCATATCAGTTTAATCAGCAGAAGCTGCTTGTGCATCCTAGCCACATTGCAATGCAAATAAGATGCATTTTCATTAAAAAAAAGGTGCCCGACGTTAGCATTGATGCAAGATTTGTGAGGACACATCTGTATCCAAGCAGAGGTCACAGTGTTAGTGGAAGTGTGAGTGCTGTGTGCATGTGAGTGGGTTGGTTGTGCAGTAGTGTTCAGAATATGTGTAAGAAGCATTATGTGTGTCATGTAAAAATACATTAATAATGTGCAACATATGTGTAAAGGGCCACTATGTGTGTCATTATGTGTATAAGGGCATTAATAATGTGCAGCATATGTGTAACAGGGTACTACTGTATGTGTGTCATTATATGTATAGGGGCACTAATAATGTGCAGCAAATGTGTAGGGGGCACTATGTGTGTCATTATGTGTATAAGGGCATTAATAATGTGCGCCATATGTGTAAGGGACATTATGTGTAAAAGGGCATTAATAAAGGTTGTCATAATGTGTAAGGCGCATTATGTTTATAAGGACATTAATGTGTCTCATATGTGTAAGGGGCATTACTGTGTGGAATTGTGTATAAATGCATTACTAATGTGTGGCATTATGTGTATAAGGTGCTCTACTATGTGATGTTGCATATAGAAAGGGCACTACTGTGTTGTCTAATGTGAATAAAGAGCAATAAGGTGTGGTGTAATGTGAATAAGAAGCAATTCAGTGTGATGTAATGTGAATAAGGGGCTCTACTGTGAGGAGTAACGTTTCTAAGGTAAAGTGATACTACTGTGGGATGTAATATGAATTATGGACACTATCGCAAGATAAAATGTGAATAAAGTTGCAGTACTGTGTGGCATAATTGGAATTGGGGTTACTATTGTGTGGCCATGCCCCTTCCCAGCAAGAAGATGCCCTTTTCTGGGCTGTGCGTCAAATGTGCAAACTGTTTCTATTTAAAATATAGGGGGTACAAGGACTGCTATGGGTGAGGGGTGATGGTGCTGGGAAAGAGGTGCAAGGTCAGAGGCAGAACCAGCGGTGTTGCTAGGGGGCACCAGCCAAAATCTTGCCTAGGGCATCATATTGGTTAGGGCCGGCTCTGCCTGCACTGCTGCCTTAACTGGTGTCAGTAGTAATATAGCAACCCGACACTGGACGTTAATAGATTGTAAATGAGCATATTGAAAAAAGTTGCAGGCCACTCTTCTTCAGACATATATATCAGGGTCTTACTAGCCAAATGCCGGTTGGGTGGTTATAAATTCAGGTATGTTCAGGGACATAGATAAGTTACTGTTTTATTTTTCTTTGTATACTATTCTACACTGCTCAAAAAAATAAAGGGAACACTTAAACAACACAATGTAACTCCAAGTCAATCACACTTCTGTGAAATCAAACTGTCCACTTAGGAAGCAACACTGATTGACAATCAATTTCACATGCTGTTGTGCAAATGGAATAGACAACAGGTGGAAATTATAGGCAATTAGCAAGACACCCCCAATAAAGGAGTTGTTCTGCAGGTGGTGACCACAGACCACTTCTCAGCTCCTATGCGTTCTGGCTGATGTTTTGGTCACTTTTGAAAGCTGGTGGTGCTTTCACTCTAGTGGTAGCATGAGACGGAGTCTACAACCCACACAAGTGGCTCAGGTAGTGCAGCTCATCCAGGATGGCACATCAATGCGAGCTGTGGCAAGAAGGTTTGCTGTGTCTGTCAGCGTAGTGTCCAGAGCATGGAGGCGCTACCAGGAGACAGGCCAGTACATCAGGAGACGTGGAGTAGGCGGTAGGAGGGCAACAACCCAGTAGCAGGACCGCTACCTCCGCCTTTGTGCAAGGAAGAACAGGAGGAACACTGCCAGAGCCCTGCAAAATGACCTCCAGCAAGCCACAAATGTGCATGTGTCTACTCAAACGATCAGAAACAGACTCCATGAGGGTGCTATGAGGGCCCAACGTCCACAGGTGGGGGTTGTGCCTACAGCCCAACACCGTGCAGGACGTTTGGCATTTGCCAGAGAACACCAAGATTGGCAAATTCGCCACTGGCGCCCTGTGCTCTTCACAGATGAAAGCAGGTTCTCACTGAGCACATGTGAGAGAGTCTGGAGACGCCAAGGAGAACGTTCTGCTGCCTGCAACATCCTCCAGTATGACCGGTTTGGCAGTGGGTCAGTAATGGTGTGGGGTGGCATTTCTTTGGGGGCCGCACAGCCCTCCATGTGCTCACCAGAGGTAGCCTGACTGCCATTAGGTACCGAGATGAGATCCTCAGACCCCTTGTGAGACCATATGCTGGTGCGGTTGGCCCTGGGTTCCTCCTAATGCAAGACAATGCTAGACCTCATGTGGCTGGAGTGTGTCAGCAGTTCCTGCAAGATGAAAGCATTGATGCTATGGACTGGCCCGCCCGTTCCCCAGACCTGAATCCAATTGAGCACATCTGGGACATAATGTCTCGCTCCATCCACAAACGCCACGTTGCACCACAGACTGTCCAGGAGTTGGCGGATACTTTAGTCCAGGTCTGGGAGGAGATCCCTCAGGAGACCATCCGCCAGCTCATCAGGAGCATGCCCAGGCGTTGAAGGGAGGTCATACAGGCACGTGGAGGCCACAGACACTACACTGAGCCTCATTTTGACTTGTTTTAAGGACATTACATCAAAGTTGGATCAGCCTGTAGTGTGTTTTTCCACTTTAATTTTGAGTGTGACTCCAAATCCAGACCTCCATGGGTTAAAAAATTTGATTTCCATTGATAATTTTTGTGTGATTTTGTTGTCAGCACATTCAACTATGTAAAGAACAAAGTATTTAATAAGAATATTTCATTCATTCAGATCTAGGATGTGTTATTTTAGTCTTCCCTTTATTTTTTTTGAGCAGTGTACAATCAGCAGGGACCCTGTGGAGTGAGGGGTTTGCAGTCTCTTGATTTGCTGTAGGCACAGTAACATCACAAGCCAGAAAGTTTAAGATGAGGACAGTAGCAACAAAGTTCTTCAGTAGAGATAAAGTAAAAGGCATTATTACATATAGCTGGGGATACAAAGAGTGCAATATGTCAGCATTTATTTCACAGCAACTGACTGAAACAGGATGGAATTTGAAAATTATCAAATAAATTATTATTATTATTGCTACTCTGGTGCCGACACTTTCTTCATTGTGGTTTATGAGCTATGATATCAAGCTTGCTTTACCACGGCATCATTAAGACATGACAGGTGTGATATACCATCCTGACGGTCACATGACCAACACCTGCATCCCAACATTGAAAATTCTGAAGGTGGACGGGGTAATTATTTTACCCCTCTCCTACCCCACCTATGGTGGCGGCTAGGGTTAAGATTCGGGGGGTGGCGGCTAGGGCTATCTCCTACCCCCTTCTAGTGCCTAGCCCTAACCCCCCCAGTGCCCTAACCCTAACAGTCACCCCAGTACTTACCTTCGTGATGTCAACGGTGGGTGTTCTGGTGTCGGTATTCCGGCGTTGGTCACATGACCGCCGGCATCCCAAGTGCTGGGATGCTAACCACTTCCCATCATGACATAGTTTCGGATATGACTGTGGTGTTTAAGGCTAGAAAACTTCCTTTTCATTGAAACATGTCTAAGAAACGTATCATCTTTTCCTTCAAATTAGTGCGCAGGCAATGTGTCAGCCTATTCCAGTGCATTCTGCACAGACACGTATTATAGCAATATAGTAACAATAAGTCCTCTGTATGCAGGACTTTCATTTGATTAAAGGTCACATTATACTGTATATACAGCACAGCCATCTCATCCCAGCACAGCCATGTTTTTATCATGGCCATTTACCCCATATGTCAGGCATGAGTTGATCATGGCTGATGTATGGGGTAAATGATTATGAAGAAAACATAACTAATAAAATTGTGCTAGCCAATACAACTATGAATAATGGGCACGTTATAACTTGCAGCTAACTGACAAGATGAAGCAGATATCGCCCATAATTACGGAATCTGCCAATGTGTCTACAACTACTGTATCTGCAAAGATATTTTGGCACGACATGTTCACAGTTGTGGCTAAACAGCTGGACAGCTACACATTGCATACTTGTGTGTTAGAGGAACAATACTGAGTAAATGCTTATTCAACGTCCATCGCTACCAAGAATTGCATCTGTTTCTTCTTGTAGTTTGTCCAAATCAGCTTAATTCCAACCATTTGAATCTCCTCCATAAATACCAAAACATCTATAGGGAGAACTACATGATTAATTTGCCCAACATATTATCCCTTCCTATTACATATGAACAATGCTTAATGCGCGCTTCAATTCGTCGCACATGTGATTTTCCGACCTGCTAAAGCCGATGGGACTCTCGGCAAAAGGAACGTGGCATGTAATTAATATTCTTGGAGAAACTGCTACATGTTTTAGGCATTTCTCATCAGGCTTAGAAAGCGGAAGCGTAGACTCACATGCACAGATGTTCTGGGCTCAGCCAGCAGCTGCACAGACTCTGGAGATGTTACGGGTGTAAAATGACCTCGTGGCTGAGGGAGGATCTGGAAGTTTAGATATGGAGGCAGTGTGCTGGGGACTTTGGTGCCCCCATCACTGGAACCTGGGCTGTTGGTTCATGCCAAACATGGGTGGAATGCCTGGAATTACACTGTGTGTTCACAAATAGCTTCAATCTCTTCTGTGCCGGCACCTGGAACAGAGGAGAAAAGAAAAAAAGGCTTAGCATTTATAAAGTTTTGCAAGAAAAATATGATGCCAGTGCACACTATAAGCACAAAGAACACTGAACATCAAAACAGATTTAATAAACCCTGCAAATAACATGGGGTTTAATTTAGGTTTTTAGCACATATTTGGTCAAACGTGAGGTCATCCACCACGGCAAGATGACCTGCATCAGATGTGTCCCTCACATTACTAATATTAGAACATGTCAATTTATCAAGGACTTACCATAAACGTACCCTCTAATTTGCAGACAGCAATGCAGGACCTATGCTAATTAAAAACACCTAAGGGCAGATGGGAGAGTTGCTGGTACCAAGTGGCATCCCCTTTCCCACGTATTTTGGATGTAGTCATTATCCCGGTGGTCAGGATCCTGAGGGTCATAATCCTGACAATGAGTGTTAGGTTAGTCACTACGGGGTGGGTTAGGGTTACTCACCGCGATCCATCGGCATTGTGGCGTTGGTATTCTGACTGCCGGCATTCCGTACCCAACCCCTGTATTTGTGTATATAAAAGTACACTTGCAGGTAGAGACTTCCTTCCGTTTGGTACCAGCATCACTCCTATCTGCCCTTAGGCGTTTCTAATCAGACCTGAGATCCTTGGGATAATTTTGTAGCTGCTCTTAATGAAGAATACAGAGGTGACATGTTGCTACATTTCTAGTCTATGGGCCTAATTCAGGTTGGATCGTAAAACGTGATTCAACCGCAAAAATTGCTAAAAAGATGCAGGTACATGCGCAGCGCCCGTCCTGCGCATGCACCCGCATTTTCTGAAGGGGGGCGGGGGGGGGGGAGGGGCGGTAAGTACATAATATGCAGCGGGAATGGAGCTGACTATAGGGATAATTGCTTCCTTTACCAGTTTTATAATAACAACTCTCACACGGTTGTCATACTTCTTGAACTCACAAGAGTCCCCCCCCCTCCCCCCCACTTCTAACAGCAACACATTTGGCCAGGGAAAGAGGAGACTGCTGCTGTGTGCTGGGCTGCGGAAGGTCCAGCGCATCTGCTGCTGTGGGTCTCCTCTCTTTCCCAGCATGTTGTAGGATGTGGGCATGCCCTTCCAATTTGGCCACTCCCCCAGTCCCCTGGGCCTGTCCCCACTCTTGGTTGTCTTAGTGATAGATGTCAACACTTACCCAGGTTGTGATGAGGTGGGTGATACAAGTGCATCATTGCTGTGTTTTCACGGTGAGTGTTCACTCTGGCAAGCAGAAGTCGGCCTCCTTCTGCCCAGAGGGGCTGGGCTCTTTCACAGTGCGGAACACCTTGGTTTGAGCATAAGTGACGGCTGCTGTAAGGTGGAAGCTGTGCAGGTGCAGATCTTTTCTTTCGGTGGCTTCTGCTTGAAGGTTCTGTCCTGTGGCCCCTGGAAGAAGTTGTGGCTTCAGGTTCATTTGGCTCATGCGCTGGTGAAGGAGATAGTGGCGTAGACTGACTGTGTCTCACAACCTCCCTGTTAGCCCTTGGATCAAGGTAGGGTCTAGATGATTGAGTCCTCTGCTCTTTTCGAGTCAAAAGTGATCTAGACTCCCCGCTATTGCCATTAGGTACTCTGTGATCCCTGTGACACCCCAAGTCTGTCCTTGTCTCACCTCTGGAAGACCGAGGTCTTCGCTTGGATCTGTGGGTGTGAGGCACATTGGGCTGGTGTCGTTTGTAGTGGTGATGTCGATGCTGGTGAAAGTGAACATGACTAGCATAGGAACTCTGGCTTGGCCCAACAGTGTTGAACCCTGGGAGATCATTCGGAGGTAGATGAACAGAGGCAAGTGCTGAAGGGGGCGATTCCCCTGGGTTGCTCTGAGAGCTGTGGCAAGAAGAGGAGGAGGAACCTTGCAAGCAGTGTAGACTGACATCTGTACAGTTTTCGCTGGAGGAGCCATTACATGGACCTGAGCTGCTGTCACTGCCTGGGTCGTCCGGTAGATATCCACTGGACACCTGACAGTGTGCAGGGATTACCACTTCCCTGGGTCCTTCTGGTGTACGGCGGTGAGAACGTGGCACTGCTGTTTCCCAATGATGTCCAGCACCAAGAAAATATGGTGAGCTAGACAAAAATATACTATTGTTCAAGGGGGGATACATTAAGGGTGTAGTGGACGGCTGAGCGGGATACTGGAAAGGAGCCGTGCCAGGGTAGCGCATCCATAAATGCGGCTGAGAGGGTGGTTGCACATGCGTCTGACGTGAAGGGGTGTTCTGTTCCACTGTAAAGTAATAAAAAACAAATATTTAAGCCATACACTGAAGACAAATGTTTACTTAAAAGAATAAACCCTTTTATACAAGTAGAATACACCACATGGAGGGAGATTTGGCTGGAGCCGGATGCAAGAGCATTTGCACGCAATAGATTCTATATAGCGCCTGTGCACAACGTGCACCAGTATTTTGAGCAATACATATCTCATGATGTAAAGCAAGATGAGCAAACACTTTCAAAGTGACTTACTTTGAGTAAAACATATCTTCCGCACACTTTCCTCATCAAGTGAGGAAACACAAATACATTGCATTTAAGGTAGCAAGATGCTTATAACCAGTGGAGGCCAGGGTCTGCAGCCCTCTCCTCCTTGCTCTTACTGTGATTGATGGCTGATGTCAATGGGAGGCGGGTCTGCCGGCAGTGTGGGTGGGGCTTAGGGGTGGGGGCAGAGCTTCCGGCGCTGATAAAGAGGCTGGCTTCTAGGGACTGCATCAGCTGCAGCCCATAGAAGCACAAGCGAAAATGTTTTTTCACAGTAAGGGCAATACGTGTGTGGAATTTCCTGCCTGAGAGAGTAGTAATGGTGGACTCGGTCACCACTTAAGAATGGGCTAGATTAATTCCTAATGGATAAGGATATACAGGGTTATGGTGCGTGACGCACTATAGTTATTAAAAAAGAGGAATAAGGAATAAACACAACGACCGATAATAGCAACAGACAAAATTAGTCCTAAAAAAATAATACAGCGTAGGAGACCACATATAGGTTGAACTCGATGGACAAATTGTCTTTTTCAACCTCAGAAACTATGGGCCTAATTCAGACCTGATCGCTGGGTAGCGTTTTTTGCTGTCCTGCGATCAGACAGTCGCTGCCCACAGGGGGAGGGTAGTTGAGCTGTGCAAGTGTGCGAACACATGTGTAGCAGAGCTGCACAAACTGATTTTATGCAGCCTAGGACTTACTCAGCCGCTGCGATCACTTCAGCTTGTCCGGAACTGGAGTTGACGTCAGACACCCACCCTGAAAACGCATGGACATGTCTGCGTTTTTCCAGACACTCCCTGAAAACGGTCAGTTGCCACCCACAAACCCCCTCTTCCTGTCAATCTCCTTGCGATTGCTTTTTTTGCACAATCCCGTCTGTATGCACGATGCCCGGTGCAGTCGTCCGACGCGCCTGCGCATTGCGGTGCATACGCAGTTCGGACCTGATCGCAGGCTGCGAGAAAACGCAGCCTAGCGATCAGGTCTGAATTACCCTCAATGTTACTATGTATGACAGGGCTGACATTATAGCAGTGGAATGGCATCCAATAGGAAGTGCTTGTTCTGCTGGTGCTGTCACAGGTGGACCGGCAGTCCCAGGGGGAGAGATGTTAGGTAAAGCATTCTAACTTTGTCTGCAGTATAAGTTTATACTGGCGACACAGTTAGATTGTTTTAACCAACAGTACCATCGGCATACTCTGCTTGACATCACGCTGCCGTCAAACTCATTTTCGACATTGTCACTGTCGGAAACTTAACTATATTTAACTACACTATGAAGTTCTATAGGTCTTTCCCCAAATTTGAGAATCAAATAAATATTCATGACAGATATAAGAGATTGTGAACTACAGACATACACAGAAACGCTTGAACTCATGTTTATTAGGTACGTGCACGTCTGCCCTTTATACAGCATCATTCATTTATTGAAGTTTATACACTCATAGACGCCTGCTCCTTGTTATATGTTTCAGATTCAACTTTACCTTGTTCATAACAGGCTCTAAGGATGGCAGCCATCATAATACAGGGTGTGTTATTAACCCCTTCGCTGCTATGGGTTTTCCCTCTCCTGTGTTGAGCCCATTTTTTTTATTATTACACTCCTCATACACCAAAATCAATATCACTAACTTTTTTATGCAGAACCCGAAGAAATTCTCTCTCATTTTACTTTTAGAAGTCTTTGTATTGTCAGAAAATTCTGTAAGTCTTTTTGATCTTTCTATTAACATTTAACGAAAATTGCTAAAAAGTTGTTTTGTTCCCTACTTGCAATTGCAACTAAAATCAACTAGTAACAAATACATAAAATGTTTATAGACACAACAACAAATTTGTGGTTCTAGCTTCAGTAATAATCTATCTTTCCATAACAGAGACTTGGCAGGAGGGGGAGAAATAGGGCCTAATTTTTGCAGTCCTGCGTTCGCATAGTCGCCGCTCACCGGGGAGTGTATATTAGCTGTGCAAGTGTGGGATCGCATGTGCAGCCGAGCAATACAAAAAGATCTTGTGCCAAGAACTTACTCAGCCGCTGCGATCACTTCAGCCTGTCCGGGGCCGGAATTGACGTCAGACACCTGCCCTGCAAACGCTTGGACACGCCTGCGTTTTCCCAACCACTCCCTGAAAACGATCAGTTGACACCCACAAACGCCCTCTTCCTGTCAATCTCATTGCTATCAGCTGTGCGAATGGATTCTTCGTAAAACCCATCGCACAGCAACGATCCGCTTTGTACCTGTGCAACGCGCCTGCGCATTGCGGTGCATACGGAGTTCCGACATGATCGCAGCGCTGCAAAAAACGCTAGCGAGCGATCAGGTCTAATTTACCCCCATAGGGTGTTAAAGTACCCCCCCACACACACATTTTCCACCTTTTTATTTTATTGCAACAACGTAATTTCTCCATCTTCCTCTCCAGCCGCACGGAAAAGGTTGTTGTATGCTCTCCATCCCTAGTAGTTTTAAAAGACACAAGTCGCACTTGTACTCCGCAGAGAAGGGGTTAATTATCTGCACTACTTGTTTATTTTGTATTTGTTTATAAATTTGCACTTTTGCACTATGACCACATACATAATTTAGCCAAGCACCTTTCCCACTACTTATCTGTTGCATTTGAGTGTATTCCCATCGAACGCCCATGCTGACCACTTCCTCTAGCTGTCAGATTGCTGCTGTTGGCTACCGCACTCTGCTATAATAAAGAAAGCAATCTCTGGCAAGCATATCAGAGAGCCTGAGATTGCTCTAGTGAGCGAGAGCTGTGTGTGGGAGCCAACGGAATCAGGATGACAGCTGGGGAGTAGTGGGCAGCCTAACACAAATACAGTAAACGGTTTGCAAGGAGTTGATTTCAGTTATCTATGTGGTATTTGTGGGCTGCATTTTGTAATAGGGACCACTATTTTCTAGTCATGCCTGTGTCTACTATATTGCTCTCATCGGACAAGGAGTAAATTGATCGTCTTCAAACACCCGAAACAGTTAAAAAAAATTTTTTTTAAAAACACCTCTTAGAGAACAAAATGCCCAAAAACAGAAACTGCCCCAATATATGTCTACAGTTAGTCTAGATGATCTCACTTACCCAAGATGTCAAACATACACAAGGGACAGGTGTGATTCTGCCTCAGCCAAGGGTCTACACAAGTCAGGTGGTACTCATGGCAACAAGGCAAAATCCGCAAATCCTAGAAAGAAAAAAAGAAAAAAACCAAGGTCACAAAGTCGTTTTTTGCAGCAAGGTCAAAATTCTGTAAGGTCTATCTGTTGTATTTATACGGGCTACCATGTTGAATTCCACATACAGTACATAATGACACTTATACCCCTTTCAGACATAAGCAAACACACAGGACTTATGTCTGAAAGGGTCTGACCCAGGTTGCGACCCAACAATCGACCAGGGGGATTACTTCCGGGACTTGCAACCTGGATCAGTGCCCTGGCTCATTTGTGAATGGTGCGACCCGGGTTTTTCTCCCCGGGTCTTACCTAGAATGAGCCAATTGGCTCTTCGGGGCTTCCTGGCAGGGTGCAGGGCTTCCCTCCCTACAATTGCCGCCAAAACCTCAGCCAATCAGCTCCACCCGCTGCCCCGGACACCGCTCCTCCGAAGCACAGTCTCATCAGGTATGTGTGAAAGGGGTCCACCCGGCAAATACACGGCTCCGCAGTGAAGTGTGAAAGAGTTTTTCAGAGCAGAGACCTGGGTTGAAGCTAGGTTGATAGACCCGGGTTGGAGCTAGGTTGATAGACCCGGGTTGGAGCTAGGTTGATAGACCCGGGTTGGAGCTAGGTTGATAGACCCGGGTTGGAGCAGTGTATTTTCCGGGGGAATATGTCTGAAAGGGGTAATAGTAATTTCTCACTGATGACTGATACAAATTTAATGATCTGCAGAAGAATTACCTGCCCATCTGAAAACTCCTCCAGACATATGGCGCATGGTACAGAGCTGCTGGTGCTGGCGGTTTCAAGTCGGCAACCATTTGTACTCCTTGTGCAACGATCTCTTGAAATCCGAGACTGGTACTTTCTGCTACCAAGACGGCTTATAGCCAGTGCAGTCTGCTGCTGTACAGAGTCCTGGAAGGATAGGCAAAAAAACACAGTTAAAGTTGTTGTCCACTTATGGAAAATCCCCACTCAATAAAATCCCCGCTCAATCCCCTCCTATAACAGGTAGAGAAGTCCAACCATCCCAGGAACCCTGCTATTACCTGAAATAAGGGGGCAAATGCAGTGGAGCTATATTAAATGGGTGGTTGTGCAGAATCCTTTAAGAAATCCAGTGATCAGGCATCTTGTATCCTGATTTATCATCAAAGTATAATGGAAAACACTTGGGGGCTTACCGTAATAGCCAGCAAGATGCAGGCACAGGTGCAGTTCTGGTGAGTCTGCCCATATTTAAAGCGGCAATCATTTAAAAGGCTAGGTTTGTTTTGCCTTTGAAATGATTGGCATTTTAAAAATATGGTCAGACTCACCGGTGACTGCATCCTCTCACAGACATAAGCTCCATGGAGTATAAACACACATATACAACTATTTATATCTAACTATAAATAGAAACAAATCTCTGAAAGTCGCTAATGAAGAGAATGGACTAGTCACCTTTTCTGAGCCACCTTACACCAATAGATTAAACGATTTACTAGCCCTGGCATTGGAACGTTTACTTGCTGCTCAGCTTTCCAGCAGGGGAGTAGTACCTATCCCCTTTCCAAACAATGCCGCAACATTTCAGAATACTGCAAGAGTAGATAGTATAGAGACAGACTGCCTGCCAACTGTACTGATTGCGGAGGGACGATCTCCCACGCCAGCTCTGTTCCTGTTGCTTTACCCAGCCCACTGTCAATATGGCCACCACCACAACATGAGGCCGCTTGCAGAATATTTTTCATGGGCACTTTAAAATCCTAATCCTGCCTCGATTCACATCCTATAGCACTGTGCCTTGTTTTGCAGTAGCTCTGCACAAACTTCTTGCAACGCAAAATAATTCTTTTTATTTAAATAGGATTTTATAAAAAAAATTCTGAACGTATAAACGAAGGGAATAAGAAAAAGTATTTAAAAACAATCCCATCGTCAGGGATACAAGTGGAATAACAGGTAAATATGGAGGGGAGTGCATGTAACTGCAATGTAATGGTGCACTGGGTATTTATGCTAGGGTAGGGACTTGCAGAGAACGGGGGTCCCTTGAGGATGGGTTTCAAGCTTAATTGTTTTGACCAAAATATGAACAATACCACCTTATTTTATTTGCTAGACACACACAGATTTGCAGTATATTATTGTTAGCGCTGACAGAAAAAGTCCTTCTGTTTTGTATACATATATGGCATTAATATTGCCACCAAGCTGGTACTATGTACCACGGAAAACTGAGTGCGGGTATATTTATTTTCTGCTTTGAGACATGCGAGATACATGTGAAAGATGGAAAGGTGGAAGAAGGAGAAACAGAAGGAGTAGAGGGTAGAGGAAAGAAGTAGTATGATAGTGTCAGTAAGGGAAGAAAAACTGGCCAGAGGTGTGAAGCTCAGCAAACACCAAGGGGAGGGAAGGAGGCTTGGCTATAGTGAACAGTACATCGCCGCATAAAAAGCTAGTTTATGGTCCACAGGGCCAATTCGGATGCCAGAAATGGAGGGGTTATTACACAATCAAGGTACCATGTGCTCTTTCATTAAGGCAAACAAAAGAGGCAAGAGGGGGCACCCTTGTCTGGTATTGTTATGAATATTAAATGTGGGGGAGTAAAATCAGTTTGCTAGACCAGGATAGAAGGGCTGAAATAAAGAAATGCAATACCGTGCATAAACTTCCTTTGGAAGCCAAAGGCCTGAAAGGTCAAAGCATGAAGGTCTGGTATACTCTATCAAAGGCCTTTTCTGCTTACAAGGCTATTACCAATGCAGGTGGGGGGATTTGTCATTAGCGATGTGAATGAGGTTGACGAGTTTACAAGTGTTGTCCAAGGCTTGAAGGCAGGGAATATAGCAGACTTGGTCCAAATGAACTAATGAGGGAATAATCAACGTGAGGCGGGAAGACAGAATATTTGCAGAGAGTTTGAGGTCTATGTTTAGGAGGGAGATTGGGCTATAGCTAGCGCATGTAGTGAGGTCACGTCATTTCCTTGTGGATAACTATAATCTCTGCCCTGGTGGTGGCCCCATCAAATTTCTGTCCCATAAGATTAGCGTTAAAAAGATCGAGAAGGAATGGATTAAGGGCAAGTAAAAACCTTTTATAAAATTAGTCTGTGAGGCTATTGGGCAAAAGAAGCTGCAGATGCTTTAAAGGAGTTAACTGCGCAGGCCAACTCCTCAGTAATGCTTCTGTTTAAGGTTAGAAGTGGAGAGTCTGATCAATTGCACAATGCACCCTACTCAGGGGTAGCTGTGGGGAGTGTACGTGGCAAAAGATCATAATTATGTATATTATAAAGAGGACTAGAACTCCCAAAACTTGTTGACTATCGACTAGGGGGTCACCATGAAATCTTCCTGTAGGGTCTCCAATAGAGTGCATTCTGTTTTTGGTGCAAGTTCTTAGTTTACAAGCAAGAATGGCGTCAGCCTTAATGCCTTGTTTGTAAAAACCTTTACTGCAGTCAACGCAAAAGAATTCAAATTCATGTCCCTCCCAAAAATATAAATGTCTAAACAAGTGTACAGAAAAATCATTATTGTTTTTAAAAAGTGGCCATTACCTGTGTGGGGTTCCGTTTGCACTTCAGTCGAATAACAGAGTATGTAACAATGAAGAAGACTGTACCAAATACTGAGATGAGAATCCAGAGGTCATGGTGAAGCTGTGAGAGGGAAATCAGTGTTAGCGCATCAGTCATCCATCCATTACTATAGCAGTGACTTCCTCCTGACTAATCACAGCCGGCTTCCTCCCCAACAATGCACACGTCTCCTCCCCAGCCTTCCCCACCAATATGGTTTTAGTTCCTGCCTCACCCACTTGGGCTCCTCCTGAATCTCTATCTTCAAATATGCTTCTGTGTTATTGTGCACGAGGTTCATCAGCAGCTCCGCATCATGGCCCCGCACCAGTACTACAGGCTTATTTAGTCCGGCTGGTTGCTGTAACTAAGGGGGAGAAGGAGAAGAAGATAATTTCCAAAGTCAGCATTCTTTTCATAGAAACTACTTCAAAACAGACACGTGTTGGCATTGCCCATAGCAACTAGATTCTAGCTATCATTTTATAGAATACAATAGACAAATAATTTGATTGCTATGGGCAACACCCACTTATCCGTTTTAGAACAATTATTAAAACTAAAACTAAATGTTATTGTGGCTGAAAACTTCAACTGTAACATACAAGTCAGTTGTTCTTTGTTTGCGACCATTTTTTGAAGAAATAGCACAAACACCTTGTTCGAATAAATCCTTCCAAACATCACTTCATCCATTAAGAGACTCATTAGAAAAACCAATGTCCACGATTTGTGTTGTAGGGTAAATTAATCTCTGGTTGGTCTGCTTTAGAGAGAACGTAACCTTGTATTGCATCATGTGATTCAGCAACCCCAAACAGTGGGGCAGATGTATTAAGCCTAGAGAAGTGATAAAGCAGTGATAAGCGCAAGGTGATAACGCACCAGCCAATCAGCTCCAATATGTAAATTGACAGTTAGGAGCTGACTGGCTGGAGTGTTATCACCTTCCATTTATCACTGCTTTATCATTTCTCCGGGCTTAATACATCTGCCCCAGTCTTTACAGATCCAGGAGTCACCCACTACATGCCTCGCAACGGATGTGGGTTGATAGATAAACAGTGTCTAGTTAGACAGTCAATAGATAGACACAGATAGAACAGTGGTAGCTCTCTGCGAACCACTCCACAGTAAATACACTGCAATCAACAGCGTCCTTTTCCGGAAAGAAATTGCAGTCTGCCGGCAGACTGACAGACGGTGCGCTTCCGAATTCGGAGATCCTGACGAAGCCTTTCAGGCGAAACGCGTCGATTACCGAGTGCATTGATTCTACGACAGCGGCGCTGAATACAGAAGCGCACCGTCTGTCAGTCTGCCGGCAGACTGCAATTTCTTTCCAGAAAAGGACGCTCGCCACTGCACGGAATCCCGGACAGTGATAGCAACCAACAGAGGAGGTAAGCAGAATGCCCCTGCTTCATTCGGAAGAGTGAGGGTTTAACCCTTTTTATACCTACCAGCTAACTAGCGTAAACAAGCACTAAGGGGAGGTGAACATCCCACCTGGGACCTTTTAAAGCAGAGACTCTTTTGTCATACAACACTTTTTGGACTATACAAGACTGTGACTCTTACATATGAGAATTAACATTCAACATATAGGTAGATGAGAGTAAGACGCTTCGAACTACCTTGTCAAATCACCACGGAGTGACTACCTTTTTTGTTTTGTTCTTGTTTATGTGTTGTCTGTATGTTTTTGGTTTGTGTACCGGTACTAGGTTGTATATAACCACAACAGCAGTATCCATCATATCATGATATATATATATATATATATATATATATATATATATATACACACTGTATATATAATATAGGAGCCATCTATTACAGTGTACTATATAAAGGTCTAATGAAGACAAACATTTAAATAAAATATTTTTTATTACTATACAGAGTTGATTGCAGTGTATTTACTGTGGAGTGGTGCGCAGGGAGCTACCATTGTTCTATCTGTATCTCCCCTTTAAGCTGACGTAGTGCAGCCGTGGCCCCAGCTGCACCTCCCCCGCAGGTGTCCATCACACAGAAAGCGCAGTATCATTTCTTTCTTTTATCTAATAGATAGACACCATATGTTAGACGGACATTAGGTCGACAGGGTCAAAAAGTCGACCTTAAAACGGTCAACACAAAAAAAGGTAGACACCATGTTTTTGCCATTTTTGTGGTTTGTGTGGATAGTTTTGTCATCCTGGACCCCCAATTGTAGAAAGGCATACCCTCGCTGCGCTCGCCACAAGGTTTATAACCAACTCTATGCGGACATGGATAGAGAAGGTATGTAATGGTCCAAAAACATGTTCAATTTAAAAATCAACATTTGTCTATCTTTTTGATGTCGTCCATTTGACCCTGTAGACCTTTGGTACTGTCTACCTTTTTCATGTCGACTTTTGACCCTGTCAACCTAATGTCTGTCTAACATATGGTGTCTATCTATTGACTGTCTAACTAGACACTGTCTATCATCCGGACACCCCTCGCAACAACGGCACAAAACGTCATTATGTTCTACTGTTGTTCTAACAGATTAATTTTTCTTTTCTCTTTCCCAATTATCATGCGAGATTTTTCTTCAGAATGATCAATTTTATTAATGTACACGAAATTCACTCTTGTGGATAAAAAGTTACACTTGCTTAGTATGGGCGGGATGCAACAAACAGTATATTGCAGTCAAACCCTCGACAAGGCCATTTACGGAGGTTTGCCCGCTTACCGCATATACACCAAGCTCTGGAATGTGATAAATTCCAGAGCTTAGAATAGGCTTCTACTCAGTAGAAGTCTATGGGCTTCTGGGCTTCTATTCGCATTTCCTTCGGAGAGTGATCCAATCGGATCCCTCCCAGGATGTCCCCTGGTGGGTGTGTCATGCGATGCATGGGCAGATGGACTCCGGGGTCCTAAACCCAGAAGTGTACACACTGCAAATGACAGCTCTCGTCGGGAGAGCTCTCTTTTGCTGAAAACTTCATGCATACGATGTTCAAAATGATGCATTCCAACTTATATGTGGTAAGAACTGAGAAACGTTCTTTCAAAATGCTCTTAAAAGTGGAATTTAAAAAAAGAAAAAGGAAAAAACTTCCCCCAAAAAATAAGATTTTAAACCTACCGGTAAATCTTTTTCTCCTAGTCCGTAGAGGATGCTGGGGACTCCGTAAGGACCATGGGGTATAGACGGGCTCCGCAGGAGACATGGGAACTATAAAGACTTTAGATGGGTGTGCAATGGCTCCTCCCTCTATGCCCCTCCTCCAGACCTCAGCTAGAGAACTGTGCCCAGAGGAGACGGACAGTACGAGGAAAGGATATTTGTTAATCTAAGGGCAAGATACATACCAGCCCACACCATCCACACCGTACAACTTGGAACATACGAACCAGTTAACAGTATGAAACAAAACAGCATCAGCCAGAGACTGATCAAAACTGTAACATAACCCTTATGTAAGCAATAACTATATACAAGTCTTGCAGAATTTAGTCCGCACTGGGACGGGCGCCCAGCATCCTCTACAGACTAGGAGAAAAAGATTTACCGGTAGGTTTAAAATCTTATTTTCTCTTACGTCCTAGAGGATGCTGGGGACTCCGTAAGGACCATGGGGATTATACCAAAGCTCCAGACTGGGCGGGAGAGTGTGGATGACTCTGCAGCACCGATTGAGCAAACATGAGGTCCTCCTCAGCCGAGGTATCAAACTTGTATAATGTAGCAAAAGTATTTGAACCCGACCAAGTAGCCGTTTGGCAAAGTTGCAATGCCGAGGCACCTCGGGCAGCCGCCCAAGAGGAGCCCACCTTCCTAGTGGAATGGGCCTTTACCGAATTTGGCACCGACAATCCAGCCGTAGAATGAGCCTGCTGGATCGTGTTACAGATCCAGCGAGCAATAGTCTGCTTAGAAGCAGGAGCGCCAACTTTGTTGGCCGCATACAGGACAAACAGTGCCTCTGTTTTCCAAACTCGAGCTGTCCTGGCTACATAAATTTTTAAGGCCCTGACTACATCAAGGGACTTGGAATCCTCCAAGTCCCCCGTAGTCACAGGCACCACAATAGGTTGGTTCATATGAAATGACGAAACCACCTTAGGCAGAAATTGAGGACAGATAGGGGCTCTTGTGAGACAAAGCCGCCAATTCGGACACCCGCCTTGCAGATGCCAAGGCCAGCAACATGACCACTTTCCAAGTGAGAAATTTTAATTCAACCGTTTGAAGAGGTTCAAACCAGTGTGATTTTAGGAACTGTAACACCACGTTAAGGTCCCATGGTGCCACTGGGGGCACAAAAGGAGGCTGGATGTGCAGTACTCCCTTCACAAAAGTCTGGACTTCTGGGAGAGAAGCCAATTCCTTCTGAAAGAATATTGATAGGGCCGAAATCTGTACCTTAATGGAGCCTAACTTTAGGCCCATATCCACTTCTGTTTGTAGAAAGTGGAGAAAACGGCCCAGGTGGAAATCTTCCGTAGGAGCATTCTTGGCTTCACACCAAGATACATACTTCCTCCAGATACGGTGATAATGTTTCGCCGTCACCTCCTCCCTAGCCTTTATCAGAGTAGGGATGACTTCCTCCGGAATACCTTTCCCAGCTAGGATTCGGTGTTCAGCCGCCATGCCGTCAAACGTAACCGCGGTAAGTCTTGGAACACGCAGGGCCCCTGCTGCAACAAGTCCTCCCTGAGAGGAAGAGGCCACGGATCTTCTGTGAGCATTTCCTGAAGATCTGAATACCAGGCCCTTCGAGGCCAATCTGGAACAATGAGTATTGTCAGCACTCTTTTTCGTCTTATGATTCTCTTTTTTAGATGAGTGGAAGAGGAGGGAACACATAGACCGACTGAAACACCCATGGTGTCACCAGGGCGTCTACCGCTACTTCCTGAGGGTCTCTTGACCTGGCACAATATCTCTGAAGCTTCTTGTTGAGGCGTGACGCCATCATGTCTATTTGAGGAAGTCCCCAACGACTTGTTATCTCTGCAAAAACTTCTTGATAAAGTCCCCACTCTCCTGGATGGAGATCGTGTCTGCTGAGGAAGTCTGCTTCCCAGTTGTCCACTCCCGGAATGAAGACTGCTGACAGAGCGCTTACGTGATTTTCCGCCCAGCGAAGAATCCTGGTGGCTTCCGCCATTGCCACTCTGCTCCTTGTCCCGCCTTGGCGGTTTACATGAGCCACGGCTGTGACGGGTGTAGTATGGTATGCCGGAGGTCGGGATCCCGGCGACCAGCATACCGGCGCTGGAAGCCCGACCGCCGGCATACTGACAGTGTGGCGAGCGCAAATGAGCCCCTTGCGGTCGCGCTACGCTATTTTATTCTCCCTCCACAGGGGGTTCGTGGACCCCCACGAGGGAGAATAAGTGTCTGTATGCCGGCTGTCGGGATTCCAGCGCCGGTATACTGTGTGCCGGGATCCCGACAGCCGGCATACTGAAGACCACCCGCTGTGACATTGTCTGATTGAATCCGCACCGGTAGGCCGAGAAGACGATTCTCTGCTTGTCGTAGGCCGTTGTATATGGCCCTCAATTCCAGTACGTTGATGTGTAGACAAGCCTCCTGGCTTGACCATAGTCCCTGAAAATTTCTTCCTTGTGTGACTGCTCCCCATCCTCGGAGGCTCACGTCCGTGGTCACCAGAACCCAGTCTTGAATGCCGAACCTGCGACCCTCGAGAAGGTGAGTACTCTGCAGCCACCACAGAAGAGACACCCTGGCCCTGGGGGACAGGCTTATTTTCTGATGTATTTGTAGGTGGGACCCCGACCACTTGTCCAGAAGGTCCCACTGAAACGTCCTCGCATGGAACCTGCCGAAGGGGGATGGCCTCGTGTAGGTCGCCACCATTTTTCCCAGTACTCGAGTGCATTGATGGACTGACACTCTTTTTGGTTTTAGCAGGTCTCTGACCATGTTCTGGAGTTCCTGGGCTTTTTCCATTGAGAGAAAAACCCTCTTCTGTTCCGTATCCAGAATCATGCCTAAGAAAGATAGCCGAGTCGTTGGAATTAACTGTGACTTTGGTAGATTTACAATCCAGCCATGCTGCTGCAGCACTCTCAGGAAGAGCGACACGCTTTTCAGCAACTGATCTCTTGATCTCGCTTTTATGAGGAGATCGTCCAAGTACGGGATAATTGTGACTCCTCGCCTGCGCAGGAGCACCATCATTTCCGCCATTACCTTGGTGAAAATCCTCGGGGCCGTGGAAAGCCCAAACGGCAACGTCTGAAACTGGTAATGACAGTCCTGTACAGCGAATCTCAGGTACGCCTGATGAGGGGGATATATGGGGACATGAAGGTATGCATCCTCTATGTCTAGTGACACCATAAAATCCCCCCCCTTCCAGGCTGGAGATAACTGCCCGGAGCGATTCCATCTTGAATTTGAACTTTTTCAAGTACAGGTTTAGGGATTTTAGATTCAGAATGGGTCTGACCGAGCCATCCGGTTTCGGGACCACAAACAGGGTTGAATAGTACCCCTTACCCTGTTGGACTAGGGGAACCTTGATAATCACTTGCTGTTGACACAGTTTTTGAATTGCAGCTAAAACTATTTCTCTCTCTGGGGGAGAAGGTTGTAAAGCAGATTTGAAAAATCGGCGAGGAGGCACCTCTTCGAATTCCAGCTTGTAGCCTTGGGATACAATTTCCATCGCCCAAGGATCCACGTCAGAGTGAACCCAGACCTGGCTGAAGAGTCGAAGACGTGCCCCCACCGGTGCGGACTCCCGCAGTAGAGCCGCAGCGTCATGCGGTGGATTTAGTAGAAGCCGGGGAGGACTTCTGCTCCCGGGAACTAGCCGTAGCAGGCATTCTTTTCCCTCTACCTTTACCTCTGGCGAGGAAGGAAGAGCCCTGACCTCTTCTGGACTTATGCGACCGAAAGGACTGCATCCGATATTGTGGTGTTTTCTTTTGCTGTGGGGGAACATAAGGTAAAAAAGTAGATTTACCCGCGGTAGCTGTGGAAACCAGGTCCGCGAGACCCTCCCCAAATAAAACCTCACCCTTGTAAGGCAAAACTTCCATATGTCTCTCTGAGTCAGCATCACCCGTCCATTGGCGGGTCCACAGGGCTCGCCTAGCAGAAATTGCCATGGCATTGGCTCTTGAACCTAACAGCCCAACGTCTCTCATATATAAGGCTGCGTCTTTAATGTGACCCAAGGTCAATAAAATGCTATCCCATCTAGGGTATAAATGTCAGATGACAAGTTATCTGCCCATGCTCCTACTGCGCTACATACCCAAGCCGACGCTATTGCCGGTCTGAGCAAGGCACCCATATGTGCATAAATTGATTTTAAGGTAGTTTCCTGTCTGCGATCAGCAGGATCCTTGAGGGCTGCCGTGTCTGGAGACGGTAGCGCCACCTTTTTGGACAAGCGCGTCAAAGCCTTGTCTACCCTGGGCGAGGATTCCCACCGTAACCTTCCTGTGCGGGGAAAAGTTACGCCATAAGAATTCTCTTGGGAATCTGCAGTTTCTTGTCTGGAGTTTCCCAAGCCTTTTCAAATAACGCGTTCAGCTCATGAAATGGGGGAAAGGTTACCTCAGGCTTCTTTTCCTTAAACATGCATACCCTTGTGTCAGGGACAGAGGGGTCATCTGTGATATGCAAAACATCTTTTATTGCAATAATCATATAATGAATACTTTTGGCCACCCTTGGGTGTAACCTCGCATCATCGTAGTCGACACTGGAGTCAGAATCCGTGTCGGTATCAGTGTCTGCTACTTGGGACAGGGGACGTTTCTGAGACCCTGGAGGGCCCTGTGATACAGCCAAAGCCATGGATTGACTCCCTGTTTTTTCTCTGGACTCTGCTTTGTCCATTCTCTTATGTAATAAAGACACATTTGCATTTAAAACATTCCACATATCCAACCAATCAGGTGTCGGCATCGCCGACGGAGACACCACAATCATCTGCTCTACCTCCTCCTTAGATGAGCCTTCCGCTTCAGATATGCCGACACACACGTACCGACACCCCCACACACTCAGGGATATATATATGGAGACAGTTCCCCAATAAGGCCCTTTGGAGAAACAGAGAGAGAGAGTATGCCAGCACACACCCAGCGCCACCGGACACTGGAATAAAATCCCAGTCAGTACAGCGCTTTTATATAAATATACTCACTGCGCCAAATAAATGTTCCCCCCTCTTTTTTGCCCTCTGTACATGTGTTCAGCAGGGGAGAGTCCGGGGAGCCAGCTTCTCTGCAGCGTGCTGTGGAGAAAATGGCGCTGGTTAGTGCTGAGGGATCAAGCTCCGCCCCCTCAACGGCGGGCTTCGGTCCCGCTCAAATCTTTATACTGGCGGGGATTTTTGTAATATACTGCCTCCGCAGTATATATCTATGCCAGTGTCCCTAGAGGTTTCATAATTGCTGCCCAGGGTGCCACCCCCCCCCCCGCGCCCTGCACCCATACAGTGCCACCAGTGTGTGTGTGAATGCGGGAGCAATGGCGCGCAGTGTTACCGGTACCTCATTGAAGATCTGAAGTCTTCTGCCGCCTTTGAAGTCTTCTTTCTTCTCATACTCACCCGGCTTCTATCTTCCGGCTCTGTGAGGAGGACGGCGGCGTGGCTCCGGGACGAACGGCGAGGGTGAGACCTGCGTTCCGACCCTCTGGAGCCAATGGTGTCCAGTAGCCTAAGAAGCAGAGCCTATCACTTAAGTAGGTCTGCTTCTCTCTACTCAGTCCCACGATGCAGGGAGCCTGTTGCCAGCAGTGCTCCCTGAAAATAAAACCCCTAACAAAATTCTTTTACAGAGAAACTCAGTAGAGCTCCCCTGCAGTGCATCCAGTCTCCTCTGGGCACAGGATCTAACTGAGGTCTGGAGGAGGGGCATAGAGGGAGGAGCCAGTGCACACCCATCTAAAGTCTTTGGAGTGCCCATGTCTCCTGCGGAGCCCGTCTATACCCCATGGTCCTTACGGAGTCCCCAGCATCCTCTAGGACGTAAGAGAAAACGACAGCATCTAAATGCATAGTTCTGGAACGCCATGAAACTGAAAACAATACTGACTCATTTGCAGAAGAGCGATACAAAGAACTAAAATTAGAGGTTTGAATCTAGATCTTTTCCAAGAATTTTTTTTCTGCTTAAATCTTCCATGTATCAGATTCCAGACCCTGTGCAGTCGCATTCTTTAAAACTATGAATATCCGGTTCAGAAACCCATAGACTTATAGAAACTTTAAGTAAAAAATATACAACTTTATCAATTTAGAGATTTCAGTACAACTCCCATCATCTTTGGCGTAAGACTATATGTAATAGACATGACTTTATTGACACGCACACACACAAAATACAAGTGGTATACTGATTACAAGGAACAGAATGTGCTATCAATACCTGGTCCACAGCTCCTTCATCATCACTAATATCAAAGAGTATAGCGCGAGATCCCCTATTCTCTGCAAGCTGAACCTGAAACAAGAGCCATGAGATTACTGCAGGGCAGATACCAAAAATACAAAGAGGAACAAAGGACTGGAGAGAAAGGAGGGTGTGGAGACAGACCGGGTCGGCACACTTTTAGATATCACTTTCTAGAAGGAAATATTGCTGCAAAACTAATGGGGGAGATTTATCAAACCTTCTCACAAGGGCAAAGGAGGCGTTGCCTTTTGCAACCAATCAGATTTTAGCAATCTTTATATAGAAGGTACTAGATTAATGTTAGCTAGAATCTGATTGGTTCCTATAGCCAACACCTCGACTGGTCATCTTTAGGTTTGATAAAATTACCCCTAGACAGGGTTGGACTGGCAAACAGGGGCACAGGGGCACACTGGCAAATGATAGAATATACTGTATTTATAAAGCGGTTCAGACCATACACTCTCTAATGGTTAGCTAAGCCTCCCTATTGACTGGCCACAACCCCTCTGGAGGCTGGACACACCCATATGAATGGGCCCCTACCACAGCATTCCCCTGCTGGGCCCTCCATGCCCCAGTACGATGCGGTCTCTAGATCTACATCATGTACTTCTGTTTCAGAATTTCTTTTAAACTTCACTTATCACGACCTACTCACATAGCAGGCAGCCATTTTGTGAGCTGGGCCAATACGGATGACCATGTAGTCTACTGACTTGTCCAGAAACTAGTGCCTCATCCTCAGCTTGTCAAGTATTGGTTAAGGACTGGGAGAGAGATGTATCAAACCTCAGAGAGAGCTAAAGTGGAGAGAGATAACATGCCAACCAATCAGCTTTTTCATTTATCAAACACATGCCTGTAAAATAACAGACGCCAATTGCTTGGTACATTATCATTTTCCAAGGTTTGATACATCTCCCCCTAAGTCCGGAATGTGGAGGCCACGAATGCACTTTAATCAGCAAGGTCAAGGATTCCCCTCTGGCTACGAGTGTTTTTCTCTCAGTTTGCTCCTTTCTATAGCTGAAGCAAGATACTAACAACATTTACAAAGGGAGGCAAAGGAAGAGGAGCCAATAAATAATAAAGCTAAATCTACAAATTCAAATGTTGTGTAGAGTGTGTAAAAATATAGCATACAGTATACACACACAGAGATGACAGTGGGAGAACAGATGGCTTTTACTGCCTTCCCCCCAGTTGCATTCCAGTGTTTCAGGTGCAGGGTCGGAGGTCAGCAGCCAACTGTTTGATCAAACAAAAGATGGTAAATCACCCGGGAGGAACCACAATCTGGCCAGAGCCGTACACACCAGTGCACACCACCGCAGAGACTGCAGGATGCAGAACTGCCAACAGTAATATGGTGATGCTGCGGCTTGCTATAAAGTGCAATCTGGTAACACGCTGCTATTTCAGTTCTGCGCTAAGTGTTTATGATCTTGCCGGTTATGTTCCCCATACTGAATAAAAGCTGCATAATGCCATTGTCAAGTCTGTCATTGAAACATACATATCCGATTACCTCTACACAGGGAAAACAGTGCATGGTGATAGAATTACAGGGAGATCACCTACAGAATACACAAGCCTAGGGCTCCATGGAAGGCAGGGATTTACCTTGCTTGCCAGGGAAAGGCATGGCTGGGGGGAGCGTTCCGGACTCTCCAGTTTAACGATAGAGATGAATTCAAGTTTCGGGGTGTCATCGTCACTGGCATTGCAAAGAGACAGCGGGTGGAACTATATGGAGAAAGAAATAAACATTTTAGGAATATACCCGGGAAAGTTCCTTACAAGAATAATAAATGGCCCCTATTAAATAATGCAAGAACATGCTGAAGTGATACAGTTATTTTGCAGGGTTAAGATAATAGGAAAGTCTGAGCTTTACAAAGTGCAGACACAAAGCAACAATAACACAGAAGAACATAATTTTCTTATGTACTAGTAAGATTAGCTTGGAGGAACCTTAGAGCTCATCCATTTTGGGATATGAATGTAGCATTTAGGGCAGGGGTGGCCAACCAGTCAGAGGCAAAGAGCCAGCAAAGATCCATAGTAAAGGGCAAGAGCCACTATCATGCAGGCGCGCGCACAAAATGGGGGCGTGGCCTAGTTTTCACAAAGCCACACCCCATTTTTGTGCGCGCACCTTTCGGTATGGACATTTGTAGGAGTATGACCTTGGTATAACCCCGTTCTTAGTTATGTTGTACAGTGCCACATACATATAATGCCCCAGTACAGTGCCACATACATATAAAAAGAGACTGTAGATTAACACAGAGCAACTTCTAAGCCTTAGAAGTTGCTGTGTGTAGGGCAGCGGTGGCCGGGAGCGGATCGAGCCGCATGCGGAGGCTGTAACACACTACCCGGTTTTCCCCGGATGGCAAAAAGCCGGACAAACTTTGACCGGCTTTTTGCCATCCGGCAGAGTCTTTCACGCACAACGGCTTTGAGCCGTGTGTAATGCTGTGCGCATGCGCAGCAGCAGACACGGCTTGGAAAAAAAACAGTGTGTGTGAAAGCTCAGGTTCACACACACGGTTCTCTGCCTTCAAAGATGGCACGGCCCTGGCCCAGCAGCCGGACCTTCCAGTGGATATTTCCGGCTGCAACCCGGCAGCCGGGCCGGGCAGTGTGAAAGGACCCTACCCCTTACACTGTTAATTACAATACCGGCACGGGAAAAAGCCATCCGGCTTTTTCCCGCCCGGCAAAAGCCGGCAAGTGTGTTGCAGCCCTTTGGGCAGAGGTACCCAAAAATGGTCTGCAAGGCTCTAAAGGGCCCTACTCACTGGCCGACCCGCCGCCGAGCTGCCCGACGGCGGATACGGCCGACGAGCGACCCGGCGGCGGGGGGGCAGTGACGGGGGGAGTGAAGTTTCTTCACTCCCCCCGTCACGCGGCTGCATTGAAGTGCAGGCAAATATGGACGAGATCGTCCATATTGGCCTGCATGCACAGCCGACGGGAGACCAGCGATGATCGAGCGCGGGGACGCGCATCGTTCATCGCTGGAGTCTCCACACTGAAAGATATGAACGAGTTCTCGTTCATTTATGAACGAGATCGTTCATATCTTTCAAAAAATCGGCCAGTGTGTAGGGCCTATAAGTATACACCTAAAGATCCGTCCAATCTGTCTGGTCAGAAATAAAATCTGGTAATGGATGGGAGCAAATGATAATCAACCATTTACTCCCAAATGCTGGAAAATGGTAAAAAATGATTGTTTGGATACATTTGTTAATTCAAACAGATTTAACCAATTTGTCTGAATGATCATTTCTGTTTTCAATCGCTTGGGAGCCAATGGTTGATTGTCATTTGCTTCCATACATTACCAGATTTTTGTTCTCACCAGACAGATTGGACAGATAAATCTGCCAGTGTGTAGTGCAGGTTTAATGAATATCCATGCTTGGGCACAGGTGGCTTAATTAGTAACACATTCAACTTGATCTAACCAGTTCAATCATGGATATCCTTAAAATCTAGACTGTTCGGGTACCTTAAGTTTTGGAACCAATGACCTAGGTCCTATATCTTCTGGTTGGCCGTGCTGCATTGTACAGATGTGTTGACTCAGAATAGGGGAATATAGTCACATTAGCATTCCAGTCGCATTACTAGCAACACAGAATCAGGTCCATAGTAAGGAATAAATGTTATAAGTGTGTACAGTATTTGGATTTTATGACCTTGTACCTGTCACTTACACACAGCAAAGGCAGTCATTCTGTGGGCTAAACCAGCCCACGTTCAAAGATGATGCAACCTATAAACTCCCCGTCAGTACAGCTGTGGCAAAGTATCGGTACAGCAGGAGCGAATCTAATGCAGAGGCACAGAGTGCCGCAGTTATGGCACTAGTTCAGAAGTGAATTGCTAGGCTTTATCATTATACATAATGATTCATCACACCAAATTGTGGCCTTCGCCTCTCAGGAGCTGAACATTGTCACAATGGCCTGAACGTTACAATATATATATTATATTTATTATTGTGGTAAGAGGTTTGTGTCGCACCACAATTACCCACATTTCTGTGGGACCAGCTCCCTTTGAAAGAGAGGAAAACAAGACCTGCTTGTTCTGCACCTGCACTGGAGATTTATAATTCCGGGCTTTCTGAATTGCACAGCTGCAGCTGGAGAGACAGGGGTCCGGGTTTTCCAGCTCACCCAGGGAGTCAGGTGCAGGAGAGAGGACTAAAACTCCCAAACACCCACAGTGCATTGCGCTGATGCCTATTAGGGGCCAGTGAGCAAGAATCAGTTTGCAGCACCAGGGACTGTGGACATTCGCCGTGCCAGAGAGCATGGCATATGTGTGGCTGCAAGCCTCTAAAGAGGACTTTTTATATTTGTGGTATTATTCTCTGTTTGTACCTGTATGACCAGGCCCAAGCCTGTGTATGTTGTTCTGCAGTGTCTGATGCCAGTAAAGACACTGTGTTGTAACCGGAAAACCTGCCTCAGAGTCCTTATTGCAAGTACCCATGTTACAATAATTATATTATATATAGTGTGCGGTCAGTATACCACTCGTCGGGTCCCGGCTGTCACAATACCGTCGCTAGGATCCTGACTGGGGCACCATACCGCTGCCGGTATACTGGTGAGGTAGGTGATTCCACCTCTATGGGTGTCCACGACACCCATAAAGGGAGTATAGAACCAGTGCGCTCAGCCCCCGGTCGGCATTCCGCCGCTCGGAACACTGATGTCGGTATACTGAACTTCGGCATTCCGTGCAGCGGGACACCATATAGATAGTGCAATGTAAACGTTTACTAATAGAGGGACAGTGTAGGCGGGTTACTTGTGGCGCTACATGGACATAATAGGAAGAAAGAGTCAGGATGTCCTCAGACAATGGGGGTAATTTAGAGTTGATCGCAGCAGCAAATTTGTTAGCAGTTGGGCAAAACCATGTGCACTGCAGGGGAGGCAGATATAACATTTGCAGAGAGAGTTAGATTTGGGTGGGTTATATTGTTTTTGTGCAGGGTAAATACTGGCTGCTTTATTTTTACACTGCAAATTAGATTTCAGTTTGAACACACCCCACCCAAATCCAACTCTCTCTGCACATGTTATATCTGACCCCCCCCCCCCCCCCCCCCCCCGCAGTACACATGGATTTGCCCAACTGCTTACTAATGTGCTGCTGCGATCAGGTCTTAATTAGGCCCAATGAAAACATCATGTATAATATAATTACTAAAGGCTCCCATATACACTCCAATCCATCAAGACAGACTGTCTGGGCACTTTTACTCAGGATAGCAATATTTAGTGTATAGAAGGAAGACAGACAGCTACATTTGTGTCTCAGAGTTTAAGCATACGCGTATATAATACAGCGAAACTGCCAATATCTTATTATAACTAGGTACACATGTACCCTACTTGTACACTATTGCTGCAGTCAAGCCAAATATCCCTTCTCTGCGCGTTCTGTGCAACTTGGCTTGCGCTTAGCATCTTTTTCACTATTTTTGTTTGAAATATGAATGAATAGCAATGAGACAAAACCGCTTCATGAGACTGCACTGATTATTTGGATATGCGACACTTGTGTATGTATGTGCGACTGAGTCTAAATCACACTGCGAGTAAGACGCACATTTGAGCAAAAAAAATGCAAAATGGCACTACACCCCTCACGCTAGGCGTCTCGTGCCGCGTGGCGTATTGAGGTTAGGTATACGATGACACATCAGTAGCTCTTGGACGGCCACGGTAAACCAGCTATATAAACACATGGGACAGCCGTAATCCTCATTAAAATAAATCACAGAATTAAGGTACATTCTCATGGAGCATGTTGCTTCTGCCATGATCACTGTAGTCATTAATGTATGTGGCCTAAGTTCCCAGACATGGATCATAGTTCCAAACAATTAACTCTTAAGAAAGTTGTTTGTTTTATTGCTAGTGACCTGCAGTGCAAATGCTCATTGTGAGCAGGTCCGCTAGATAAATGTATAAGCAATGCTATAACCGAGCATCTAACTGCAGATATGCAATATCATATTTCACAGGTGTAATAAAACAAAAAACACAACATAATAATACAACAGCGATATCTTTTTGTGAGCTTGATCAAGGACAGAAACAAACATTACATGAAGTGTGGAATTAGAAGAATGGAGACAAACTAGAGACTTAGGGGGACATTTACTAAGCAATGATAAGAGCGGAGAAGTGAGCAAGTGGAGAAGTTGCCCCATCAACCAATCAGCAGCTCTGTATAATTTTATAGTATGAAAATTATAGATGTTACTTCAGTGCTGATTGGTTGCTATGAGCACTTCTCCACTGGCTCACTTCTCCGCTCTTACCACTGCTTAGTAAATGTCCCCCTTATGCCCAGATTGATCAAGCCTTGGAGAGTGATTGGTTGGCACTTTATCACTCTCCAAGGCTTGATCAATCTGGGCCTAAGGGGGACATTTACTAAGCAGTGGTAAGAGCAGAGAAGTGAGCCAGTGAAAAAGTGCCCATAGCAACCAATCAGAACTGAAGTAACATCTATAATTTGTACACTATAAAATTATATAGAGCTGCTGATTGGTTGATGGGGCCACTTCTCCACTGGCTCACTTCTCCGCTCTTATCACTGCTTAGTAAATGTCCCCCTGAGGCCCAGATTGATCAAGCCTTGGAGAGTGATAAATTGCACGGTGATAAAGTGCCAACCAATCAGCTCCTACCTGTCGTGTTTTTTTTTTTTTTTTTTAATCATGTGGCAGGTAGGAGCCGATTGGCTGGTGGGAATGTGAGATTTTTATTTTTGGATAAGGGATACTAAACCTGTAATATACTAGTATGATTACAAATAACTTGCTCTAATCTCCATATCACGCATTTCACCTGTATGTTCGGCACAAGTTATCAGTGGATCACTATGCTGTGCTATGTTAATTTTAGCTTGCTCAAATAAGAATTTACTCACCGGTAATTCTATTTCTCGTAGTCCGTAGTGGATGCTGGGAACTCCGTAAGGACCATGGGGAATAGCGGGCTCCGAAGGAGGCTGGGCACTCTAGAAAGATCTTAGACTACCTGGTGTGCACTGGCTCCTCCCACTATGACCCTCCTCCAAGCCTCAGTTAGGTACTGTGCCCGGACGAGCGTACACAATAAGGAAGGATTTTGAATCCCGGGTAAGACTCATACCAGCCACACCAATCACACCGTACAACTCGTGATATGAAACACAGTTAACAGTATGAAACAATAGAGCCTCTCAACAGATGGCTCAACAATAACCCGATTTAGTTAACAATAACTATGTACAAGTATTGCAGATAAACCGCACTTGGGATGGGCGCCCAGCATCCACTACGGACTACGAGAAATAGAATTACCGGTGAGTAAATTCTTATTTTCTCTAACGTCCTAGTGGATGCTGGGAACTCCGTAAGGACCATGGGGATTATACCAAAGCTCCCAAACGGGCGGGAGAGTGCGGATGACTCTGCAGCACCGAATGAGAGAACTCCAGGTCCTCCTCAGCCAGGGTATCAAATTTGTAGAATTTTGCAAACGTGTTTGCCCCTGACCAAGTAGCTGTTCGGCAAAGTTGTAAAGCCGAGACCCCTCGGGCAGCCGCCCAAGATGAGCCTACCTTCCTTGTGGAATGGGCCTTTACAGATTTTCGGCTGTGGCAGGCCTGCCACAGTATGTGCAAGCTGAATTGTACTACAAATCCAACGAGCAATAGTCTGCTTAGAAGCAGGAGCACCCAGCTTGTTGGGTGCATACAGGATAAACAGCGAGTCAGATTTTCTGACTCCAGCCGTCCTGGAAACATATATTTTCAGGGCCCTGACAACGTCTAGCAACTTGGAGTCCTCCAAATCCTTAGTAGCCGCAGGCACCACAATAGGCTGGTTCAGGTGAAACGCTGACACCACCTTAGGGAGAAACTGGGGACGAGTCCTCAATTCTGCCCTATCCATATGGAAAATCAGATAAGGGCTTTTACATGATAAAGCCGCCAACTCTGACACTCGCCTGGCTGAAGCCAAGGCCAATAACATGACCACTTTCCACGTGAGATATTTCAGATCCACGGTTTTTAGTGGCTCAAACCAATGTGATTTTAAGAAACTCAACATCACGTTGAGATCCCAAGGTGCCACAGGAGGCACAAATGGGGGCTGAATATGCAGCACTCCTTTCACAAATGTCTGAACTTCAGGTACTGAAGCTAGTTCTTTTTGAAAGAAAATCGACAGAGCCGAGATCTGTACCTTAATGGAGCCCAGTTTTAGGCCCATATTCACTCCTGCTTGCAGGAAATGCAGAAATCGACCTAGTTGAAATTCCTCTGTTGGGGCCTTTTTGGCCTCGCACCATGCAACATATTTCCGCCATATGCGGTGATAATGCTTTGCCGTAACATCTTTCCTGGCTTTAATAAGCGTAGGAATGACTTCCTCCGGAATGCCCTTTTCCTTCAGGATCCGGCGTTCAACCGCCATGCCGTCAAACGCAGTCACGGTAAGTCTTGGAACAGACAGGGGCCCTGCTGCAGCAGGTCCTGTCTGAGCGGCAGAGACCACGGGTCCTCTGAGATCATCTCTTGAAGTTCCGGGTACCACGCTCTTCTCGGCCAATCCGGAACCACGAGAATTGTGTTTACTCCTCACTTTCTTATTATTATCAATACCTTTGGTATGAGAGGTAGAGGAGGGAACACATAAACTGACCGGTACACCCACGGTGTCACTAGAGCGTCCACAGCTATCGCCTGAGGGTCTCTTGACCTGGCGCAATACTTCTCTAGTTTTTTGTTTAGGCGGGACGCCATCATGTCCACCTGTGGACGACCCCATTGATTTACAATCATTTGGAAGACTTCTGGATGAAGTCCCCACTCTCCCGGGTGGAGGTCGTGCCTGCTGAGAAAGTCTGCTTCCCAGTTGTCCACTCCCGGGATGAACACTGCTGACAGTGCTAGTACATGATTCTCCGCCCATCGGAGAATTTTTGTGGCTTCTGCCATCGCCGTCCTGCTTCTTGTGCCGCCCTGTCGATTCACATGGGCGACTGCCGTGATGTTGTCTGACTGGATCAGCACCGGCTGGTGTAGGAGCAGGGATTTTGCTTGACTTAGGGCATTGTAAATGGCCCTTCGTTCCAGAATATTTATGTGAAGGGCAGTCTCCTGACTTGACCATAGTCCTTGGAAATTTCTTCCCTTTGTGACTGCCCCCCAGCCTCGTAGGCTGGCATCCGTGGTCACCAGGACCCAGTCCTGTATGCCGAATCTGCGGCCCTCCAGAAGATGAGCACTGTGCAGCCACCACAGAAGAGACACCCTGGTTCGTGGAGACAGGGTTATTAAACGATGCATCTGAAGATGCGATCCGGACCACTTGTCCAACAGGTCCCACTGAAAAATCCTGGCATGGAACCTGCCGAATGGAATTGCTTCGTAAGAAGCTACCATCTTTCCCAGGACCCGCGTGCAGTGATGCACCGATACCAGTTTTGGTTTTAGGAGGTCTCTGACTAGAGAAGACAACTCCCTGGCTTTCTCCTCCGGGAGAAACACTTTTTTCTGGGCCGTGTCCAGAATCATTCCCAGGAACATTAGACGTGTCGTGGGGACCAGCTGTGACTTTGGGATATTCAGAATCCAGCCGTGCTGGCTCAGCACTTCCTGAGATAGTGCTACTCCCACTAACAACTGTTCCTTGGATCGTGCCTTTATTAGGAGATCGTCCAAGTATGGGATAATTAAAACTCCCTTTTTTCGAAGGAGTATCATCATTTCCGCCATAACCTTGGTAAATACCCTCGGTGCCGTGGAGAGTCCAAACGGCAGCGTCTGGAATTGGTAATGGCAGTCCTGTACCACAAATCTGAGGTACTCCTGGTGAGAATTGTAAATGGGGACATGCAGGTAAGCATCCTTGATGTCCAGGGATACCATGTAATCCCCCTCGTCCAGGCTTGCAATAACCGCCCTGAGCGATTCCATCTTGAACTTGAATTTTTTTATGTATGTGTTCAAGGATTTCAAATTTAAAATGGGTCTCACCGAACCGTCCGGTTTCGGCACCACAAATAGTGTGGAATAGTAACCCCGGCCTTGTTGAAGTAGGGGTACCTTGATTATCACCTGCTGGTAATACAGCTTGTGAATCGCTGCTAGCACCGCCTCCCTGTCTGAGGGAGCAATCGGCAAGGCGGATTTTAGGAAACGGCGGGGTGGAGTCACCTCGAATTCCAGCCTGTATCCCTGTGATACTATTTGAAGGATCCAGGGATCCACCTGTGAGCGGGCCCACTGATCGCTGAAATTCCTGAGGCGGGCCCCCACCGTACCTGGCTCCGCCTGTGAAGCCCCACCGTCATGCGGCGGACTTGGAAGAGGAAGCGGGGGAGGACTTTTGTTCCTGGGAACCTGCTGTTTGCTGCAGCCTTTTTCCCCTGCCTCTGCCTCTTGACAGAAAAGACCCTCCTTTTCCCCGCTTGTTTTTCTGGGACCGAAAGGACTGAACCTGATAAAATGGCGCCTTCTTAGGCTGTGAGGGGACATGGGGTAAAAATGCTGACTTCCCAGACGTTGCTGTGGAAACTAGGTCGGAGAGACCATCCCCAAATAATTCCTCCCCCTTATAAGGCAAGACTTCCATGTGCCTTTTGGAATCTGCATCTCCAGTCCACTGGAGAGTCCATAAGCATCTCCTAGCAGAGATAGATAATGCACTTATTTTAGATGCCAGCCGGCAGATTTCCCTCTGTGCATCTCTCATGTATAAGACTGAGTCTTTTATATGGTCAATTGTTAGCAGGATCGTGTCTCTGTCTAACGTGTCAATATTTTCTGACAGTTTATCTGACCACGCAGCGGCAGCACTGCACATCCATGCTGACGCAATAGCTGGTCTGAGTATAATGCCTGAGTGTGTATATACAGACTTCAGGATCGCCTCCTGCTTTCTATCAGCAGGTTCCTTAAGGGCGGCCGTATCCTGGGACGGTAGTGCCACCTTTTTAGACAAACGTATGAGCGCTTTATCCACCCTCGGGGGTGTTTCCCAACGTAACCTATCCTCTGGCGGGAAAGGGAACGCCATTAGTAGCTTCTTAGGAATTACCAATTTCTTATCAGGGGAAGCCCACGCTTCTTTACACACTTCATTTAATTCATCTGACAGGGGAAAAACTACAGGTAGTTTTTTCTCCCCAAACATAATACCCTTTTTTGTGGTACCTGGATGTAAATCAGAAATATTTAACACCTCTTTCATTGCCTCAATCATGCAGTGAATGGCCTTAACGGGCATTAAATTTGACTCATCGTCGTCGACACTGGTGTCAGTATCCGTGTCGACATCTACTTGTGCCACCTGAGATAACGGGCGTTTCAGAGCCCCTGATGACTTTTGAGACACCTGGACAGGCACGAGCTGAAGACTCGGCTGTCCCACAGTCGGCATGTCGTCAAATTTTTTATGTAAGGAGTCTATACGTGCACTCATTTCCTGCCATAATACCATCCACTCAGGTGTCTGACCCCCAGGGGGTGACATCCCTGCTAAAGGCATCTGCTCCCCCTCCACATCATTATCCTCCTCAAACATGTCGACACAGCCGTACCGACACACTCCACACACACAGGGAATGCTCAAATAGAGGACAGGACCCACAAAAGCCCTTTGGGGGGACAGAGTAAGAGTATGCCAGCACACACCAGAGCGCTATATATATACAGGGACTAACTGAGTTATGTCCCTAATAGCTGCTTTTTATATAATATACTGTATACAGTGCCAATTTTAATGCCCCCCCTCTCTTTTCCCTCTTACTGTACTGTAGAATTGCAGGGAAGAGCCAGGGAGCTTCCTTCCAGCCGAGCTGTGAGGGAAAAATGGCGCCAGTGTGCTGAGGAGATAGGCTCCGCCCCTTTTTTGCGGCCTATTCTCCCGCTTTTTATGGGATTCTGGCAGGGGTATTTACCTCATATATAGCCCCAGGGGCTATATATTGAGGGTTTTTTAGCCAGCCAAGGTGTTTTTATTGCTGCCTCAGGGCGCCCCCCCCAGCGCCCTGCACCCTCAGTGACCGGAGTGTGAAGTGTGTATGAGGAGCAATGGCGCACAGCTGCAGTGCTGTGCGCTACCTTGGTGAAGACAGGATGTCTTCATGCCGCCGATTTTCCGGACCATCTTCTTGCTTCTGGCTCTGTAAGGGGGACGGCGGCGCGGCTCCGGGACGAACATCAAGGCTGGGCCTGCGGTCGATCCCTCTGGAGCTAATGGTGTCCAGTAGCCTAAGAAGCCCAATCCGGCTGCAAGCAGGCGAGTTCGCTTCTTCTCCCCTTAGTCCCTCGCTGCAGTGAGCCTGTTGCCAGCAGGTCTCACTGAAAATAACAAATTCTAAGACTATAACTTTCTAAGAGCTCAGGAGAGCCCCTAGTGTGCATCCAACCTCGGCCGGGCACGAAATCTAACTGAGGCTTGGAGGAGGGTCATAGTGGGAGGAGCCAGTGCACACCAGGTAGTCTAAGATCTTTCTAGAGTGCCCAGCCTCCTTCGGAGCCCGCTATTCCCCATGGTCCTTACGGAGTTCCCAGCATCCACTAGGACGTTAGAGAAATTAGCATTTTGTTTGCAAATGCTTGTGCTAATGAGCCGTAAATTCTTTAAAAGTGTCCATACATGTTCACATCACCAAGCAACCAGATATGTTACATATGAAAAGACAATAATATGGCTGCATGTGGCTAATCAACCAACCGAATGTTAAATTCTGATGTGATTGAATCATTGGGGGGAATTCAATTGATATCACCACCCGATCTCTCATCTAAAGTGATGGGAGATCACAGGGAAGATATTCAATTGATGTCCGTTACTGCACCCATTAGTATTGGGTATAGCCACGTAAAGCAGCTAAATGCGACTAAACTAATGGGCGCGATCGTGAAAAGTGCTGTTTGGGCGGCCAAACGGGTCACTTTTTTCACATTTCAGCTCGCCAGCACGGGAGTCTGCAATCTGAAATGTGTCTCCCCATGGCTCAGCACACCCTGAATGGAGCAACAATTGAATTCCTCCATTGGACACCATCTAGTGGTTGCCGTGGGGAGAAACAGTTAAATGGTCTATTCATGAAGCAGTGAAAACAGTGGAGAAACAGACCAGTGGAGAAGTTGCCAATAGCAACCACTCACCATCTCCCTGACATTTTATAGAATGTACTTGATAAAGTCCTTTTCTCCACTCTTTTCACTGCTTTATGAATAGACCCCTAAATGCTACTACAGGTTGAGTATCCCATATCCAAATATTCCGAAATACGGAATATTCCGAAATACGGACTTTTTTGAGTGAGAGTGAGATAGTGAAACCTTTGTTTTTTGATGGCTCAATGTACACAAACTTTGTTTAATACACAAAGTTATTAAAAATATTGTATTAAATGACTTTCAGGCTGTGTGTATAAGGTGTATATGAAACATAAATGAATTGTGTGAATGTAGACACACTTTGTTTAATGCACAAAGTTATAAAAAATATTGGCTAAAATTACCTTCAGGCTGTGTGTATAAGGTGTATATGTAACATAAATGCATTCTGTGCTTAGATTTAGGTCCCATCACCATGATATCTCATTATGGTATGCAATTATTCCAAAATACGGAAAAATCCCATATCCAAAATACCTCTGGTCCCAAGCATTTTGGATAAGGGAGACTCAACCTGTACATCGTCCTGACCACCCCTTAGAGCACTTTCCAAATTGTTTCCGAGTTAACCTTTTTATTCAGTCTGTGTTTGCACCAACCCGCCTTGAGTGTGCAGCGCAAGTTCAAATGGGCGCAGAGATGATGGTCACCTTGTGTGGTATGCTTTGTATCCATAAGTTAATAAAGTGGCAGCAGACCAAGAGAAAGCACTCTGATCACCTGCTAGTAGCTTGCAGTACCAGAACACAGAAACAGAATGTGTATTTTCTAATTTATTTATTTTTTACATTTCAATTTTCAGATAGTTTTTCTGTTTCATGTTAGCAAATACAGGAAACAATTATTCAAAAAAAAAAAAAAAAAAAGTCAGTGACATATCTGTTGGACCTATCTGGAATAACCCCTAGGGCATTTTCCAACACTAAATGGCAAAAAGGTACAAGTCTACAACAAGACCGGGCTACACACTTCCTGTCTGACAGAAGAGATCTATTACTAACCAGAATGGGATGCTTATGTAAATGCTCAGAACTATTCTGTTAGCAGTATCTCTCACTTGAAACATACACACTCCATTTCAGTAGCGGCTCTTTGCACGGGCAAGCAGGCTTTTTGCCCGGGCCGCCGCTGTCCCGAGGGCACTACCGCAAGAGTCGCTACTGGTACCGTGCGGTGCGCCTGACGTCATCGCGCACTGCACGGCACTGTGGGAGCGGCCGTAGACGCTAGTGGTCATAATTGAGCTGTAGTGTCTGTGCGGTGTTATGGGAGAGACGTCATGACGTCTCTCCCATAGATCCGAGGAGCGGCAACGGCAGCAGCGGTCGGGAAACAGGAGCGGGGATGGTGAGTATTTGATTTATTTATTTTTTGTGTAAGCGGTGCTACTGGGGGCTCAGCTACAGGGGGCACAGTACTGGGGGCACAGTACCAGGGTCAAAACTAATGGGGTCAAAACTACAGGGAGCACACCTAGTGAGGGTACAGATACATGGGGCAAAACAAATGGGGGGCACAGTACTGGGCGCACAATTACTGAGGGCACAGCTACAGGGGCAAAACTAATGGGGGCACAGCTACAGGGGGCATAACTGACCACGCCCCTTCCCTAAGAAGCCACACCCCTATTCTTTTACGCACGCCCACGCCACGCGCTAACCCTGTTCTACCTATCGGGGGGGGGGAGGGGGGAAAGGAAACTTTCGCCCTGGGCGCCACAAGGTCTACAACCGGCCCTGACTCCATTGTGACTCTTACAGGGTAAGACGCAAAAGGTGCATTACTGGTGTGTCCCATAGCTGTGTTTTACATATTGCTGCATGATCTTTGAGACGTTTCTTGTTTTTCAATGTTCGAAGTACAGTAATCTAACAATAAATCAGCAGTCAGATTTCGATCAGGCATGAGGAGCCCTCATTGGGCATTTTAGTTCAACAACAGCTGAGCAGTGGCCGCAGTTTAACTATCTCTGAACAACATGACTGCTGTGGCTGTGTAGTCTTTACCCATTCCACACTTTTAAATCTTTAACGCACTATAATTTTCCTTTATAAAGTGGCCCATTAGGAGCAATAATCCAAAGAAGTCTGCAAATGTTATTTTGTTCCAGAGAGGCACATTTCCAATCACGTTTCTTTTAATCAATTAAAAACAAGAAAACGTATTCAAGAGAATGATACGGGTGTAGTATGGCTGGCCGCCGGTCAGCTTACAGACGCCGGGAACCCGGCAGCATACCGACGCCGGCGGGGAGGGGCGAGTGCAGCAAGCCCGTTGCGGGCTCTGTGGCGACCGTCTATTCCCACTCTATGGGTGTCGTGGACACCCAACAAATGGAAATAGTCCCGGTTGGTCGGCATGCCGACCATCGGGATAGTGAGGGGTCGGGATCCTGTAGGAGGTCATGTGACTGTAGGTCTCCCAACCGCCGGTCACATAAATACCACCCGAATGATACCACAACAGAATAGTGTATGAGGAATCACAGCCATGAAAATTACAATTTTGTGCAAAGATGATGAACTATAATCACAACCTGTCCCATTTTGCGTGTTCATGCATGCCATCCATTAATCCTCCATTTAAGCTGTGATATCTATGTGTTTCCTTGATTTAACTGGGCATAATCATGGCATAAGGCTCACAGAGCAAGCCCTAAATAATCAATGAAACACTTCTTGGAGAAAAAAAATATATTGATTTTTGCTCAAATGCAATAAAATACAATAAGCATTCAACATGTATTTAAACAGCAAACGATAGGCCCAGTATACAAACACACATTTATCTTGGATTAGTGGGTTTACAGGTTTAAAATACACATTTTTATTTAAGCTGTGGCACATCTTCAGGTGTATACAGATATCCATACAAATCATATGTGAGCGACTGATTCATTTTCAGTTGTCTACATAGAAACCTAGAACTTGACGGTAGATAAGAACCACCTGTCCCATCTAGTCTGCCCTGTTTTTAACCATTGTGGGGCAGATTTATTAAGCTTGGTGAAGTGATAAAGTGGAAGGTGATAACGCTCCAACCGTTCTCCAGGCTTAATACATCTGCCCTCCTATTTGATCCTTTATTTGTAAAGATATCCTTATGTAAGAGGTTCCCAAACACGGTCCTCAAGGCACCCCAACGGCCCAGGTTTTAGGTATATCCATGGCTCAGCACAGATGGTTAAATCAAATTGATTAAGGTGCTAATTAAGTCACCTGTGGCCAAGCATGGATACATTTAATACCAGGACCGTTGGAGTGCCTTGAGGACAGTGTTTGGGAACCTCTGCCTTATGTCTATTCCATGCATGTTTAAACTGCTCTACTGTCTTAGCCCCTACCACCTCTGCTGGAAGGCTATCCCACTTGTCCACTACTCTTTCTGTGAAGTAATTTTTCCCTCAAATTTCCCCTAAACCTACAGTACCTTCCTCCAGTCTCAGTGCATGTCCTGGTGTACTCATACTTGTCTTCCTTTGAAAAGTGTCCTCTCTCCTGGACCTTGTTAAAACTCTTGATATATTTCAAAGTTTCTATCATGTCCCCCTTTCCCTTCTCTGCTTCAACTAGATTTAAGATCTTTTAGTCATTCCAGGTAAGTTTTGTGGTGTAGGCCATGCACCATTTTAGTGGCTGTCTAAATGGGCTCCTTGGATCCATTATAAGTCACTGATGCTTCAATTAGATTTAGGGGTTAGTCCACTTAGCCGTGATGATCTTGCGGGTGCGAGTCATCGCAGCCACACTTTGCGGCAGCCCGATTTCACACAAAAGTGCTCGTCACCCCTTAGAGATCTGAGCTATTTTGAACAAATTCAGGCAGAATCCGGGATGCAAAGGGTGCGCGATCGGGTGCCGTTACCGGCGTTTAATCCCCGCGGCAACAACACTTCACATCCCTCGCAGCTAACTGGATTGACCGCTTGGATTTTAAGTGGTGAGCTGAATGATTCATCCTCTTGCAAGTCTGTAGATGCAATCCAGCTGGTATCTGGACTCAAGGTTGACACCAATAAGGTTGACAACACTTAGGTCGACACACCTTAGTTCGACACCTGAAATAGGTCGATATGGACAAAAGGTCGACATGGAAAAGGGTCCACGTGACTTTCACATTTATTTATTTTTTCTTCATTTTTTGAACTTTTTCACACTTTATGATCTATGTGGACCACAATTGGAAACGGTAACCTTGCCCGAAGTATGGCGAACGAAGCGAGCCATGCGAGGGGACGCTGTGCACTAACTGGGGTTTATGGTCACATTACGGAGACAACACCACCAAAAATCCCCATAAAAAAACTTGTTGACCTTTTGTCCATGTCGACCAATTGGTGTCGACCTAAGTGTTGTCGACCCCGAGTCCTAGACCCGATCCAGCTAGAGATCAGTGGATCCCTGCGGGAATTTCAGTTTTACAATGTGTTGCATGAATAACAATCTCCTTTTGTGAAGGCCGCACTCTTAAGCTGTTCGAATTTAGAATTAAATTCCCATATAAAATGCAGTTTTTGGACACGGATGTAATTATAAAAATTATCCCAAGTGTGAAAAATAAGGAATTGAAGAAAGACACATAACATTTCATCACCTAAAAACACTAAACCAATAATTAAAGTGTGAACTCGCCAAAATAGAATTATTAGACCAATATCACAAATGGTCCAGTGAATATCTTAGGAGCTCGGTCACAAATTCTGTATACAAAGGGAATATGGAGCACTGGTGTGTACACACACACACACACACACACACACACACACACACACACACACAAAGGCGAAAGAGGACACAAACGAGAAGGAAAGAAAAAGCCAAGCCAAGAGAGAAAGTAAGAGACAGAGAGGGGTGGAACAGAGAGAGAGAGAGACAGCTATGTAAGACATGGAAGAGAAGCAGAGAGCTGAGATTCTTAGCTCTCTCTGCCGTGACCTGCCTCTCTCTCTCTTTCCATTTTGTATTAACTGTCGGCCCCTTTAGTGCTGTTTGAACTCTTTGCAGAGCGTAGTTAACGATTGCAGGCAGTGTATGTCTTGGCTGCAAGCCCAAATTCTTACACACCCGTGGCACATTCTCACAGAAGCCAACATGCTGATAAAAGGAGCGCGCAGGGGCAGCCGCAGAGAAGCAGCAGAGGGAGGATTCCTCGTCTGAGCTCTGGACTAAAGTTGAATTTTCAGATTTTACTTCTCCTAGACTAGGCATTAAGGACACAGTAATCGTAGCACAAGTACTGCAATTGTGAGTTGTAGATGAACCGCATAATGGATTATGTGAAAAAATATAAAATTTTACTAACGGGCCATTAGCTTTCCAGTGAAAATCTCTACAGTGGGAATACTGGCTGGATATTGTATTGGCAAATACACGGAGATTTTATATATATATATATATATATATATATATATATATATATATATATATATATATATATATATATATATATATATATACACACACACACATACATATTTATATATATATATCTATATACACACACACACATACATATATACACACATATACACATACACTCACACACACATGCACACACACATAATAAATACAACCAAAGCAACAATCAACTAAACAAAGTCACTAAGGGGTCTTATTTCTGAAGCAATGATAACCCATTCTTCCCACGTTTTGCTGAATAAATAGGTTTTCAGCACTACATTTTATTATATAGCAACAAGGTAACTGCAGACAATTCACCGAATTTGATTGTGGCCCCTGTATATACGCAGTTTGACGCCTGTTATGGTTAACTGCGGTGTCTGCATCACTGTCCCCCATTTGGTGACCCCATCTTCAGATGGAGCAACCTATATCCGGCAAGAAGAGACTGGTGAAGCTGGGAAGGCTTGACCCTCTACTGTGCTGGCCACGTATGCACATTTCTCAGTTATACTTCAATAGCAGCGCTAGGCTGTTGATGAAGCATGGAAAACACTCATAGGGTTTTCGCCATAGCTCCAAAAGATGCCACAGATTAGACTAGTGGTTCCCAAACTTTTTTGAATAACTGTGCCCTAGAGTATCAGAATTTTTTCACGGCACCCCTAGGCCAAAAGTTTCTTATTGAGAAATTTAGAAATAAATAAGTACATTGTGTTTATATGTCATCATTAGGTTCAACTGTATGGTGAGGGACAGGCTTTGCTTTTGTTTGTCCACAGAATGACAGCCACCAGCACTGGTTTGGCCTATTACATTGAACATGAACAATAGGAATTGGCCCTGGACTACCAACCCAACGCACCTCTGCAAGTGCCCTGAGGCACCCCAGTTTGAGAACCACGGATTAGTGTATTGCAGCACTACTAAAATCTGTATGGCCATGATAAGCAGTGATAGTTACTTATATAAACACACACCTCGGTTTGAACAAGCGCTCAGTGGTCAATGGTTTTAAGCCAGTCTTTTGAGTGATGTCCTGATAGAAAAGCAATAGCATCTACAGCAGTCCACCGCTCGCTCACCTACTGATACTTTAAAGTTAATGGAACACTGGTACACATTCATCTTCTGGTTCACGGGAAGAATAAAACTCTTACGACACTGCATGCAACTTTCTTCCAACCACATGAAAGTGTCAGCGCAGCCACTATAAACACAAGCTCTTTTCTAACTGGAGAACTACCAGGCGGTATAAAGCACCCATCTGATACGATGCCTCGGCACCTCTTAGCAAGTCAGAGCTTCAGGCTAAAGAAGGCAAGAGGCCGTCATTTACATTTATCCAAGAACTTGTGCCGAGAGACGTTCGCCACGCCTATGTGATTTTGCTAGTCCAAGTGATGCAACAGGCTGAATTCGAATAAAAATGAGTTTGCTGAAATAATTTTTTATTTAAAGCATGCACATTGCAGCATTACCCCGCTTCCTTACGCCGGAAGCGCTGAATGGGTGAGGCGACCAAAAACTTTAGAATGGTAGCAATTTTGTACCCAGTGCCAACCACATTGCACAGTGTAAAAAGAGATAAAAGAAGGCCAGGCATGAATGCTCACGTAACATGAAAGAGTGATATCCTTCAGTCCAGGAAGAGAGCCCAATTCACTCCCCACATTTCAGGGAGAAGTATTTGTACAAAAAGGTCTCATATCTTCAAACAGAACTGGAATCTGCTAAAAGTTCTCTTACAGGCATATTAAATTAGGAATAAGTACAGGAGGCACAGCGTGAATCCCTGATGGTGTACTGTTCTTTGTAGCTACAGGAGCTGGAAAGAGCAGTCCGCAATCAGGGACTCATGCGCAGGGAAAGAAAACAATGGATTCCGCCATTTACGCAAAAACCAGTGAGTTTTTGCGCGGTAATCCCCGATTTTAGGTGCGGTGAAAAGGCTATTTAATTGAATATCTTTTCCCAGTGCCGCTGGATAATTACATAACAATTAGCCATGGGGTAAACCTTGCGGCTAATTGAATTTGCCTATTAGTGTTCTCAGCACTCCTAAGTACTCTTCTGACATCCAATATATATGGAAATGCAGACCAAGAAGTATTTCTTTACTACGCCAGCAAAGCTGTAGCCAGTAACAACACTTCTGATGGCAGCTGGATGTGATGTCTAGGAGACAGCAGTGGCTCCGGCAGAGTCTGCGTGCAGGAGCAGGAATGAGACATATGGAGTGGAGGGTTAGGGTTAAGCTGCAGCAGTGCAGTTAGGCACTTCAGGGATGTTAGTTAGCGATAGTCACCATCGGCAACGTCACAGGAACAGCCAGAATTCACCGTCAGCTGACTGCCGGACCCGGAAAACACCGCTAGATCACCAGGAACGTTTTGTAGATATTCTAATCATGTCGACATTTCATCAGTGTAAACGTGCTGAATTGCAATGTGGTCAAGGCCAACATTACGCCCATGTCGACAACATATACCGAACCCTTAAAGTTTGCGCTCTCTTCAGTAATCTCTTCACATTAGCAGGTATACGGAAAACAGTGCAGTCACAAGCAGCTGCTCCTCGGGCTATAGGGAATGTACATGTCCCATTACCTGGGAAGTCTTAGGAATTACTGCCATTTCACGTACTGAAGCTGCAGCATATTTGGGTGCAGTCCTGTGAGAGATCATTATCTTCCATGCTTCAATGATATTGGAACTGTGAACAAGTATGTTCCCAGGAACACCTTATATAAAGTTTACAATATGGTCTCTACCATTTTAATTGTGTTTATTTTAGAAATGCTCCCTCTGTGGACTATGGCTGCATTAGGCCCGGTCACCGTGTGATGTGGCAGTACACCGGGCTTAGTTTACCCCTTTGGAAAAAAATTCCAAACAAACAAGCACAAATTAAATCCCCAGGCGTGTTCTCACATCAGTCATTTTCCTGGTATTCAGCTGTAAAATTCCAAAATAGCAGATTAAATTAAAAAAAAAAAAAAACCCACACACGCTCAGATTTACATATTACAATCCAAAACATGCAACTACTGGGTGACCAAGTTTCACAGACCCACAGAATGGTGTGGAGAAGAAGTGTCTGTAAAAAAGATAGTTCAAAGATAAGTAGAGTCTTCATCTTAAGAAAATAAACCATAACGTGTAATGGACATAAAAAAAACCCATCTTTTTAAACTATTTTATTTTCCCACAAATGATTCTTCTTCCCAGCAATTACATTAGCTGACAATTGCAGAATAAAGTCTAAATAAACAACATGTTGAAGAATAAAAAAAAAATTATTTAAAATAAAAATCAAGTAATATACATTATGCCACATGCATTCCAGCTGGAACGCGGAAGTGTTTGGCATCCCTTCTATTATTTTGGAGGTATTTAAGGAGTCTGGGATGCAAGGTAAGTTTGATGCTGGATTTTGGTGGTTTGTGCACCCTATGTATTTTTTGTGCCTCCCGAGGAAGGTCCTATTAAGGACCGAAACATTGACATGAACATGTCCTGACTTTGTTAGTAATAAATTTACAGCCTTTTATTATGCAAGAACATCTGGTGAATACCCTCTTATTATTACTATATATATATATATATATATATATATATATATATATATATATATATATATATATATATATAGATTTTACTCTCTTTAGACCATATGTTAAAAGATGGTGCCAAGGACCATATTTTGCCTACATTTTAAAGACTGAAGTCACAAAATAAGATGAGCACATGGGGGCTGATGCAGCACTGGTAGCAAAGCGGGTGTGAAATAATAAAAAAACCCTCATGTTTACGACGAGACACCATCATCATGGTCCGTGTGCACAGTGTCCGCTGTAGCAGGTGCAGATAGATACGCCTCCTAATAGGTGTACATTATAGTTGCCTACTCTCCCAGAACGGGGAGATGACTGAATCTTATAGGACTCTCCCAGACTCTGTGAAGAGCAGGCAAGTCTGGCGGAATCCACTGCTGGCATTCGCCGATCACATCTTTTCCATAGAAGTGATTAACAAGATTTTAGCCATGAAATGGCGCCAGGCCCTCTGATTTGCAGACTAGAGCTACGTCCAATTGGTTGCATGGGTGGATTGAAGAAGATAGACTGGTTGGATTGGGGCAAGCTCAGAGCCAATCACGATTGAGATTCAAAACCTGTCCCAATTTTTATATTTCAAATGCAGGGAGGAATATGTACTTAGAAATCGGGACAGTAGATTATATAATATAATACTAGGAAAGTTCTTTTGCATCAAATGCTCGTCATATACACGAGGAGTAACTAGCACTGGTGGGCTACGGTTCAACATTTACTTTCAGTAAAATAAACACATTATGTAATCCTGCTGCGCCATAAAGCCGACCTCTTGTAATATTTTTTATTGCAACCCCCCCCCTTCCCCCTCACCACCACCACCTCACTTAGCAGAACACAGCACCACACTGTCCTAATCAGCTGCTATTGACACAACGATCACCTAAAGGTCCTGAACATCGGACCTCAGCAACTCTTGGAGGCAGAGTGGAGGGGGCTCACTTTTAAAATATTCCAGCGAGGGTTTAAAGAACAAACCTAAATAACGGACAAGTAGAATGAATAAAATTAAATACATCTGTAAGATGCATCAGCCAAGTGTATACTCTCTTTCATGTCAGAATTACATTGTTACATATTGTTAGAACACATAATTAAACAGCCCTTATAAAGCTCCAACATTTTACCCAATGCTGTATAAATAGTAAGGGAGGTTATGCCTCCCACTGTCCGTGCACAACATTAGGGAAAGCAGGTACTGTCCCAGTATTTAAAATGGATTCAAAGCAAACAGGAACGTTCCTGTAAGGACATGTGAGACAGGATTCTGCTACGGGTGAATTACTGGAAGGGAAACTGGAGGGATTTTGTTTCCAAACTATATTGTAAGAAAAAAAGAAAAAAAATGATAGTGACAGGATTGTTTGATAGAGGATTAGTGATGCCTAATGAATATTCTTATTTGTCGGTTTTATGGGACTAACTAAGACCCAGATTTATCAAGCAATGGCGAGTGATAAACTGCAAAAGGTACCAGACAATCAGCTCCTAACTGCCATGTTACAGGCTGTTTTTGAAAAATGACAGTTAGGGGCTGATTGATTGGAACATTATCATCATTTAATTTATCACTCTCCGGGGGAAATTCAATTGTTTGAAAAGTTGGTTGGGTGTCTGTTTTTTCTTGTCTTTTAGATAGGAAAAAACACGCCCAACTGACTTTTCAAACATTTGAACACCCCCCTCCAAGTCTTGACAAATCTGGGCCTAGGTTTCATTTGGATTTTGGTAGCCCATGCCATGTAATAATTGGATATTCAGGACGGCAGACAGGTTTTCACAGAACAGTCTTATACGTACATAAAATAAGAGTACCAGGTCTAGGGGAAAAAGTACCCACAATGCTGGCATCCCTGGGATTCACTGAATAATGGCCCCCATACATCAGCCGCCATGATTTTCCAACACTGTCACCTTGGCCAGCAATGAATGGGAAATTAAACATGTTAAAAATGCCCGTTTCCCTCATCGAAAAACGGACGATCAGGGAATTCGGACATTGCCCCAATACACTCAAATTAGACAACATCCTAATTACAAGAAACAGGGTTTAAAGGCAAGCACCCTAATAGCATAGGGAAGTAATGGGTTTCACTAACAGGAAACATTAGAAATTACTGGGCTTGTCTACACTGGGGAACGGGTGCCTTAAAAGATGACCTACTGTAATTAATTTAACTTAATATAAGCAAGATTGGCACAAAGATTTCTCAAATGGTCTTATAGTTTCAAGGACCACACAAGGGGTCTTCTGTTACAAATAGAAGACCATCAACATGTTATTGTAAGGGTGGATAGGCTGTGAAATTCCTCACCACATTAAGAAATATGTAAATAATTGATTAGATGCTTTTTAATAAAAAAAAACCACACACACACACACACACACACACACACACACACCAAAAAAATAATACATTTCCTAGAACTAGTAAAAGTCCTTTAATGGAATGGAATATCCAAGGAATTTATGAGATTGCCATTTTGGGGTCAGAGAGGCTCCTCACCCTCTCCTCAGAGCCAAACAATTGAAAATGATAGATGTAACATTCATAAAATATCTTTTGGATCTTTCCTAGCTATACTCTCCACAGGCTGGGTATGATATGTCGACTTTTATCATGTAGTGGTGGCCTAGCGGTGACTTACCTGCTCCTGGTGGTTGCAGCAGCTCCAGCATGGCCATGTGATTGTCACTTCTGAATGAGACCTTTAAACCTTTGGTAAACCTTTTCTCAGCTCTCACTAACCCTAATCCCTACCCATAATCCTCTAGTGACTAACTCTAACCTGCCAACTCCCCCTTACCCCACAGCCTAACCGTAACCCTCCCGCATCTTAACCTGAATGTCAACAGTCTATCAAAGTTGACATGACTGTTGACATTGTGATATCAACATTATGAATTTTGACATTGTTCACTACTCCCCCACACGGTATAGGTCACCGCTTAATGATAGAAACCCGCTAGTGGCATTCAGGATTCCTGCATTGGATATTTAGCTGATGTAGAGATCATTGCTAGGTTTTGAAGAAAGGTGTGGGGCCAATTCATCAGTACATTTCTAACCCCACTAATTAAAAAATAAAATCCTCAAGGTCATAAAACAAAGACAGAAGAATACAAATATTGACATTATTTTGAAGAACAAACATCCTAATCTCATACTTGTATGCATCCCAAATCCTAGAATTTCATTCACTAGCACAATTAGTCTTCGCTTATTCTGCAAGCATTCAACTTCGGTGAATGTAGGATAATGTGTGCACTACTTTTTTAATCCATGATTCTGTGGGGTGACAAATGTATGCTTCTAGGTTTCCATCACATAGGGTTAAGCTTCAACATTCACATATGGTGAAGCTCCAACATGGTGGAGGAGGATGACTTGTGATCCGCCTGTCAAACACGGAATCATCACATTTCTATTACCCACATGAAAATAAAAATTAAAAAGTTGGGCAAGATTTATCAAATCTTGACAAGAGATATAGTACCAACCAATCAGCTTCTAAATCTCCCCTGCTATGTTACAAATACACTAATTTGGAAATGAGTAATGTGGTTCTCTCACAAGGATCAGAAAATCAATGACCCACTTGAGCACCTGCATTCTCAAGGTGTATTCCATACAATCACCAGCATTACAAAATGCAAAGCATGAATGAGCCCTAACTAATTATGCTGCAATATTTCATCCCAATCAGTGGCCAGATCTGCCAAAAGGCACAGATCTGTCTAATAGTTGCCAAACTGCAGTCAGAGAATGAAGACACAGACCCATGTAGCCATTGGTAGATTGCATTTTCCAGCCAATATACCCTATTTGCATTACAGAGAGCAAAGTTGCGCCAGTGATTATTGATGGTAATGCCCCCATATGGTACGTCTGCCACTGACAAGATGGAGAAACAGCCAGCTGCTCCTCCAGATCAGTTTTACTCTGAAAAGACAGCACAAAAGGTGTAATGGTTAACCATTATGCCTCATAGCACTGAAGTTACACCGTGTGGAGTTTGTATATTCTCCATGTGCTTGCACGGGTTTCCTCCAGGTACTCTTGTTTCCTTGCACAATCCAAAAAAATACTGGTAGGATAACCCTAGTGAGTAAGCAGGGTTGGGGGTACAAGACTACAAAGGGGGCACTACTTCCGAAGAGAAGACTGGAAACGGTCTAGGTTTCCTTCAAGGCTAGCGCCAACATTAAACGTCCATACACATTAGACGATGTCGCTCTATGAGCGACGTCGTCTAATGTTTCCCCACCCGGGCCGGCCGGTCGGTGGACGACTGTACAGACTGAGCGATATGACCGCTCATATTGCTCAGTAACGTCACGCCTCCGCCAGCCGTGCATGCAGGTCTTGGACGACAGGCCAGATCCTGCATGCACTACCGACAGCGACGATCGTTGCCGACCCGTGGAGCCGCGCATCGGTCGTCGCTGGCGGTATACACACTTGCCGATAACATGAGCGACATCGCTCAGGGAGGGGGAAAATGAGCGACGTCGCTCATTTTAATCGGCAAGTGTGTATGGGCCTTTACTCACAGCCTTACTTGTATGACCTCTAGAGACATTTTGAAAAAAGAGATCATTTATACTAAGGAAGACAGCCAATGTGCATACTTATAAAGTCACCGTATTTGTTATAAAAAATAATAAGAAATAATATGTGGGATTAAAGCCCTTCACAATCCTACAAAAGCAAAATAATCGATACCTATTTATTAACAGTTTCTTATACAGCACAGCAAATTCCGTCTTGCTATACAAACAAGTGATAAAACAAAACTGGGCATTAGGAAGGCCCTGATCACAAGCTTACAATCTATAGGTAAGTAGGTATTGATACACAAGGATAGGTGCTACCTATTGCATAATGGTCCGCCAGATTGCAAAGATTCTTGGTGGTCTGTATGATATGGTCACCCAGCAATGTTGGCCTGGGGTCGGGAGGATGGGAAAGTGAAGGAGAAAACGTGAGAATGAGTGTGGACTGTACAGTTTATAATAAAGTTGTAATGGTTGTGCATGTACATCAAATTTTTTGGGGAGAAATGTACTCCTTGGGACCAGGGCCGGATTAAGGTACGTGGGGGCCCTGGACAACAAATTTGTGGGGGCCTTTATCAATAATATATCAAGTGTACGTAAGAGAGGTGGAACACAGCAGGATTTCTTTAGCATACACTTTGCATTTCGTATCTGGAGGGCTCCGGGGTGACTGTTGGATGTATGGGAGAGTGCCTATTATTTATATATATATATATATATATATATATATATGTATATATGTATATATATATATATATATATATATATATATATATATATATGTATATACATATATATATATACATATATATATACATACACACACACACATATATACATATACATATATATACACACACACACACACACACACACACACACACACACACACACACACACACACACACACACACAGTGGGGCAAAAAAGTATTTGGACAGCCACCGATTGTGCAAATTGACCCACTTAAAAAGATGAGAGGTCTGTAATTTCCATCATAGGTACACTTCAATTGTGAGAGACAGAATCTGAAAAAAAGAAGAAGAAAAAAACTAGGAGATCACATTGTATGATTTTTAAACAATTTATTTGTATATTCTTGTGGAAAATAAATATTTGGACAATCAAAAAGTTTAATTCAATACTTTGTAATATAACCTTGGTTGGCAATTACAGAGGTCAAACGTTTCCTGTAGTTCTTGACCAGGTTTGCACACACTGTAGCAGGTATTTTGGCCCACTCTTCCATGTAGATCTTCTCTAGATCTGTCATGTTTTGGGGCTGTCGCCGGGCAACATGGACTTTCAACTCCCTCCACAGATTTTCTATTGGGTTGAGGTCTGGAGACTGGCTAGGCCACTCCAGGACCTTGAAATGGTTCTTACAGAGCCACTCCTTAGTTGCCCAAGTGGTGTGTTTGGGGTCATTGTCATGCTGGAAGACCAAGCCACGTTCCATCTTCAATGCTCTTACTGAGGGAAGGGGGTTTTTGGCCAAAATCTCAAGATACATGGCCCCATTCATCCTCTCCTTAATACGGATCAGTCGTCCTGTCCCCTTTGCAGAAAAGCAGCCCCAAAGCATGATGTTTCCACCCCCCATGCTTTACAGTGGGTATGGTTTTCTTGGGATGTCATTCTACCTCCAAACACGGCGAGTTGAGTTTATACCAAAAAGTATGATTTTACTCTCATCTGACCACATTACATTCTCCCAGTCCTCCTCTGGATCATCCAGATGGCCACTGGCAAACTTTAGACGGGTCTGGACATGTGCTGGCTTAAGCAGGGGGAGCTTTCGGGCGCTGCAGGATTTCAATCCATGACGACGAAGTGCGTTACTAATGGTAACCTTTGACTGTGGTCCCACCTCTCTTGAGGTCATTGACCAGGTCCCCCCATGTAGTTCTGGGCTGATTCCACACCGTTCTCAAGATCATTGATACCCCACGAGGTGAGACCTTGCATGGAGCCCCAGGTCAAGGGAGACTGTCAGTGATCTTGTATTTCTTCCATTTTTTAATAATTGCGCCAACAGTTGATCTCTTCTCACCAAGCTGCTTGCCTATTGTCGAGTAGCTCATCCCAGCCTTGTGCAGCTCTACAATTTTGTCCCTGGTGTCCTTAGATAGCTCTCTGGTCTTGGCCATGGTGGAGAGGTAGAAGTCTGGCTGTTTGAGGGTGTGGACAGGTGTCTTTTATACAGATAACCAGTTCAAACAGGTGCCATTAATACAGGTAACGTATGTAGGACAGAAGAGCTTCTTTAGGAAGAAGTAACAGGTCCGTGAGAGCCATAAATCTTGCTGCTTGGTAGGCGTTCAAATATTTATTTTCCACAAGAATATACAAGTAAATTGTTTAAAAATCATACAAATGTGACTTCCTGTTTTTTTTTCTTCTGATTCTGCCTCGGGCCTCTCACAGTTGAAGTGTACCTATGATGGAAATTACAGACCTCGCTCATCTTTTTAAGTGGGTCAACTTGCACAGTCGTTGGCTATCCAAATACATTTTTGCCCCACTGTACACACACACATAGACAGACAGACAGGTCTGTCTGTCTATATATATATCCGCTAAACAAGCAGTCATCTATGACCGTACTTGTGACAGCGGCACTCTGGACTGAAAAAACGACTACAACAGAATCTTCATTATATCAACATTTCTGTGCCTGGCAGCACTTTTATAAAGATTGTCGGATCTGAAACGTTGATATAATGAAGACTCTGTTGTAGTAATTTTTTTCAGTCCAGAGTGCCGCTGTCACGTGTATGGTTATTATATATATATATATATATATATATATATATATATATATATATACATATACATATATGAAACAACGGCGGCACTCAGGGGCGGCATAGAAGAAAAAAAAATAAGATTTTAAACCTACCGGTAAATCTTTTTCTCGTAGTCCGTAGAGGATGCTGGGGACTCCGTAAAGGACCATGGGGATAGACTTGCTCCGCAGGAGACATGGGCACTTTAAGAAAGACTTTAGGTCTGGGTGTGCACTGGCTCCTCCCTCTATGCCCCTCCTCTAGACCTCAGTTAGAGAAACTGTGCCCAGAGGAGATGGACAGTACGAGGAAAGGATTTTTGTTAATCCAAGGGCAAGATTCATACCAGCCACACCTATCACACCGTATAACTTGTGTATCAAGTAAACAGTTAACATTATGAAAAAATAAGATTTTACTCACCGGTAAATCTATTTCTCGTAGTCCGTAGTGGATGCTGGGACTCCGTAAGGACCATGGGGATTAGCGGCTCCGCAGGAGACTGGGCACAACTTAAAAAAAGCTTTAGGACTACCTGGTGTGCACTGGCTCCTCCCACTAAGACCCTCCTCCAGACCTCAGTTAGGATACTGTGCCCGGAAGAGCTGACACAATAAGGAAGGATTTTGAATCCCGGGTAAGACTCATACCAGCCACACCAATCACACCGTATAACTCGTGATACTATACCCAGTTAACAGTATCAAATATAACTGAGCCTCTCAACAGATGGCTCAACAATAACCCTTTAGTTAGGCAATAACTATAAACAAGTATTGCAGACAATCCGCACTTGGGATGGGCGCCCAGCATCCACTACGGACTACGAGAAATAGATTTACCGGTGAGTAAAATCTTATTTTCTCTGACGTCCTAAGTGGATGCTGGGACTCCGTAAGGACCATGGGGATTATACCAAAGCTCCCAAACGGGCGGGAGAGTGCGGATGACTCTGCAGCACCGAATGAGCAAACTCTAGGTCCTCCTCAGCCAGGGTATCAAACTTGTAAACTCTTACAAAAATGTTTTAACCCGACCAAGTAACAGCTCGGCAAAGTTGTAAAGCCGAGACCCCTCGGGCAGCCGCCCAAGAAGAGCCCACTTTCCTCGTGGAATGGGCTTTTACAGATTTAGGGTGCGGCAGTCCAGCCGCAGAATGTGCAAGTTGAATCGTGCTACAGATCCAGCGAGCAATCGTCTGCTTAGAAGCAGGAGCACCCAGCTTGTTAGGTGCATACAGGAGAAATAGCGAGTCAGTTTTCCTGACTCCAGCTGTCCTGGAAACATACTTTTCAGGGCCCTGACTACATCCAGTAACTTGGAATCCTCCAAGTCCCAAGTAGCCGCAGGCACCACAATAGGTTGGTTCACATGAAAAACTGATACCACCTTAGGAAGGAATTGGGAACGAGTCCTCAATTCCGCCTTATCCATATAAAATACAGATAAGGGCTTTTGTATGACAAAGCCGCCAATTCTGATACACGCCTGGCCGACGCCAAGGCCCACAGAATGACCACTTTCCACGTGAGGTATTATAGCTCCACGGATTTAAGTGGCTCAACCCAATGCGACTTCAGGAAATCCAACACCACGTTGAGATCCCATGGTGCCACTGGAGGCACAAACGGGGGCTGACTATGCAGCACTCCCTTAACAAAAGTCTGAACTTCAGGCAGTGAAGCCAGTTCAATTTTGGAAGAAAATCGATAGAGCCGAAATCTGGACCTTAATGGGACCCAATTTTAGGCTCATAGTCACCTCTGACTGTAGGAAGTGCAGAAATCGACCTAGCTGAAATTTCTCCTTTGGGACCTTCCTGGCCTCACAGTACGCAACATATTTCCGCCATATGCAGTGATAATGGTTTGCGTTCACTTCTTTCCTAGCTTTAAATAGCGTAGGGATAACTTCCTCCGGAATTCCCTTTTCCTTCAGGATCCGGCGTTCAACCGCCATGCCGTCAATGCAGCCGCGGTACGTCTTGGAACAGACAGGCCCCCTGCTGCAGCAGGTCCTGTCTGAGCGGCAGAGGCCATGGGTCCCCTGAAATCATTTCTTGGAGTTCTGGTTACCAAGCTCTTCTTGGCCAACCCGGAACAATGAGTATAGTTCTTACTCTTCTCCTTCTTATTGTTCTCATTACCCTGGGTAAGAGAGGCAGAGAAGGGAACACATACACCGACTGGTACACCCACTGTGTTACCAGAGCGTCCACAGCTATCGCCTGAGGGTCCTTGACCTGGCGCAATATCTTTGTAACTTTTAGTTGAGGCGGGACGCCATCATGTCCACCTGTGGCCTTTCCCAACGGTGTACAATCATTTGGAAGACTTCTGGATGAAGTCCCCACTCTCCCGGGTGAAGGTCGTGTCTTCTGAGAAAGTCTGCTTCTCAGTTGTCCACTCCGGGAATGAACACTGCTGACAGTGCTAACACATGATTTTCCGCCCATCGGAGAATCCTTGTGGCTTCTGCCATCGCCATCCTGCTTCTTGTGCCGCCCTGTCTGTTTACATGAGCGACCGCCGTGATGTTGTCTGACTGGATCAGCACCGGCCGGTGTTGAAGCAGGGGCTAGCCTGACTTAGGGCATTGTAAATGGCCCTCAGTTCCAGAATATTTATGTGTAGGGAAGTCTCCTGACTTTTCCATAGCCTTGGAAGTTCCTTCCCTGTGTGACTGCCCCCCAGCCTCGAAGGCTGGCATCCGTGGTCACCAGGACATAGTCCTGTATGCCGAATCTGCGGCCCCCTAGAAGATGAGCACTCTGCAGCCACCACAACAGCGACACCCTGACCCTTGGAGACAGGGTTATCGCCGATGCATCTGAAGATGCGACCCGGACCACTTGTCCAACAGATCCCACTGGAAAATCCTTGCATGGGACCTGGCGAATGGAATTTCTTCGTAAGAAGCTACCATCTTTCCCAGGGCTCGCGTGCATTGATGCACCGACACTTGTATACGTATTAGGAGGTCTCTGTCTAGAGACAACAACTCCTTGGACTTCTCCTCCGGGAGAAACCCTTTTTATCCTGTTCTGTGTCCAGAACCATACCCAGGAACAGTAGACGCGTCGTAGGAACCAGCTGCGACTTTGGAATATTCAGAATCCAGCCGTGCTGTTGTAGCACTTCCCGAGAAAGTGCTACTCCGACGAACAACTGCTCCCTGGACCTCGCCTTTATAAGGAGATCGTCCAAGTACGGGATAATTATTTCGGCCATTACCTTGGTAAATACCTCGGTGCCGGGGACAGACCAACGGCAACGTCTGGAATTGGTAATGACAATCCTGTACCACAATATTGAGGTACTCCTGGTGAAGAGGGTAAATAGGGACATGCAGGTAATCATCCTTGATGTCCAGTGATACCATGAAATTCTCCAGGCTTGCAATAATCGCCCTGAGCGATTCCATTTTGAACTTGAACCTTCGTATATAAGTGTTCAAGGCTTTCAATTTTAGAATGGGTCTCACCGAACCGTCTGGTTTCGGTACCACAACATTTTGGAATAGTAACCCCGGCCCTGTTGAAGGAGGGGTACCTTGATTTCACCTGCTGGAAGTACAGCTTGTGAATTGCCGCCAGTACTACCTTTCTCCGAGGGCAGCAGGCAAGGCTAATGTGAGGTAACGTCGAGTGGGAGTCGCCTCGAACTCCAGCCTGTATCCCTGTGATACTATTTGCAGAAACTAGAGATCCACCTGTGGGCAAGCCCACTGGTCCCTGAAGTTCCCGAGACGCGCCCCTACCGCACCTGTCTCCACCTGTGGAGCTCCAGCGTCATGCGGTGGACTCAGAGGAAGCGGGGGAAGATTTTTGATCCTGGGAACTGGCTGCTAGTGCAGCTTTTTCCTTCTTCCCTTGTCTCTGTGCAGAAAGGAAGCGCCTTTGACCCGCTTGCTTTTCTGAAGCCGAAAGGACTGTACCTGAAAATACGGTGCTTTCTTAGGCTGTGAGGAAACCTGAGGTAAAAATGTTTCTTCCCAGCTGTTGCTGTGGATACGAGGTCCCAGAGACCATCCCCAAACAATTCCTCACCCTTATAAGGCAGAATCTCCATGTGCCTTTTACAGGCAGCATCACCTGTCCACTGCCGGGTTTCTAATACCCTCCTGGCAGAATGGACATTGCATTAATTCTGGATGCCAGCCGGCAAATATCCCTCTGTGCATCCTTTATATATAAGACAACGTCTTTAATATGCTCAATGTTAGCAAAATATTATCCCTGTCTTAGAGTATTAATATTATCTGACAGGGTATCAGACCACGCTGCAACAGCACTATTTATGCTGAGGCAATTGCAGGTCTCAGTATATAACCTGAGTGTGTATATACAGACTTCAGGATCGCCTCCTGCTTTTTATCAGCAGGTTCCTTCAAGGTGGCCGTATCCTAAGACGGCAGTGCCACCTTTTGACAAACGTGTGAGCGCCTTATCCACCCTAAGGGATATCTCCCAACGTGACCTATCCTCTGGCGGGAAAGGGTACGCCATCAGTAACTTTTTAGAAATTACCAGTTTCTTATCGGGGGAACCCACGCTTCTTTACACACTTCATTCATCTGATGGGGGAACAAAACACTGGCTGCTTTTTCTCCCCAAAAATAAAAACCCCTTTTATGTGGTACTTGGGTTCATGTCAGAGAATGCGTAACACATTTTTCATTGCCGAGATCATGTAACGGATGTTCATAATGGATTGTGTATATGTCTCAACCTCGTCGACACTGGAGTCAGACTCCGTGTCGACATCTGTGTCTGCCATCTGAGGTAACGGGCGTTTTTTGAGCCCCTGATGGCCTTTGAGACGCCTGGGCAGGCGCGGGCTGAGAAGCCGGCTGTCCCACAGCTGTTACGTCATCCAGCCTTTTATGTAAGGAGTTGACACTGTCGGTTAATACCTTCCACCTATCCATCCACTCTGGTGTCGGCCCCACAGGGGCGACATCCCATTTATCGGCCTCTGCTCCGCCTCCACGTAACCTTCCTCATCCAACATGTCGACACAGCCGTACCGACACACCGCACACACACAAAGGGAATGCTCTGACTGAGGACAGGACCCCACAAAGTCCTTTGGGGAGACAGAGAGAGAGTATGCCAGCACACACCAGAGCGCTATATAATGCAGGGATTAACACTATAACTGAGTGATTTTTCCCCAAATAGCTGCTTGTATACATATATTGCGCCTAAATTTAGTGCCCCCCCTCTCTTTTTAACCCTTTGAGCCTGAAAACTACAGGGGAGAGCCTGGGGAGCTTCCTTCCAGCTGCACTGTGAAGAGAAAATGGCGCCAGTGTGCTGAGGGAGAAGCCCCGCCCCTTTTCCGGCGGACTTTCTCCCGCTTTTTCTGGAATACTGGCAGGGGTAATTTTACATCTATATAGCCTCTAGGACTATATATGATGTAGATTTGCCAGCCAAGGTGTCATATATTGCCCTCAGGGGCCCCCCCCCCCCCCCAGCGCCCTGCACCCATCAGTGACCGGAGTGTGAGGTGTACATGAGGAGCAATGGCGCACAGCTGCAGTGCTGTGCGCTACCTTGGTGAAGACCGAAGTCTTCTGCACAGCTGTAGTGCAGAGACCCCTCGGGCAGCCGCCCAAGACGAGCCCACCTTCCTAGTGGAATGGGCCTTAACCGATTTCGGTAACGGCAAACCTGCCGTAGAATGCGCCTGCTGAATCGTGTTACAGATTCAGCGAGCACTAGTCTGCTTTGAAGCAGGGCCGCCAACCTTGTTGGCTGCATACAGGACAAACAGTGCTTCTGTTTTTCTGATCCTAGCCGTTCTGGCCACGTAAATTTTCAAAGCCCTGACCACATCCAGGGACTCGGAATCCTCCAAGTCACGTGTAGCCACAGGCACGACAATAGGTTGGTTCATATGAAAGGATGAGACCACCTTACGTAGGAATTGAGGACGGGTCCCCAATTCCGCTCTATCCATATGGAAAACCAGATAGGGGCTTTTATGTGATAAAGCCGCCAATTCCGAAACTCGCCTAGCTGAAGCCAAGGCTAACAACATGACCACCTTCCAAGTGAGATATTTCAACGCCACTGATTTAAGTGCTTCAAACCAATGTGACTTAAGGAAACTTAACACCACGTTAAGGTCCCAAGGCGCCACCGGAGGTACAAAAGGAGGCTGAATATGCACTACTCCCTTCACAAAAGTCTGTACTTCAGGTAAAGAGGCCAATTCCTTTTGAAAGAAAATGGATAAGGCCGAAATCTGAACTTTAATGGAGCCTAATTTTAGGCCCAAATTCACTCCAGATTGTAGGAAGTGAAGAAAACGGCCTAGATGGAATTCTTCCGTAGGAGCATTCCTGGCCTCACACCAAGAAACATATTTACGCCATATTCGGTGATAATGTTTAGATGTCACGTCCTTCCTAGCCTTTATCAGCGTAGGAATGACCTCATCCGGAATTCCTTTTTCCGCTAGGATCCGGCGTTCAACCGCCATGCCGTCAAACGCAGCCGCGGTAAGTCTTGGAACAGACATGGCCCCTGTTGTAACAGGTCCTGACGTAGAGGAAGAGGCCACGGATCTTCTGTGAGCATTTCCAGCAGATCCGGATACCAGGTCCTTCTTGGCCAATCTGGAACAATGAGAATTGTTCTCACTCCTCTTTTTCTTATTATTCTCAATACCTTGGGTATGAGAGGAAGAGGAGGAAACACACTGCTACCGCCTGAGGATCTTTTGATCTGGCGCAATACCTCTGTAGCTTTTTGTTGAGACGGGATGCCATCATGTCTATCTGGGGCAGTCCCCACTGACTTGCAATCTGTGCGAAGACTTCCTGATGAAGTCCCCACTCCCCTGGATGCAGGTCGTGTCTGCTGAGGAAGTCTGCTTCCCAGTTGTCCACTCCCGGAATGAACACAGCTGACAGCGCGCTTACATGATTTTCCGCCCAGCAAAGAATCTTGGTGGCTTCCGCCATTGCCACCCTGCTCCTTGTGCCGCCTTGGCGGTTTACATGATGTTGTCTGACTGGATCAGAACTGATTGGTCGCGAAGTAAGTTCTCCGCCTGCCGTAGGGCGTTGTATATGGCCCTCAGTTCCAGGATGTTGATGTGAAGACAAGTCTCTTGACTTGTCCAGAGTCCTTGGAAGTTTCTTCCCCTTGTGACTGCTCCCCACCCTCTGAGGCTCGCGTCCGTGGTCACCAGGATCCAATCCTGAATGCCAAACCTGCGTCCTTCCAAAAGGTGAGCACTCTGCAGCCACCACAGGAGAGATACCCTGGCCCTGGGGGACAGGGTGATCCGCTGATGAATTTGTAGATGTGATCCGGACCACTTGTCCAATAGGTCCCATTGGAAGGTCCTTGCATGGAACCTGCCGAAGGGAATGGCCTCGTATGTTGCCACCATTTTTCCCAGGACTTGAGTGCAATGATGCACAGACACTTGTTTTGGCTTCAATAGGTTCTTGACTAGAATCATGAGTTCCTGAGCCTTTTCTATCGGGAGAAAAACCTTTTTCTGGTCTGTGTCCAGAACCATTCCCGAGAAGCTCAGACGAGTCGTAGGAACCAGCTGCGACTTCGGGATATTGAGAATCCAGCCGTGTTGCTGTAACACCTTCACTGAAAGTGACACACTGTTCAGTAACTTCTCTCGTGATCTCGCTTTTATGTGAAGATCGTCCAAGTACGGGATAATTGTGACACCCTGCTTGCGCAGGAGCACCATCATTTCTGCCATTACCTTTGTGAAAATCCTCGGGGCCGTGGAAAGCCCAAACGGCAACGTCTGAAATTGGTAATGACAATCCTGTACCGCAAATCTCAGGTACGCCTGATGAGGTGGATATATGGGAACATGAAGGTATGCATCCTTTATGTCCAGGGATACCATAAAATCACCCCCTTCCAGGCTGGCGATGACCGCTCTGAGCGATTCCATTTTGCAGAGGCCGGGGAGGATTTCTGTTCCAGGGAACTAGCTGTGCTGTGCAGCTGTTTACCTCTGCCCTTACCTCTGGCAAGAAAGGACGATCCACGCACTCTTTTGCTTTTATTTGAACGAAAGGACTGCATTTGATAATGTGGCGCTTTCTTAGGTTGTGAGGGAACATAAGGCAAAAAATTCGATTTACCTGCCGTAGCTGTGGAGACCAGGTCCGAGAGACCTTCCCCAAACAATTCCTCCCCCTTGTAAGGTAAAACCTCCATATGTCTTTTTGAGTCGGCATCACCTGTCCACTGCCGGGTCCAGAGGACTCGTCTAGCAGAGATTGACATAGCGTTTATTCTGGAACCCAGTAAACTAATGTCTCTTTGAGCATCCCTCATATATAAGACAGCATCCTTTATATGGCCTAGGGTCAATAAAATGGTATCCTTATCTAGGGTTTCAATCTCCGCCGATAAGGAATCTGTCCATGCTGCAACCGCGCTACAAACCCAGGCCAACGCAATTGCCGGTCTGAGTAAAGTACCAGAATGTGTGTAAATGGATTTCAAGGTAATCTCCTGCTTGCGGTCTGCAGGATCCTTGAGGGTAGCCGTATCTTGTGATGGCAGCGCTATCTTTTTTGACAAGCGTGTCAACGCTTTGTCCACCTTAGGGGATGATTCCCACCGTACCCTGTCCGTTGGCGGGAAAGGATACGCCATAAGAATCCTTTTGGGAATCTGCAGTTTTTTGTCTGGAGATTCCCAAGCTTTTTCACATAATTCGTTCAACTCATGTGAGGAGGGAAAAGTTACCTCTGGCTTTTTTCCCTTATACATGTGTACCCTCGTGTCAGGGACAGGGGGTTCCTCTGTGATATGCAACACTTCTTTTATTGCAATAATCATATATCGAATACATTTAGCCATTTTCGGCTGTAACTTTACATCATCGTAGTCGATACTGGAGTCCGAATCCGTGTCGGTATCAGTGTCTGCTATTTGGGATAGTGGGCGCTTCTGAGACCCTGAAGGTCCCGGCGACATAGGGACAGACACGGGTTCACTCCCTGACTGTTCCTTAGCCTCAGCTTTGTCTAATCTCTTGTGCAATAAGTTCACACTAGCACTTAAAACATTCCACATATCCACCCAGTCAGGTGTCGGCACCGACGACGGAGACCTCACATTCATACGCTCCCCCTCCTCTCTAGGTGAGCCTTCTACCTCAGACATGTCGACACACGCGTACCGACACACCACACACACAGGGAACCTCTTATCTGAAGACAGTTTCCCCACCAGGCCCTTTGGAGAGACAGAGAGAGAGTATGCCAGCACACACCCCAGCGCTGTATGACCCAGGACAAAAACACAATAATATTATGTTTACTCAGATAGCGCTGTTTACATATACAATATGCGCCAATTTTGTGCCCCCCCCCTCTTCTTTAAAACCCTCCGTCTACCGTGGTATAAGCAGGGGAGAGTCCGGGGAGCTTCCTCTCAGTGGTGCTGTGGAGAAAAAAATGGCGCTGTGAGTGCTGAGGGAGAAGCCCCGCCCCCTCGGCGGCGGGCTTCTGTCCTGCTGAAAATCTCAAAATTTGGCGGGGGCTCTTATATATGTACAGTGCCCAGCTGTACATATACTTATTTTTGCCAAAAGAGGTCTACATGCTGCCCAGGGCGCCCCCCCTGCGCCCTGCACCCTTACAGTAACTGCCGTGTGTGAGGTGTATGGGAGCAATGGCGCACAGCTGCAGTGCTGTGTGTTACCTCAGTGAAGATCATGAAGTCTTCTGCCGCCTCTGAAGTCTTCTTTTCTTCTTATACTCACCCGGCTTCTATCTTCCGGCTCTGCGAGGGGGACGGCGGCGCGGCTCTGGGACGGACGGCGAGGGTGAGACCTGCGTACCAATCCCTCTGGAGCTAATGGTGTCCAGTAGCCTAAGAAGCAGAGCCTTGAAACTCACAGAAGTAGGTCTGCTTCTCTCCCCTCAGTCCCTCGATGCAGGGAGTCTGTTGTCAGCAGGCTCCCTGAAAATAAAAAAAACCTAACAAATATACTTTCTGTCAGGGAGCTCAGGAGAGTTCCCTGAAGTGCACCCATCTCCTCTGGGCACAGTATCAAACTGAGGTCTAGAGGAGGGGCATAGAGGGAGGAGCCAGTGCACACCCAGACCTAAAGTCTTTCTTAAAGTGCCCATGTCTCCTGCGGAGCCCGTCTATCCCCATGGTCCTTACGGAGTCCCCAGCATCCTCTAGGACGTTAGAGAAACTTTATTCTTTAATAGCTCATATTTCCGACGTTTCGGGGCCTATATATTTATTATATACACAAATGTTATATATATCTAAACAAACACAGCACTGTATGTGTATATATATTATATATACACACACACACACGTACGTGTGTGTGTGTGTGTGTGTGTGTGTGTGTATACATACACACACACATATAGGCTAATTGAGCATCTACATATATATATATATATATATATATATATATATATATATATATATATATATATATATATATATATATATATATATATATATCCATGCAGAGGATCCGGCACTCCAACCATAAATATTGTAGATGCTCTGGTGCCTTCTTTGAGGGGTCTGCGCCCCAGCACATGCAGCAAATAAACAGGAAGCGGCACTCAGAGACGTGGTAAGTAGTGCAAAAATAAAGCAACCAAGCTTTAATATATCATCACATCATCAACGTTTCGGGGTTGTCCCCCTTCATCAGGATAACAACAAGTGATCACAAAACAAACTTTATACCTTACCCCCACCAATGGAAAATATTCAGTATTCCCGCCAGCGTCCGCGCAGACCTCCGCCACTCCCCCCTGCATACACGGCTGTTTGCCGGAAGAGGAAGTGACGCGGACCACCGAACAGACTGCTGGGTGTGTTACCATGGAGACGCGGCACTGCTCGTATACCAGGAAGCCGCCAGCGTTGTCACGGAAACCCGTGCATCGTAAGCTGATTAAACTAAAGAATCCAAGTGCACATAGCAGCAAACCATGTTAGCCGCATCCCGTCTACCTGCAGTGTCAAATCATCCATCTTATAACCATAAATACATACATAAAAAAACAAACACAACAAAAAATTGTGACATTATTACAAACAAATAAAACCAATCTGCATCTCATAGAATCCGCTGCTACATTGTTATCAATTTTAGGTCAAATGACAAGAATAACATTCTCACATACTAAATTGTATATATCATGTGACACACAACTGGTACCTCAACAAGTACATAAAGGTCTAATGATAAACTCTATATACATTGTCTACACATGTATACACGGGTATAAATTTAAACTTGAATCATTTCTAAACAATTATATGTTACCCCTGTAAATGTTTTATACCGTGTCATCTTATGTCAAAACATGTATACCACACCAGCCTAATATGGACACATTCAAAGAAAACAATTGAGACCCATAGTCTCATTCAGGCCTTTAGGGGCCATGGTGTCCAGGCGGTAAATCCACCGGGCCTCCAGCTGTAGTAATCTTTTATGTCTATCACCACGTCGCAGTGATAGAGGTACATGATCGATAATTTTATAACGTATGGTGGCCACACCATGTCCCAATCGGGCAAAATGGCGTGCCACCGGTTGTTCACTATTCCCTATAGAAAGTGCGGCTCTAATGGCCGCCCTATGTTGTGCCATCCTCTCTTTGAATTGGCACACCGTTTTGCCTACATACTGGAGCCCGCACGGGCAGAACAGCACATAAATCACAAATTTAGAGGTACAACTAAGGGGCCATCCGATTTTAAATCTCTTACCCGTCTGGGCATGCACAACAGTGTCCCCTGTCTGGAGGTATCCACATGTCGTGCATCCCAGACAACGATAGCATCCGTTTTTTCTAGTTAGAAAATTTGATGTCTTGTTTTGACCTAACCCCGTGATGTCGGTCCGGACAATAATGTCCTTGATGTTCTTACTTCTAGAATGGCCTGCAAGTAAGCGAGTGCCATGCAGGCTTTTCAAGCCTGGATCAGATGTCACCAACGGCCACCATGATTTAACATATTTCTTTTTTGCCGTGCTTTGTGTATTAAATTCCGTGTTCCACGGGATGGAGTTCTGTAAAGACTCTTTCTTACGCTTTGTGCTGGACTCTGACAAGAGGGTTTGGCGTGTGTGGCCTATTGCCCTGTTTTTGGCTTGTTGTTATCCTGATGAAGGGGGACAACCCCGAAACGTTGATGATGTGATGATATATTAAAGCTTGGTTGCTTTATTTTTGCACTACTTACCACGTCTCTGAGTGCCGCTTCCTGTTTATTTGCTATATATATATATATATATATATATATATATATATATATATATATATATATATATATATATATATATATATATATATATATATTATTATGTAAGAGTGACCAGAAACGTTAACAAAAAAACATTAGTACCAGGCCCAGGCACCTCAACATTGCGTTGCAGCACAGGGGGTAGTGTTAGGGGGGTCCAGCGCCACACAACAGCAACACACAAATCCCAGTGGCTATGGCGGTAAGTATGAAATCCCGCGAGAGTCTGATTGCAGTCTGGCCGCGGCCGTGTACTGGGGAAATCTGGGACACAGCAAAGTCGTGCTGTACTCTGATTTCAGTGTCGGCGGCCTGCACAACTCAGGGGGAGCATGTGAGGGTCCCTGGACGAACGCCCCTGTCACACCTGCTTGGATCCGGCCATGCTTGGGACTGCGTATGAACTATGGAGTAAAAAAATAGTTTTTTTTCCAGAATTTGTGTTTGCCTGTCTGTTCATTTCGGCATCACACAAAAACTACGGGATGAATTTGGATTGCATTTTCAATATTGTATAGCTTAGTCACCTAGAAAGAAATGGAGGTATGTATTAGCTCAACGTGAAATAAGTGAGAGGTGCGAAAAATAACTATGTATAAATATAATAATTTTGGGGCAAATATACTTCTAGGGACTGTTTATGAATTATGGAGACAAAAAATGTTTTATTGTAAATTTGCACAGGCTACTCAAGTCCAAAATGACTGAGAGGACGTGATGTAATGAAGTTGCCGTGCGGGATGCAGGCTGAACTCAGACTTTTTTTGAAAAGGGCAATTATGTATAAGGCATGGTTTAGCCTTGTACATGATTGCCCCTTTAAAAAAACATCCAAGTTCGGCAGCCGTACGGGACTTTATTACATGCAGATCTATGTATGCATAGGCAAACGCAGGTAGGGTTCCGGTTGCCCAGAAACCCCCCCTCTGCTTGGTTAGATGCTCAAATTCTGACCGCAATAGTATATAATAAATCTACTAGAACTTCTGCCACAACATGCAGTGTGGGACAGAGTGGAGCTTCTGAACATACCCAGTGGAAGCAGCTTCTTTTATCAAGTTTGCTGTATAAGTGGATCTACTGTAAGTGCTCAATAACTGCACTGGACCAGAGAGTAGCTGCCCGGAGGAAGAACCAAAGGACAGTGTCTGATTTCGTACTGGGCACGAGGCACGTGCCTAGGGGTGGCACAGCAGGATTCCCCCAACACCACCACTGCCAGACACCAGTGGCTACTTCTGACTGCCCCCACTTCATTGTACCCGGCCGCACTGCCCACATCCCTGTCCGCCACCGATCTCCCCCCCCCCATCCGCCAACGGTCGCCCCCGCCACAGAAAGAAGAGGGGTGATATGGGATTTGTAGTTTAAGTTTTACTGCTCAAATTCTGAGCAGTAAAAAAGCAGGACAGCATCTGAGTTTTGTGTGAGAGTTTTGTGTGTGAGAGTTTTGCTATATGTTGTAAAGAGGGTGTGTGTGTGCATGTGCCAGTGTGCTGGATGGCAGCTGGTTTGGGAACAGCTTTCATGGCAGCTGATTGGGGACTGGTTTGACTCCGAGTTGCCTGGGACTGGTTGGTTTGGCAACTGGTGTTGGACTGGCTGAGATTTTACCTGCTGGGCACTGAATGAATGGGAGCTATCTAGGACTGGTAAGCAAGGACCATATGTGACAGTGACATGTCCTGGGATGTGGGGGAGATGGTGTGCTGAGAGTCGAGACAGGCGGAGATTATGGTGTGCTGGGGGACGCAGGTGGGAGATGATGGTGTGGCTGAGAGACAACGTAGGGAGGAAACGATGTTGTGCTGAGAGACGATTCAGACTGGAGATGATGGTGTACTGGGAGACGCAGGTGGGAGATGGTGGTGTGCTGAGAGACAACATCATGTTCCCCATTATGAGAAACCATCATATAGGTAAGGTGCATATGGAATGTAAAAGGAATGTTCCTAGAGTGATGAGAAATGAGTGGCCATTTTAAGTTACCATGCTCCTTCCGGCATGTTGCCACGCCAGTTTTTCGGCGGGCACACACAGTTTTGAAATGTATGTATGTATGTATGTATGTATGTATGTATGTATGTATGTATGTATGTATGTATGTATGTATGAGGCGGCCAGCCCCTAAATCCGCCTCTGCCTACGGGCCTTACCATAAGGTGGGATAATGTGTCCTTAGAAAGTGCTTTCTGTCTCCTACTGGTTCTATTAGGTTTGTTTTTGCGTTTTAATTCATTATGGGATGTTTAACCTTTCCCTGACCACTTATGTTATTTATACTAGTTAAATATGTATTATACAGCCTATACTTTAGACCATCTATCGTGGTAATTATTAAGACTGTATTACATACACTATACGGAGCAAAAAAAAAGACAAATGTGTATATGCATGTTCAGGGTCTATACTAAGTACTTCAACCGCTCTCCCAGACTCCCACACTTGCTCCAATGTTACGCAGAGCAGGACAGGTGGATTACATTTGGAAACTCCCCTCTAGAAATTCGGTGTTTGGCCCTGGTACGTATGTATGCATATATGTACATACATACTTACAATATATACATATATTGCACAACCCAAACGCAAATCCTATATAATATATTTACAAACACACACATAGATAGATAGATAGATAGATAGATAGATAGATAGATAGATAGATAGATAGATAGATAGATAGATAGATAGATAGATAGATATTTCAAAATCTATTTCGACGGAAAAGCTGACTATATATTAAGCACTAATCAGGCAGCTTATGAAGTTGCAGTATACATGTCAATCCAGTAGATAGTAGGTGCACAAATACTACATATCAGAGTCTCTGGTCATGTTACTTGCAACCAATCAGTGTAGCTGTAGGTTAAGTAGCAATGGATTTGGGAACTTCAAGATAATATTTGTTTGACTAAAGTGAACTTAGACTGGACTGTAAGACTAACTGCCCCTTGAATGGAATTTTGTGCTTTACATAAAAAAATATAGAAAATTGCTGATCGGTGTACTGTCGCAGGAACAACTGCTCAGGGCTGCAGGCGTACAGCTCAGGACCAGCTGCTTCTCCCATGGGCAGCTTTGCTCACAAGTTAGTAGCCCCAAGTATCTTATTGCATTAATCCCTGAAGAGAAAACTGCAAATATTGTTTACAAAGACATTATGTGATCAATGTCTACAATACAAAAATATACATCACAATATTATATGCCACTACTGTCTTTGTAAAATTAGTTCTGGTGAGCAGTAACAGGCATCCATGCGAGTGAAGCCACGGGCAAACACGAACCTTGAATAGATTTGTGAAATATCCACAAATGTTTAGATCATTTTAACTATTGAAATGTACAGAGATATTTCTGATGTTTTTTCTTTGCTTCTAGTGAGCTAAAACGTGAAGAAATCAGACAAAAATGTTTTGCTCTATGTACGTGTGTGTGTGTGTGTCGGAGTGTGCAACATAAATACACTCAAAATTCCAGTGCGGTTGCATATCCCGACATGCCTTCCCACATGCCTGCATGGAACTAGTTCCTATAATAGGACTCCTCAGCATTTCTTCACCTTGGAATACAGTTCAATGAACAAAGCTCTACAGGTCTCTGCTATGAAGGAATTATCTGAAGGCTCCCTCGCTCCCCCCCACCCCACAACCTACATGCTCCCTTTTATCATTCCTGCCAGCAGCTGCACGTAGCATGGTTATAAAACTATTTCTTTTGTTCCACTTGCAATAAAAAAAAAAAAAAAAAGTTCTTCCCAGGGCGTGTTTTGAAGGCAAAATGAGCGGTGCCTGTGAAGTATATTATCCTTCCATTATAAGAGAAGTGAGATAATGCAGGGGAAGGTCATGTCCTGCCTTGCAGCTTCTAAGTGTTCCTATTTACTAATGGTTCCCTATGCCAAACTGGAAGGGGTAAAAGAGAAGCAGCACTTTTATAACTTTTCACGACTTGTAAAATGCAGATACCACAACTGCTAGGAGTTACCTCATTCAGAATTTAAAAAAAAAAGTAGCATTTGATTTGATAAAGTGTTGCATATTTTTATGCATCCTGCTCGTTTTCTTTTTTTGTTATTTTAGCTATCTAGGCACTCTCCTTTCTAAACCTGCTCCTAGTCTGCCTCTCTGTTAACTAGGAGGTGACATCACTGGTCATTACAGAATGGATTAGCTGCTTTCTCACGAATATTAATGCATCAAACAAAATGGCTTCCTCTACTGCGTGTAAATAATGGATACACTTGAAATAAAGAGTTTATTATTTTCTTTGGTTGAGTTGGTTATTAGCCACACAAAAACCCCTTTCACATCGCACTAAAAACCCGGTATCGACACGGCATATTGCCGTGTCGAAACGGGTCCGTGTGCGATGTGAAAGGTCCTTTGGTGAATTAGCGGGTCGCCTGACCCGGTAATTCAACCCGGTAAAAAAGAAGGGTTATTACCGGGTTGATTACCGGGTCAGGCGCGGTGTGAATGGGAGCCGTTCCGATGCGACACGGCTCCCATTCACAGCATAGGCAGAGGCGGCGCAGGAGATGAGCTCATCTCCCGGCGGCGCCTCCACCCCCGCCCCTGCTGCTGCTGCGCCCTCCGCTGCTATGGCAACCGACCCGGTATATTGCCGGGTCGGAAAGCCAGCAACGGAGCGCAAATGCCGGATCCCACCCGGTAAGTACACGTTTCTCTTACCGGGTAGGATCCGGCATTTGCGATCTGAATGCAGCAAAAGTGCAGCAGAAACTCAAAGTATAGTAGACATTGGTATTTATGTACAGCTATATTGACTGAACAAGTCACTAATGGAAATTATACCATGTTCTCAGTGCTGCTACTAAATGATCATCATCTTGGGGCTGTAAGTCAACTTTCTCATGACAACTGTGATAACACTATCAGCTCAGTCTTTCATGAAAAAAAAAATCAAGAGGCATAAAAAGATTATCTATTAGCCAGCAGAGAAAACTGCATAGCACTCCAAAGCAATGCTGCAATACAAAGCACAATGGTTACTATATACACCCATTTACAACCTGTTTATCTGAAAAAGGAGGGGGGAAAAAATCATCCTGTACTGAGTACAGTGATTTTACAACTGGAGAATTGCAGCTATTACTTAATAGCCCCAGACCTGTAGTCCCCATTCTACAATGTAGCGGATACTGGTGACTAGATATTGTGTAATGATATGGGGCAGGGTGACCAAAGGTAACAAAGGAAAAAACAAATCCTGCTCTACTGTGCAGTGCCATATTATTTCCCAGCACTGTAATTATTCAAGCATGTATACTGTATATAGTTACCATATTAAAAAAAAAAAAAAATGTTAAAAGCCAAAAGTGTAGCAGCTGCAGATATTTTCTCATCCACAAAGTACAGTACAGCCGTGCAGAAGAACAATGGCGCCGCACATTAAACCATTCTTATGTACCACATGAAACACAGCACTGAGCTGGGCCAAGCTGTTAGAGCATTTGACTGCTGCCTACCCTACAAGGACACCCATCAGCACTGAACCAAAGCCCAATCTAAAGTTTTAACTCCTTCAGGTCATTGCTGTACAGGCCTAATAACAGAATAGCAGTTATTACCAAAAGGGCAGATGTACTAACCCGTGGAGAGTACCAACCAATCAGCTCCTGTAATTTTACAGACTGTGGCTCTGATTCAGCATGCGTTGTCTACAACCCTTTACACTAGCATGCGGGTGGACGCCCAGCAAAGGGGAAGTCCGCCCTGCTAACATGCGAATGCTTCGTTCAGCAGTGAAGCGCTTGCATGTTAAGGGTCGTCCTCTGCCTGGGCAGCCTAACTGCAAAGGCCGACGGCTACCCGCCATCTTTAGGTTCCCACGGCTGTGCGGGACATCACGCAGCCACCGAGGTCAACCTCACAAATAGTACGGACACGCCTGCATTGTCCAGACTGTGCCTTCACCCCCAACGCCACACCAAAAAGGTTGCTACGACACCCCCTCCCGCCCCGTGAACACCTCTGCCCGTCAATCAGGCAGAGTCGTTCACATATGTGAGATCGCTGTGTGCGCACACGCAGTGCGGCTTCTGAACTTGCGCACACTCCAGAAGGGCTTCAGCATTAGGCCCTGTATGTGTTTGAAAATAACGGTTGGTAGTTTATCTCTTCCTCATGTTTTGATAGATCATATACCAGTGTGATACAGAGGGGAGAGGTACAGTACACATTGCTGTCCATTACAGTGCATTTATTTTACAGAAAACAGTACTCAATCTTAATATTTGCTTTTCCCCAGAACTCAAGGTTGTACGCAAGGACTGCAGAAAGTTTTAACCAGATTAAAAAAATATTATGCTGGAGATCTACAAAGAGGATTGGGTAACCCATGGCTCTCTGGTATCAGCTTCAGGCTGCCATGACATGCTGGAGCTTGTAGTTGAGTTGTACAACAGCTGGAGGGGCATAGGCTGTTTAATGTGTCAGATATGTTGAGTGTCCTACAAAAAGGATTTTCTCTTTCTTTTTACCAGTTATTTATATGGCGCAAACATTTTTTCCGTAGCGCTTTTACAGAGAATATTTGGCCATTCCCATCAGTCCCTGCCCCAGTGGAGCTTACAATCTAAATTCCCTAGCACATTTACACGCACACACATTCACACTAGGGTTAATTTTGTCAGCAGCCAATTAACGCACCAGTATATTTTTGGACTGTGGGAGGAAACCGGAGTACCCCGAGGAAACCCACGAATGTACGGGGAGTATATACAAACTCCACACAGTTAGGGCAATGGTGGGAATCGAACCCATGACCTCAGTGCTGTGAGGCAGTAATGCTAACCATTACACCATCCGTACTGCCCAATCACTTGCTATCATCTTACCGAACATATAGTACCTCTACTTTAGGGTATTCTTATTAGGTAAGTGAATAAGAAAAGCAGGGTTGGCTTTTTTAAACCCTTGGTTTAAACCAAATGTTTTTTTGTTTTTTTTAATATGCTGTGACTACAGGCACAACACCATGACTTCTTAAACAAAAAAAAGTATATTGTAAGGGAATCTCTGGTATTATTCCACATTCTTGTTGCTTGTGGTCTTCATCTAAGTAAGCTGAACCAATGAAGTAAATCACATACACAACAAAGATATAGGGAGGTGAATCAAATGAGAGGTGCTAAATCTGCCTAGCATCAAGCTTCTCCCCCAATATGACCATAGGACAGGAAAAACCCACAGTTAACACTCACAGTCTTAAAGAGTAAACAACACCAACACATTAAACAGGCAATACACAGATATACTTCTCATGGTTTAATCTTCATGTTTACTTCAATTCAAAACCTAACGTATTTCCCATTATTGAACAACTTCTGACTGCTCAATCATCTTCAGCTAGTGTAGAAAGATTTTTTTCTTCTTTTTGTTTAGTTCATTCGAAGCTTTGAAACATACCGGGGACTGAAACTAGAGTTTTTATTCAAAATGTTTAATGCCAGTGACATATGCAGTGCTAATGCTTAACTCCTTTTTTTGTGTTTGTGCGTTTCTCAGAAAAGTACTGTTGCATGATTTCATTATATTTAGTCTAAAATTGGTTTATTGAAAGATTTCAAATAAATCATATCAAAGCCTAATAGCTTTGGATTGTTAAGGGGGGTACACACGGAGACTAGATTGCTTAGAAGTTAAGAACGGATCTCTCTGTGTGTATGCTCCACAGCGATAGTGATGCGCGTTGCTATCGCCGGTGCTAGATTGGCCTGCATGCAGGCACAATCTAGCACCATCGCTCATTTCACCCGCTGAGTGAAATGAGTGCCCCCCCTCGCTCAGCACACATCGCGGGAGATAGACCGCTCAGCATGTGACAGATCGCTCAGCACACATCTCTCTAGTGTGTACTGGCCTTTAATGTTAGAAAGCATTAAAACATGGTTGATCAAGGTTTCTAATACATAGCAATGTTTCACAGTATTGTAACAAACAGGATTACATTTTATTTTTCATTAAGACGTTAATGCAAAAAAAAAAAAAAAATTGGTTTAAACAGAAAAAAAAAGCGGGTTTTTTTTTTTTAAACCCTGTTTTTTCCCCCAACCCTGATGAAAAGGGAATATGCTTACATGCGATCTGTATGTAACACGTGTACTGATCTATCTGTAAGTAGTTATATTGCAATTTGCAAACGCTTTTGTGCAAACTTGTATATCCAAGGAGGTCAGCCAACAGCAGCAGCAGGCAACGTGTGGGCAACCAGCTATAACAGAAGCCTGTGCCACTGACAACTTTAAACAGAATTCTATATCAGAATGTATCTCACTTGGTGGAGATTACGGAAACAAGTGCATGAACGCATGAGTGTCCACCGAACCCTCTGGCAGAGACTGGACGTAGTGAACTTTTGTCACCAGTGATCACAAAATACAGAACAAAATTGGGGAACAAAGTCTGGAGGAGATTTAAACATCATTGATCAGGTTATATTATTTTTACTGTAGTTATACTTCTTTTATTTCAGAACAATAGAAAATGTGTGGAAGGAAAAAGTTAATAAGCTCTATTGATTGTAAGTGCCCACGAGCAGGGCCCTCTTCCCTCATGTGCTCTCGGCATTCCACACTTATACCATTATTTCCTCTCCCTTGCCAAAAGTGGGACTGAACTTTCTGGCTTTCGTGGGTTGGATAATATTTAATATGTAATAATGGTTGGATAATATGTAATAACCTTGGACCCTTCTATGTTTGCATTGTTTAAAGTTTTACACTTTATGGGCCGAATTCAATTAGCTGTGTTAACCTATTTACGAGGGTTAACGTGGCCGGGCAGAAATTTTCTGCCATTCATTTAGATGACCCGCATTAACTTTCCATAGGAATTAATGCAGAGCTGTATTGATGGGACACGTGTTTTTAAGCTTGCAGATGGGAGTTACATGTTTTCTTTTGACAATTTCTTCCATGTAGCTCCAAACAGCACAAAAATCGCCTAAGGCAATTTTATGCACTCCAAAATCATCTACAGCCTTTAAATTGCTGAAAAACACTTGCTTGCTTTCATTTTTCACTGTTAGCAAAATATGCAAAAATCATCCATTTGACACCTTTAAAGAGACCCAAATACTTTGCTCATGGCCTCTAACAGATTTTATGCAGTTGTGCAATGTTTGGGCTACATGATGATTTTCCACACTTAACGCAGGTATTACCAGCCCATATTACCATGTGATCACTGGGATTAGTAGGAGTGCGCCAAGTCAAGACGTGGTAAACCAAGAGGCTATCATGGCTAAATGCATCTATATTATATATATAAAATTGTCACACAATGCAGACCTAAAGATAAAAGATAAAATAAAAAAAAGAATTTGGAAGAAGACCGCAGATCAGTGGATCTATGGGTTACTTTAGGATTGGAGTTGGGAAACACTGCACTAGCTGATAAAACTTAAGTTCTCTTCCAACAGCAAAATCATTGGGACAGTTTAAGATGTTTCCACTACATAAGCTAACTGGTGCAAGGGACAGGACTACTGAGAGGCCCGATGTTCACATTTATGCTGGTTTCAGATCGCAAATGCCGGATCCCACCCGGTAAGAGAAACGTGTCCTTACCGGGTGGGATCCGGCATTTGCGCTCCTTTGCGGGCTTCCCGACCCGGCAATATACCGGGTCGGTTGCCATAGCAGCGGGGGGCGCAGCAGCAGCAGGGGCGGGGGTGGAGGCGGTGCCGGGAGATGAGCTCATCTCCTGCGCCGCCTCTCCCTATGCTGTGAATGGGAGCCGTGTCGCATCGGAATGGCTCCCATTCACACTGCGCCTGACCCGGTATTCAACCCGGTAATAACCCTTCTTTTTTACCGGGTTGAATTACCGGGTAAGGTGACCTGCTAATTCAACAAAGGACCTTTGACATCGCACACTGACCCGTTTCGACACGGCAATATGCCGTGTCAATACCGGGTTATTTGTGCGATGTGAAAGGGGTTTTACTGTCTAGAGTTCATCTTTAAGCTAGAGAGGTGCAAGTTTGGATTTACTCGGTTCATTTTACCAAACTAGCGCAAGTTCGGATTTATCTTATTGGCGATCAAAAACACGAGAGCCGATAGCCAATTAGATGCTGTTTGAGATCATAGTAAATCCAAGCCCACACATCTCTAATTTAAGCAATAAGGAACCTATATACAGAGGTCAGCAAACCTTCTAGTCAAGTCAGCAAACTCTGAATAAAACTTTTCTACTGGTGCTAAATATTTTTGGTAATCTCCCTACTAAAGTTGCCTGACAGGCTCTTATAATAAAGTTTTGTTTTTTGTTTTTTTTGCCTCTTATATACTGAAAGTACCTCATAAAGGTAATTCACAAGCTATGTGTCTAATCATTCTTCCACATTCCACACGGACTGTATGGAGAGAGCATGAAAATACCACATACTGGTGTCTGATAAATCAAATAAAGATTTTTCTACTTTACTACATCCTGCATACCTCCAAAGCTATTGTGGGCATTCTGTTGCTCAATCAACTATTTTGAATTCTACTCTCTTAAAGGGCGGGATTTACTATAAGCAATCGCCGCCTACCGCAGCGATACTAATCGCATATGTACTAACATATGCGATTAGTATCGCAATGCGGTATAGGAGGCCCCCCGCGATGATGTCTGCTGGGGTCTGCGGGGGTCTCCGTCACCTTCCAGACTCGGGAGGTGACGTGGGCAGGGAGTCCCCGGGCTCCTCCTCCTCCCCCCTGCAGCCGGAAGGAGACAAGGCTGTGATGCGGGGGAGAAGGAGGAGGGGGGCCGCACCAGCAGCTCAGGTATGCCGGGGGGGGGGGGGGGGGGGAGGGGGGGGTCGTCGTGAGCGGCGCGGGGATGCGGCGTGGGCGGCAAAAATCCCATAGGCTTCTATAGGGTATCGCCATAAAAAGATGGCAATACCCTATGAGGCGAAAACGCGGCGGTCTGGAGTTAGTACATATGAAAATGCGGTAAAACGGGGGTTTTACCGCATTTTCCCTTTAGTAAATCCCGCCCAAAGTGAGAAAGTCAAAAAGATAGGTACAAAGTAAGAAAAAAAATAAACCCTACAAAGAACAAATAGATACCATGATCATTAAATTGCAGTTGTTTCCATTTCTTATAGGTTTTACATCTCCTTAGAGACCAGATCACTTCAACTCTGAACTTGATATTTCAATCAATAAACAATGCAGTTACCTATAGCAACATCAATCATTTGTCTACCTTGCACTGGATGAATCAAAAATGAATTGCTATTAGTTTTCAGTTATTTGGTCTCATTTTGGATCGAGGACTAAAATCCATCTAGAAGATGCACTTGTGCGCCTTAGCAAAACCACATGGCGCTGCAGGGAGGGACAGAATTAGAGTTAGAGGGACGGTGGGTCCAGGTTCAGCTGAATATGGCGGGGTACAAATAAAGCTGGCCAGCATTTGTGTGCGCTATGTAAAAACCAACCACTATTTCTCCTGCATGCAACAAATAGCACTAGAACCCCAGCATAGTTTGCCCAGGTGCACATTTGAACACTTCAGATGCCTTTGGGAAATAATCTCCCTTGTGAGACAAGTGGATATTCTATCCAAGCGCTTTGAGATCAAAGAGCTGACAAGTATCCTGCAATGACCCAGGTTTAGTATTTACAGTGACTAGTCATAAAACTTAATGACATTCAGAAACTAGTAAATGATGCGCCCAAAAATCAAAAAGAGAAAGTGCTATGCCGTACATCCATGTTGCCAATCGCGATGTTATGCGTTATGTATACAAACATTTGACAGGATGGGGAACACAAGTGACAGTTGTCATGCTACAGTTATTTTTCAGGGACGGCGTCCAATTAATATGCGTGTGGAATGTGCTCTCCATTTTGACATTGCAGATAAAGTCGTGCTGGAATTAACTGATAGGGGGAGTGATTACTTTTGGAAGTGTGTTTGCTGGGACAAAACCCAAGCACTTACAAGTCTGTTCTCTGTGCCATGTCCTGTTCATTAGCAGCAAAAACATTGCTTGGGCTAAATAAAATGCCTCTGAAGTGGTTACAAAGCAGAACAATGAAGCAATAAATGGGAAATGCTCTGTAGGTGTGTACCATTGGAGGGAATAGTTTGATGTGAATATATTACAGTACACATCAGTGTTTCCAAAACCATGTTTACACCACATTAAGTACAGCGACCCGCTTTGTGAAAGGAACATGCCAGTCCTTTGCCATGTTTAGAATTGTACAGTGATACTGATAACAAATGCTTTCAGTTTTTCAAAGCGTTGCCTAATAATATTAATCCTATTAGACGTGTAGTGACATTTTTATTTACTTTAAACAGTGTTTTATAAGTTACTTATGTTCTGCCCTCACTTTAACCCCACTGAAATGCCACGGTTACAATACAGATGTCAGAGTGGGGCTCTTGGTTTGTGCTGCGTTTAATCATTAGAGAACTGTAGAAGCGAGAATAATCAGCCACTTTATGCCAGATCATTCCACAACCCCCAAACACACCCAAACCAGAAAAGTGTGTGTAGAACTATAAAGTTACAGTAAAGAGGTATCAAAATAAATGTAATAAACTACTAGTATATAGGGCACGCCAGTATACAGAATGAATACTTTTATTTTTTTCAGGGTTGGAGACTAATGAGGATATGTAACTTAATAAATAAATTGTAATACATTTTGTGTATAAAATATATAGTGGCTTTTTACAGTACGAGTGCATCTCAATTGTTGAAATGTTGCATGGCGCATGCATCCCACAGTGCCTACGCACAGAGTGGCAGTACCGCTTCAGCACTACTGGGCGGTGGATAACAGACTTATGAAGATATTCCCTCTGATGGGAGTGTCATGGGAGTGTCGCGGGCGTGTTTGAGAACTCAGGAGCTAAACAGCATACATAGGAGGCCATACTCTGACAGATATTTAGCACCAAGCATTTTACAAGTCCCGATGGTTGCGGCAGCAGCCATTCAGAATGGATTATTATTATTACCAGTTATTTATATAGCGTGCATATGTTCCGCAGCGCTTTAAAGAGTATATTTGGCCATTCACATAAGTCCCTGCCCCAGTGGAGCTTACAATCTATATTCCCTACCATATGTACACGCACAATCATTCACGTTAGGGTTAATTTTGTTGAGATCCAATTAACCTACCAGTATATTTTTGGATTGTGGGAGGAAACCAAAGTACCCGGAGGAAACCCACGCAAGTACGGGGAGAATATACAAACTCCACACAGTTAGGGCCATGGTGGGAATCGATCCCATGACCTCAGTGCTGTGAGGCAGTAATGCTAACCATTACACCATCCGTCACAGCCCTTGAACCTTGAGCCGCATATTTGCACACCACGGGAAGGGCTTTTACTAGCATTAGCATAAAGTTGCAGACTCAGCCCTACTGGTACTATAAGAGAGAGAGGCATAAAAAGCGGTCACTGTACTAAGCAAATGCATCATGGCCTTACAAGGCGACTATGTATACTTGGGGCTGGATTCAATTAGATACAGTATTTGACCATGCCAGGCAAAAGTACGGTAGCTTTGGGATTTAACACCCGAGGCTATTCAATTGCAGCCCACAGAATCTAGGATAAGTTCCTGGAACTATAGGTTAAAGCAAACGTGCCACTCGCGAACAGGGAATTTAAGGCGGATTTATGTTTGACCCTCCCGCAGGCTCAAAGAAAAATCCACGTTAACGCCAGCAGATCATTAAGCTTGCGGTAATTAACCGTGGCTAATTCAATCCGACCCTTAAAGTATGCCATAAAACAATCGTTCAGGAATTATTCTTACAAGGCCTTAATTGAACGGTTATGTCAAACATTTTTGTAAGTGTAGAACAATAACAGACAAATTATCCATCGTACATTTGCAATAAATGTTCATGTCGACACATGCGCTGTAATTTTTGTGGGTTGATAGGACTACTAAAAGCACAAAAATGAAAATTTCCAATATGAAGTATATCTGACAGCCCATTGAAGCCCTATTGAAAAAGTATTTCAAATCTGAATCTGCAGTCATTTGAGCTCATGTGACATGAGTGGCCATGTCCCTATGTATCTGTGTAGGATTTTAACCAAATATGGATTTGTGAATACGAAGGCAAGCTGGTTAGTTAAGGGTAAACTAATATGGGCTAGGCAACATCTTTCTATCTGGGTGCCAGACATTCAGCCTTACAAGCCAAAAAAAATTCCAGGGTGCCATCACCATTGGAAAATACACAAACATTTCCAATAAACAATAGATAGAAGCTAAAAATGTCAGTGTCAGAATTTTTATTTGACTGTGAGCAGGTCAAACCGGACAGGGTTCACCGACTAACCAGAGGCAAAAGCTTTGCAGGGTATGCAGGCCACACCAGCCTTCTCTGTGAGTGAAGTGGGGCAGGAGCTCCCCTCTTGCCCCACTTCACTTGCAGCATCAGAGCGGATGGCGGTCATTAGATCGAGCACGTTTGGTCGACATGCGGATGGCGGTCATTAGGTTGACATGATCACTAGGTTGACGTGGTCGTTAAGTTGACATAGAAAAGGGTCGACATGAGTTTTTCAAATTTTTTGACCTTTTTCATACTTAACGATCCACGTGGACTACTATTGGGAACGATAACCTGTGCCGAGCAAGGCACCGTGCCCGAAGCATGGCGAGCGAAGCGAGCCATGCGAGGGGTTACGGTGAACTAATTGGAATTCCCCATCATTTTTCAAAGAGAACACACTAAAAATAAATTAAAAAAACTCATGTCGACCTTTTTTCCATGTCGACCTAGCACATTTCGACCTAATGACCATGTCGACCAAATGTGGTCGACCCATTGTATGTCGACCTAATGAACCACACCCCATCAGAGCAGTGCGCGCAACAGGAGAGGGACTGACCCCTCGGATTCCATTTAAATGTTGCAGCTTAGTTCTCTATAGATACATATTTAAGTTCAGTCATAAAACCTGGAAGCAGCTCAGTCCTGTAGTGTATACATGTTACCTCAGGAAGAGTCCAGCAATATATAGGCATTTTGAAGGAAGAGAACGATTTGCACTTATACTGAAAGGCTGTGTATTCCTCAGCAAACACAGCCTATCCAGCCACAGGATAAGAATGCCACACATGACATCATGCAATAGTCTGACTCATAATAATATATGGTAAGGAGTTTAGGAAACCAACAGCACTGGGTGATCATTTGCTTGTCACTACTCAGAACTGTCTGAAGCTTAACCACTAGATGACTGGACACAGAATGAATTAAGGGAATTCTCTTGTGCCTCTTTTCTCCTCCATTTTCTATTCTTAGAGGGAAACATAGGATAACACCCTACCTGGAAAATACAGCTTTCAGTAGTACCCATACTTAGGATGGAGAACGGGCTTCGAAAATGGACAAGTTTTACCCTTAGCAATCAGCTTCTAGCATTCATTTATCTAGTACGTTCTATAGGCGAATAGCTACAATCTGATTGGTTGCTGTACTTGTCCTCTTTAGAATGTTTGATAAATGTTAGCTAAATCTCCCACTTAATATTTAGATGACACTAGTCAGTGAGTTGGCTCTCAGCAGTGCTGTAGACGTGAGGCATACAGCTGTCAGTGGACAGGAGTACAATCTTTGTGGGTGTTCCATTAGCGATAGGCTAAATGTCTACTTGGACAACATTAACAACTGGAAGCTATAAAACCAGACTAACCAAAAACTGCAAAGGCATAATAAATGCACTACAGCTGGGGGCACATGAAGCAAATAAACTGAGCATGTTGATGATTTCAAAGAAACTGGCTTGTTTGAAGGGCAAAAACAAGTAGACAGGTCTTAAAAACACAAGCAAAAACTGAACCGCCAACAACATGAATTGATTACTAAGACGATGAGATAAAAAGTTATACAAATCTCAGGATACATGTAGCCAACAGGGGATGCGGTCAATTTACCTACAATCAAAATCTCAACGGTAAAAATAGCAACAGCCATTGACCGATGGTCAAAATACTGGCATGGTCAAAATCCTAACAATGAAAATGTTGACCGGTCAAAAAGACGACATGAGTTTTTCAGCGAAACCGACTCGTAGTTTACCATCCCAGTGGACCCGGAGGGGGAATATAATAGTGTGCCGAGCGCAGCGAGGCACCATGCCCGAAGCATGGTGAGCGCAGCGAGCCTTGCGAGGGGACGCGGTACACTTATACAGTGTCCATGTCGACACACACAAATGAACAACTTGTGTCGACTTTTCGACCTGTCAACATTTTAAATGTTTTTTTTACTGTGTCGACATTTTAAATGTCAGTATTTTGGCCATCAGTCAACTGCTGTCGGTATTTTGACCATCGGGATTTTGATTGTAGGTATTTCATACTGATCCCGCCATCATATCCAAGATAAAATTAGTGTTGGTGCTTAACTATTGGGAATTATCTCCACAAAAGACTATTATGCCCCTCTTCTACGGCTCCTTAAACGATCATGTTGGCTCCTAGATTTGACTCTCTGGCTAAGGAACTCAGCAATATTTTGATCAGCCAAAATCTAATGTTACAGAAGCTTTTAAACAATTGTTTACACTTATCTTTAGAACAGTAAATATAAAGTAGTCTAACCTGACCCTCAACCAGTTGTGTGATCAACCAATACTTCAGCCGTGAAGGACTCTAGATACTAGGGACATTATGAAGGCTTCCTAGGTAATACAGTTTAACAGTGAATTAACATCAATTCTACTAACTCACAAGCAAAACAAAAACTTTTTGGACACCGAAAATAAATACAATTGTTAGACAATTTCTGCTGGAAGAGCTCTTTAGTGAGGAAGAGGCAGTTGTAAAGACGTTGCAGGTTACCACTCTGGCCATGGTAAGGTCTAGAATGCACTGTGCAGGGAAAACATGTTTTCAGATTCACTGGCCTCATTGTACTGGAGTGTAGTTCTGTACATGCCAGCCTGCATTTTAAAGTAACAAGTCCTCTATATGCAATGGAAATTTACATTCAACTTGTTAATGCCCCAAGCAAAGGTAAGGTGGTAAAGCTGGGGACATGGGTTTCAATGTGAAGAGAGCACTATCTGCACGGGGTTTAACCATGGAGAGAATCAAGATGTTTCAATGAGGCCAAGACTGATGCAGATGATTAAATACGTGAATTAATAAAGTATTATGCTGTGTGTTGCGCAATACAAAAAGTTAATAAATTATGATTATTGTTACTATAAATAAAAGCCTCAAGCACTTTTTGTACAATTATACAAATTGTACAAATATACAAGGCAGCCAACAGCATACGGCTTGAGTAAAGATATCAAGACCTATAACATTATAAAGTTATACTAAAGAAAGACAAATGAAGATATTTTTAAATGAACGCCTATTTTTATTGAAATAGATCTAACATGCAGTTACTTTAAACTTCCTTACGCATCCTTTGAGTTATACACAGAAAGTTGCTCAAAACAATTTACTGGTCCATCACAAGTGCATGTTAGGAAGGAGTTAATCTAGACAAGGAAAACAAAAAATTCTCCCATCACAGTGCATTGAATATACATCCTACATGATAATAGTAATGCAGAGAACTCACTTACAGACATCTGCTATATATGGTAAGCCACCAGCCATGGCAAGGCATATTTGCTTTGGTGGACCTACACTACATGATAATAGCACTACTTTGGCTCATACATTTATGTATTTCTAAGCTGAGCGCTAACTTACAGGAGGGCATTGCAAGCTCCTCCAAGATGCCACTACAATTATCAGCATACCCTCCAACTACTGATCCCATCCGTACCTTTCAGAACAGTTATGTACAGAATGGAAGTGCTCAAAAATCAATCAATCAAGGGAGCGGTTAACCTAGACAAGTAAAATCAAACCAATTCCTCCAGCACACTGCAATAGGTCAGCAAAAGAGACATACCTCCTACATAATAACAGAAATGGAGAGATCTCTGGGATATATGTATTAATCTTCCTTTACCGTGCTTTATATGTGTGATGCCACTCCACCGAATTATCATGGTGGAATGGGTGTGGGGTTTGTAAACGAGTGCAGTTACCAGCAAGCCCCATAAAGAACTTCCGTACATCTGCTCCTCAGTTACATTCAGGGGCATCACTAGGGGTGTGCAGGCGTGGGGACCACACTTGGGTGTCATCCTTCTGGGACACACACCAAAATGCCAGTTCCAGAGGTTTGGCTGCTTATTTCATATGCACAAAGTCCCATCTGGATGCGGTGGGCAACGTCATGTTCAGATGGCGTTGCCTTATAGAAGCCTATAGGCTTTTATCACACTGTCCCTCTGAGAGGGATCCAATCGGACCCCCTCACTGCAGTGCGTCAGGGTTTAGGGCCCGGAGTCCTAACATTGCAATGGACAGCTCTTACCACAAGAGATGTCCTTTAAGATTTTATTCATGCATACGGCGTTAGTAAATGCAGATAGATACATGCAGTGAGTATCAGGATGCCAATGCGATGATCGATGCATCCTGCCACTAAAGCGAGCAAATATCCCATATGTCAATATATATGACAGAAAAGGGCCACCGGCAACACTCCAGTTGCCTCAATTTGCCTCATTGACACCTATGGCTCTGATTATCTTTAATTGTGGTTGCTAATCGATACACTTCCATATGTTTACATGGTAACTATTTTACTTTGGTGATTATTATGATGTCAGTGCTTACATATGGAATACCTTGTTAATGGGGTTTTTTCTATATACACCATAGTGAAGTAGTTGCATCAATGCCTATTTCCCTATAGATTGTACGCTTGTGAGCAGGGCCTTCCTACCTCTATGTCTGTCTGTTTTTGCCCAGTTTTGTTCTTTTACGGTTGTTCTAATTGTAAAGCGCAACAGAATATGCTGCGCTATATAAGAAACTGTTAATTTTATTTATTTATTAATTACTTATTAATAAATAATAGTTCCCAAACTTTTTTGACTCATGGAGTCATACAGTATCAGAATGTTGTTGTTTTTTTTCACGGCACCCGTAGGCCAAAAGTTTATTTTTGAGAAATGCAGGAAAAAAATATTCTATTACGTAAACTGTATTTATATGCCATCCTTAGGGGCAACTAGGGGCAGGATTCACTGCTGTTTGTCCACTTATTTATGATTGGCTGCCACCAGCACTGGTTTTGCCTGGTTACAGTCATTAGGTCAACCACTATTGGTCGACATGCATTAGGTCAATATGTACTACGTTGACATGAGTTTTTCAAAAATGTTTAACTTTTTCATACTTTACGATCCACGTGGACTACAATTGGGAACGGTAACCTGTGCCGAGTGCAGCGGTAGCAGAGCGAGGCACCTTGCCCGAAGCGAGGGGACACAGTGCACTAATTGGGATTCCCCGTCACTTTACAAAGAAAACGACACCAAAAGCAGTCAAAAAACTTATGTCGACCTTTTTCCATGTCTACCAATAGTGGTCGACCTAATGACCCATACCCTACGTTGACCATAAATAATTTAAATGGTCCTGGACCACCAACCCATGGCACCCCTGCAAGTGCCCTGAGGCATCTCATGGTGCCACGAAGCACTGTTTGGGAACCACTGCCATAGTGTATGGAATACAGGTTAATTGGGAATAGCTTTTGCATATTGGATTTGCAGTTACACTTTTTCCACAGTTGCCTGCTGGGTTCCACTACTTTCAGTGTACTGAAAATATATGTTTTACAGATTGCGAAGTTCAGATTATCATCATCACTTTATTCCATTGATCAAATGCAACATCACTTGTCTCAGTGAAACTCATGGCAGGAATTGTTAATAAACGCTGCACAAACCAATATTTTTTACATACAGTATTACTGCCTCTAACAAATATTACACACATACTTATATACATACTACTGCCTCTTATACACATACTACTGCCTCTGAAAGCACTGTACAAAGCCAATTAATTTATATAACATACTTGAAATGTAGCGGAATAATGTATGTCACTAGGGCAGCCTTTGTGCCGCGATCAGTTGCTAAGTGTGCCGCCGCCCGCCAGAGGTGCCCGCCACACATACCCACTGCAGCCGCACAGACCCGCCGCCGCCTGCCACCAGACCGGACACTGGCCACCAGAGACCCGCAGCCCGTCAGACGGTCCCGCAGCAGCCGGCAGCCAGATATGTAAGCCTGCTCTTGTGTTCCGCAACATCCGGACCGTGACCTATGAGTCACCATAGGTCATGGGCCGGATGTCGCGGAATGAAAGTGGAGCGCTCGCCGAGCAGCCTTACATATCTGGCTACCGGCTGCTGTGGGACTGTCTGGCACCCATTGTCGCATTTCCGCTGTACCGCCCACCCACACACTGCTGCTCTGTGCTGCCTGGTGCGGTCCCAGCGCTCCTCCCTGAGAGATTTCACGTGTAATAAAGCGTGAGAAATTATTATGGGGGCTGAAGGCAGGTGTGTGGAATTACTAAGGGGGGGGGGGGGCTGGTGTGTGGAAATGTGAGGTACATGTGTGTGGCATTACTGGGGGGGGCAGGTGTGTGGAATTACTGGGGGGGGGGAGCTGGTTTGTGGAAATATGAGGGGCATGTGTGTGGCATTACTATGAGGGGAGCTGAAGTGTGGAAGTATTATGAGGGGCACGTGTGTGCCATTACTATGGGGGACAGGTGTGTGAAATTAAAGTGGGGGGCATGTGTGTATAATTACACTGGGGGGCAGGTGTACGGAATTACAATGAGGGACATATGTGTATAATTACGCCTGGGGGTACAGGTGTGTGCAATTACAACCATCCGTCCTCGGACAAGAGACATCATCAAGCACTGGTTTTCCAATGATATTCTTATGTAAGTAAAACCTGTTTATTTCTACTCATTTTAAGAGAAATAATAACAAATATGTATCAACATATTAAATATATGTCGATATTTGTTATTATATGTATTATATTTGATTTAAAAAAACTGATTGTGTGCCTTGGCAATTTTATGATCTTGTTAAGTGTGCCACGAGTTTAAAAAGGTTGAAAATCACTGCACTAGGGCATAAATGGTTCATAAAAAACAGCATTAACAGCTGTGTTACCAAGGACATGAGTAATTAAATATGCAATGATTGAATTATAGAAGTAAAGCACAAGCTATGCAGTTAGCATCTGCAGTGGCAATAAGGTATTTGAAATGAAAATTTAAACCCAAAACAGAACATGAACAAATTAATAGCACCAGTATAGTCAAAAGCATAGAAATTACTTAAAATGTATGTACTTGTGAAGATACAGTGATAATCTATGTCTACGTATTATTCATACGACAGAATACCTCTGCACAATATTTACAAGGGCCTCACTTTCTTGCTGGGATTTAAAAAAAATTTATAAAAAAATGACCATTGCATACACAGATTTAATCACAACCATTACCATCAGTCATTTCTAATGTAAGGAGCGAACAGAGTAAGATCATTCAAATTATTCAGGACTTAGGGGGACATTTACTAAGCAGTGATAAGAGCGGAGAAGTGAGCCAGTGGAGAAGTTGCCCAATCAACCAATCAGCTGCTCTGTATAATTTTATAGTGTGCAAATTATAGATGTTACTTCAGTGCTGATTGGAGAAGTTGCCCATGGCAACCACTGGCTCACTTCTCCACTCTTATCACTGCTTAGTAAATGTCCCCCTAAAGGGCAAAAAGTAATAGGGTCCAAGTTTCCGTAAGTGCCAATTGGTTTTGCCTATAAAATAATTTGTTTTAAATTTTGCTGCAAATTCGCCGAAAGATCTGCACTTTTGGACCCTGTTTTAATTCATCCCAAAGTGTACATTATAACAGATGCTGGAAAAACAGAAAATTGATACAATGGCCCAAATTTAGCAAGCCTTGGAGACTGATCAATTGCACGGTGATACAGTACTAACCAATCAGCTCATAACTGACATCTTTCAAACCCAGCCTGAAACATGTCAGTTAGGAGCTGATTGGATGGTACTTTATCACAATGCAATTACGGTAATCACTCTACTAAGGCTTGATAAATCTGAGCCAAGAAATTAAATGAGCTTTAAAAAAAAAAATAATAATAATGTTTTTGAACGTAAACTTTGTTTTAGTGCTTAAATAGAGTTATGACAGTTGAATTAAATTTGGGGTAATTTAAATGGTATCCGAAGAAGACCTGGAAGCATTTACAGTTGGTACACCTCACATTTGGAGTATTAACTATGCCACATTCTGAATTAAAACATAACACAAATTGAGAAGATTACATATTCCACCATATTTTATTTAATCACGGCTCTGGAAACCTTACATGAAAAGCATGTGCGAATTTTTTTTTTTTTAAATTGCTCTGTAAATAAATCTATTTTCCTTGGCATTAAAACTTGTCAGATAATGAGAAGCTACCCAGCTCAAGCACGTTGTAATATTAATGACATAATAAAATGGTGATAAAACAAGTATTCTACCTGCAACTTACCTGCTTTTTTATGTCACAGCCAAGAACTTACAATAGGCAAAACTATTCGCCCACTGCAGCAATGAATTCTGCTCACACAGGGAGAGTCTCCACGTGTGTATGGTACATGTAATTAAGGTACCCACAAACCTCAGATTGTGAAATACTGCTGGAATTTGTCAAATGCATTTTACAAATGCCAGCAGCTGTCTATTACATATTGAAGGTTGGTGCGGACATTTTAGGATGTTTACCAGCTATTTGCTTGAAGGACTATGATCTTGTGATTAGTATTCTCTTTTCCCATAAATACTCCAAAGATATGACTGACGAAACGGAATATAAGTGTGCTCTGTATAAGTGATGTAAACAAGATTGCTCCTGAATTCTACACTAGCACCTACCTGGCTGCGGGGACAGGTGAGTTTACTACAACTTCCTGTAAACACCAGGGCACCTGAAATGAGTGTGCAGTACAACCTATTACTCATCTAGTGACATAAAAGGAACACTTACAAATTCACCCTCATCCTTATTCTAACTTTTTGAACTTGTATATCTAATCAGAGATCGCTTGCCATTTCGCAATGCTATAATCATTTGTAAAGTACAGAGGGGGAAAAATAAATAAATAAATACATAAATCTATGTGACATACTGAATAAATAAAGTGAAGATTATATACTGTATAAATGTAATTATGCCACAGCTAGTTGGAAGGGAGTCTTTCCTTTGAATAAAGGAACAGTACTGTATAACTTATTATGAAAACAAGAGAAAGTATTGGATGGCATTTACAATTTCATTTTCAAATTAATTGCATGCAAAAAAAGATTAAACCGTATACTACTGTCAATATACTGTAATACATAAATACTTGATATATGACAAAATACAACAATTAGGGGAATATTTACTAAGCAGTGGATTTTCCATACTCACAATTTTTGCAGATTTTGCCTGCCATACTTACAGAGCCCAATTAACACAGGGCAACGAGTGCGATCGTCCAGGGGTCCACACACATTGAGCACCCCCCCCCCCCCCCCGCATATAGTTACTTCACCAACATGGGGGTATTGTGGCAAAATGGCAGACGAACTAAGCTTTGGAGAATGATAAAATGGAGAAATAAAACTACCAGCCAATCAGCTCCTAACTGCCATTTTTTCAAACACAGCCGTAATATGGCTGTTAGGAGCTGATTGGATGGTATTTTATCAATCTCCATGACTTAGTACATCTCCCCCACAGTGTGAAATTGGGACACTACAATGTGTTTAATACATCTGTGGTGCTGGCAGTATTTACTCGTTTTAATAACATTGTCAATTTTATTGGTAGGGGCTCCTACAAACCTTAATCCGGCCCTGCATATTTAAAAGGGCAATAATAGTAAATGTAAAATCAGGATGGTTTTGCATTAAATATTACGGCCCTGTTAAATCTGGCAGAGAAAATCTGCAAAAATAAAGTTTTCAAAATATACTGCTTAGTAAATATACCCATTAGGTGCAGCGCTATGTGACGGATTTCACCTACACGTGTGCTGACCCCTGAACAGTAACCTCTAAATTACTCTCATGCATGCATAATGTTTAACTACCATATCTGTGTATAAAGCAAGGCGCTATACGGCAGAGAGATTTACTGCCGGAACTAAAGTTTTGTTTTTGTAAATCTAGTATATATAAGCCGCCTGATTCTGTTAGACCCTACAAGTGACATTTATTCCATTCAAAAATAGGTTATGTAAGAAAATTGAATTGTATGGGACTGTAATTAACCCAGGGGATGAAAATTAGAAAGCCCATAGTTATATAGCCAAGGTCATACAGTCACTATAGATTCACTAAATAAAACACAATGTAACAAACTTATAAAAGCTTGAATTCACCATAAAATGTTAGTTTATTATTTTGTATAATCAGTTATACTGTGCCTAATTGTAGAAATTACAGAATTCAAATATATGTAATTGTTTATTGCAGGACAGTACAAAAGTCATGTAGAAAGCAATTTAAATCAGCTATAATCTAAAATAGGTCACGGAATGCACAGACAAAAAAAAAAAATATGCATTTTAATTGAGAATACTAGTAGTATATTACTTTACCAAGCAACTTCTGGTATATGATCATGATATTATTTATTAATAATAATAATAATAATAATAATTTAGGCAGTGAAATTATTGATGTATCTATGAAAAACACACATACACTGTAACAGTAAACATTAACAAGATCAGAGATTCACAACTTAAGACCAAAGCTTGTCAACAGTGACAATCTCAACTCTGTTGACATTTATGAAACTATGTCGACATTCATGTCTACCAGCTAAAAATATCAACATCATAAATGTCAATACACAGAAAATGTCAACATGAACCAATTGTAGCATTAGGGTAAGGGTTAGGATTACCTAAAAATCAGACTCAACATACTGATCATGGAGACATTTCAACAGCGTCGACATAGTTTGTCAACATAAAGAACATGTTCCATGTCGGCATGACAAATATCGACCAAATTTATAGAACCCAAAGTTGAGTATATTAAAGATTGCACTTGCCTAAGACATGGATAGTTACTCATTTGTATCTAACATATGAGACTGGACAGAAGCACTGACAGCCCACAGCTCCAGTGATGATGCCAGTCACCTGCACCCAGGCACTCAGGATTGGTTACATTCTGGCCCTTTGAGGCGCAGCAGGATAATTAGAAGCTGCAGCTGCGGTTCCTTTAATGTTATTTTTGGCTAGACCCAACCTAGTTATTACCATAATGCCTCTCTCCTGTGTAAGTTACCTGTCTATAAGTACCACACAACAACTCGGTCCTAGCAATGGGACCACCTGCCCCCTGGCAGCAGATGGCATGTACGTGGGAACATGAGGGCACTGCCACAAGCTCAGTGTGGATGCCAGGGCCTGATGGCATGAGACCACTCACCTGGAACAGTCTGCCCTCCGCCGGGCTCGCCTCTGCCACCCTGGCGAACACCCCCTCCACCGTGAAGTTTGGAGCCACCATCTTCAGGGGGAAGACCGCGATCCGTGCCCGCTGCCTCTGCCCCAAGTCGGTGCCCGCCAGCGTGGGCTGCAGGGTTATCAGTAGCAGCAGCAGCCAGTGGGATGCCAGCTGCAGCCAGGCTCTACTCATACTGCAGCCAGCAGCAGGCATCCATAGCGCAGCCTGCCAGTCCCGGGAACCCTGCGTGCCAGCAGTGCCAGCCGCCTATCCCCAGGGCAGGGGGCCGCTTGCACCCCCACCCATGACAGCAGCAGCAGGGCCTCTCCGATTGCGCCGATCCCTTCCAGTGAGGTGTCCCGCGTGGAGTCACAGCCCACTCACTGCCCACTCTCCATTCATTTGTTCTCAGCTACTTGCAACCAGGGGGAGCTCAGCCTCGCAGACGTCCAGCAACATCACCCGTGGGAAAGCGGTAACCAGAGGTGTTCCCACTGGCAATCCAGCCGCAGCGGGTGCGGGATAGAGGGAGCCCGCTGCGTGGGAGCTAGTGCAGGAGGCGGCAGGGGAGCATGCACAGGTAGATGAGGCCGTGTGTAGCCAGGCGATGCGATCCTCCCTCCTCCTCCTCTCTGACTGCAGCAGGCCCCTCTGGCCCCACTCACATCCACAGGAGCCAATCCGTGCACTGACTGGGAGAGTCCCTTCTGCACCGATCCCTTTGTAAATCTGGCGGTGGGATTAGCACTTTTCTCTGTCTCGCATTCTTAGTATGGATTGTTCCCAAGGCACTGAGCCCTCCTTCCCCGGGGACTGCTGCTGTGCTTCTACCTGCTGACACAAAGTGAGGGTGGAGCAGCTGCAGGCACTCTCCTCCTCCCCCTCCCCGGCTGGAGAATGCGGTTCTGCTGGCTCCCAGACTCCCTCTGCAGCCTGGCCAACAGATGGCAGCTACCCTGTGCTACTGCTGTGTGATCTCTGCATGCGGGGAGCCTGTGCCTGGCATCCAGCAGAGAATACATCTAGCATATTTATAGGTTTACATTGAATTCCATACTGCAGGCATAGTAAGCCCCCTGCCCTTTACTGGAGTGAGCTAAGGACACAGAGTAGTCCCCACCCTGACACACTCATTTGTCTTGCCAAAGGGGCCTAGAATGTATTAGCAATGCCAGTATGCTAGAAAACCCATGTGGCAGGAGAGGGGAGTCTGCCAGCATAGCTAGAGGCCGCCGAGTTTCCTGCTGCAAGGGGATGGGTGGCATAAGTCACTTTTTCAGCTAGATGCCCACTATTTGGATGCTTAAGACACAAGTTACCCAAATACAAAACAATTGCTAGTCATTTTTCTTTCTGAGACTTAAGCAAATTTCCCAGATGTGTGTGTGACCCCCCCCCCCCCCCCCCCAAAAAAAAAATTCTGGGGGTTTATTTACTAAAGTGCGAGTTTACAGAAGTGGACATGTTGCCCATAGCAACCATTCAGGTTCTGCTTATTTATCTAGCACCTCCTAGTGCAGTGTTTTTTCCACCGCTGTGCCGATTAGTGTGCCGCATGCGGTTGTCAGATGTGCTGCCGCTGCCTGCCCGCCACAGATGCCTGCTCTCTTCCGCGGCGCACTGCACTCTTCCGCGTCACAGCCCGTTACCTATGGTGACGCGGTGTAACTCATAGCTCACACCCATCATGCCTGCTCGTCTGTTAACATGCGCGCTTTCCTGCCCGCCTACCCAGCCACCGGCTCTCCTGCCCGCCTACCCAGCCGCCAGCTCTCCTGCCCGCCTACCTAGCCGCCGGCTCTCCTGTCCACCTACCCTGCCGCTCTCCTGCCTGCCTACCCGGCTGCTAGCTCTCCTGCCCCGCTCTCCTGCTCCATGCTCTCAGTGCTGAGCGAGAAACCTGAGGTTGGGGCCAGTGTATTTTGTTTATTTGACTGCTGTGGGGCAATTTGTGGCGTTACTGGGGGGAAAGGGGTCACAATGTTTGGCATTACTCTGGGGGACAGTGTGAATGTAATTACTGGGGGGGAGTCACAATGTTTGGCATTACTCTGGAGGACGGTGTGTGGTGGAATTACTGGGGGACACACACAATGTGTGGTATTACTATGGCGGAAGAAGTGTTGGAATTTCTTGGGGGGGGGGGGATACAATGTGTGACATTACTGTTGGTGACTGTGGTGGAATTACCATTTCTATGTTTTATTACAGTGCGGGCCAATGTGTCTGTTTTATTACTATGGGAGATATTACACAGTATATTAGTTGATTTAAAAAAACCTGACGGTGTGCCTTGGCAATTTTAAAATCTCGTTTAGTGTGCCACAAGTTTAAAAAGGTTGAAGATCACTGTCCTAGTAGATAATAGCTAGAATCTGGTTGCTATGGGCAACATCTCCACTTCTATAAACCCACACTAGTAAATATACCCCTCTGCAGTCTAGACTGAACCCTGATGTGTATTTGGCACACCTTGATTGAGAAGGCCACAGATTGCTGGCTGCTAATGCCTACGGTGTTTGGGCCTTTCAGAGATGCATGCAATCCCGAATATAGACGGACCTTGCGATATAGCGAGCTGTGCGTGCGGTGGGGCCTGCATACACAACAGAGCAGGTACAAGCAATTTTGAGTGGTATGGATATGGGTTGCTTCTCACCTACAGCTGAAAGGGCATTACTGGGTGCCAGTGGATTGTGGGCTATACAGAGGTGAGTGTATGCTGAGTTCCACTGGAGTTCAGCCAGATCTCCTGCAGAAACTAGGATGGGGCAGGTGCAAATGCAGATAATCTGGATATATGGTCTGGGGATGGCATGGTTGCATAGGGGTCTGGGACTCCAGGTCGACACACCTTAGGTCAACACCAATTGGTCGACACACCTTAGGTCGACACCTGAAATAGGTCAACATAGACAAAAGGTTGAATTTTTTGTTTTGGGGATGCGCTACACCACTAGCAAAGGAATCAAATGCTCATAAACATGTGCATATGATACTCTGTATTCGTGTATAAAGAAAGGGTTTAATACTCCTCACACAATTCCATAAAACCAAAATTTATGATTTATTTTTAAGGAATTTCATATATAAACAATTTATAAAAAACTTCTTTTTTTTAAAAATAAAAAAACTTATAAGAAATTTTTTTATATTTCCATCAGTATAAAAACATGTATTGCTGGGCACAAGTTTAAAATAGACTTTTTCTTTTGAAGATACACCTGTAGAAATTAGTTGTATAGCTGATATAGCTTTTTTTTGGAAAGAACAGTCCTCAGAATTTGAAACAGTGTTAATCTGTGTAGAATGTCCTATTGTAGCGATCTTTGCTACAAATTAGCTTTGTTTTAAATGGACGAAGTTCACTGGGTCACTGCTGTGCACAGCTTTTAGAGTTATTATTAAGCATGCATTATGGATTAGTATACCACTTGACCTTATATCCACGTTATTTTCGCCTGGTTCCAAATGTCACAGCCTGATCCCTCCAGACTTATAGTACCTCAATTAGGTTGCCGTGTTTGTATTCTGCCGGGATTCCGATGTTGCTGCTGGTTCCAATTTCTTTGGGGTCCGTGGCTGTCGCCGTGGTGATGATGAATGGGCTCCTTTGAACGTGTAACGCGTTTCTCCGCCTTATTCTGTCGATATCAGCGGCTTCCTCAGACACAGTCCATAATGAGCCCCATTTGTCCTCTTTATATATCATCATATATTGGTATCACCTGTCTCGTCTGTGCGCCGTCTTGCGCTTGTATATTCCGCTTTGCGTTCCAAGACCCTTTTTGCGCATGCGCACTTCTTAATGCGTCTCAAGCCTCCGTCTTGTCTATTATATTGATTGCTTCTATAGTGGTTACGCCTTTACAGGTTCTCCTCGTTCGGCTATACCAGCTTGTATATATTTTTGCATCTTTATACTATCCGTGAATTAGATATACATCGCTGTCTCTTGTTAAAAAACAGAGTTTTATAAAATGTATACAATCAACTCTAATTTCTCTATAGCTACATTAAACAATAGTATATTAAACCACTTTCAACAAGTACAATTCCTTCACTCCACCCTTTGTTTACCTATATTTAATTTTTTCTTTTTATACAGTACTTTTTCCAAGATAACTATTCAGAGAGAAACTTAGATACAAATAAATATATTTGTCATATTTTTCTAATATTTTTATACATTTAATACCCCATATAGTATTTAATTAGTTAGGATTCAATTTTTATCTAGTGATTCTTATCTTTAGACGTCCAAAAAACACTATTACTTACTATCTAAAGCACGTCGATGCTGTAATCCGCCCCTCACGTTTTATTCGAACACCGAAACAATTGAATCTTGCCTCCCATTCCTGTGGCAACCCCTTCAACCCCCCCCCCCCCCTATTTCGTGCATGTGGAAGTGTTACACCCTGTTCTTAAATGTTATTTAATTCTATAGTGTCATTCAAACCTAATGGAAACATGCTCTGTAAACAAAAAATCCAATACGCTTCTCTTTTGCATAGTTTTGTGTAACGATCCCCCCCCCCTACATGTGATATCCACCCATTCAATACCCGTGATCTTTATATTGGCCATGTTTCCATCTTGACAATTTGTAACATGTCTATAGAGTGTATTCGTTCTTAATTTATTTTCAATATTCCTTTTATGTTCCATAAATCTGCAATTTAATGTTCTTATTGTCCTACCTATATATTGTTGTCCACATCCACATTGTAGTAGATATATAACGAATGTGGACTTGCAATTCATGAACCTCTTTATGGGGTGAACTACTTTAGTTGTAAATGATTCAAAACTTGTTACCTTTCTTTCTGAATGTTTACACGTGCAGCATCCTGTTCTTCCACAGTGATGGAAACCTTTTGGTCTTTGTGGGAGCCAGCTTCTTAAGTTCTCTTGTTTTGTTTCTTGTTTAAATAGACTGGGAGTTAATTTCAGCCTCAAATTCTCAGCTTTTCTAAATATTACCTTATCTGACAACTCTGTAGTCTTATTCAATACCTCATCAAGTTTAAGTAGAGGGAAGTTCTTCTTAAAGATTTTCTTAATTTCTCCAAATTCTGTGTTATATTTGGTAATGAAAGAAGTCGTTCTGTTCTGTATTTTCAATTGTTCTACTTTTTCTTTTTGAGGTCCTTTTTGGAAGTTATGAGGTTTTGTTATACTTCCCTCCAATATATTTTCCCTTTTTATACCTATGACCTCTTGTAAAGCTTTCTCCAATATATAATTTGGATACCCCTGTTGACTAAATGCTTTGTAAATCTCTTCTACCTGTCTGTAAAACCCTTCCTCTGATGAACAGTTTCTTTTAATACGGAGGAACTGGCTCTTTGGTACATTACAACTAAAGTAGTTCACCCCATAAAGAGGTTCATGAATTGCAAGTCCACATTCGTTATATATTTACTACAATGTGAATGTGGACAACAATATATAGGTAGGACAATAAGAACATTAAATTGCAGATTTATGGAACATAAAAGGAATATTGAAAAGAAATTAAGAACGAATACACTCTATAGACATGTTACAAATTGTCAAGATGGAAACATGGCCAATATAAAGATCACGGGTATTGAATGGGTGGATATCACATGTAGGGGGGGATCGTTACACAAAACTATGCAAAAGAGAAGCGTATTGGATTTTTTGTTTACAGAGCATGTTTCCATTAGGTTTGAAAGACACTATAGAATTAAATAACATTTAAGAACAGGGTGTAACACTTCCACATGTACGAAATAGGGGGGGGGTTGTGGTGGGGGGGGGAGTGAAGGGGTTGCCACAGGAATGGGAGGCAAGATTCAATTGTTTCGGTGTTCGAATAAAACGTGAGGGGCGGATTACAGCATCGACGTGCTTTAGATAGTAAGTAATAATGTTTTTTGGACGTCTAAAGATAGGATTCAATTTTTATCTAGTGATTCTTAACGAATTAAATACTATATGGGGTATTAAATGTATAAAAATATTAGAAAAATATGACAAATATATTTATATGTATCTAAGTTTCTCTCTGAATAGTTATCTTGGAAAAAGTACTGTATAAAAAGAAAAAATTAAATATAGGTAAACAAAGGGTGGAGTGAAGGAATTGTACTTGTTGAAAGTGGTTTAATATACTATTGTTTAATGTAGCTATAGAGAAATTAGAGTTGATTGTATACATTTTATAAAACTCTGTTTTTTAACAAGAGACAGCGATGTATATCTAATTCACGGATAGTATAAAGATGCAAAAATATATACAAGCTGATATAGCCGAACGAGGAGAACCTGTAAAGGCGTAAGCACTATAGAAGCAATCAATATAATAGACAAGACGGAGGCTTGAGACGCATTAAGAAGTGCGCATGCGCAAAAAGGGTCTTGGAACGCAAAGCGGAATATACAAGCGCAAGACGGCGCACAGACGAGACAGGCGATACCAATATATGATGATATATAAAGAGGACAAATGGGGCTCATTATGGACTGTGTCTGAGGAAGCCGCTGATATCGACAGAATAAGGCGGAGAAACGCGTTACACGTTCAAAGGAGCCCATTCATCATCACCACGGCGACAGCCACGGACCCCAAAGAAATTGGAACCAGCAGCAACATCGGAATCCCGGCAGAATACAAACACGGCAACCTAATTGAGGTACTATAAGTCTGGAGGGATCAGGCTGTGACATTTGGAACCAGGGGAAAATAACGTGGATATAAGGTCAAGTGGTATACTAATCCATAATGCATGCTTAATAATAACTCTAAAAGCTGTGCACAGCAGTGACCCAGTGAACTTCGTCCATTTAAAACAAAGCTAATTTGTAGCAAAGATCGCTACAATAGGACATTCTACACAGATTAACACTGTTTCAAATTCTTGAGGACTGTTCTTTCCAAAAAAAAGCTATATCAGCTATACAACTAATTTCTACAGGTGTATCTTCAAAAGAAAAAGTCTATTTTAAACTTGTGCCCAGCAATACATGTTTTTATACTGATGGAAATATAAAAACATTTCTTATAAGTTTTTTTATTTTTTAAAAAAAGAAGTTTTTTTATAAATTGTTTATATATGAAATTCCTTAAAAATAAATCATAAATTTTGGTTTTATGGAATTGTGTGAGGAGTATTAAACCCTTTCTTTATACACGAATACAGAGTATCATATGTACATGTTTATGAGCATTTGATTCCTTTGCTAGTGGTGTAGCGTATCCCCAAAACAAAAAATTCTTCTTCAGTTTACTATCTTGAGGTTGGCAATTGCCTCATTAGGGGGAAGCAGCAGCACACACTAACAAATTCATGAAATACCAATTAACCTGAACTCCACCCAAGTCAGCGCACTTGTTTTTGTTGTGTTTTGTTTAGACAAAAGGTTGACATGAGTTTTTTTGCCTCGTTTTCTTCGTAGAGTGACCGGGAACCCCAATTAGTGCACCGTGTCCCCTCACATGGCTCGCTTCACTCGCCGTGCTTCAGGCAAGGTGCCTCGCTACGCTACCGCTGTGCTCGGCAGGCAGGTTACCGTTCCCAATTGCAGTCCACGTGGATCGTAAAGTATGAAAAAGTTAAAAAAATTAAATAAAAAAAAGTGAAAAACTCATGTCGACCTTGTTCATGTCAACCTTTTGTCCATGTCGACTTATTTCAGGTGTCGACCTAAGATGTGTCAACCTAAGGTGTATCGACCTTTTTGGTGTCGACCTGGAGTCCGGATACCATTGCATAGATGCAGCTGTCTCGGAATACAGGCAGATGTTTATACTGGACTTCCGATCACCTGAACTACCTGCGACTGTCTCATTCTCCACTCCATATAACTCTAGCTACTAATCTCAGCATTACCTTCTCCCGTTAGATTGTGAGCCCTCCTGATCAGGGCCCACCCTAGCCGCTGCCTCACATTTTCACCTCCTTTACCAGCCTAACATTGTTCTTGGTTTTATTTTTACTTATTTTATGTACGACTTGTTTTATGTGTGATTTGTTTTATGTATGACTTGGTTTATGTGTGATTTGTTTTATGTATGACTTGTTACACCACTTGTAGAAAAAGTTTTGTAGCACCCTGCAAAGAAACAATGATCATATTATACCCTACCCCAAATGGTATGTCATCTAAAAGTTTTCATTTATACAGTCCCCATTACGTCCCCCCCACACCCCCACCCCATACACTATTATGCGTCTCCACACATATGAACACGAAGCATAGATGACGTGGGTTGCTACCTATTTGCGGGAAGATGCCACATGCTCCTCTAGTGGCATTTTCCACATGTGGCACTATACTTTGGTATACGAGTTACAGCATCAGATACCATATTACTTGAGCAATTTAAGAATGCTCTGGTGTGGGCATAGGCAGCGGAACAGATGGGCAACTGGGCTGTTCTCCTAAACATGAGAGGTGTCAGTCAATGCTGCTGGGAGAGTAGCGCTGCCTCAATCACATGTACAGAGTCGGAGGACCCACCAAGGCTCTCACAGGCAATACTGCACATTCACTTCCACGCCGTGGGTCTCCGTCCTTTGAGGTCCATCAGCCACGGATACACCCTCTCACGGTAAGTATAGAGCCTGATGGTGCCTTCTGCATCAAATGCACTACAATGCACAGTAAACCTTATACGCTCCAGGCTGCCGCTCTATAGCTCCTGCTGGTGAAATCTCTTTACTACTGTTTAACCCCTGCATCAGGTAGGTGGTGTGGTGGGTTACTCCAGCTAACCCTGAGGATGCGACCTTCACCGAATTAGGGGCACCAAAATGATATCTTAGCCCTCCAACCTAAAATCGTTCTGATGACCCTGGGTGTGGGGACAGCTACTAGGGATAGTAGCGATCCCTGCGATCAATAATGCGGTCGGTTGCGCTGCTAATAACTAGAGATGAGCGCCTGAAATTTTTCGGGTTTTGTGTTTTGGTTTTGGGTTCGGTTCCGCGGCCGTGTTTTGGGTTCGAACGCGTTTTGGCAAAACCTCACCGAATTTTTTTTGTCGGATTCGGGTGTGTTTTGGATTCGGGTGTTTTTTTCAAAAAACACTAAAAAACAGCTTAAATCATAGAATTTGGGGGTCATTTTGATCCCAAAGTATTATTAACCTCAAAAACCATAATTTACACTCATTTTCAGTCTATTCTGAATACCTCACACCTCACAATATTATTTTTAGTCCTAAAATTTGCACCGAGGTCGCTGTGTGAGTAAGATAAGCGACCCTAGTGGCCGACACAAACACCGGGCCCATCTAGGAGTGGCACTGCAGTGTCACGCAGGATGTCCCTTCCAAAAAACCCTCCCCAAACAGCACATGACGCAAAGAAAAAAAGAGGCGCAATGAGGTAGCTGTGTGAGTAAGATTAGCGACCCTAGTGGCCGACACAAACACCGGGCCCATCTAGGAGTGGCACTGCAGTGTCACGCAGGATGGCCCTTCCAAAAAACCCTCCCCAAACAGCACATGACGCAAAGAAAAAAAGAGGCGCAATGAGGTAGCTGTGTGAGTAAGATTAGCGACCCTAGTGGCCGACACAAACACCGGGCCCATCTAGGAGTGGCACTGCAGTGTCACGCAGGATGTCCCTTCCAAAAAACCCTCCCCAAACAGCACATGACGCAAAGAAAAAAAGAGGCGCAATGAGGTAGCTGTGTGAGTAAGATTAGCGACCCTAGTGGCCGACACAAACACCGGGCCCATCTAGGAGTGGCACTGCAGTGTCACGCAGGATGTCCCTTCCAAAAAACCCTCCCCAAACAGCACATGACGCAAAGAAAAAAAGAGGCGCAATGAGGTAGCTGACTGTGTGAGTAAGATTAGCGACCCTAGTGGCCGACACAAACACCGGGCCCATTTAGGAGTGGCACTGCAGTGTCACGCAGGATGTCCCTTCCAAAAAACCCTCCCCAATCAGCACATGATGCAAAGAAAAAGAAAAGAAAAAAGAGGTGCAAGATGGAATTGTCCTTGGGCCCTCCCACCCACCCTTATGTTGTATAAACAAAACAGGACATGCACACTTTAACCAACCCATCATTTCAGTGACAGGGTCTGCCACACGACTGTGACTGATATGACGGGTTGGTTTGGACCCCCCCCAAAAAAGAAGCAATTAATCTCTCCTTGCACAAACTGGCTCTACAGAGGCAAGATGTCCACCTCATCATCACCCTCCGATATATCACCGTGTACATCCCCCTCCTCACAGATTATCAATTCGTCCCCACTGGAATCCACCATCTCAGCTCCCTGTGTACTTTGTGGAGGCAATTGCTGCTGGTCAATGTCTCCGCGGAGGAATTGATTATAATTCATTTTAATGAACATCATCTTCTCCACATTTTCTGGATGTAACCTCGTACGCCGATTGCTGACAAGGTGAGCGGCGGCACTAAACACTCTTTCGGAGTACACACTTGTGGGAGGGCAACTTAGGTAGAATAAAGCCAGTTTGTGCAAGGGCCTCCAAATTGCCTCTTTTTCCTGCCAGTATAAGTACGTACTGTGTGACGTGCCTACTTGGATGCGGTCACTCATATAATCCTCCACCATTCTATCAATGTTGAGAGAATCATATGCAGTGACAGTAGACGACATGTCCGTAATCGTTGTCAGGTCCTTCAGTCCGGACCAGATGTCAGCATCAGCAGTCGCTCCAGACTGCCCTGCATCACCGCCAGCGGGTGGGCTCGGAATTCTGAGCCTTTTCCTCGCACCCCCAGTTGCGGGAGAATGTGAAGGAGGAGATGTTGACAGGTCGCGTTCCGCTTGACTTGACAATTTTGTCACCAGCAGGTCTTTCAACCCCAGCAGACTTGTGTCTGCCGGAAAGAGAGATCCAAGGTAGGCTTTAAATCTAGGATCGAGCACGGTGGCCAAAATGTAGTGCTCTGATTTCAACAGATTGACCACCCGTGAATCCTTGTTAAGCGAATTAAGGGCTCCATCCACAAGTCCCACATGCCTAGCGGAATCGCTCCGTGTTAGCTCCTCCTTCAATGTCTCCAGCTTCTTCTGCAAAAGCCTGATGAGGGGAATGACCTGACTCAGGCTGGCAGTGTCTGAACTGACTTCACGTGTGGCAAGTTCAAAGGGCATCAGAACCTTGCACAACGTTGAAATCATTCTCCACTGCGCCTGAGACAGGTGCATTCCACCTACTATATCGTGCTCAATTGTATAGGCTTGAATGGCCTTTTGCTGCTCCTCCAACCTCTGAAGCATATAGAGGGTTGAATTCCACCTCGTTACCACTTCTTGCTTCAGATGATGGCAGGGCAGGTTCAGTAGTTTTTGGTGGTGCTCCAGTCTTCTGTACGTGGTGCCTGTACGCCGAAAGTGTCCCGCAATTCTTCTGGCCACCGACAGCATCTCTTGCACGCCCCTGTCGTTTTTAAAAAAATTCTGCACCACCAAATTCAAGGTATGTGCAAAACATGGGACGTGCTGGAATTTGCCCATATTTAATGCACACACAATATTGCTGGCGTTGTCCGATGCCACAAATCCACAGGAGAGTCCAATTGGGGTAAGCCATTCCGCGATGATCTTCCTCAGTTGCCGTAAGAGGTTTTCAGCTGTGTGCGTATTCTGGAAACCGGTGATACAAAGCGTAGCCTGCCTAGGAAAGAGTTGGCGTTTGCGAGATGCTGCTACTGGTGCCGCCGCTGCTGTTCTTGCGGCGGGAGTCCATACATCTACCCAGTGGGCTGTCACAGTCATATAGTCCTGACCCTGCCCTGCTCCACTTGTCCACATGTCCGTGGTTAAGTGGACATTGGGTACAGCTGCATTTTTTAGGACACTGGTGACTCTTTTTCTGAGGTCTGTGTACATTTTCGGTATCGCCTGCCTAGAGAAATGGAACCTAGATGGTATTTGGTACCGGGGACACAGTACCTCCAACAAGTCTCTAGTTGGCTCTGCAGTAATGATGGATACCGGAACCACGTTTCTCACCACCCAGGATGCCAAGGCCTCAGTTATCCGCTTTGCAGTAGGATGACTGCTGTGATATTTCATCTTCCTCGCAAAGGACTGTTGAACAGTCAATTGCTTACTGGAAGTAGTACAAGTGGGCTTACGACTTCCCCTCTGGGATGACCATCGACTCCCAGCGGCAACAACAGCAGCGCCAGCAGCAGTAGGCGTTACACGCAAGGATGCATCGGAGGAATCCCAGGCAGGAGAGGACTCGTCAGAATTGCCAGTGACATGGCCTGCAGGACTATTGGCATTCCTGGGGAAGGAGGAAATTGACACTGAGGGAGTTGGTGGGGTGGTTTGCGTGAGCTTGGTTACAAGAGGAAGGGATTTACTGGTCAGTGGACTGCTTCCGCTGTCACCCAAAGTTTTTGAACTTGTCACTGACTTATTATGAATGCGCTGCAGGTGACGTATAAGGGAGGATGTTCCGAGGTGGTTAACGTCCTTACCCCTACTTATTACAGCTTGACAAAGGGAACACACGGCTTGACACCTGTTGTCCGCATTTCTGGTGAAATACCTCCACACCGAAGAGCTGATTTTTTTGGTATTTTCACCTGGCATGTCAACGGCCATATTCCTCCCACGGACAACAGGTGTCTCCCCGGGTGCCTGACTTAAACAAACCACCTCACCATCAGAATCCTCCTGGTCAATTTCCTCCCCAGCGCCAGCAACACCCATATCCTCCTCATCCTGGTGTACTTCAACACTGACATCTTCAATCTGACTATCAGGAACTGGACTGCGGGTGCTCCTTCCAGCACTTGCAGGGGGCGTGCAAATGGTGGAAGGCGCATGCTCTTCACGTCCAGTGTTGGGAAGGTCAGGCATCGCAACCGACACAATTGGACTCTCCTTGTGGATTTGGGATTTCGAAGAATGCACAGTTCTTTGCTGTGCTGCTTTTGCCAGCTTGAGTCTTTTCATTTTTCTAGCGAGAGGCTGAGTGCTTCCATCCTCATGTGAAGCTGAACCACTAGCCATGAACATAGGCCAGGGCCTCAGCCGTTCCTTGCCACTCCGTGTCGTAAATGGCATATTGGCAAGTTTACGCTTCTCCTCCGACAATTTTATTTTAGGTTTTGGAGTCCTTTTTTTTCTGATATTTGGTGTTTTGGATTTGACATGCTCTGTACTATGACATTGGGCATCGGCCTTGGCAGACGACGTTGCTGGCATTTCATCGTCTCGGCCATGACTAGTGGCAGCAGCTTCAGCACGAGGTGGAAGTGGATCTTGATCTTTCCCTAATTTTGGAACCTCAACATTTTTGTTCTCCATATTTTAATAGGCACAACTAAAAGGCACCTCAGGTAAACAATGGAGATGGATACTAGTATACAATTATGGACTGCCTGCCGAGTGCAGACACAGAGGTAGCCACAGCCGTGAACTACCGTACTGTACTGTGTCTGCTGCTAATATAGACTGGTTGATAAAGAGATGTCTATGTAACTATGTATGTATAAAGAAGAAAGAAAAAAAAACCACGGTTAGGTGGTATACAATTATGGACGGACTGCCTGCCGAGTGCAGACACAGAGGTAGCCACAGCCGTGAACTACCGTACTGTACTGTGTCTGCTGCTAATATAGACTGGTTGATAAAGAGATGTCGTAGTAGTATGTATGTATAAAGAAGAAAAAAAAACCACGGTTAGGTGGTATATACAATTATGGACGGGCTGCCGAGTGCCGACACAGAGGTAGCCACAGCCGTGAACTACCGCACTGTACTGTGTCTGCTGCTAATATATAGACTGGTTGATAAAGAGATAGTATACTCGTAACTAGTATGACTATAAAGAAAGAAAAAAAAACCACGGTTAGGTGGTATATACAATTATGGACGGGCTGCCGAGTGCCGACACAGAGGTAGCCACAGCCGTGAACTACCGCACTGTACTGTGTCTGCTGCTAATATATAGACTGGTTGATAAAGAGATAGTATACTCGTAACTAGTATGTATGTATAAAGAAAGAAAAAAAAACCACGGTTAGGTGGTATATACAATTATGGACGGGCTGCCGAGTGCCGACACAGAGGTAGCCACAGCCATGAACTACCGCACTGTACTGTGTCTGCTGCTAATATAGACTGGTTGATAAAGAGATAGTATACTCGTAACTAGTATGTATGTATAAAGAAAGAAAAAAAAACCACGGTTAGGTGGTATATACAATTATGGACGGGCTGCCGAGTGCCGACACAGAGGTAGCCACAGCCGTGAACTACCGCACTGTACTGTGTCTGCTGCTAATATATAGACTGGTTGATAAAGAGATAGTATACTCGTAACTAGTATGTATGTATAAAGAAAGAAAAAAAAAACCACGGTTAGGTGGTATATACAATTATGGACGGGCTGCCGAGTGCCGACACAGAGGTAGCCACAGCCGTGAACTACCGCACTGTACTGTGTCTGCTGCTAATATATAGACTGGTTGATAAAGAGATAGTATACTCGTAACTAGTATGTATGTATAAAGAAAGAAAAAAAACCACGGTTAGGTGGTATATACAATTATGGACGGGCTGCCGAGTGCCGACACAGAGGTAGCCACAGCCGTGAACTACCGCACTGTACTGTGTCTGCTGCTAATATAGACTGGTTGATAAAGAGATAGTATACTCGTAACTAGTATGACTATAAAGAAAGAAAAAAAAACCACGGTTAGGTGGTATATACAATTATGGACGGGCTGCCGAGTGCCGACACAGAGGTAGCCACAGCCGTGAACTACCGCACTGTACTGTGTCTGCTGCTAATATAGACTGGTTGATAAAGAGATAGTATACTACTAATATTATATATACTGGTGGTCAGGTCACTGGTCACTAGTCACACTGGCAGTGGCACTCCTGCAGCAAAAGTGTGCACTGTTTAATTTTAATATAATATTATGTACTCCTGGCTCCTGCTATAACCTATAACTGGCACTGCAGTGCTCCCCAGTCTCCCCCACAATTATAAGCTGTGTGAGCTGAGCACAGTCAGATATATATATACATTGATGCAGCACACTGGGCTGAGCAGTGCACACAGATATGGTATGTGACTGAGTCACTGTGTGTATCGTTTTTTTCAGGCAGAGAACGGATATATTAAATAAAACAAACAACTGCACTGTCTGGTGGTCACTGTGGTCGTCAGTCACTAAACTCTGCACTCTCTTCTACAGTATCACAGCCTCAGGTCAATCTCTCTCTCTCTCAACCCTAATCTAAATGGAGAGGACGCCAGCCACGTCCTCTCCCTATCAATCTCAATGCACGTGTGAAAATGGCGGCGACGCGCGGCTCCTTATATAGAATCCGAGTCTCGCGATAGAATCCGAGCCTCGCGAGAATCCGACAGCGTCATGATGACGTTCGGGCGCGCTCGGGTTAACCGAGCAAGGCGGGAAGATCCGAGTCGCTCGGACCCGTGAAAAAAAACATGAAGTTTGGGCGGGTTCGGATTCAGAGAAACCGAACCCGCTCATCTCTACTAATAACTAGCGGTGTAACTTTACACTAGAGTGTTAGTGCGCATGTGTGAACTGAGGGCCCGATGTTTGTAAGTAAAGCAAAAAAAAAAACAAGTAACTTTGTGTTTGGCACAAACCATGTAGCAATGCAAGGGGAGCAAATACATTTATTTGTTCTGTGCAGGATAAATACTGGCTGCGTTTGCATGTAGCCCACAAATGTTATGGGCCCTACACACTGGGCGATGTGTATGGGCGATATGAACGATCTCGTTCAGCAATGCACGATAAATCGTTCATATTGCTCAGTGTGTATCTCATATTGTCCAAACTGACCATCAATATCGTCCAGTTTGCAGGCTGGATCGACCATCGATGTATCGTTGAACGATATATCGTTGGTCGATTACATCGCCCAGTGTGTACGGCCCTTAAGACAGATTTATGTTTACAGTGCGATTTAGATTTCACACCACACCCAAATCTAAATCTCTCCGCAGTTACATCTGCCCCACCTGCAGTGTAATATGGTTTTGCCTAGTTGCTTGCCTATTTGCCTTACTTATAATCATGAAACAGGCCCTGAGTTCACCCATGTACCCTGCCAGAGGACACGCGCGGTGTGGAGGGATTCGATTGGATCCCTTTTCGCAAACCGGTGTTCCTTCCAGTAGTTCTGGAAGTTTGATGAATATTGAGCTCCTAATAATGAATGGGCTTGTTAATAAAAACATACAGAAACATCCAACCCCCCCCCCCCCTTCAGTTGTGAGGGTGTACTGGTAGGTTTTGTGTGTCCATTTATAATGTACGGCCCCTCCACCAGCTGCACCTTACGTGTAACATGCGTTCCAATGCTCAAAATAATTAGATTCCATGTAATAGTTATTTGTATTATGATGTAAGATTAAGGCCAAAACGTATTTGCAATGTTCTATGTATGGAAGCTAGCCAGGCTTGGACTGGCCCACAGGGGTACAGGCAGGGGCGCTGGAATGTTTTTAGGTTGGGGGGGGGCGTAGAAAAAAATTATTTTGGCGCCCCCTGGTGCCGGCCTCCTCTACCTTTTTAGCCCCCCACCGATGTGCGGATGAGAGCTTTGTGGATGAGAGCTTACCGGCAGATCCACGCGGGCGGCATCTCCTTTAAAAACAGCCTGCTACCGCAGGGTGCTGTGTCCTCCTATCTGCGTTGTGTCCTAGCCGCCGCCGGCTGTCTCTCCTTCACAGATGCATTACTGGGAGGAGGCGTGGCCAGGCTGGTACATCCCGGGACCATAGCCACGCCTCCTCCCAGTAATGCAACTGTGAAGGAAAGACAGCCGGCGGTGACAATTTCTATTGCCCAGGGATCCACCTGTGAGTGAACCCAGATGTGGCTGAAAATTCGAAGACGTGCCCCCACTGGGGCGGACTCCCTTAGCGGAGCCCCAGCGTCATGCGGTGGATTTTGTAGAGGCCGGGGAGGACTTCTGTTCCTGGGAACTAGCTGTGTTGTGCAGCTTTTCCCCTCAGCCCTTACCTCTGGTAAGAAAGGACGCACCTCGTACTCTGTTGTTTCTTTGTGACCGAAAGGACTGCATTTGATAATGTGGTGCTTTCTTAGGCTGTGAAGGAATATAAGGCAAAACATTTGATTTACCAGCTGTAGCTGTGGAGACCAGGTCAGAGAGACCTTCCCCAAACAATTCCTCATCCTTGTAAGGTAAAACCTCCATATGCCTCTTTGAGTCTGCATCACCTGTCCATTGCCAGGTCCATAGGACTCGTCTAGCAGAAATCGACATAGCGTTGATTCTAGAACCCAGTAGACCAATGTCTCTTTGAGCATCTCTCATATATAAGACAGCATCTTTTATATGTCCTAGGGTCAATAAGATGGTATCCTTATCCAGGGTTTCAATCTCCGCTGATAAGGTATCTGTCCACGCTGCTACAGCGCTACACACCCAAGCCGACGCAATAGCCGGTCTGAGTAAGGTACCCGAATGTGTGTAAATGGACTTCAAGATAACCTCCTGCTTGCGGTCAGCAGGATCCCTGAGGGTAGCCGTATCTTGGGATGGCAGCGCTACCTTTTTGGATAAGCGTGTAAACGCTTTGTCCACTCTAGGGGAGGATTCCCACCGTATCCTGTCCGTTGGCGGGAAAGGATTCGCCATAAAAATCCTTTTGGGAATCTGCAGTTTTTTGTCTGGAGATTCCCAATCTTTTTCACATAACTCGTTCAGCTAATGTGAGGGAGGAAAGGTTACCTCAGGTTTCTTTCCCTTATACATGTGTACCGTGTTAGGGACAGGGGGTTCCTCTGTGATATGCAAAACATCTTTTATTGCAATAATCATATATCGAATACATTTAGCCACTTTTGGCTGTAACTTTGCATCATCGTAGTCGACACTGGAGTCAGAATCCGTGTCGGTATTTGTGTCTACTATTTGGGATAGTGGGCGCTTTTGAGACCCCGAAGGTCCCTGCGACATAGGGACAGACATGGGTTGACTCCCTGGCTGATCCCTAGCTTCCGCTTTGTCTAATCTCTTGTGCAATAAATTTACATTAGCACTTAAAACATTCCACATATCCATCCAGTCAGGTGTCGGCGTTGTCGACGGAGACACCACATTCATTTGCTCCTCCTCCTCCTTCTCCCTGGGAAAGCCTTCTACCTCAGACATGTCGACACACGCGTACCGACACACCACACACTCAGGGAATCCTCTTATCTGAAGACAGTTCCCCCACAAGGCCCTTTGGAGAGACAGAGAGAGAGTATGCCAGCACACACCCAGCGCTATATGACCCAGGAAAAAACACACACAATATGTTTACCTAGATAGCGCTGTATGTATTTTGCGCCAAATATGTGCCTCCCCCCACTTCTTTAAAACCCTCTTTCACCGTGGATAAGCAGGGGAGAGTCCGGGGAGCTTGCTCTCAGCGCTGTGCTGTGGAGAAAATGGCGCTGGTGAGTGCTGAGGAAGAAGCCCCGCCCCCTCGGCGGCGGGCTTCTGTCCCGCTCAAATATCTAAAAAACCTGTCTGGGGCTCTTTATATATACAGTGCCCAGCTGTATATATATACTTTTGCCATAAAACGAGGTTTATTGCTGCCCAGGGCGCCCCCCCCTGCGCCCTGCACCCTTACAGTGACTGCCGTTTGTGTGTGCTGTGTGGGAGCAATGGCGCACAGCGTTACTGCTGTGCGTTACCTCAGTGAAGATCTGAAGTCTTCTGCCGCCTCTGAAGTCTTCTTTCTTCTCATACTCACCCGGCTTCTATCTTCCGGCTCTGCGAGGAGGACGGCGGCGCGGCTCTGGGACGGGCGGCGAGGGTGAGACCTGCGTACCGATCCCTCGGGAGCTAATGGTGACCAGTAGCCTAAGAAACAGAGCCTAACATTAAAGTAGGTCTGTTTCTCTCCCCTCAGTCCCTCGATGCAGGGAGTCTGTTGCCAGCAGGCTCACTGAAAATAAAAAACCTAACAAAAATACTTTCTTTCAGGAAACTCAGGAGAGCTCCCTGTAATGCACCCAGTCTCCTCTGGGCACAGTAGTAAACTGAGGTCTGGAGGAGGGGCATAGAGGGAGGAGCCAGTGCACACCCATACCTAAAGTCTTTCTTAAAGTGCCCATGTCTCCTGCGGAGCCCGTCTCTCCCCATGGTCCTTACGGAGTCCCCAGCATCCTCTAGGACGTAAGAGAAATAGAGCCAAATAATAGTACCAATTCACATTACCCTGTACAGTAGTGTCCGTTAGTCACATTACACCGCACAGAAGTTTCCGTTATTCACATTACACTGCACAGTAGTACCCTTATACACGTTACACCACACAGGAGAGCCACTTATACAAGTTATGCCAGATTAAAAGCCTCTTATACACGTTACGCCACAATAGAGCACCTTATACATGTTATGCCAGGTAGAGCTGCTTATACACTTATGCCAGGTAGAGTCCCTTATACACGTTATCCAGCCAGAGCCCATTATACACATTTGCCAGGTACAGCCCATTATACACATTATAGGGGTCATTCAGACCCCGCCGCAAAAGCGGCCCGCAGCACAGTTTGTTGGTGGCAGCAAACTGCGCATGCGCAGTGGGCGTGAGGCCATACACATTGTGGTCGCTTCTCCGATGGATGCAACCACAATGTGATTGACAGGTGACAGCGTAGCGGGATTAAGGCAGGGTGGTGACGGAAAAACGGGGGCAGGCCGGGACCATTTTTGGGGCGGCTGCATGACGTCACACACAGACGCTCCCCCAATAAAAAAGTCTGCTGACCGCCTGACAGCGCAGCTAGCCAACACAACCTTAGATCAGATGTGTCCGCAATCTAATTGCGGATGCATCGGGAGGCGGCCTTGCCCTGTGCTGGGCGGCCCTCAGCATGTGCAGGGATGAATGCAGATCTGGCTGCGTATGCAGCAATCTGCTTTCATCTCTGAATAACCCCCTATGCCAAGTACAGCCCTCGTTCCCTCCACAGTGCGGCCCCAGTACCTGCAGGAGGTCCCGGCTCAGGCGCTGACTCTCCGCTCTCTTCTCCGCCTCCGGTGTCTCGCAGGCTCCGTTACTCCAGCAGCAGCGGCTCCATCCTATGTCGTCAGTGACAGCGAGAGGAGGGGGGGGTGAAGCAGGTACTAATTACCCAGACCTGGGACTGATAGAGAGGTCTGCCGGGGGCCCTGGTGCACTGCACTCCCACCCCTCTCCCTCCTTACTGGGCAGCAGCACAAGCTCTCATGTTGGCAGCACAGCACATGCTGCAGTGTGCTGTGCTGCAGTCAGGCAGATAGGCTGCTGTTCTTTCTCAGCCCCTGCCTTTTCCTGTATAGGGGGGGGGGTGATCACACTGATCACATTCCCCCCCTCGAATTGACCCTGGCTGAGGGGCTGAGCCAGGGCTGGGGACTCAGTCAGGGGTCAGGCACTGTACAGATTCCCCCACCACCACCACCACTTTTTCCATAAAGGGGCGTGGCCACGCCTCCCGCGATTAGGTCACGCCCCCAAAACGTCGCGGCAGCATAGCAGTGTGTGGGCAGAGGCCGCACACTGGGGGAGTGAGCGACACTACACGGGGCCAGCGCTGCCACTAGTTGTCATCCAGTTTGACAGGCGCAGCAGCAGGGTAGCAAAGCAGGGAGAGCGCCTCCCTGCTTTGTATGCCCATGCTGAGCGAGCAGCGCCGGCTCCCCTGCGCCTCTGTCATATTTGGGGGGGGCAAGCTGCCCCCTTGCCCCCCCTATTCCGACGCCCCTGGGTACAGGGGAAACCACCGGTGGGCCCCGCTGCCTTGGGGACACCTCCTGCTCTAAGGATCAGGTTCCAGACTGTGCACTTGAATTATACATTATACACATGTTACCTTATAATAATTATACATTATACACATGTTACCTTATACTGGACTATGGTGTATTTTATACAGTGCATCACTGTTATTAATCTGGTACATTATCATGCATGCAGCAGCTGAATTTACTGTATATATTTATGAAGGGGCTCAGACTTTGCACTCTGTAATGGTTAGTCAAACCAATGAGGTGGCAGGCCACACCCCCTCTGCAGACTGGCCACACCCCTAACATGGGCCCCTACCATGCATTCTCCCCGTGGGCCCTACATGCCCCAGTCCAACACTGAAGCTAGCTTATAATAAGATTTTGAACCTACCGGTAAATCTTTTTCTCGTAGTCCGTAGAGGATGCTGGGGACTCCGTAAGGACCATGGGGAATAGACGGGCTCCACAGGAGACATGGGCACTAAAAAGAACTTTAGGTATGGGTGTGCACTGGTTCCTCCCTCTATGCCCCTCCTCCAGACCTCAGTTAGAGAAACTGTGCCCAGAGGAGACGGACAGTACGAGGAAAGGATTTTGTAAATCCAAGGGCAAGATTCATACCAGCCACACCATTCACAACGTATAACATGGGATATACGAACCAGTCAACAGTATGAAACAAACCCAGTATCAGTCCAAAACTGATCCAACTGAAACATAACCCTTATGTAAGCAACAACTATATACAAGTCCTGCAGGATGCTGTCCGCACAGGGACGGGCGCCCAGCATCCTCTACGGACTACAAGAAAAAGATTTACCGGTAGGTTCAAAATCTTATTTTCTCTTACGTCCTAGAGGATGCTGGGGACTCCGTAAGGACCATGGGGATTATACCAAAGCTCCAAAACGGGCGGGAGAGTGCGGATGACTCTGCAGCACCGAATGAGCAAACATGAGGTCCTCATCGGCCAGGGTATCAAACTTGTAGAATTTTGCAAAAGTGTTTGAACCCGACCAAGTCGCGGCTCAGCAAAGTTGTAATGCCGAGACGCCCCGGGCAGCCGCCCGGAAGAGCCCACCTTCCTAGTGGAATGGGCCTTAACTGAATTCGGTAACGGCAAATCCACCCACAGAATGAGTCTGCTGAATTGTGTTACAGATCCAGCGAGCAATAGTCTGTTTAGACGCAGGAGCACCAACCTTGTTGGCTGCATATAGGATAAACAGAGCCTCTGTTTTCCTAACCCGAGCCGTTCTGGCCACATACATTTTCAATGCCCTGACCACATCTAGGGACTCGGAATCCTCCACGTCCCTTGTAGCCACAGGCACCACAATAGGTTGGTTCATATGAAAAGAAGAAACCACCTTAGGCAAAAATTGGGGACGAGTCCACAACTCAGCTCTATCCACATGGAAAATCAGATAAGGGCTTTTGTGAGACAAAGCCACCAACTCCGACACTCGCCGTGCCGAAGCCAAGGCCAATAACATGACCACCTTCCAAGTAAGATACTTCAATTCAACTATTTGAAGCGGTTCAAACCAGTGAGACTTAAGGAACCGTAACACCACGTTAAGGTCCCATGGTGCCACTGGAGGCACAAAAGGAGGCTGGATATGCAGCACCCCTTTCACAAACGTCTGGACTTGTGGAAGAGAAGCCAATTCCTTTTGAAAGAAAATGGATAAGGCCGAAATCTGAACCTTAATGGAGCCTAACTTTAGTCCCAAATTCACTCCTGTTTGCAGGAAGTGGAGAAAACAGCCCAGATGGAACTCTTCCGGAGGAGCAGTCTTGGCTTCGCACCAAGACACATACTTCCTCCAGATACAGTGATAATATTTCGATGTCACCTCCTTCCTAGCCTTTATCAGGGTAGGAATGACCTCCTGAGAAATGCCCTTCTCTGCTAGGATCCTGCGTTCAACCGCCATGCCGTCAAACGCAGTAGCGGTAAATCCTGGAACAGACAGGGCCCTTGTAACAGGTCTTCCCTGAGAGGAAGAGGCCACGGATCTTCTGAGAGCATTTCCTGTAGATCCGGATACCAGGCCCTTCGAGGCCAATCTGGAACGATGAAAATCGCTTGAACCCCTCTTCGTCTTATAATTCTCAGTATCTTTGAGATGAGAGGAAGAGGAGGGAACACATAGACCGACTGAAACACCCACGGTGTCACCAGCGCGTCCACTGCAATCGCCTGAGGGTCCCTTGACCTGGCGCAATATCTCGGAAGTTTCTTGTTGAGGCGTGAAGCCATCATGTCTATTTGAGGCAGACCCCACTGACTTGCAATCTCTGCAAAGACTTCCTGATGAAGTCCCCACTCTCTTGGATGCAGATCGTGTCTGCTGAGGAAGTCTGCTTCCCAATTGTCTACCCCCGGAATGAAGACTGCTGTCAAAGCGCTTACATGACTCTCCGCCCATCGAAGAATCTGTGAGGCTTCTGCCATTGCCACTCTGCTCCTTGTGCCGCCTTGGCGGTTTACATTAGCCACTGCGGTGATGTTGTCTGACTGAATCAGAACCGGTAGACCTTGAAGTAAGGTCTGCGCCTGACGAAGGCCGTTGTATATGGCCCTTAATTCCAGAATGTTGATGTGTAGACAAGCCTCCTGGCTTGACCACAGACAATGGAAGTTTCTTCCCTGTGTGACTGCTCCCCATCCTCGGATACTCGCGTCCGTGGTCACCAGAACCCAGTCCTGGATTCCGAACCTGCGACCCTCTAGAAGGTGAGCACTCTGCAGCCACCACAAGAGAGACACCCTGGCCCTGGGGGACAGGCGGATTATCTGATGAATCTGTAGATGAGACCCGGACCACTTGTCCAGAAGGTCCCACTGAAAGGTTCTGGCATGGAACCTGCCGAAAGGAATGGCCTCGTAAGACGCCACCATTTTCCCCAGCACCCGCGTGCAGTGATGTACCGACACCCTGTCTGGCTTCAACAGGTCCCTGACCAAGTCCCGCAGTTCCTGGGCCTTTTCCGTCGGGAGAAAGACCCTCTTTTGTTCCGTGTCCAGAATCATGCCTAAGAAAGGCAATCTTGTTGTTGGAACCAACTGTGACTTTGGCAGGTTTAGAATCCAACTGTGTTGTTGTAACACCCTCAGGGAGAGTGATACTTTGACCAGCAATTGTTCTCTCGATCTCACTTTTATCAGGAGATCGTCCAAGTATGGGATAATTGTGACCACCTGCTTGCGCAGGAGCACCATCATCTCCGCCATCAATTTGGTAAAAATTCTCGGGCCGTGGACAGCCCAAACGGCAACGTCTGAAATTGGTAGTGACAATCCTCCACCACAAATCTCAGGAACGCCTGATGAGGTTGATAAATGGGGACATGAAGGTATGCATCCTTTATGTCTAGAGACACCATATAATCTCCCTCTTCCAGACTTGCAATGACCGCCCTGAGCGACTCCATCTTGAACTTGAACCTCTTTAAGTATAGGTTTAAGGATTTTAAATTTAGAATGGGTCTGACCGAACCGTCCGGTTTCGGGACCACAAACAGGGTTGTGTAATAGCCCATCCCCTGCTGCAGCAGGGGAACCTTGACCACCACTTGTTGGAGACACAATTTTTGAATAGCTGCCAAAACTACCTCCCTCTCTGGGGAAGAAGTCGGCAGTGCCGATTTGAAAAACCGGCGAGGAGGCACCTCTTCGGATTCCAGCTTGTACCCCTGGGAAACAATGTCTATTGCCCAGGGATCTACCTGAGAGTGAACCCAGACTTGGCTGAAAAGACGAAGACGTGCCCCCACTGGAGCGGGCTCTCCCAGCGGAGCCCCAGCATCATGCGGTGGATTTAGTAGAAGCCGGGGAGGACTTCTGTTCCTGGGAACTGGCTGTAGCTGGCAGCTTTTTCCCCTTGCCCTTACCTCTGGCAAGAAAGGAAGATCCCCGAGCCCTCTTGGATTTATGCGGCCGAAAGGACTGCATCTGATAATGTGGCGCTTTCTTAGGCTGTGAGGAAACATAAGGTAAAAAAGTTGATTTACCAGCAGTAGCTGTGGAAACTAGGTCCGCGAGACCTTCCCCAGACAACTCCTCACCCTTGTACGGCAAAACTTCCATATGCCGCTTTGAGTCGGCATCACCCGTTCACTGTCGGGTCCACAGTGCTCGCCTGGCCGAAATCGCCATAGCGTTTGCTCTGGACCCCAGTATGCCTATATCCCTCTGAGCCTCTCTCATATAAAGGACTGCATCCTTAATGTGGCCCAGGTCAATAAAATAGACTCCTTATCCATTGTATCCATATCAGCAGATAAGGTATCTGTCCACGCCTGTACCGCGCTACAAACCCAGGCCGACGCTATTGCCGGTCTGAGTAATGTACCTGTATGTGTGTAAATTGACTTCAAGGTAGTTTCCTGCTTGCGGTCAGCAGAATCCCTGAGGGTAGCGGTATCTTGAGACGGTAGCACCACCTTCTTGGAAAGGCGCGTCAACGCTTTATCCACCCTTGGGGAGGATTCCCACCGTATTCTGTCCTTGATTGGGAAAGGATACGCCATAAGAATCCTCTTGGGAATCTGCAGTTTCTTGTCTGGAGTTTCCCAAGCACTTTCAAATAATTCATTTAATTCAAAGGAGGGTGGAAAAGTAACCTCAGGTTTCTTTTCTTTAAACAAGTGGATGTTAGGATTAGGCACCGCGGGGTCATCAATAATATGCAGTACATCCTTTATAGCAATAATCATATAATGGATACTTTTTGCCAATTTTGGCTGTAACCTCTCATCATTATTATCGACACTAGAGTCAGAATCTGTGTCGGTATCTGTGTCAACCACCTGAGACAGCAGACCCTTTTGAGACCCAGAAGGCCCCTCTGTGCCACAGGAAAAGGCAGGGACTGACTCCCTGAACTGTCCCTGGACTCTGCCTTGTCCAAACGTTTGTGTAATAAATTCAAATTTGCATTTAGAATATTCCACATATCCATCCAATCATGTGTCGGCGTTGCCGACGGCTACACCACACTCATGCGCTCCACCTCATCCCTAGGAGAGCTTTCCGCTTCAGACATGCCGACACACACATACTGACACACCAGACACTCAGGGAAAGCTCTATCTGGAGACAGTTTCCCCACAAGGCCCTTTGGAGAGACAGAGAGAGAGAGTATGCCAGCACACACCCAGCGCTAATAATCCTGGAGAAAAAATTTACCCAGATATAGCGCTTGTAATATATATTCACTGCGCCAAATTATGTGCCCCCCCACCTTCTTTAAAACCCTCTGTCACCGGTGATCAGCAGGGGAGAGTCCGGGGAGCCAGCTTCTCAGCGTGCGCTGTGGAGAAAATGGCGCTGGTGAGTGCTGAGGAAGAAGCCCCGCCCACTCAGTGGCGGGCTTCGGTCCCGCTCTTTTTTAAAACCTGGCGGGGGATACTCATAAGTAAATATAATACAGTGTAAATACCCATATAGCCAGTCCAAGAGGTATAACATTGCTGCCCAGGGCGCCCCCCCCCCCTTCCCCCGAGCCCTGCACCCAACAGTGTGTGCTGTGTGTGTCTCTGTGTGGGAGCACTGGCGCGCAGCGTTACCTCACTGAAGATCTGAAGTCTTCTGCCGCCTCTGAAGTCTACTGCCTTCCTATACTCACCCGGCTTCTATCTTCCGGCTCTGCGTGGAGGATGGCGGCGCGGCTCCGGGACGAACCGCTAGGGGAGACCTGCGTTCTGACTCCCTCTGGAGCTAATGGTGTCCAGTAGCCTAAGAAGCAGAACCTTGAAACTCCCAGAAGTAGGTCTGCTTCTCTCTCCTCAGTCCCACGATGCAGGGAGCCTGTTGCAGCAGGTCTCCCTGAAAATAAAAAACCTAACAAAATTTATTTCAGGAAGCTCAGGAGAGCTCCCTGTAGTGCACCCAGTCTCCTCTGGGCACAGTAATAAACTGAGATCTGGAGGAGGGGTATAGAGGGAGGAGCCAGTGCACACCCATACCTAAAGTTCTTTTTAGTGCCCATGTCTCCTGTGGAGCCCGTCTATTCCCCATGGTCCTTACGGAGTCCCCAGCATCCTCTAGGACGTAAGAGAAATTAACATTGTATCAAAAATATGTAACTGCCATTGGTGCTTTTATCTTGTGTGTATCTGGAACTGAGTTTCCTAAAGAACATTTATCATGGAAGTATAAGTATGTTTCCCTAATAATGCACAGATGTCAACTCTTTGCTCCAAAGGATAATTCTTTCTCTAGTGTTGACAGTTAAGTTTTTTTGTTTTTTTTGTATTACATCCATGGTGTCACATGACGTCATACACAGTGAGCAATCCCCAGCTTGCAAGAGCCATGAATTGCCCATGAAGTTTATTGGGGGTCATTCCGAGTTGATCGCTCGCTAGCAGTTTTTAGCAGCCGTGCAAACGCATTGTCGCCGCCCACCGGGGAGTGTATTTTAGCTTTGCAGAAGTGCGGACGTTTGTGCAGCAGAGCGCCTGCAAAATATTTTTGTGAAAAACAAGACCAGCCCTGTAGTTACTCTTCGTGTGCGTTGATTCTAACGATGGAGGGACGGCTTTTGACGTCACACACCCGCCCAGCGAACGCCCAGCCACGCCTGCGTTTTTTCTGCCACGCCTGTGTTTTTCCAAACACTCCCTGAAAACGGTCAGTTGCCAGCCAGAAACGCCCACTTCACGTCAATCTTCCTGCGTTTGGCCGTGCGACAGGAATGTTCATTAGACTTTGTGCAAACCCATGATGCTCATTGTACCTGTACGACGCGCCTGCGCATTGCGGTGCATACGCATGCGCAGAAATGCCGATTTGGTTTTTTTTTTAGCCTGATCGCTGCGCTGCGAACAACGGCAGCTAGTGATCAACTTGGAATGACCCCCATTGAGAGTATAGCAACGAAAGTGTTAAAGCCTTTGAAATCCATGTAAATTAGTAAAATTAATTAGGAAGATCCAGATGCAAGTTTGACAAGCGTCCCCCGTGCAAACCCGCAAGCATCTTTCATGAAGTGCTTGTATGGGTGATTGTCCTCTAGTTACAGCTACTTAGGCACAGCTTGTAACACAGGAGCACACATTCGGAGCATGCCTGTCATGTCTCTTGTGTTATTATTTTACCCTGAGTTACAGTGATCAGTAACTAGCTGTTTGTGCTTCATACTCTTTATATATTTATCCTGTATGATTCTTTGTGTACCCAACTGTCTTTTTAGGAATACTTTAGTCTCCATATGATCATGACCTACGCCTTGTTTACCATCTCCAAATCTCTGATATCTGCCCCTGACCATTGACTTGTTACACTGACGTTAACGCTGTGCCGTCAGCCTTCTCCTCGGCCTGTTATCTAATAACCCTTCTTTTAGTCTGCAGGTACCAAGCAAAACTAGCCTTGTTGACGCAACCTATTGGTTAAGCATCCAGAAAAACAGGGTATCCGCACTCCAGGTCGACACTACTTAAGTCGACACCAGAAATAGGTCAACACGGACAAAAGGTCGACATGGAAAAGGGTCGACGCAAGTTTTTCACCTTTTTTTTTTTATTTTTTTGAAATTTTCCATACTTTACGATCCACATGGACTACAACTGGGAACGGTAACCTTGCCCGAGGCATGGGCAACAAAGCGGTGCACCAATTGGGGTTCCCCGTCGCTTTACGAAGAAAACGACACCAAAAACGGTCAAAAAACTTATGTCGACCTTTTTCCACGTTGACCTTGTTCATGTCGACATTTTGTCCATGTTGACCTATTTCTGGTGTCGGCCTAATGTGTGTCAACCTAAGTGGTGTCGACCTTGAGTCCCAGACCCGAAAAACAGGCGCTGATAGAGTGAATTGTTAATCACCTGGAAAAATCCACTTCCAGCTGCAGTAGCCGGATAGAGCTACTCTAGAAGCCCAATGATACTTAAAAAGTATGTAAAACCAATAAAACGGAGGATGGCACTGCGCTCTTTATAACGAAGAACTGGACATGGCAGAATCAAACAGGACACTTATAAAATTAATGAGTGTTTAATTGATGAATAACAACATAAAAAAGGAGTAAAAGGTTACATACAAATCAATAATATAAAACACAATAATATTTATACATTTAGTGTACAAAGTAGATTCATGACTCTATCCAAATAAATATAATTGTATATATCACAGGTTGCCAAATGCTATCCTCATGGCACCATAACGGTCCAGGTTATAAGGATTTCCATGGCTGAGCACAGATGGTTAAATCAACTTGATTGAGGTACTGATTAAGTCACCTGTGCCCAAACTTGGTTATCCTTAAAATCAGGACCATTAAGCAGGCTTGCGGACCATGTTTGGGAATCTCTGGTGTGTGTATATATTTATATCCACTGACAAAGCTGGTGTTCTGGCTGTAGAAATGTATTAAAGTGGCATATAGGTAAAATGTCAATTAATAGCAGTGATCCAGTATTGTGCGGAGACTTATACCCCTTGCAGACGGGTGGTCTTCTGTATGCCGGCGGTCGGGCTCCCGGTGCTCAGTATACTGGCGCCGGGAGCCCGACAGCCGGCATACCGACACTTATTTTCCCTCGTGGGGGTCCACGACCCCCATAGAGGGAGAATAAAATAGTGTGGCACGCGTAGCGCGCCACCGTGCCCGTAGCGTGGCGAGCGCAGCGAGCCCGCAAGGGGCTCATTTGCGCTCGCTACACTGTCGGTAAGCCGGCGGTCGGCCTCCCGGCGCCGGTATGCTGGTCGCCGGGAGCCCGACCGCTAGCCAGCCGTAGTGAACCCTTTCAGACATACGACCCGGGAATTTTCCTGCTCAGTCCAGAGTTTTTCACCTCTGAAAAATCCCGGGTTTTTGCTGGGACCCCCTTTCACACTACACCTGAGACCTGGGAAATTCCCGGGTCGACCCCTTTCAGACATAAGCCAGGGCAGACCAGGCTACTCTCATGTCACACACACACATACACACTCGTACATGTCTTACACATACACATGTCACACTCAAGCACACTCATACATGTAATACACACACATGCCAAATTCATACACATACACACACACACACTCACCACAACAGGCCGCCTCTCTGTTTTTAGGCTGCCGGCTGCTTCCACTACTCACAGCAGCACGGACTACAGCAGCCCCCTCTTCACTCCGGCCCCCTCCAGGCAGCCCCGCCCCTTCCACAAGTACACACGCCAATCAGGTGCGACCTGGGAGCAAATTCCCGCGTCGCACCTTTCAGACCTAAGCCGGGTTGTCTACTCGGGACTTAAGTCCTGGGATAAATCCTGCTCATTGCAGGGTCAGCAACCTGGGAACGTGTTCCCAGGTTGGGTCCTATCACACATGCCAAATTCCCGGGTTGATACCCCAGCCTCCCCATTGGTTACCACACGGACTTGCTGTTAGAGCTGCGGCGGGTCCTAGTGCCTGCCGGCTCTTTTATCAAATCTGACTGACGGGAATAGCAGTAGTGCTGCTGCTGTTATGCATATGCAGCCAGATCTGCGTTCATCTCTGCACATGCTGAGGGCCGCCCAGCACAAGGCAAGGCCGCCCAGCATGTGTGGCGCCGCTTCCAAATGCATCCGCAATTTGATTGAGGACGCATCTGATCTAAGGATGACCCCTGGCAGCGCAGCCTGGTCAGCAGCCATTTCTTATGGGAGCGGCTGTGTGTGACGTCCCGGCCTGCCCCCTTTTTTACCGGCGTCACCCCCACAACACCTTAACTCCGCTACGCTGTCGCCTATCAATCACATTGTGGTCGCATCCATTGGGGAAGCGACCGCAATGTGTGTGGCCTCATGCCCACTGCGCATGCAGTTTGCTGCCACTGGCAAACTGCGCTGAGGGCCGCTATTGCAGCGGGGTCTCAATGACCTTCATAATGTGTATAATGGGCTCTACTCTGGCGTAACGTGTAATAGCGGCTCTCCTGTATGGCGTAAGGTGTATAAGCACAGGCGTGCACAGAGACTGACTGGCGGGTGCCGCTCCGGACTTCCCCCCCTCCACGGCATTATAATGTTCTCTCACCTCCCCTGTCCTGGATATAAACTGCTCACCTGGGCGGCCCAGGTGAGCGGACCAGGTGAGCAGTCTATATCCAGGACAGGGGAGGTGAGAGAACACTATAATGCCGTGGAGGGGGCGAAGTCCGGAGCGGCACCCGCCAGTCAGTCTCTGCGCACGCCTGTGTGTATAAGGGTACTACTGTGCGGTGTAATGTGACTAACGGACACTACTGTGCAGCGTAATGTGACTAACGGACACTTCTGTGCGGTGTAGTGTGAATGACGGACACTACTGTACTGGGTAACGTGACTAACGGACACTACTGTGTGGTGTAATGTGACTAATGGACGCTACTGTGCTGTGTAATGTGATTAATGGACACTACTGTGCGGGGTTATGTGACTAACGGACACTACTGTGCGGTGTAATGTGAATAACGGACACTACTGTACAGGGTAATGTGACTAACGGACACTACTGTGCGGTGTAATGTGAATAACGGACACTACTGTGCGGGGTTATGTGACTAACGGACACTACTGTGCGGTGTAATGTGAATAACGGACACTACTGTGCGGGGTTATGTGACTAACGGACACTACTGTGCGGTGTAATGTGACTAACGGACACTGCTGTGCGGTGTAGTGTGAATGACGGATGCTACTGTGCGGTGTAACGTGACTAACGGACACTGCTGTGTGGTGTAACGTGACTAACGGACACTACTGTGTGGTGTTATGTGAACTCGTACTATTCTGTGGCCCTATATGTTTGGCGCACGCCTTCGGCGCGCACTGTCCCTATTCTGAGCATGGCCAGAGGAAACTATTGCCCTGAGCTCTTCGAGATCTAGAACTGGCCCTGTCATTGATTTTAAATGTGAATAAGGGGCACTATTATGTGGCATAATATGAATCAGGGACACTACGTTTGGGTTAATGTGCATAAGATTGTAATACTGTGTTGAATTGTGGGTACCATTGTGGTGACGCCCTTCCTTTTTTGAGCACACCCCTTTTTGCAGTGTGCGCTATCCCTTTTTTACAGATGGGAGGGCGCAAATGTATTATTTGCAGGAGGGCGCCAAACACTCTAGCACCGGCCCTGATTCCAACCACAGATAATCTGACAGATAATTGTATAGTGTATGCCCAATTTAAGATGTGGACTCCTGTTTGCCGCTCCTCTGGAATCCAGATAATTGTGTAGTTCACTGACCATAGAGTAGACCACATATACTGTGCTTATGCAGGTTCTGTAATCCAAATGCCAATTGCCCAGTCCCGTATTGCTGTTGAATGAACCGGATAATGGGGGTAATTCTGAGTTGATCGCAGCAGGAAATTTTTTTAGCAGTTGGGCAAAACCATGTGCACTGCAGGGGGGGCAGATATAACATGTGCAGAGAGAGTTAGATTTGTATGTGGTGACTTCAATCTGCAATCTAAATTTCAGTGTAAAAATAAAGCAGCCAGTATTTACCCTGCACAGAAACAAAATAACCCACCCAAATCTAACTCTCTGCAAATGTTATATCTGCCCCCCCCCCCCCCCCTCCTCCTGCAGTGCACATGGTTTTGCCCAACTGCTAAAAATTTCCTGCTGCGATCAACTTGGAATTACCCCCAATATGTTAGCAGCACAACTGTGGAAATGTAGGTTAGCAGATATGGCAGGTGAACCCCAATCTCTAACCGGTTTCGCTTCTATATGGAAGCTTTATCAAAGAGCAAAACCACAGCACTCCCATAACATGGCCATAAAACGTACCACCACCATCCACTTAACTACCCCGTATACACCCAGGAATGCCCAATGAAAATAAAAACAATGTGGCTGTATGCACAAAGACACTCAAGGTGTGTACACACGGTGAGATTCGGCTTATGCCCGATTCTCACTATGCGACAGGGACTGTGGTCAGTATCACAAGCCTAGAGGACTGTGCTTGCGATACTGGCTCTGTGTCATTTTGCACAGTCTATCTAGGCTTGTGATACCGACCTCGCGGGACTGCGCATCAGTATCGCATCGGGATTGCAAGGTGACTTTCACCTTGCGATCTGCACTAACTTTCCTTGCGATTTTGACTATATAGTCAAAATTGCAAGAAAATATCTCACCGTGTGTACACACCATAAGACGCATTCGCATTGTATCTGACATGGCTGCTGGATCTGGCTCAGCACTAGGACCTAAGTGTACGGATATTCACAGTAATACGTGTATTACAAATATTTTTTAATAATCCGCATGTATCACAAACCTTATTGAAAACAGCAAACCCCTCATTTGAAATTGTCCGTAATGGGAAGTAGTCATTAGGTCGACATTACCAATGTTGACACTGTCAGACTGTCGACGTTAGGGTTCGGCTGCAGGCGGGAGGGTTAGGGGAGGAATACTCTCCGGAACACTGGAACAGCAGAAGTCTGACCAATAAGTAATGGTCGCATTACTGCCAGGACACGAAAGCCACTGCAGCCGCCAGGAGAAGGTAAGTGACCGCTGGGCCACCAGTACTTGTGCTTGGCATTCGATGTGTCCAGAAATGCTTGTCTGTCTACACGGACAGAGACACAGAGCTGTATGGGCGGTTATATCTGTTGCTACGCTCTAATGTGAAAACATGTTTCTGGAATGTTTCTAAGGGGTAATTATCACCTTGCTACATGTTATGTTAATCAAAGAGCAACTACACCCAAAAGGTAATTTAGCCTTACACTTAATTACCTTTAAATCATATATAGTTCTCATGCTACTATACATTGTTTTGATCTGCAGTTCTTATATTTCTACAAGATGAAGTAAAATTAGATATATTTTTTTAGCTCACTTAATCCAGTGGTTTCCAAATGCGGTCCTCAAGGCACTCCGACAGTCCAGGTTTTAAGGACATCCATGCTTCTGCACAGACGCTATAATCAAACTGACTGAGGTACTTATTTAGTAGCCCAGTTGATTTGATTATACCATCTGTGCACAAGCAGGGATATCCCTAAAACCTGGACTGTTGGAGTGCCTTGAGAGCCGCGGTTGGGATCCACTGGCTTAATCATGAATGATCCTCTCTCTGGGTTAACATGCATCAATTAAATTACGTTTACTTGCATGTAATTACATTTTATCATGTAACGTTAATGATTGGTTCTGTTGTACCTTGTAGTACTATAGGGCAGTGATACTGTTTTTGAGTATTTCATGAAGAAACAAGCATGTATAAATGAACAACAGAAATATTTATTGTTATTAAGGGCTCCATTCATTAAGAAGTGAAAAGCCCTGCTTCACTGATAACAGGGCGTAGAGGTTGGATCACAGAGGGCGCTGCTGATGGGAGGTCGTCACTGGAAAAATAAGTAACACTGCATGTCGACTTAAAACTGGTATATATTGCATGAATATGATAATTGAAAATTACAATCAGGGTCATCTTAACATATTGGCACACTGGGCAGTTAACCAAGGCCCTACAATTCTAGGGGCCTTCGAGCGGGATGGGTGGTGGTCACACAATCAGAGCAATGAGGCAGCATGCTCTACCTGCCCCCCAGCCAGACAGTGTACGGCTGTCAGCATGCTGATTGGTGGATGGCTGGAGCTATCCACCAATGCTCATTGGTGGATGGCTGGAGCTATCCACCAATCAGAATGCTGACAGCCATTCACTGTATGGAAGCATGTGGAGAGACAGCGCGGGACTGCATGAGGAACAATTTATGATTTTTTTTTTTAATTGGTCCCCAGGAATGGGTGTGTAGGGGCCCCAGTGCATTGCTTTGTCCGGAGCCTTACAATGCCCTGATTACCATCCCCAACTACTCATTCTACATGAATAGAGCCCTAGGTGCTAAATGTATAAAAAATGATGCACAGATTATTGCAAACAATGTCTTGTAACCATAGTGACTGATCAGATTTTTGAGTTTCACTTTTTAAACTGAACTAGGAAAATTACAGAAGCTCATTGGTTGCTACTGCTGTTTACCGCCACAGTTTTCATAAATGTTCCCTTCTGCATTTACTTTTAGTAAACTAGAGTGACCATATTATCCCTTTTACCTGGGACGCTCATGGATTACACAGGTTCTGTGGCTGATTAAAACCAGCTGAAATCTAGGCTTGAAGTCAGCCAGCCACAGAACCTGTGTAATCCATGAGCGTCCCAGGTTAAAGGGATAATATGGAAAGCCTAAGTAAACATTCAGTAGAACATATCATCAGGATTATGAAATCATACCTCCCATAAATGACCCTCTCCAGGAGGGACAGAATGCTCTGCTCCTGGACTTCCCTCTTAATTCATGATTGCCATCACCTGTGCTGAAACACCTTTCTTATCCATTAACCTGTTCATAACAGGTGCCGGCAATCATAATTTAAAAAAAAAAAAGTCCAGGAGCAGAGCATTTGGTCCCTCCTGGAGAGGGTCATGTTGGGAGGTATGTGATATGAATGTGAGAGAACCATTGTTTTTTCATACCAGATTTGTAATTGTAAATATGAATGCTGCTATACTGCACTTCTGATGAGGTAAAATTAAATGTCTACAGTGCAAGAGAATAGTAGAGACCTTACTATAGAAAATAGTGGGGGTCATTCCGAGTAGATCGCTCGCTAGCCGTGCAAACGCTATGCCGCCTCCCACTGGGAGTGTATTTTAGCTTAGCAGAAGTGCGAACGAATGGATCGCAGAGCGGCTACAAAAATGTTTTGTGCCGTTTCTGAGTAGCTCCAGACCTACTCAGCGCTTGCGATCATTTCAGACCATTCAGTTCCGGATTTGACGTCACAAACATGCCCTGCGTTCGTCCAGCCACGCCTGAGTTTTTCCTGGCACGCCTGCGTTTTTCCTGGCACGCCTGCGTTTTTTCGAACACTCCCTGAAAACGGTCAGTTGACACCCAGAAACGCCCTCTTCCTGTCAATCACTCTGTGGCAACCATTGCGACCGAAATGCTTTGCTAGACCTTGTGTAAAAATCCATCGGCCATTGTAAAAGTATGTTGCGCATGTGCACTGCGCTGCATGCGCAAAAGTGCCGGTTTTTACCTTAATCGCTGCGAACATTTTTAACTAGCGATCAACTCTGAATGACCCCCAGTGTAATATTACTAAGCAAACAGGGCCTGAGTCAATCGCATGGTTCTGCCACACTGCGCATTCTCACAAGGCTGGATCTCTGTGGATCTACACAGGATATTCAGAGTGGCATTTTGCCTCTATTCAACCTCAATTACTACTGTATGTTACTATGGTAAATGGGTATAACTGGGCTTCCCCATCAGAGGTAAGCATTTGCAAAGATCCGGAGTTTAGAGACAGATCCGCTCCACAGGCTTGCTAATAGTGATGATTGATGCTCTCACAGACGGATGGATAGGAGCAGTACAGCCATAGAGATCGCTGAATACAGGCAGAAATCTGCAACTGTATAAAAGCACGCACAGCAACCCTTCATTTTAGCCAACATGAAATAAATTCACCTTTTATCTTTCAGAAACATAATTAATTTTCAAGTTGCAAAATTCCCAGACCAAGTAGTGTGACCACACCCCCTTTTTAAAGGCACTTGGACTAGGCCCAATGTTAGGCGGTGTGACTAATACAACATGGTGTTATTTATGAGGTTAGAATGAGCAGATGAGAACTAGGTAAGAGGTAGCAGAAATGAAGCAGCTGACAATTTAGGGCCTTTGCAGAGTTGACCCGCTGCTGGGAAAGCGGTTCTTGGAGGTTTATGAACTACGCATGCTCCAGAACGCAGCACACACAGCTGCAGGCGATGTGGACACAGACGCATCTCAACTGCAATTACACTTAGGAAATATTTTGCACTACAGTTAATACTACAGGTTGAGTATCCCATATCCAAATACAGTATTCCGAAATATGGAATTTTTTGAATGAGAGTGATAGTGAAAACTTTGTTTTCTGATGGCTCAATGTACACAAACTTTGTTTAATACACAAAGGAATAAAACATATTGTATTAAATGACCTTCAGGCCAGGGGCGGATCCAGAAGAAAATGATAGGGGGGGCACCATGGAAGGGGCAAGTACATTTGCGTGCGGCTTCGGTGCATGTGAGGTGGCGCTTCTTATACAATGCCCACAGTTGTAGCGCTCATTATGCAATGTCCACTGTACTGGTAGTGCCCCTTATATAGACCCCATAGTAGTGGTGCCCCTTATGCAATGCCCGTATTGCCCCTCAGTAGTAATGTTGCCTGTAGTAATGCCCCAGTCATTTAGCGCCGTAGTAGTTATGCCCCCAGTGGTAATGCCCCTGCAGTTATGACCCCAGTAGTTTACCCCCGCCACTTAGTTTAGCCTCCCAGTGGTAATGCCCCCAATAGTTTGCCTGCTCGTAGTTTAGCCACCAGTAGTAATGCCCCCCTGTAGTTTGCCCCATTGTAGTTTAGCCCCTGTAGTTATGCCCTCAGTAGTTTGGCTCCTGTAGTTATCCCCCAGTAGTTTGGCCCGTGTATTTATGCCCCCATTAGTTTGGCCCCACTGTAGTTTAGCCCCCAAGTAGTAATGCCCCTGTAGTTAAGCCGCCAGTAGTAATGCCCCTGTAGTTACGCCGCCAGTAGTAATGCCCTCCTGTAGTATGTCGCCAGTAGTTAGCCCCTTTGTAGTTGGCCCCCAGTAATAATGCCCCCCAGTAGTTTGCCTCCCAGTAGATGCCCACAGTAGTTTGCCCCAGTAGATGCCCCCCAGTAATAATGTCCTCCAGTAGTTTGCCCCCAGTAGTAATGCCCACAAAAGATGACCCCCCCAGTAGTAATGCCCCCCAGTAATAATGCCCCTAATAGATGGCCCCCAGTAAAAATGTCCCCCAGTAGTTTGCCCCCAGTAGTAATGCCCCCCCAGTAGTAATGCCCCTTGTTGATGCCCCCCCAGTAGTAATGTCCCCCCGTAGTTTGCCCCCCCCAGTAGATGCCCCCGCTGCACTTAGGCCAAAAAACCCCATCATACTTACCGAGCCCCGTTCCCGCTTCCAGACCGCTGCAGTCCTCCTCTTGGCGTCCGCTCCTCAGTCAGCACTATGAGAGAGACGTCATGACTGATGTCTCTCCCATATCGCACGCTGCACAGTGACAGCGCCGGAGCTCAGTAGTGAGCTCCTGCCTCCGGCTGCCGCTGTGCAGGGAGACGGGCGCCCGCTGGTAACACAATCTCAGCGGGCGCCCGTCATCTCCCTGTGCGACGCCGGGAGGGGATGGAGGCCACAAATGACAGGGGGGGCACGGGCCCGAGTGCCCCCCCCCCCTGGATCCGCCACTGCTTCAGGCTGTGTGTATAAGGTGTATACGAAACATAAATGATTTGTGTGTATGTATACACACTTTGATTAATGCACAAAGTTATGAAAAATATTGGCTAAAATTACCTTCAGGCTGTGTGTATAATAATAATAATCATTTTATTTATATAGCGCTCTTTCTCCAATAGGACTCAAGGCGCTTAACAGATACATAGCATAATATAGTACAGAAACTAATGAAGTACAGAAAAGCTTTTCATAAATACAGAAGCATGTAGATACTAAAGGGACATTATGGAAATGCTGAGTAAACAGGAAAGTCTTGAGTCTACTTTTGAAGGATTCTATAGTTGGGGCTTCGCACTGTGCGGGGAAGTGAGTTCCATAGAGTCGAAGCCACATGACTAAAAGCTGTATATGAAACATAAATGCATTCTGTGCTTAGACTTGGGTCCCATCACCACGATATCTCATTATGGTATGCAATTATTCCAAAATACGGAAAAATCCGATATCCAAAATACCTCTGGTCCCAAGCATTTTGGATAAGGGATACTCAACCTGTATCACATTTCTACTAGTTGTGCGACCACATCATTGTGTACCTCCTTTGTAACACTGAGTTGCTGCCACAAACTTAAACTGGATATAGGAGCTTTAATAATCCCAGAGGTATGTGCCCTGATCAGGGCCATTGAGACAGCCATAGGGCCCAGGTACTGACGGAGGTGTGCCCAAATCAGGGAGGCATTACCAACCCCCTCTTAAAAAAAATAAAAATTACTGTGCACGGTGCCAGGAAGCAGCTACACGCTATGCAAAGAGGAACATCTGCCCTCTCAGGAGCTGGCCAGGGGGTACTAATTCCAAAGGGGCCTGGGTAATTGGTACCCCCCTCCCCCTTTCTCTACACCCTCTGGTCCTGATCAAATTTAAAATCACTTCCAGTCTAATATATTATATACCCTTACAAGTCTATACTGAAAATGCTAAATGGTGTGACTGCATTGGGCCCCAGATTTGAATAGTTGGGCCCCACACTTAAATGCCCTACTGAACTCCTTTAGTCTGTTTGTTTAAATGAACTTAGCTGCGTCTCCCAGAGGAGCCGTGGGAATTGTACACTTGCGGCATCTAATTGGTCTGTGGACTCGCACTCTTGTCTTGCAGACATATTTGGCTGATTAACACTTTATTACTAGCTGAATAAGGCAGATTCAGTATCACAGAAAAAATGCTCTGACGTGTTGATGCTTTGGGTCTGCCAAGGGGAACGAACAGCTAAGTAAGGTTAACTTTAAGGACTATTGCACATAGCCCTGCATTTGGAAAGAAGGACCCTGTAACAGTGGCATGTCTCAAAATCCAGCTCTGTTTAAATATGCTGCAGCTACAGTGAAATTTCTAAAATTTGTTTATACAGGTTGAGTATCCCATATCCAAATATTCCGAAATACGGAATATTCCGAAATACGGACTTTTTTGAGTGAGAGTGAGATAGTGAAACCTTTGTTTTTTGATGGCTCAATGTACACAAACTTTGTTTAATACACAAAGTTATTAAAAATATTGTATTAAACGACCTTCAGGCTGTGTGTAAGGTGTATATGAAACATAAATGAATTGTGTGAATGTAGACACACTTTGTTTAATGCACAAAGTTATAAAAATATTGGCTAAAATTACCTTCAGGCTGTGTGTATAAGGTGTATATGTAACATAAATGCATTCTGTGCTTAGATTTAGGTCCCATCACCATGATATCTCATTATGGTATGCAATTATTCCAAAATACGGAAAAATCCCATATCCAAAATACCTCTGGTCCCAAGCATTTTGGATAAGGGATACTCAACCTGTATATGCAGTCATGCTTAATTAACCCTATTTAAGCAAAATTGATAGTTAGTCTGTTAATTCAATTCAGATATAGGAAATTATGAAGAGCTGAAATAAATAATGCAGCAATATGCAGTGACCGCACTCTGGGAGAGAAAGCTGTATGCAATCATTAAATTACAATCACACAAGGTTTGGTGAAAACGATTTAGGTGACTAAACACCTTTAATTGTATATTATTATAACATACTTTAATAGAGTAGAAAGCTACTCAATGTGCTCCCCTAATGGGAAGGCACAACTATATTACTAGTTCATCCTACATTAATTATATAACATTAAATGTTAATAAACTGTATAATATTAACATATATTTACTAATTGTGTGTAGCCAATAAACTTAGCCTGATCGCTAGCAATATTACATCTCCATATCTGAAAATGTTCCACAAGATCACATATAACTATAGAGTGCCCTACACATTTAACGATACGGCCGACTGGCCACCCGGCGGCGGCGGGGGGGGGGGGGGGGGGGGGGCAGTGACGGGGGGAGTGAAGTTTCTTCACTCCCCCCGTCACACGGCTCTGTAGAAGTGCAGGCAAATATGGACGAGATCGTCCATATTGGTCTGCATGCACAGCCGACGGGGCACCAGCGATGAACGAGTGCGGGGCCGCGCATCGTTCATCGCTGGTGCCTCCACACTCAAATATATGAACGGTTTCTCGTTCATTAATGAACGCGATCGTTCATATCTTTGAGAATTATCGCCCAGTGTGTAGGGCCTATAGGAAAGATGATTAATAAACTAGAAAACATTCTTTCCTGAAGTCAGTGTTGATTTTGCCATCCTTGAAACTGCATGCAAGGAAACATTAAAATGTTTGCAAACATGCAGTTAGTCCAGACTCTAAAAGGGGCCTATTTATCATTAAGCAGCCATTTTTGGGGAATACTCACAAATAGTTAGTATCCCCCAGATGTATCTCTGATATTTGACCGCAGCCATTTTGGTGCTTGGCCCTGATAGGATAACTCCCTCTCCTGATGGCGCTATCCTATAGTAGCCAATTATTTTTTGGAAAGGGAGCCTCTGACTCCCTCTCCATCGGCCCCCAGTGATGCATGTGCCGGGAAACGGCTACGCATGCCCATAGTCCGCCGGGGACCCAAACCTGGAAGAAGTGCGATAGTTTTGCACTACCACACTTCCTCCAGCTCTTCGCCATGTTGGGCTCTTGTCGGAGTCTCCTGGCAAGAACATTTTAATACATTCATCTAAAATATATATTTTTTGCATTGTGAATGAAAGAGAAAAATTTTAATAAATATGCCCCAAAGTCTTTTTTTTTCTGACTTATACATTTTGAATGCTGTATGTTCCACCTTTTAGGGGAGAATTAGGTGCAAGTCTGAATGTGACCTCACATTACTTTTCTGAGGTCATCACATATTTCAACAAATAAAATCAGAACATCTCAGGCAGCTGACTCTGCATGTTCTGTGATCGCACTGCATACACGCAAAGGAACCTTTATACACAGAATGACAGGAAGAGGCCGTTTGGGGGAGTTAACATGGGAGTGGAGGCAAAAAGGCAGGCCTTTAGAGGCGGGTATCTGCCTTCTGCTACGATCATGTATGTAGAGAAAAACGGCACCAGCATCGTGGCCAGTCTGCATAGCCATAGGTCAACCCTAGAAGTCGATATTCCTCATTACCGTATTGGTGCTGGGTATGAGTACACAACTGTGGGGGATGTTGCGATGGCTCTGGTGGGCTCTTTTTAGGGAGGTAGCTTCGCTGTTCTGTAACCTAGAAAAACCAGGTGCATATGCATTGTTCCCTGTCTATCAAGTCGCCCTAAGAAACCTATGCGAGTGTAACTGGGGCTTTTTCCCTGTTTTGTTAATTAAGCTTGAATGGTGAGCTGTATATGTATTATTTCTTGTGTTATCAGGATAATTAATTGTTATGTATTTATATGACATAAATGCAAGCTTACCATACTATCCTCTTTAAACCGGGACACTAATGAATTACACCGGTTCTGTGGCTGGCTGACTCCAAGCCTGCATTTCACCTAGTTTTAATCAGCCACAGAACCTGTGTAATTCATGTGTGTCCCAGTTTAACTGGATAGTATGGTTAGAAAGCCTACATAAATGCAAATGTGTTATTATTTCATATATGAGTTTTATACATGAATAAACATAAGGGAGATGTGAAAATTATGTATATGAATTTAAGATATGAGTATCCACTACATGCTAAACTCCATGATTAACTCTAAACTCTAAATGGAGACTTTAAATGGACAGGATTGCTCCAAATGCTGAATCTATCGCTGTAAACCTGCACAGCTGCTCCAAATGCAAATCATTAACTAATTAACAGGGACAGTATTTAAACCACAGAAAACCAACGCTAATGCACATTGAAGTCCCGCAATCATCACATGTAACTTTACCAATACCACAGTTAAGAGTATACTGTGTATATATATATATATATATATATATATAGTGTGCATATAAATACATATATATTTTTATTTTTTACTTCAAAAATAATAGCATCATCTATGCAAAAAAAAAAAAACAACAACCCAAAAACCTATAAACCACAACAGTCATGCCCCATGTGAAAAACGCATCTCTCTGCTTAAAAGGGGAAATGACTGTGAATTTTTTAATTCCCTCTATTTTACTGTAAAGTAAACTGGTATGAGCTGGGTCCTCTTTCCTTATCTTCTCTCCATAATTACACTGACTGCACACTGTAATTATGTGAATTTATATACTGTCTGTACTTCTGTATCCTGTTGTCAATTCTTTCCTCTTGTAAGGCACTGTACTACGGGACCCTTGCGATGCCTTAAAAATAGAAGTGAATGTAAAAAACAATGTTACTCTTCAGGTAAAGCTTCCATAATGTTCTGAATTATATCCTGAGATTTGTAGAGTATACAGGGCAGCTGTTATGAAATGATCACCTGTACTGGAGAGATGTGCCCTTAAACAGGCTAAAATTATGCACTTTTACCAGAGATTGTTAGCCCCAATTTTTGCTGATTAACACCTCCTTGGGTTTTTAACATGAAAAAGTTGCATAAGGTGAAATCACAACTAATTGAATAGGTGAATTACAGGTGAAATACAGTAAGCAATGAATTAAACTGAGCTGCAGCTGTAGATCTGTAAACATCCTGAGAAGAGAAGCCAGGAAACATGAAAGAGAAGCCTTGGCTGTTTCATTTGATGAGGAATGACTACCCATTGCAGCCTAGTTAGTGGCTAATATCCTCAGGCAAACTGTTCTCCACTTCCTTGCAAGTGTCAATTTATAAAGATAACAGATGGTCAAAACCATGTGCAATGCGCTTTGTAATAATAATATTCCTAATAATGTGCTTTATATCCATTTTTATAGTGTGCCTGAAAATGCACCACATCTGCCTTCCAATTTTCCTATGCATTGCAACAGCCTGGGATAAAATAATGTTTTTCTCCTTTTGGTCATGTTAATCCTAATCGGAATAGGGATCAAGCAGATGTCAAGGGTCAGGAATTCAGCTATTCCCATTCTTTGACATTGCTAGGCTGATGGGGCTAATGCTTTGCAGGTGACCTCTGACCCCACAGTGAGTCTACAAAGGTCAGTATTTGTCTTCAAGGGCGCAAGGAGCAACCCAATACCCTACATGCTATCCTTTCCTACTGAACTAAAGTACTTCAACACTTCACAACAGCATGTCAGAAAAGAAAGTAGCCCATCCATATCATTAGTACATAAACAAGTACAATATATAATGATTGGCTAGTGGATTCTGAACAATAAGGCAATACTCTTTACAAACTCTAGTATACTTCGTCTAACACCACATCACAGTGATGCATCAATTAATACTCATTTTGTAGTAAACGACTGCTTTTAACTCTACGTTGCATGTGTGAAAACAACAGTCTGTGCAAAGCGAATCTAGTGGTTACTAACCATCAATCTAGGCAATGTCTGTGATCAGTAACTACCATTGGGGGTAATACTGAGTTGATCGCAGCAGCAAGTTTGTTAGCAATTGGGCAAAACCATGTGCACTGCAGGGGGGACAGATATAACATTTGCTGAGAGAGTTAGATTTGGGTGGGTTATTTTGTTTCTATGCAGGGTAAATACTGGCTGCTTTATTTTTACACTGCAATTTAGATTTCAGTTTGAACAAACCCCACCCAAATCTAACTCTCTCTGCACATGTTATATCTGCCCCTCCTGCACTGCACATGGGCCCTCATTCCGAGTTGTTCGCTCGTTATTTTTCATCGCATCACAGCGATTTTCCGCAAACTGCGCATGCGCAATGTTCGCACTGCAGCTGCGCCAAGTAAATTTGCTAAGAAGTTTGGTATTTTACTCACGGCATTACAAGGTTTTTTCTTCGTTCTGGTGATCGTAGTGTGATTGACAGGAAGTGGGTGTTTCTGGGCGGAAACTGGCCGTTTTATGGGTGTGTGTGAAAAAACGCTGTCGTTTCTGGGAAAAACGCGGGAGTGGCTGGAGAAACGGGGGAGTGTCTGGGCGAACGCTGGGTGTGTTTGTGACGTCAAACCAGGAACGAAACTGACTGAACTGATCGCAGTGGCAGAGTAAGTGTCGAGCTACTCAGAAACTGCTAAGAAATTTCTATTCGCAATTTGAGAATCTTTCGTTCGCAATTCTGCTAAGCTAAGATACACTCCCAGTAGGCGGCGGCTTAGCATGTGCAATGCTGCTAAAAGCAGCTTGCGAGCGAACAACTCGGAATGAGGGCCATGGTTTTGCCCAACTGCTAACAAATTTGCTGCTGCGATCAACTCAGAATTAGGCCCATTGTCAATACATGTTCACTTACAATGGACAAATACATTAAAACCTATTTTCTGTGATATTTATCTAGAGAAAGGTGGATCTAACTCTTTAGCAACATTTGGAATAGAAATTTTAAGATTTATTTGATAAAGTGGTGCTAGAACAACACAAAGTGTAACCCATAGCAACCAAATACGTATTAAATTCCGTTTGTCTGACTAATCTAAAATGATAACCACCTGATTGGTTGTAATCATCGGCCCATGTGCCAAATTAATAAATAAGCATTTCAGAGTCCATCCCCGCAATACTTATATTTCCATAGATTTTTTTTTATTATTACAAAGCGTAAAAGAAAAAGAAAACTAAGAAGGTAAGAAGTTTAGGAAAAAGAAAAAAACAAAACCTTTTTTTTTAATGCAGTTTCTCAGCATTCAAGAAGGCATCAAACTGCAATTCTCAATGGACCATAATGCTGTATCATGAACATCAAAAGAATGGAGGCATCAATCGTGTGGCTTTTAGCAGCTGTGCTTGAGCTTTTGTGCCACACACATACACCAGGCCTTTGTAAGATTTCTACAATCCCTCAAAATCATCATTACAAGAATAGGATAGAAGCTTTCATACAAAAAGTCCCAACACTGCTTTGCTTTGGAAGTGAACAGTTAACAGACCTGAACTGAAGGTACAGATATTTTAATAATGGAACTGTATCCAGTAATTTCACAGCAAGACTTGGAGGAATGTTAAAGATTCCTGCAATTACATCAGTGGGAGCCTCAACAATAGGATCACTTCTGACTTACAATGGTGCACTAGCTCAAATAGAATCAAATAACAAGTGCTGACTGGAAGTGTATTTAAACATAGCAGCTTCTGATTTTTTTTTTAGTTTTTTTTTTACAAGCTGTTTCTTCAAGACATTCCTTATGTAAACATCAGAGCAGTTTCATCTAAGCTAAGTCACATACTTGCACTGCTTTAAGCATACAACGATATATTTTTCTTGTGGGTGTGGTCTGAGACATTGAGATGCTCTTTGAAATAACTTTGCTTTTGTCTTTTTAATGAAAGTAAAGATTAAATGGCTTTTTGCACAGTCTTTTTTTCTTCTCTGATAGTGAGAACAAAAATAATATTTTGAGATTATGATCATTTTTTATGTCACTAGTAGGTTGTATATCTTCCTCCTCTGTAAATGCTGAGTCTTGCTTCCGATGGATTATTGGCATAGCTTTTAAGAGGGAAGTCATTGTCATAGGCCATGCATTCCCAACCTAGGTCCTCAAGACACACACTAAGACTGGGTACACGGTATGCGGTTAACATATCGCCCGTCGGGATCCCGGCTATCTCAGTACCGACGCCGTGATCCTGACGGGGGTACTGTACCGCCGCCAGAATACCGGAGAGGTAGGTGATTCCCCTTCTATGGGTGTCTACGACACCCATACAGGGAAAATAGAACCTGGGGCTTCGTTGTGCCTGCCCCCCTGCCGGCATTCTAACGCCCGGGATGCCGATGTCGGTATACTGACATTCGGCATCTCGTGCGGTGGGATCACATACCGATCCGGGGAACACACTTGCTCATGCACATCAGATGCAAGATTTCAGACATTTCCCTCTGCAAACAATATCATTCATACACATTGAACGATACTGTTTACTTTACTGGAGGACGGCACCTGGCCACATCCAGTCTTTTACAATGTCTTTAGATTTCAAGGTGAAAACTAAAGATATTGTACATTGTTAACGACCAATGGGAGCATGCATCGATAACGATATAGTGATTACACACTGGACGATGTAAACGATATATCTTACGATCCGCCAGATTGGACAATATATCAGGTGCACATCGCCAAGTGTGTACCCAGCCTAACAGTCCAGGTTTTACTGATATCCAGGCTTCAGCACATACGGTTAAATAAAAATAACTGAGGTCCTAAGTAAAGTGATCAAGCATGGATATCACTAAAACCTGGACAGTAAATGTGCCATGAAGACCAAGGTTGGGAATGCCTGCCAGTGATCGTGGGGATAGATGTGAGCTTGAACTTCCCCTTTTCAATCAAATCAAGGCATTTTCAGAGAGGAAGTTGTACTATCTCTTAAACTCTCTTCCAGTTACTTTATAAAAGAATAACTGTAAAATCTAATATTAGGTGGAGTTAATTTTCCTGTTAGCAGTCTTCATCCTAACCCCCTTCCAATGCTCATTCGCTTCTGATACTGTTCTATTTATAGTAGAGATGAGCGGGTTCGGTTTCTTTGAATCCGAACCCGCACGAACTTCACTTTTTTTTTCACGGGTCCGAGCGACTCGGATCTTCCCGCCTTGCTCGGTTAACCCGAGCGCGCCCGAACGTCATCATGACGCTGTCGGATTCTCGCGAGACTCGGATTCTATATAAGGAGCCGCGCGTCGCCGCCATTTTCACACGTGCATTGAGATTGATAGGGAGAGGACGTGGCTGGCGTCCTCTCCATTTAGATTAGATTTAGAAGAGAGAGAGAGAGAGAGATTGCTGTGATACTGTAGATTAGAAGAGAGTGCAGACAGAGTTTAGTGACTGACGACCACAGTGACCAGTGACCACCAGAGACAGTGCAGTTGTTTGTTTTATTTAATATATCCGTTCTCTGCCTGAAAAAAACGATACACAGTCACACAGTGACTCAGTCTGTGTGCACTGCTCAGCCCAGTGTGCTGCACATCAATGTATTGTATATAAAGCTTATAATTGTGGGGGAGACTGGGGAGCACTGCAGGTTGTTATAGCAGGAGCCAGGAGTACATGATAAATAATATTATATTAAAATTAAACAGTGCACACTTTTGCTGCAGGAGTGCCACTGCCAGTGTGACTAGTGGTGACCAGTGCCTGACCACCAGTATATTAGTAGTATTGTATACTATCTCTTTATCAACCAGTCTATATTAGCAGCAGACACAGTACAGTGCGGTAGTTCACGGCTGTGGCTACCTCTGTGTCGGCACTCGGCAGGCAGTCCGTCCATCCATAATTGTATTATAATATATACCACCTAACCGTGGTTTTTTTTTTCATTCTTTATACCGTCGTCATACTAGTTGTTACGAGTATACTACTATCTCTTTATCAACCAGTGTACAGTGCGGTAGTTCACGGCTGTGGCTACCTCTGTGTCGGCACTCGGCAGGCAGTCCGTCCAACCATAATTGTATTATATACCACCTAACCGTGGTTTTTTTTTCATTCTTTATACCGTCGTCATACTAGTTGTTACGAGTATACTACTATCTCTTTATCAACCAGTGTACAGTGCGGTAGTTCACGGCTGTGGCTACCTCTGTGTCGGCACTCGGCAGGCAGTCCGTCCATCCATAATTGTATTATAATATATACCACCTAACCGTGGTTTTTTTTTCATTCTTTATACCGTCGTCATACTAGTTGTTACGAGTATACTACTATCTCTTTATCAACCAGTGTACAGTGCGGTAGTTCACGGCTGTGGCTACCTCTGTGTCGGCACTCGGCAGGCAGTCCGTCCAACCATAATTGTATTATAATATATACCACCTAACCGTGGTTTTTTTTTCATTCTTTATACCGTCGTCATACTAGTTGTTACGAGTATACTACTATCTCTTTATCAACCAGTGTACAGTGCGGTAGTTCACGGCTGTGGCTACCTCTGTGTCGGCACTCGGCAGGCAGTCCGTCCAACCATAATTGTATTATATACCACCTAACCGTGGTTTTTTTTTCATTCTTTATACCGTCGTCATACTAGTTGTTACGAGTATACTACTATCTCTTTATCAACCAGTGTACAGTGCGGTAGTTCACGGCTGTGGCTACCTCTGTGTCGGCACTCGGCAGGCAGTCCGTCCAACCATAATTGTATTACAATATATACCACCTAACCGTGGTTTTTTTTTCATTCTTTATACCGTCGTCATACTAGTTGTTACGAGTATACTACTATCTCTTTATCAACCAGTGTACAGTGCGGTAGTTCACGGCTGTGGCTACCTCTGTGTCGGCACTCGGCAGGCAGTCCGTCCAACCATAATTGTATTATATACCACCTAACCGTGGTTTTTTTTTCATTCTTTATACCGTCGTCATACTAGTTGTTACGAGTATACTACTATCTCTTTATCAACCAGTGTACAGTGCGGTAGTTCACGGCTGTGGCTACCTCTGTGTCGGCACTCGGCAGGCAGTCCGTCCAACCATAATTGTATTATAATATATACCACCTAACCGTGGTTTTTTTTTCATTCTTTATACCGTCGTCATACTAGTTGTTACGAGTATACTACTATCTCTTTATCAACCAGTGTACAGTGCGGTAGTTCACGGCTGTGGCTACCTCTGTGTCGGCACTCGGCAGGCAGTCCGTCCATCCATAATTGTATTATAATATATACCACCTAACCGTGGTTTTTTTTTCATTCTTTATACCGTCGTCATACTAGTTGTTACGAGTATACTACTATCTCTTTATCAACCAGTGTACAGTGCGGTAGTTCACGGCTGTGGCTACCTCTGTGTCGGCACTCGGCAGGCAGTCCGTCCAACCATAATTGTATTATAATATATACCACCTAACAGTGGTTTTTTTTTCATTCTTTATACCGTCGTCATACTAGTTGTTACGAGTATACTACTATCTCTTTATCAACCAGTGTACAGTGCGGTAGTTCACGGCTGTGGCTACCTCTGTGTCGGCACTCGGCAGGCAGTCCGTCCAACCATAATTGTATTATAATATATACCACCTAACCGTGGTTTTTTTTTCATTCTTTATACCGTCGTCATACTAGTTGTTACGAGTATACTACTATCTCTTTATCAACCAGTGTACAGTGCGGTAGTTCACGGCTGTGGCTACCTCTGTGTCGGCACTCGGCAGGCAGTCCGTCCATCCATAATTGTATTATATACCACCTAACCGTGGTTTTTTTATACCACCTAACCGTGGCAGTCCGTCCATAATTGTATACTAGTATCCAATCCATCCATCTCCATTGTTTACCTGAGGTGCCTTTTAGTTCTGCCTATAAAATATGGAGAACAAAAAAGTTGAGGTTCCAAAATTAGGGAAAGATCAAGATCCACTTCCACCTCGTGCTGAAGCTGCTGCCACTAGTCATGGCCGAGACGATGAAATGCCAGCAACGTCGTCTGCCAAGGCCGATGCCCAATGTCATAGTACAGAGCATGTCAAATCCAAAACACCAAATATCAGAAAAAAAAGGACTCCAAAACCTAAAATAAAATTGTCGGAGGAGAAGCGTAAACTTGCCAATATGCCATTTACCACACGGAGTGGCAAGGAACGGCTGAGGCCCTGGCCTATGTTCATGGCTAGTGGTTCAGCTTCACATGAGGATGGAAGCACTCAGCCTCTCGCTAGAAAAATGAAAAGACTCAAGCTGGCAAAAGCACCGCAAAGAACTGTGCGTTCTTTGAAATCCCAAATCCACAAGGAGAGTCCAATTGTGTCGGTTGCGATGCCTGACCTTCCCAACACTGGACGTGAAGAGCATGCGCCTTCCACCATTTGCACGCCCCCTGCAAGTGCTGGAAGGAGCACCCGCAGTCCAGTTCCTGATAGTCAGATTGAAGATGTCAGTGTTGAAGTACACCAGGATGAGGAGGATATGGGTGTTGCTGGCGCTGGGGAGGAAATTGACCAGGAGGATTCTGATGGTGAGGTGGTTTGTTTAAGTCAGACACCCGGGGAGACACCTGTTGTCCGTGGGAGGAATATGGCCGTTGACATGCCAGGTGAAAATACCAAAAAAATCAGCTCTTCGGTGTGGAGGTATTTCACCAGAAATGCGGACAACAGGTGTCAAGCCGTGTGTTCCCTTTGTCAAGCTGTAATAAGTAGGGGTAAGGACGTTAACCACCTCGGAACATCCTCCCTTATACGTCACCTGCAGCGCATTCATAATAAGTCAGTGACAAGTTCAAAAACTTTGGGTGACAGCGGAAGCAGTCCACTGACCAGTAAATCCCTTCCTCTTGTAACCAAGCTCACGCAAACCACCCCACCAACTCCCTCAGTGTCAATTTCCTCCTTCCCCAGGAATGCCAATAGTCCTGCAGGCCATGTCACTGGCAAGTCTGACGAGTCCTCTCCTGCCTGGGATTCCTCCGATGCATCCTTGCGTGTAACGCCTACTGCTGCTGGCGCTGCTGTTGTTGCCGCTGGGAGTCGATGGTCATCCCAGAGGGGAAGTCGTAAGCCCACTTGTACTACTTCCAGTAAGCAATTGACTGTTCAACAGTCCTTTGCGAGGAAGATGAAATATCACAGCAGTCATCCTACTGCAAAGCGGATAACTGAGTCCTTGACAACTATGTTGGTGTTAGACGTGCGTCCGGTATCCGCCGTTAGTTCACAGGGAACTAGACAATTTATTGAGGCAGTGTGCCCCCGTTACCAAATACCATCTAGGTTCCACTTCTCTAGGCAGGCGATACCGAGAATGTACACGGACGTCAGAAAAAGACTCACCAGTGTCCTAAAAAATGCAGTTGTACCCAATGTCCACTTAACCACGGACATGTGGACAAGTGGAGCAGGGCAGGGTCAGGACTATATGACTGTGACAGCCCACTGGGTAGATGTATGGACTCCCGCCGCAAGAACAGCAGCGGCGGCACCAGTAGCAGCATCTCGCAAACGCCAACTCTTTCCTAGGCAGGCTACGCTTTGTATCACCGCTTTCCAGAATACGCACACAGCTGAAAACCTCTTACGGCAACTGAGGAAGATCATCGCGGAATGGCTTACCCCAATTGGACTCTCCTGTGGATTTGTGGCATCGGACAACGCCAGCAATATTGTGTGTGCATTAAATATGGGCAAATTCCAGCACGTCCCATGTTTTGCACATACCTTGAATTTGGTGGTGCAGAATTTTTTAAAAAACGACAGGGGCGTGCAAGAGATGCTGTCGGTGGCCAGAAAAATTGCGGGACACTTTCGGCGTACAGGCACCACGTACAGAAGACTGGAGCACCACCAAAAACTACTGAACCTGCCCTGCCATCATCTGAAGCAAGAAGTGGTAACGAGGTGGAATTCAACCCTCTATATGCTTCAGAGGTTGGAGGAGCAGCAAAAGGCCATTCAAGCCTATACAATTGAGCACGATATAGGAGATGGAATGCACCTGTCTCAAGTGCAGTGGAGAATGATTTCAACGTTGTGCAAGGTTCTGATGCCCTTTGAACTTGCCACACGTGAAGTCAGTTCAGACACTGCCAGCCTGAGTCAGGTCATTCCCCTCATCAGGCTTTTGCAGAAGAAGCTGGAGGCATTGAAGAAGGAGCTAACACGGAGCGATTCCGCTAGGCATGTGGGACTTGTGGATGCAGCCCTTAATTCGCTTAACAAGGATTCACGGGTGGTCAATCTGTTGAAATCAGAGCACTACATTTTGGCCACCGTGCTCGATCCTAGATTTAAAGCCTACCTTGGATCTCTCTTTCCGGCAGACACAGGTCTGCTGGGGTTGAAAGACCTGCTGGTGACAAAATTGTCAAGTCAAGCGGAACGCGACCTGTCAACATCTCCTCCTTCACATTCTCCCGCAACTGGGGGTGCGAGGAAAAGGCTCAGAATTCCGAGCCCACCCGCTGGCGGTGATGCAGGGCAGTCTGGAGCGACTGCTGATGCTGACATCTGGTCCGGACTGAAGGACCTGACAACGATTACGGACATGTCGTCTACTGTCACTGCATATGATTCTCTCAACATTGATAGAATGGTGGAGGATTATATGAGTGACTGCATCCAAGTAGGCACGTCACACAGTCCGTACTTATACTGGCAGGAAAAAGAGGCAATTTGGAGGCCCTTGCACAAACTGGCTTTATTCTACCTAAGTTGCCCTCCCACAAGTGTGTACTCCGAAAGAGTGTTTAGTGCCGCCGCTCACCTTGTCAGCAATCGGCGTACGAGGTTACATCCAGAAAATGTGGAGAAGATGATGTTCATTAAAATGAATTATAATCAATTCCTCCGCGGAGACATTGACCAGCAGCAATTGCCTCCACAAAGTACACAGGGAGCTGAGATGGTGGATTCCAGTGGGGACGAATTGATAATCTGTGAGGAGGGGGATGTACACGGTGATATATCGGAGGGTGAAGATGAGGTGGACATCTTGCCTCTGTAGAGCCAGTTTGTGCAAGGAGAGATTAATTGCTTCTTTTTTGGGGGGGGTCCAAACCAACCCGTCATATCAGTCACAGTCGTGTGGCAGACCCTGTCACTGAAATGATGGGTTGGTTAAAGTGTGCATGTCCTGTTTTGTTTATACAACATAAGGGTGGGTGGGAGGGCCCAAGGACAATTCCATCTTGCACCTCTTTTTTCTTTTCTTTTTCTTTGCATCATGTGCTGATTGGGGAGGGTTTTTTGGAAGGGACATCCTGCGTGACACTGCAGTGCCACTCCTAGATGGGCCCGGTGTTTGTGTCGGCCACTAGGGTCGCTAATCTTACTCACACAGCTACCTCATTGCGCCTCTTTTTTTCTTTGCGTCATGTGCTGTTTGGGGAGGGTTTTTTGGAAGGGACATCCTGCGTGACACTGCAGTGCCACTCCTAGATGTGCCCGGTGTTTGTGTCGGCCACTAGGGTCGCTAATCTTGCTCACACAGCTACCTCATTGCGCCTCTTTTTTTCTTTGCGTCATGTGCTGTTTGGGGAGGGTTTTTTGGAAGGGACATCCTGCGTGACACTGCAGTGCCACTCCTAGATGTGCCCGGTGTTTGTGTCGGCCACTAGGGTCGCTAATCTTACTCACACAGTCAGCTACCTCATTGCGCCTCTTTTTTTCTTTGCGTCATGTGCTGTTTGGGGAGGGTTTTTTGGAAGGGCCATCCTGCGTGACACTGCAGTGCCACTCCTAGATGGGCCCGGTGTTTGTGTCGGCCACTAGGGTCGCTAATCTTACTCACACAGCTACCTCATTGCGCCTCTTTTTTTCTTTGCGTCATGTGCTGTTTGGGGAGGGTTTTTTGGAAGGGACATCCTGCGTGACACTGCAGTGCCACTCCTAGATGGGCCCGGTGTTTGTGTCGGCCACTAGGGTCGCTTATCTTACTCACACAGCGACCTCGGTGCAAATTTTAGGACTAAAAATAATATTGTGAGGTGTGAGGTATTCAGAATAGACTGAAAATGAGTGTAAATTATGGTTTTTGAGGTTAATAATACTTTGGGATCAAAATGACCCCAAAATTCTATGATTTAAGCTGTTTTTTAGTGTTTTTGGAAAAAAACACCCGAATCCAAAACACACCCGAATCCGACAAAAATAATTCGGTGAGGTTTTGCCAAAACGCGTTCGAACCCAAAACACGGCCGCGGAACCGAACCCAAAACCAAAACACAAAACCCGAAAAATTTCAGGCGCTCATCTCTAATTTATAGTAGATTTAGGTATGATTGTATTCTGTACGGGTCTCATGATTTCCAATCTGATCCTGTCTTTAGTTATTGATGTGAACGACTCTGAAAAAAATAAAAATTAACAGCAGCCCATCCAATCAGCATTTAATTGCTAACTAAATCCTTGCATTAGGCCTACTTGAATACCGCCTCTCTCCACTCTAATCTATCCTCCATGCTGCTGTCCGGCTCTTCCTCCCCCACTGTACTATGTCTGCCTCCCCTCTCCTATAAGTCCTACACTGGCTCTTCCTGTCCCATTTACATCTCTATCCTAAACTCCCTTCACACACTCCCGCCCGCCCTCTTCGCTTCACAAATGAATGCCGCCCGTCCTGCCAACTGATTACTTTCTCCCATTCCCACCTCCAATATTTTGTCCGTGCTGCTCCCTGACTCTGGAATTCTCTCCCTTTCCCTAGCACTCTCCACCTCTCTACAAAACTTCAAACAGGCTCTCAAGACCCACTTCTTCACCAAACTCAGCCATCTCTCATTCTAACCCTCTGTCTCATGTTCGCTGTCTACCCTGTGTCACTCCTGTCTGTCTGCCCTTCCCCTTTAGAATGTACACTCTCACGAGCAGGGCCCTCTTCCCTCATGTGATTTGGCTTCCCTTACTTATACTTCCTACTACGGCCCCTAACCCTTAGTTTCTGCCACCCTGCTGCTTGTTAGAAAGCTATGACCACTGATGCAGAATATTTAATTGTATTATAAGCAACTTTTTTCTTGCATGCTCATTTGTATATGTACTTTGTTACGCACTGTGGAACCCTTGTGGTGCCATTTAAATAAAGGACAATAATTAGGTCAACCCACTTTGTGCTAAGTGGGGGAGCGGAGACAAAAAATATTTAAGTGGAGTTCTTATTTGAATCCCTAAGCTTTGAACACCCTACAATGTGACAGACTGAAAAGTAGGGATGGCCTTCAAAAACCGATGGTTTACAATCATCCCATGGAGATGCTTTTGCCATTTGATGCTGAGACTGCGATTGTTGCCATCACTGCAGGTTTCAATGTTTGTTCTCCCAACGTGTGATGTGTAATACACCACAGGAAGAAACACAGACCGATAGGCAGTAAGCTCTACATCTTGCAAATAGGTACACCTGCAGCATTGATGGTTTCAACCATCAAATGGTTCCAAACTGATGGTAGCATGCCAAGTTATGACAGTGGCAAAGCTGAATCAATTCGATTGCGCTCTTCCGATAACCATCTCTACTGCAAATATATTAAATGAAAAAGAAACCATCAAAGCATTTCGTAACCAAGAACAACGTAAGCACAATATAATTGTTATTCTGCATTCCCCTCATGTTGTCTATCAATCTATTTACCCAAAACACAAATATACTTAATGCTCTTGAATGATGTTTTATCCAAGACAGAATACTGATTTGCAGAACATTGAATGTGCAAATTCCTTACCGGTTACTTACTTCATGTATTATCAGCAGCTTGGTAAAATGGACTTGCAGTGCAGCTGGGGTGAATATGAAATGCGTAATGAGATATAGAATTTGGAAGAGGGGTGTCCAAGCTTAATTCTAAATTTCAGTGTAAAAACAAAGCTGCCCGATCTTTGCTACAGTACATGAAAAGGGAGCCAGTCATTTGAGAAATGCATTTGTGCACCTTGCAATGCAACGTGATTTGCTAATTTTTATTTGCTTCTATCTGAATCAGTCTCAATGTGTGCAAATTACTCGCTTTCACTAGGCCCTTAGAAACATTTACTGGTGCAGCAAATGTAGACCCAAAAGCCAAGTGATGTAAAACACAAACAACAACACAGGAAAGTACACAAAACTAATTTCTGTTTGCTCAGAAGCCTATGCCCAAGGGCAGTCATTAAGCAACAATTGCTGGTTTCTAAAGATCAAAGGTTTTTACAGTCAGATGTGTTGCATAGTTGCCAACTCTCCCTAATTGCAGGTACAGATTGTCCCTGGACATTTTTTGTCCTGGAAATGTCAGTTTTTCATCTTTCATTGACCAACTGCACAATAATATTCCTATTAGTTGAATTCAATTCTTACCATTTATACTCATTCTCTAGGCTTTAGACGTTAACATTAGTGAACAGGAATACTTGAAATGCAAAAAATACACTATTATCACGTATAGAGATGAACTGAGGGTTTCGTTAGAGACAGTACTGCATATATACTATGCAGATGCACTGGTTCCGTAGGAAATAGCCCTGGAATTTTCTTTAAAAAAAATGTTGCAAACAGTGTATATTGACCAGAGCGGATTTCTCATACGTCCTAGAGGATGCTGGGGACTCCAACAGGACCATGGGGTATAGACGGATCCGCAGGAGCCTGGGCACACTATAAAGACTTAAACTGGGTGTGAACTGGCTCCTCCCTCTATGCCCCTCCTCCAGACCTCAGTTAGACTTTGTGCCCAGGAGTGATGGGTCACACACTAGGGGAGCTCTCCTGAGTTTCTCTAAAGACTTTATTGTTAGGTTTTTTATTTTCAGGCAGACCTGCTTGCTACAGGCTCCCTGCATCGTGGGAGTGAGGGGAGAGAAGCAGGACCCACTTCTTCTTAGTTTAAAGGCTCTGCTTCTCGGCTACTGGACACCATTAGCTCCAGAGGGTTCGATCACTTGGTGCGCCTAGCTGCTTGTTCCCGAAGCCACGCCGTCAAGTCCCTCACAAAAGCCAGAAGAAAGAAGCCGGGTGAGTACTGGAAGAAAAGAAGACTTCAGTGACGGCAGAAGACTCCAGTAACGGAGGTAACAGCAGCAGTAGGGCTGCGCTCCATGCTCCCACACACCAACGTCTCTGGCAGGGTGCAGGGCGCTGGGGGGGAGCGCCCTGGGGGCATGTTGCTGATGGTCTATAAGGCTGGCTGGGGACATATTACGGTGCCTGGGCACAGCGTATGTTCACCCCGCCAGCGTGTCGCAGGGAGGAGAGACAGCGGTAGCGCTGCGCTCCCGGCTCCCCATCACCTGCAGGGTACAGGGCGCTGGGGGGGGGAGCGCCCTGGGCAGCATATAATAAAATCAGTAATATCACTGGCGGGGGGACATACTTCGGTGCCCACCCCGCCAGTGCGCCGTGAACGGGAGGGAGCAGCAGCGGTAGCGCTGCGCTCCCGCACTCCACTGGGCCTGCAGGGTGCAGGGCGCTGGGGGGGAGCGCCCTGGGTAACATTTAAAAAATGTAATCACTGACGGGGGGACATGCTTCAGCGCCCGCCCCGCCAGTGCGCCGCGAACGGGAGGGGGAGGCAGCGGTAGCACTCTCTGTTCCCGCTACCCGTCGGCCTCCAGGGTGCAGGGCGCTGGGGGGGAGCGCCCTGTCCGGCATTGATAAAGGGATCCCGGGAGGGGGAACATACCCGGACACCGGGTGTCTTCTCCCCGCCGGGAGACCGCAGCGTGCGCGCTGCGGTCCATAGCTCCCACACACCAACGGCGTCCGTGGGTGCAGGGCGCAGGAGGGGCTCCCTGGGCTGCGTTGGGACAAAAAGTAAGTATACAGGGTCCCCAGCTAGTTTCAGGGGGTTATATATTTATATTTAATTGAGCGGGCTTAAGCGCGCCGGGAGGGGGCGGAGCTTAGCCCTCACAGAGGAGTCAGCGCCATTTTCCTCAGGTCCCCACCAGGCTAGTAAGAAGGAGGGGGGCCACAGAGTGTTTAATGCTATATGGGTGTCATATAGCAGTATGTTTAATAATGGACGCATAATCCTTGTTGTGATACATAAACTCAGTTTCCCTGTGTTTTACCCACTATCGGTTAGTCGACATATGTTAGGGCTTTGTCACAAGCTGCTGTGGGGATAACTGTCGGCTTCGCCGACGCTTGGCGGTACTTGATTAAAAAAAAATAAAGAAAAAAATTAAGTATTAGCAGGTTGGTTTTGTGTGCTTGAAAACAAGTCAACGTGCTAGGGGAGACACAGTTGTTGGTGGATGCCCTGTCGGCATCAACGGTATTTCCGGGGTAGAAAAATTAACAGGCGGTTATTGCCTTGTACCTGTATTGGTATATATATATATATATATATATATATGTATATATTTATAGGTATATGTGGGGGGAGTGTTATTGAAATTGTATATGTATACTTCCCTCAGACCCCTCGGGGTTCTAAGATTATTATTTTTTGACCGCTTACTACTCCTTGCTGTCGACATTTACTCAGTTTCTGTCGACCATAACGTTCCTGGTAGATCCACATCGGGGGCACGTCAGTACATGGTCATACACATTCATAACACATTGCTGGGACCTGACGGGTCTGGACAATCCACTTGCGTATAGGTTATATCTATATGTATATATATGTAGATATATATTTAGATATGCATGGTTAGGATATGTGTGTTTTATTGTGTATTACATTATGTATATCCATGAATGCTAAGATAATGGTATTCTTCTCATGTGCTGATCGCTCTGTTGATTAAGCTCTAGATTGGCCGGGACGAGTTGGTTTTCGATCCTCTCAAGGAGTCCGAATATTATTCTCTTCCCGACGCGGAGAGAACATTACGACAGTCAACTCCTGGTCGACGCAGAGCCGGTCGCAAAGGATCATACACAGGAAGCTAAGTGATATTTTATTTCTATACTTTGGCCTTATTTGCAATGCATGCACATGAGGGAGGGTTGTATTCGGGTAGGCATCCGATAGAATTACCCTACCCAGAGTGGGTAAACTTGCTTATGTTGTTTCTACTTATAACATTGCAGCAGGCTGCCGCGTGACAGCAGGAGGTGTAGCCGGGAAAATGCTGAGGTTGTCTCCGAGAGATACTCGGGGGAGGTATACAGCTGTTTGGTGAGCCCTCTGTTCAGTCACTGTCGGCGGATACACCTGGTAAGTCTACCTTCGTGAATTAGCCTCCCTCACAACGGTTGGTGACGCATTCTTTTGTGGGATGCAGTCGTTTTAACCGGTTCGATACCGTGCTTTTTTCCTTTCTGTGCAGAAAGTGGAAGGTTGGAAGATAAGAGTTCTGCAGCCTTGGTAGGTTTGCAGAAGTGGATGTCGTTTTCTGTTTCCAACACATCCACCACTTGTCTCTGAGTCTATCTGGCTAGTTCCCACTCCGGTGAGCGCTAGTCTAAAAATTTTCAGTTAGTCCAGGAATGGACCAAGACTTGTGAGTTATTTATAGAATCAAAAGGGGGAGCATTCTGAGTTACGGTTGTTCCCCTTACTGTTTTTTCTAATGGATCTTGCCGTTCCCCTCTGGTTGGGAAGGTAGTACGCTACGTCATACAGAGGTGCGTCAGGTTCAGGACATTGTCCGGTTGTCCCTGTATAAAGGTGCAAATCGTTGTTTCTCTCTGACTGTTCTTCGACACAGGGATTGGCTGTTGTTCCCACCGACAAAGTTGTCGGAGGTGGGTTTCAGAGTAGATACTGCCCGGTTAATGTTCTGGGTTTTTTCCTGTGGAAAGAGGTCTGAGGATACATAGTTGGATCAGCTTTGCTGGGACACTTCATCAATATGTTCTGTTACTAAAACAGATGGGTGCGGCCTACGAGGCCTGTTTTGGTGAGCACGTCTACTGCAGAGTGGCTTTCAAGGGGCCAGTTGAAATTGTGGTCCGCGTTTCACCTGCACATGCACCGGAATATAATCCTAAAGGCCAGGACATCACTCCTGTGGTGTCTGCTCAGTTCTCTCCTTCTAGAGGGATGAAGGTTCGGGATCCAAGGTTAGATCCTGGTATCCGTGCATAACGATCTCCGAGGCTGGGGAGCAGGCCTTGCAAGGGACGTATTTCCAGAGGTTAAGGTTAAGTTGGAAAGCTTGTCTGCAATAAGCTTTCTTGATTTAAAAGATATTTTCGACGAACGTATTCTTCGTGTTCGGCCCATGTTAGTTCTGCCAGACCACTTATCAGCAATGGCGTGAGTAAGCCGCTATGACGGAACAAGGAGAAAAGCGGCAATGGCAGAAGATGCACAGTTTTGCCGTGGGGCAAAAAGTCTGGTAGTATTCGTTCCGGTGGTTGGCGAAGGAGAAATAGATTTCCTCTGCTGACGCGATCACCATCCGGGGAAAAATTCAGTCATCGTCGAGAAGTTTTCACAGACGTGATAACTTTTGTGAAGGGTCGCAATTGGTCATGTTGGTGTTTCGCTTCAACGAGAGGCCTCAGGCAAGGGACACCCTCGTGACACCGTGGGTGTTTTTAGTCGGTCTATGTGGCCTCTCCTATTTCATTTTTTTGGGAAGGTGATAAACGTAAGAAGAACATAGGTTCAGGCGATTCTCTCGGATCTGATTTAGCCAAGGAGGTTTTGCTATCCAGTTTTTTCATGATTTGCTCATGGAAGTTTCCTGCCCTCTTCCTTTACGTGAGGAACTGTTACAACTAGATCAGGGCGTGTATCAAGACTTACCGCGAGTGCATCTGACGGCGTGGCGGTTGAATGCCATATTCTAAGCCGGAAGGATGTTCTCAGTGAAGCCGTTTCCTCAATGTTTCAGGCTAGGACAGAAGTAACGGCAAAGCCTTTCCGCCATGGTTGGCGTATTTCTGTGTCTTGGTGTGAATCCAGGATGGTTTCTACGGAAGACTTTCTGCTAGGTCGACCTTATCCATACTTACAAGCCATTGTGGATGCAGGCCTACAGTTAGGCTCCATTTCGGGGCAGTATGGCCTTATTATTTTCAAAAAAAAAAATTTAATTTTTTTTTCTCTCTTGGAAAGTGGTCATGCTATTGGCTTTGGCGTCCGTAAGGTGGGTGTCGGACGTGGTGGGTTTGTCTCACAAGAGCCTTGTTTGATCTTCCAGGTAGACAGAGAGGACTTGTGAACTTAGATTGTAGTTCTACCAAAGAGTGGTTTCTGGGTTTCGCAGAAAACAGTCTATTTTTGATGCCGGTGGTTCCTTCGGCATTAGCTGATTCAAAGTCTTTCGGTGTTACCGGGGATTTGAATATTTAGGTTGCCAATTTGGCTCAGTTGGGAGAAATAGAGGCTCTGTTTCTCCGGTATGCTCCCAACATGCTTGGGGCGACTGCAGTATGCTGTCTGTTACACGCTGAATCTGTGATACGATTTGGCATGTTGTTCGATGCTTGGATTGCCGTGACCGAAGTCAGTGGAAGCCCATTCTACTGGAAAGATGGGCTCTTCTTGGGCGGATGCCCGAGGAGTCTAGGCGGTTCAACTTTGCCGAGCGGATTATTGGTCGGGATCAAACGCTTTTGCTATGCTCTACGAGTTTGATACCATGATTGTTGGGGACCTTTTTGTTTTCTCATTCGGTGCTGCAGAGTCGTCCGCACTCTCCCGCCCGTTTTGGAGCTTTGGTATAAACCCCATGGTCCTTTTGGAGTCCCCAGCATCCTCTAGGACGTATGAGAAAATAGGATTTTGGTACCTACCGGTAAATCCTTTTCTCTTAATCCGTAGAGGATGCTGGGCGCCCGTCCCAGTACGTACGGTGTCTGCAGTTAGTGTTTTTGGTTACACCCTGGTGGTGTGTCTTCTCTGTCAGGCGGTTGCTACCGTTTTTTTCATGCCATGGCATGCGGGGTCTTATTTTTGCTTATGTGGACACACGGTTTGTGTTGCATATTCTCTCAGCATATGGCTGTGTTTTGTTCATGCTGTGGGCTGGTATTCTACTGAATGCCACGTTCTACGGTGTGTTTGAGGTGTGAGCTGGTAGGACACTCACCGTGTTTATAACAATAAATTCTTTCCTCGAAATGTCCATCTCTCCTGGGCACAGTTTTCTAACTGAGGTCTGGAGGAGGGGCATAGAGGGAGGAGCCAGTTCACACCCAGTTTAAGTCTTTATAGTGTACCCAGGCTCCTGCGGATCCGTCTATACCCCATGGTCCTTTTGGAGTCCCCAGCATCCTCTACGGACTAAGAGAAAAGGATTTACCGGTAGGTACTAAAATCCTATTTTTACAGCCCCCACCCCACCCAGCAAAATCTGCAACCCACAGGGACTGCCTAGCAGTGGCTTCCCATTGGAAACACTCCCTGCTACTCGCAGCCAGACAGGCAGTTTCCAGGGGAGGTGTTTTCTCCCCCTGGGACAGACAGTCTGGACTGTGATAGCAGAGAGAGTGCTTTCCATGGGAAGCCACTCCCCTGCTATTATGGAAGCCCTATCTGGCTTCTAGGGGCTGCAGCCGATGCAGTCCCTAGAAGCCAGCCTGTAGTTGTGTGAGACTTAAACCCCACCCCTGGAATTAGGCTCCACCTCCCACTGCCACTGGACTTAAGCTCCACCTCCCAGTGATGTTAACCATCAATCACTGGGAGAGCAGGGAGGAGACTCAGACATAATGCAGAACTCCCTGTCAGACAGGTAAGGAGCCACCTTTTACACTGACATTAATAATAATAATTTACTAAAACTTTAAATTTGCCAACACTGTATATAAAAAGTCCACAGTTGATTTTTTTTTTTTTTATAACAATAAATAAATAAATAAATGGAACAGGTTTTCTTTCTAATTACATGGAAATAATTGGCTTCAAATGCTCTTTTGAGCCCAGTTACAAACTCTACAAATGTTGCTTAAAATCACCCCTGTGTAGTGTGCTTTAATCAAGAAAAGAGAGAGAGAGAAATTATTTGTTCCCTCTTTAACAAGAAAACAAATAAAGGTTAGAATTTCATTAATTGAAGACATTTCAGTGGTTCTCCTAGACTACCTAAACTTACATGAACTTACTCATAACAAGAATAGTAATAAATCTTGGCACACCTTCTGTCCTATTTCTCCCAGTGAAATTTTAATATAAGCAGAATCATTATGTAATTATGTAACTGTATGATTCATGATGTATATTGTAAAGTGTTTTTATGATGCATTGTCAGTCATTTTTCCAAAGTAATTTTTTTTTTTAATTAAATTTTCTCTTCCACGGTCGCTGTTTTTAAGGCTGTGGTGATATTGGCACCATGACAGAATGCAATATATTTCTAAAAAAAGAGAAAAGAAAAGAAAAAAGGGGAACATAAAACTGATTTACTGTTTTCCTGAACAGATTTAAATCGCAAACTTTTCAATTCTGCTTATAATAGTCACTCATACTGGGATATTGGGAGTAATAATGAATTATGGTAATATCACAGAGTGGGTGGCTTCTAAATGACTGCTATGCCTGATAATCCAAACCTATCTTTATGCCCTGCGATGCGCAGCCCCCGGCATGTGAGCAAAAGGATTGGAAATTTCTGAATAGGGTCCTAAATTCCATCTTCTGCTGCTACTGATAGAACCCTGTTGATACTAATACAGTTCTGAAAGTGTTTCACACTAGCCCTAACCCATACCGCAAAATATCAAACAAAACAGTTTAATGTGGTTATTGTTGGAAGACACAAATAATTGCACGTGGCCCTGTAAAAGCAACCTGTTTTATTACATTTCATCATGTGAGCACAGACGGAAAAGTCATATATTTTCAAAGCACTAGTAATTTCCCCTGAGGAAAGGGGTTAATTAAGATTCTTTATACTTTCTGTACGCTTCAGGGGATGATGCATATGTATTACACACTAGCAGTGGACTGACTTGATTAGTGTTTGATTATAGATTCTTTTTTGTTGTTGTTCTGTTTGTGATTTTGTCACCTTTATAGCAATCTTTTTAAATCATTTTTCTAACTTTTACATTCTTCCTTTAATGTGTGTGTCAGTGACTGGGAAGCCGGCATTGTGGGTTCGAGACCCACCCCGACCATTTTGGCCGGAATGCTCCCCGGGAGTGTGATAAGACCTGGCACGCCTACCTGGAAGTAAGGGAAGCTCTAGTGCATGTAGCATTAGCATGCCTCAGACTGGGAGGCGTGATAAGTCCTAGCACACGTCTGACAGTACAGCCCCCATTTGAGTCGCAGGGGGTGGATCTCGAACCAGGATCCCAGATACATTTTTTTCCTGACATAAAAAACCCCAGACCTTGGAGGGGGGAGATTATACAAAAGGGGTGGATTAGATTTTGAAAACAAAATATTAAAACATGAAATATTAAATCATGAAATACTAATACTAAAAAAGTTATTCTTCTCCCTGCTCGAGTTATGACCCTTTGTGGAGTGATGAGGTGAATTAGCCCAGACAACTATCTGCACTCATTTAGGAGTATTGCTATAGAAATTGTTTATTATGGTCTTTTGTTTGTTAAATTCATGTTAAATTAGTCCACTTGATAGTAAGACCATTTGGGCATAAAGTAATAAAGATATTAATTAAAATAAATATGAGAAAAGTTGTAATATTTATATAGTATAGATGAAATATGTTATTTTTATACCCTAGTCGGTCTCAAACCTGTGACCCCATGTGAAGTACTGCACAAGGCCATCTCTTGGTAAATTTTCTGTTTCAGTTGTTCTAAGCAAGACAATTTTCAGCCATTTTTGGGGCCCATTTACCATAAATCGCATATTCAATGCGATCTGGGCACGATATTAGCTCCCAGGATCACATTGTAATATGCAATTTCATCGACGTGATGCATTAAGGAGCACCTGCAGGGACACCAGCTCCAAAAATATCCCGTCCCTGTGATGTGTTCAATGAGCTGTTACCGGAGAACCTTCAGGAACTACAAATGTGGTGAGCAACCTATAGGCTACAACAGGCCAGTAGCTGCGGAGGTCAATCTCTGGACTGCTTTCCATAGAAACTTACGGGGATGTGGCTGCTGGCAGGAATGGAGGGATCGCAGCAGGTATCGGAAAATAAATGCCTGCTGCAGTCCCTCCTACATACATTCGGGGGATATTAAATATTTGCGGCTAACCCTCGAACCAGTGTTTTCAGGAAAAAAAATGTTTTTGGTATATGGGCCACTAAGAGTTAGAAGCAGTTCTTGAACCTTAATATGGCTTAAAATGGCCACCCCATAATCATCGTTAGTTTATGGCCGATGTAGAATACTTGTACTGTCAATGGGGGAGAACCAGATGGTTTCTCTCCACTGATGGTACAGCATAACCAAATTATTATATTTTTTTCCCCCAAAGGTGTCGGGACACAGAGCATATTCCCGCCCCTGACACCCATGAAGCCACGCCTCCAGGTTCTGATTGATCCATGGGCTAGTCAGTCAAAGAAAAGGTGATGACCATCGGTTCGGTGAAACCATCAATGGTCATCCATTGCATAGTAGGCTGGCCACTTAAAATATCACCATTGATGTGACCACAACAATGGCCATCCTAAATAAGAATTAAGCTCCTGTCTGTGTGCGGCTACAATGCATGAGAGTGTTTACAGACCTCAGCAATCTTCCACCAATAATCTGCCTATTGGTTCTTGAACACTCCCCCCGACTCCTCCCACTCTGCCTGTTATCTGTGCGTCCCTGACAATGCTCACTATGGAATTATGCAGCAGTCATTGATGCAATGGTGCGTTGGCACTGGCTTGCAGTGTGCCTGCATCCATAAGTGCAGTTTCAGTGCTGCTCAAAGTATCTAAAGGACGCCCCCGGAGTGTCTGGGCAGCTCTCCACATATCTTCTGCCAGCGGCCCTGCTCCTCTTAGGATTGGTTGAAGGGTTGGGTCAGCACATGGCAGTGGGAAGCACTCCTCGGCCGGTGCCCTAAACTACAATGTAAAAGTAAGGCTACCAAGTATTTATGTGCTACTGTATATGCAATAGCAGGCAGTAAGATAAATATTACATTTGCTCACCTTGCATCAGAACATTGGTGTCCGGATACAAATTTGCTACTGTACCTCTAGCTGTATTTGCCCCTAACTCTCAGTGAGGTCAAGAGTGTTAAGTATGAATGGTATGCTTCCATTGTGTGTCGGCACCAGTTTACCAGCTAATTCTCATAATTCAATCAATTAAATGGCATCACTGGTTTCAGTACATAGTAACAAAAACCTTCACTGAGTGTGTGTGTGTGTGTGTGTGTGTGTGTGTGTGTGTGTGTGTGTGTGTGTGTGTGATGAGAGTGCATAGGAAGTCATACAAAAAAATATTGCCTAAAATATGTGTGCAATATGCAGCCCAAATTATAAGAATATGGAAAGAGAATGGCCAAAGTATGATACAAAAAATGGAAATAAATAATTTACTGACCCTATTATTTTACCTATATTTGAGGTACAATTACTTACAAACTGATTCAAATATGTAATTAAATCTGTTTTATATTTTTAAATAATGTACATATCAAGGATGATAGATTGTAAGCTTGCGAGCAGGGCCCTCCTACCTCTATGACTGATTGTTATTACCCAGTTTTGTCTTCTCATTGTGTCCAGTTGTAAAGCGCAACAGAATTTGCTGCGCTATATAAGAAACTGTTAACAAAAAAATAATGATTGGGGGAACTGTAGAAACAATTTGTTGTTATAAAAAAAACTAAATTTCTGCTGCGGGGTACACTGGGCTCCACAAGTCTGGACAATGGGGTGTAGAGTAGGATCTTGATCCGAGGCACCAACAGGCTCAAAGCTTTGACTGTTCCCAGAATGCACAGCGCCGCCTCCTATATCACCCCGCCTCCCAGCACAGGAGCTCAGTTTGTCAGTTGGTGCTGCAGTAAGCAGGCACTTAACAGAGGGGCTGCTCCAGGCAGCCCTAAGAAAAGCTTTTTATGAGGTAAAAAGTGAAGACTACAAGGGCAGCAGCGGTGGTAAATGTCTTGTGACATTCACTGCTGCAGCTCCAGCTCTCCCCAGCGGCGCTGTACACTCCCGAGCCCTGGTTGCCGGGTACCTACAGCGGAGGCTCCGGTTTTCTTCATGTTAGACACACACGGCTGGGGCTCTCCAGGATCGCGTGGCCGCGCTTTATCGCGATCCGGCGCGGTCAGTGGGAGGCGGGCCGCGCACGCTAGCGGTGGACACTGTGGATACAGGCGATCCCACTAGATCCCACTAGATCACCAGGGCATGGGCGCAGGTCAGGTTTTCTCTTAAAATCGATTTTAATATCGCCCACAGTACTCAGTGGTTTTGCCAGCAAGGGGGATAAGGCTTAGACCTGAAGCCCCTCCCCCAGCCCCAGGGCGCCATTTCCAGCAAGTGTTCCCACCCTGGAGCTGCATCTCTGTCTTTTCCTCACTCCCTGTCAGTGTCTGCGGCGCCATTACTCCTCAGCTCACTGTTCCTGGGACTGCTTGGGCAAATCCTCCTATGTAAAGCCGCCTGGTTGTCAGTGCTGTGCCTTTACATGACACTTAAGTATTCTACCTGCCTTTTTAGTCAGTGTTAGAAAGAGTGCATTTAGTCAGGGGTTTATAGTACAATTACCCTGTGATATACATCCAGTTTCTTACTGTGTACTGTTATATCTATTGACTATATAGCTGTGTAAGCTAGTCCAGTGCAGTATTATTGTCTGTAATAACCTCTGCATTGTACAAACTGTGACTATTTGTGTGTGCATTGATAGCTGAGTGGTGTCCATCTCGTGTCTTTCACTCAACTTGCTATCCCTATATTCTATAACCTGAGGGGGCTTGTACTGTGTTACCTCATACTGCAAGTTATATCATGTCTGCTTCTGAGGGTAACGGTTCTGGGGTGGAACACACTGCTGGTGTTGCTGAAGCCACAGGCACATATGGGGAGAATATAGCAGCTGTGGGCTCTGGTTCTGTGGGCTCTGGTTCTGGGGGCTCCTTGCCCCCCAGTGGGACTGTGGCAACGGAGGCACATACTGACCCTCCGTGGGCCGCTTTTTCCACGCTTCTGCATACGCTAGTTCATAAACTAACACCCCCTACGGGACCCCCAATGCCGGTACAACCGTATGTGGTCCCTGCAGCTAACCCGCCGTGGGCGGACGATTTATCTGCTCAATGAAAGAAGTTGAACCAGTCCCTGACTACTAAAAAGTCTGACCATCGCTCGCCTAAGTCCAAGAGGTCCTCTAAGCGAGCGCTCGTCTCCTCACAATCCACTGCTGTCACTGACACCTCATCTGATGAAGACAGCACATACACTGACCCCACAGGTTCTGACTCAGATACGGCTGATGGGGAGGGTAGTTCACATGTGGATGTTCCTGATCTTTTGGAGGCTATTAAGTTAAATCTGCAAATTACGGATGATCCCGAGCCATCCGTTCCTCCTGAGAAACCAGATAGGTTCAAGCGTCAGAAGGTGATTAAACAAGTTTTACCTCACTCTGACCACCTAGTGGATATACGTCAGGAACCCTGGCAAAGCCCGGGTACGAAGTTTGTGCCTCAAAAGAAGATGCTGGCCCGCTATCCCCTCGCGCCAGAGCTGTCTAAGAATTGGGAAACGCCTCCTCCAGTAGACTCACATGTGGCTAGGATGGTGGTTTCCTCAGCTCTACCTGTCACTACCTGTCTAAAAAAGAGCCTACGGATAAACGTGTCGAGGGTTGTCTAAAAGCGATTTACACCCTCACGGGTGCTGCACAAAGGCCTACTATTGCAGCTACATGGGCGGCAGAGGCTATTGAAGCATGGGCCTTGGAGTTAGAAGATGAAATCTCCTCTGACCATGCTAGACAATGCTTGTCATATATTGTCACAGCTTCTCACTATATTAAAGAAGCGGCTTCTGATGCCGGTATCCTAGCAACCAAGGCCTCTACTACGTCAGTCCTTGCTCGCAGGATATTGTGGCTGAGATCCTGGTCTGTGGATCTGGACTCTAGAAAAACCCTGGAGGTACTGCCTTTCAAGGGGGATATTCTGTTTGGGGAGGACTTAAATAAGATAGTGGCTGACTTGGCTACTGCCAAAACTGCCTGTCTGCCTAATACAGCTCCTTCTGTGTCGAAGGCCAAAGGCACGTCCTTTCGCCCCTTTCGTTCTTCAGGTAAAGCAAAAGGTCAGGCATACCATAAGCAGGCCCGCACTTCCAAACCTGGTAAGCCGAAGCCCAAAAGAGCCTGGGCTGCCCGTCAGCCAGCAGCCAAGACCGATAAGCCTGCCGCATGACGGGGCGGGCCTCCCCCTGGGGGATCCCAGGGTGGGGGGCCGGCTTCTAGGGTATACCCAGGAATGGTTGAAGACCACTTCAGATGCCTGGGTACGGGAAGTCGTCACTCGAGGTTACGCCATAGCCTTCAAAAACCGACCCCCTCATCGATTTTGCCAGACAGACGTCCCGTCGGACCAGACAAAGGCAAACACTGCATTCGTTGGTACAGACCCTCCTGGATACAGGAGTCGTAGTACAGGTGCCTCTTGCTCAGAGGGGCCGGGGGTACTATTCTCCGCTGTTTCTAGTCCCGAAACCGAATGGGTCTTCCCGGCCCATTCTCAACCTCAAGGCACTATACAAGTTTGTGAAGGTTTCCAAGTTCCGTATGGAAACCCTTCGCTCTATAGTTCTGGCCTTGGAACCTGGGGACTACATGGTCTGCCTGGACATACAGGATGCTTACCTGCATATTCCTATAGCAGTGTCACATCAACAATACCTGAGGTTCGCTATTGGCAACCTCCATTACCAGTTTCGGGCGTTACCTTTTGGTTTAACAATGGCTCCGCGAGTCTTCACCAACGTTATGGCGGTGATGACGGTGGTACTCCGCCGTCAAGGGGTCAGGATACTGCCGTATCTGGACGACTTGTTAATCCTGGCAAATTCCCCAGATCTTCTCCTACGTCATCTGGATATGACGGTCCGGTTTCTACAAGCCCACGGGTGGCTTATCAACTGGAAGAAATCCTCCCTGGTCCCTGCTCAGAGCATGGTGCATCTGGGAGCGCTGTTGGACACTCACAACCAGAGGTTGTTCTGGTCTCAGGAGAAAGTCCTGAAACTTCAGGACAGGATTCGTTGCTTCCTTTCTCGTCCGCAAGTGTCGATACATTCGGCAATGCAGGTGCTGGGCCTCATGGTATCAGCATTCGACATGGTGGAGTATGCTCAATTCCATTCTTGCCCCCTCCAGAAGCTGATTCTAGCCAAGTGGGACGGCCTGCCTCACCGGATCAGGTCTCAAATGATCTCTTTGACTTCGGAGGTCCGTCTGTCGCTGCTCTGGTGGCTCCAGGACCGACAATTGTGCAGAGGCCGTCCCTTCTGGATATCCAACTGGGTCCTGTTGACGACAGATGCCAGTCTAAAAGGTTGGGGCGCGGTGCTGGAGCAGCACTCCTTGCAGGGTCGGTGGACCAAGGCGAAATCTCTCCTCTCGATCAACATTCTGAAATTGCGGGCGGTCTTCAATGCGTTGAACCTAGCCCAGCATTTGATTCAGAACCGTCCTGTTCAAGTACAGTCGGATAACGCCACCACAATGGCTTACATAAATCATCAAGGCGGCACTCGAAGCCGTTTGGCAATGAAGGAAGCCTCATGGATTCTACGTTGGGCAGAACGCCATCTACCGGCAATATCGGCAATATTCATACCAGGAGTCCTGAATTGGGAAGTGGACTTTCTCAGTCGTCAGGACATGCATGCCGGCGAGTGGGGCTTCCATCCAGAAGTGTTTCAACTCCTCGTGGAAATGTGGGGTCTTCCAGATGTGGATCTGATGGCGTCTCGACACAATCACAAGGTTCCGGTCTTCGGAGCAAGGACAAGGGATCCTCAAGCAGCATTCGTGGATGCGCTGGCAGTGACGTGGAGGTTTCGGCTGCCGTACGTGTTCCCTCCGGTGTCACTCCTGCCTAGGGTAATTCGGAAGTTCAAGCAAGAAAAAGGAAATCTGCTTCTCATAGCTCCGGCGTGGCCCAGACGGCACTGCTTCTCAGACCTGCAAGGACTATCGTCAGAGCGTCCACTTCTACTTCCACAACGCCCAGACCTCCTCGTTCAGGGCCCCTGTGTCTACCAGGACCTAGCCCGGCTGTCTTTGACGGTGTGGCTCTTGAAGCTTCCGTCTTAAGAGCTAAGGGTTTTTCTGAAGAGGTCATTAAAACTATGTTGCGGGCCCGGAAACCGGCCTCTGCTCGGATTTACCATCGGGTCTGGCATTCCTACTTTGTTTGGTGCGCATCTAACCATTATGACGCATCCAAGTTTAGTACAGCCAAACTTTTGGCTTTTCTACAGCAGGGCCTAGATTTAGGCCTGCGTCTGGCTTCCTCAAGGTTCATATTTCTGCCTTGTTGGTGTGGTTTCAGAGAAAAATTGCGACTTTACCTAATGTTCACACTTTCACTCAGGGTGTGTTGCGTATCCAACCTCCCTATGGAGGCCTGTGGCTCCTTGGGACTTGTCGGTGGTTTTGGAGGCGTTGCAGGAGCCTCCATTTGAACCTCTTGGTTCAGCTGACCTTAAGTGGCTTTCTCTTAAGGTGGTGTTCTTGCTGGCTATTGCCTCTGCTAGGAGAGTGTCGGATTTGGGTGCCTTGTCTTGTAGTTCCTCATATCTGATTTTTCACCGTGACCGGGCGGTTCTTAGGACTCGTCCCGGATATTTACCTAAGGTGGTTTCTTCGTTCCACCTTAATCAGGAGATTGTGGTTCCAGCTTTTGTCTCTCCTGATTTGTCTCCCAAAGAGCAGTCTTTGGATGTGGTACGGGCTCTCCGTATCTATGTGAAGAGAACTGCTTCTATTCGAAAGTCTGATTCTCTCTTTGTTTTGTTTGGATTTCACAAACGTGGCTGGCCTGCTCACAAGCAGACCCTGGCCAGGTGGATTAGAATGGTGATTGCGCATGCTTATGTGAAGGCTGGTCTGTCAGCTCCTGTTCACATTACGGCCCATTCTACTCGGTCTGTTGGACCTTCTTGGGCGGCCCAACGTGGTGCGACCCTTGATCAATTGTGCAAGGCGGCTACGAGGTCCTCCGGGAACACGTTCATAAGGTTCTATGCCTTCGATACTGCCGCTTCCCAGGATGCTTCCTTTGGATGCCGGGTTCTTGTGCCCGCTACAGTGCATCCCCTCCCATAAGGAACTGCTTTAGGACATCCCCATTGTCCAGACTTGTGGAGCCCAGTGTACCCCGCAGCAGAAAACGAGTTTTATGGTAAGAACTTACCCTTGTTAAAACTCTTTCTGCGAGGTACACTGGGCTCCACAAGGCGCCCACCCTGACGCACTTAGCTTCTTTGGGTTGATATGGCATTAGCCGCTGACACTTCTCTTGTCGTGAGAGTGTGGTGTATGTGGCTACTAACCGTTGTCGTCTCTTTTCCTGCTACTGCATTGGGCTGGTTAACTAAACTGAGCTCCTGTGCTGGGAGGCGGGGTGATATAGGAGGTGGCGCTGTGCATTCTGGGAACAGTCAAAGCTTTGAGCCTGTTGGTGCCTCGGATCAAGATCCTACTCTACACCCCATTGTCCAGACTTGTGGAGCCCAGTGTACCTCGCAGAAAGAGTTTTAACAAGGGTAAGTTCTTACCATAAAACTCGTTATTAACCAACAATATTGGTCACTTGTACTTCATGTTACAATATAACACCACATTTTCCACAAGTTTTCAGGTGTTAACGTATACTATGTCACTTCAAATGAGTTTGCAAGGAGAATAGATTTGTTCCACATCAAAGGAAGTCAAAGGCACAAATGCTGCACTGTTGTGGGGATTGCTGTCCTTCCCTGTGGGGATTGCTGTCCTTACCTTGTAACACATCAACCAAAACCGAAATGTTTCCAGGATCTGGATTTTAGTAAACAATGGGGGTAATTCAGACCTATTCGCTAGCAAGCGATTTTTGCACTGCTGCGATCAGATAGTCACCACCCACAGGGGAGTGTATTTTAGCTGTGCAAGTGTGCGAATGCATATGTAGCAGAGCTGTACACACTGATTTTGTGCAGTCTCTGAGTAGCCCAGGACTTACTAAGCTGCTGCGAACACTTCAGCCTGTCCGGGACCGGAATTGACGTCAGGAACCCTCCCTGCAAACGCTTGAAAACGCCTGCGTTTTTCCAAACACTACCAGATAATGGTCATTGCCACCCACAAACGCCTTCTACCTGTCACTCTCCTTGCGAACGCCCGTGCGAATGGATCCTTCGCACAAACCCATCGCTGAGTGGCAATCCGCTTTGTACTCATGCGACGTGCCTGTGCATTGTGGTGCATACGCATGCGCAGTTTAGACCAGGGTCTTGCAAATTTTTTTTGTATGAGTACTGTAGCTGTCTTATAGCAGAATTGTATGTCATCTATACCAGTGCGGTGGTGGAACTCTCCCCTCCCCGGCTCTTATTAAATAAATGACTGCGGATATTTATAGAATCACCAATTCAAATTACGCCGCACAGTAGCACAATCTTATTCACATTACACCATACAGTAGTAGTGTCCATTATTCATGTCATGACATACAGTAGTGGCCCTTATACACAATGCCCACAGTAGTAGTGCCACTAATACACCTAATGCCCACAGAAGTAGTGCCTCTTATGCAATGCCCACTGTAGTGGTAGTGCCCCTTATGCAATGCCCACAGTGGTAGTGACCTTTATGCAAAGCCCATAGTAGTGGTGCCTCTTATGCCCCCAGGAGTGATGTCCCATATGCAGTGCCCCCTATGCAATGCCCCCGTTAGTAGTGCTCCCAGTAGTAATGTCCACTGTAGTAGTGCCCTCGGTGGTAATGCCCCCATTAGTTGTGCCCCCACTTGAAGGGCCCCCAGTAGAAATGCCCCCTGACATCTCTCCCACAGTGCACACTGCGAGAGCGGGAAACCGGCCTTCAGGAGTGAACTCCTTCCTTCGGATGCCACTGTGGGGAAGGAGCAGGGTGCCATTTGCTAAGCAAAATATCAACAGGTGCCCGGCATCTTCCCGCGATGCCAGGCTGACAATACTGGGTTAGGTGGGCTGGAGGAGGCGGAACTGGTTTAGTCTCCAAATGGAACTGACGGAACACAGTTCCTCTCCGCGCCGGTTCACTTTAATCCATGATCTTTACAGGCAATCAGGTTAATAAACTGCATGTACTAGTGTATTTTAAATGTGAAACATAAGTCATATCGCTTTTCACTAGGTCCTCACTTGTTACTAGGCCATAGGGTCAATTCATGAAGCAATGAAAAGAGTGGAAAAGTGAGCCAGTAGAGGACATGCCCATGGCAACCAATCAGTGTTGAGATAACATTTATAAAGTGCATTCTATAAAATTATACGTAGCAGCTGATAGGTTGCTATGGGCAACTTCTCCACTGGCTCACTTCTCCACTCTTTTTGCAGCTTCATGATTACATCACATAGGGGTATATGCAATTCACGGCGAATCGCGGCAATTTTTCGCCGTTTTTTAATTCGACTTAATTCGACAGGTGAATTCCGGAAGGTGGCTTCCGGAATTCACCATATTCAATGAAAAACGGATTCGCCAGAATCGCGGGCGAAAATCGGCCGATTTGGCGGATTTTGCCGCGATTTTAAAAAACGGGAAAAAAACGGAAAAAAAAATGGCGTGGGGTCCCCCCTCCAAAGCATAACCAGCCTCGGGCTCTTCGAGCTGGTCCTGGTTCTAAAAATGCAGGGGAAAAATTGGGCAGGGATCCCCCGTATTTTTAAAACCAGCACCGGGCTCTGCGCCTGGTGCTGGTGCCAAAAATACGGGGGACAAAAAGAGTAGGGGTCCCCCGTATTTTTAACACCAGCATCGGGCTCCACTAGCTGGACAGATAATGCCACAGCCGGGGGTCACTTTTATGCCGTGCCCTGCGGCCGTGGCATTAAATATCCAACTAGTCACCCCTGGCCGGGGTACCCTGGGGGAGTGGGGACCCCTACAATCAAGGGGTCCCCCCCCCAGCCATCCAGGGGCCAGGGGTGAAACCCGAGGCTGTCCCCCCCCATCCAATGGGCTGCGGATGGGGGGGCTGATAGCCTTTTGTGATAATAAAAAGATATTGTTTTTTCCAGTAGTACTACAAGTCCCAGCAAGCCTCCCCCGCAAGCTGGTACTTGGAGAACCACAAGTACCAGCATGCGGGAGAAAAACGGGCCCGCTGGTACCTGTAGTACTACTGGAAAAAAAATACCCAAATAAAAACAGTACACACACACCTTGATAGTAAAACTTTATTACACACTACCGACACACACATACTTACCTATGTTGACACGCCGACTGCCACGGTCTCCGACGATCCGAGGTACCTGTGAAAAAATTATACTCACCTTCCAGCGTCCAGAGGTACATCCAGGTCCAGAGATAATCCACGTACTTGGCAAAACAAAAAAACGAACACCGATCCATACCGGACTAAGAAAGGGGTCCCATGCTTTCACATCAGACCCCTTTCTCCCGAATCCCGGGACATCACGTGACTCCTGTCACTGAAGTCCCTTCAGCCAATCAGGAAGCGCTACTTCCGTGGCGCTCATCTGATTGGCTGTGCGCTGTCTGTGCTGTGACAGCGCATCGCAAAGCCGCTCCATTAGTTTCAATGGTGGGAACTTAGCGGCTAGCGGGGGGGTCACCCGCCGGTCAGCCGCTGACCGGCGGGTGACCTCACCGCTAGCCGCTAAGTTCCCACCATTGAATATAATGGACTGGGCTGTGCGATGCGCTGTCTGCTCAGACGCGCAGAGCCAATCAGATGAGCGCAACGAAGTTGCGCTTCCTGATTGGCTTTAGAGACCTTTCTGTGACAGCTGTCACTGACAGGTCTCTCTGCATTCGGGGATAGGGGTCTCATCTGTCAGCATGGGACCCCTTTCAGTCCGTGTGGTCGGTTGTCCGGTTTGTTTTTTTCTCCAAGTACGTGGATTTATCTCTGGAGCCTGGTTGAGGTGAGTATATTGATCTTTTATTTTCAGGTACCCCTGGATTCTACATGGAGAAGAGGACCGATGTCGGCGTGTGAACATAGGTAAGTATGTGTGTGTCGACGTATGAAATAAAGTTTTACTTTCACGGTGTGTGTGTCCTGTTTTTATTTGGGTATTTTTTTTCCAGTAGTACTACAGGTACCAGCGGGCCCGTTTTTCTCCCGCATGCTGGTACTTGTGGTTCTCCAAGTACCAGCTTGCGGGGGAGGCTTGCTGGGACTTGTAGTACTGCTGGAAAAAACAATATTCTTTTCATGATCACAAAAGGCTATCAGCCCCCCCATCCGCAGCCCATTGGATGGGGGGGGACAGCCTCGGGCTTCACCCCTGGCCCTTGGGTGGCTGGGGGGGACCCCTTGATTGAAGGGGTCCCCACTCCCCCAGGGTACCCCGGCCAGGGGTGACTAGTTGGGTAGTTAATGCCACGGCCGCAGGGCATGGCATAAAAGTGACCCCCGGCTGTGGCATTATCTGTCCAGCTAGTGGAGCCCGATGCTGGTGTTAAAAATACGGGGGACCCCTACTCTTTTTGTCCCCCGTATTTTTGGCACCAGCACCAGGCGCAGAGCCCGGTGCTGGTTTTAAAAATACGGGGGATCCCCTGTCAATTTTCCCCCCGCATTTTTAGAACCAGGACCAGCTCGAAGAGCCCGAGGCTGGTTATGCTTTGGAGGGGGGACCCCACGCCATTTTTTTTTAGGATTTTACCGTTCCAGCAATAAAAAAAATAATAAAAAAAAATAATATTTTAAAAAATATATAAATAATATTTGTGCCTCCAAAAAAAAAAAAAAAAGTACCTAATCCCTTCTAATATAAATAGATCTGCTATTCCCCCCCAAAAAAACACCAAAAAAAACATGTTTAAAATTTTTTTATTTGTTTTCACCCTCCAAAGTGTGGCGGATTGAAAATGACGAATTTGCTGTCTAAAAGCACTGCTGTCGAATTTCCAAACTTGAATTGAATCTGCTTTGGTCGAATTGCAGCACTTGTATCATTGCAGAAAAGTCGAATTTGCAAAAATTCGAATTTCAAAAAGTCGAATTTTGAAAGTCCGTTTTTTGGTCGGAAAGCACTGAATTGCATAGGCAAATTTTTTTTTTGGTCGAAAATGACCCGAAATTCGACAATTTCGGGAATTCGACCGCAATTGCATATACCCCATAGACTTTCAGTCACACTGCAATGAGAGACAGACAGCCTTCTGTATATGTGACAGAAGCAGCAGGTATTACAATAGCTTGGAACTTCACTATGCACACTGATTAAATGGGGGCACGTGCTGCTACAGGAATATCTGATCATTATATTACATAGCAATAACTGTATTCAGAACCTCCACATAGCCAACTCCTGAAACCATTGCATTACCCATTTCCGGTGTTTGAAACGCAAAACCCGGAATGTGCGTTCCACGGACCTTCTTTCCACTAGAGAACCTGCAGCCACCTCTAGTGTTTTTATACACTGGAGTTTCCCTATTGGTTGAAGTTTTGGTCTCCATGACAACCCGTATTAACGGGAAATTAACTTATTTAGGTTGTTTTAAAGTATATTACAAGTTTATTTCAGTATCTTATACTTCCTTTGCACCAGAAACACCATTATTTGTACAATATGGTTGTTATATATCTACAACTAAGGCAGTGTAATCAGCTTCTCCACTTGTTATTGTAAAAGGGGTGGGACTGGCCAGAGCTTAAATAGATTGCTCTGGGATCCCACCACCTACATCACCCTGAGGAAGACCAGAGTAGTCGAAACGCGTTGGTGACATGCTTTTTGTGAGAACTTGGTAACCTTTATCTCCGTGGCACCCAGCAGAATTGGTGAGAACATTTGGGCCCGATTTGTGTTTCTTACCTTCTATTGGGATTACTACATCTGCCGATATAGAGTGATCCTCGTTCTCATTTTTAGTGTTTTTGTTTTATATTTATTTTATATTTTGTATTTTGTATACAATAAAAATCCGTTTTTTACCACAAAAACGGCTCTTTTTGGTGGAGATATCATACGGAGGTGATTGAAAGAAACCGCTATATGAATACACCCTGCACACTTCAAGTAAGCATACGTGTAAGCTCAAGAAATAGTGTGTTTTATACAAGTTTGAAAGATACCTTTATACATGTTTACCTACCTATGTTGATATAAGCAAAAAGTAAGCATCTTGTACCTGTGACTTATCACACATTTCAGGTGGTCCCTGAATATTGCCTTAAGCCACAGAGGAAGAAGGGCTATATTAGAATCCATATACCCCATTTATCTATAGTACATGGTTCAAGAGAACCACTACACATTGGAATTTTCTTTTTTCTTCTTTACATACCATTTTCTGGAGAAACACCCATAAAGCAAGTTATCGAGTGAAGTGGGGTACCTTTGGGAATTTAAAAGAAACATTTATAGGAGTTCATTCAAGCATTTTTAAGTAAGTAAGAAAGTAAGCATTCTGTGTTTTCGGACAAGGACACTTTCCGGGTGGTCCCATAATACTACATAAAGACACAAAGGAACGGACAGTGTCTGTGAAGAAGCCTGCTGCTGGGTGAAACACGTGCTGGATCAGGACAACCACTGTGGGCACACAGGGGTCTCCCTACTGCACAGCCATTGCATCTGAGCATAAGAGAAGGCCTTACGTACATCCATTCTAAAGATACCTTTACATGAGGATACCCGCACTCCAAGAACGTGAGTGTGGTACGTTCAATTGAACGAATTTTCGACTTCTTTTGCTGTTTTCTTCTCAGAAATTATAAAGATACCTTGATATGTATGGTGATATATTCTCTTAAGTGAGTTTGGGTACGTTTACCTTTATATGAAAAGGTGGTAAGGAACTGTCCCTTTCTCATCTATCAAGATCCACACCCTACAGATTTTCCTTTCCGTTGGAGAAGTCACTGGGACTATTTTATGTTATTATCATAACAAACATCGCTACACATTGTATGCACCTCTTTCATTTTTGTTTCCTATGTACTCCACGTCGGTCTGAACCAATAAGAAAAGATTCATCATAGACATTGGATAAGAGAAAAAAAATCAACATTAACATCAGGTCATTGGGACTCTATGTGACGTATATTGATTTATTTTATAATTTTGTATTTTATTTTTTGGTTTCAAGTATCGCCTTTGATTTCCCCTCAACAAACCCTTACATTTATCTTGATTGTGTGTGATTTGTGGCTGGGCGAATCACAAGAGGAGTGAGATTGGGTTGACACTTTAGACCGCGCTAGAATACACACACCTTACTGTTATACTTAATACCCCATAGTCCCACCGCACCATTGCTCATATATTTGAAAGGAACTACAGGTTGAGTATCCCATATCCAAATATTCCGAAATACGGAATATTCCGAAATACAGTATTTTTTGAGACTGATACTGAAACATTTGTTTTCTGATGGCTCAATGTACACAAACTTTGTTCAATACACAAAGTTATTAAAAATATTGGCTAAAATTACCTTCAGGCTGTGTGTATAAGGTGTATATGAAACATAAATGCATTCTGTGCTTAGACTTAGGTCCCATCGCCATGATATCTCATTATGGTATGCAATTATTCTATAATACGGAAAAATCCGATATCCAAAATACTTCTGGTCCCAAGCATTTTGGATATGGGATACTCAACCTGTACTATACATTGGAGATCTTTGTTTTGTTTTCTTTCCACATGTACCATTTTATGGAGAAAATCCATTGAGACTGCAACCACGAACTTTGGGACATTGGCAAACAAACCGGTCTGAAACATTACTTTTATATCCATCTAGTGTTGAAGCGCATATGATATAATTTTTTATACTGTGACATTGTTGATTTCCGGTTGATAACTCCGGAATATATTCATATTTGCAGCTGTAACACGCCCAGCGCAGGGAAGCGCTAGTTTGTTTATTGTCTTGTGTTCACAGAGGACCACGTAGCCGCCTTGCACAATTGTTCAAGGGTCGCACCACGGCGGTCCGCCCAAGAAGGTCCAACAGACCGAGTAGAATGGGCCGTAATGTGAGCAGGAGCTGACAGACCAGCCCTCACATAAGCATGTGCAATCACCATTCTAATCCATCTGGCCAAAGTTTGCTTGTGAGCAGGCCAGCCCTGTTTGTGAAATCCAAACAGCACAAAGAGAGAATCAGATTTCCTAATAGAAGCAGTTCTCTTCACATAGATACGGAGAGCCCGTACCACATCCAAAGACCGCTCTTTGGGAGACAGATAAGGAGAAACAAGTGCCGGAACCACAATCTCCTGGTTAAGGTGGAACGAAGAATCCACCTTAGGTAAATATCCGGGACGATTCCTAAGAACCGCCCGGTCACGGTGAAATATCAGATATGGGGAACTACAGGGCAAGGCACCCAAATCCGACACTCTTCTAGCTGAAGCAATAGCCAGCAGAAACACCACCTTAAGGGAAAGCTACTTAAGGTCAGCTGAACCAAGAGGTTCAAACGGAGACTCTTGTAACGCCTCCAAAACCACCGACAAGTCCCAAGGAGCCACAGGGAGGTTGGATACGCAACACGCCCTGAGTAAAGGTATGCACATCAGGTAAGGTCGCAATTTTTCTCTGAAACCACACCGACAAGGCAGATATTTGAACCTTGAGGGAAGCCAGACGCAGGCCTAAGTCCAGGCCCTGCTGAAGAAAAGCCAACAACTTGGCTGTACTAAACTTCATAATCGTTAGATGCGCACCAAACACAGTAAGAATGCCAGACCCTATAGTAAATCCGAGCCAAAGCCGGTTTCCGGGCCCGCAACATAGTTTGAATGACCGCCTCAGAAAACCCTTTAGCCCTTAAGACAGAAGCTTCAAGAGCCATGCCGTCAAAGACAGCCGGGCTAGGTCCTGGTAGACACAGGGGCCCTGAACGAGGAGGTCTGGGCATTGTGGAAGTAGAATTGGACGCTCTGACGATAGGCCTTGCAGGTCTGAGAACCAGCGCCGTCCAGACCACTCTGGAGCTATGAGAAGCAGAATTCCTTTTTCTTGCTTGAACTTCTGAATTACCCTGGGCAGGAGTGACACCGGAGGGAACACGTACGGCAGCCGAAACCTCCACGGTACCGCCAGCGCATCCACGAATACTGCTTGAGGATCCCTTGTCCTTGCTCCGAAGACCGGAACCTTGTGATTGTGTCGAGACGCCATCAGATCTACGTCTGGAAGGCCCCACTTTTCCACTAGGAGTTGAAACACTTCTGGATGGAGTCCCCACTCGCCAGCATGTACGTCCTGACGACTGAGAAAGTCCGCTTCCCAATTCAGGACTCCCGGAATGAATATTGCCGATATGGCCGGTAGATGGCGTTCTGCCCAACGTAGAATCCGTGAGACTTCCTTCATTGCCAAACGGCTTCGAGTGCCGCCTTGATGATTTATGTAAGCCACTGTGGTGGCGTTGTCCGACTGTACTTGAACAGGACGGTTCTGAATTAAATGCTGGGCTAGGTTCAATGCATTGAAGACCGCCCGCAACTCCAGAATGTTGATTGAGAGGAGGGACTCCTCCTTGGTCCACCAACCCTGAAGGGAGTGTTGCTCCAGCACCGCTCCCCAACCACTGAGAATGGCATCTGTCGTCAACAGGACCCAGTCGGATATCCAGAAGGGACGGCCCCTGCACAATCGTTGGTCCTGGAGCCACCAGTGCAGCGACAGACGGACCTCCGGAGTCAATGAGATCATGTGAGACCTTATCCGGTGAGGCAGGCCGTCCCACTTGGCTAGAATTAGCCTCTGGAGGGGGCGAGAATGGAATTGAGCATACTCCACCATGTCGAATGCTGAGACCATGAGGCCCAGCACCTGCATTGCCGAATGTATCGACACTTGCGGTCGAGAAAGGAAGCAACGAATCCTGTCCTGAAGCTTCAGGACTTTCTCCTGAGACAAGAACAACCTCTGGTTGTGAGTGTCCAATAGCGCTCCCAGGTGCACCATGCTCTGAGCAGGGTCCAGGGAGGATTTCTTCCAGTTTATGAGCCACCCGTGGGCTTGTAGAAACCGGACCGTCATATCCAGATGACGTAGGAGAAGTTCAGGGTAATTTGCCAGGATTAACAAGTCGTCCAGATACGGCAGTATCCTGACCCCTTGACGGCGGAGTACCACCGTCATCACCGCCATGACCTTGGTGAAGACTCGCGGAGCCGTAGTTAAACCAAAAGGTAACGCCCGAAACTGGTAATGGAGGTTGCCAATCGCAAACCTCAGGTATTGCTGATGTGACGCTGCTCTAGGAATATTCAGGTAAGCATCCTGTATATCCAGGGAGACCATGTAGTCCCCAGGTTCCAAGGCAAGAACTATAGAGCGAAGGGTTTCCATACGGAACTTGGAAACCTTCACAAACCTGTTCAATGCCTTGAGGTTGAGAATGGGCCAGGAGGACCCATTCGGTTTCGGGACTAGAAACAGCGGAGAATAGTACCCCCGGCCTCTGCGCAAGAGGCACCTGTACTACGACTCCTGTATCCAGGAGGGTCTGTACCACCGAATGTAGAGTGTTTGCCTTTGTCTGGTCCAACGGGACGTCTGTCCGGCAAAATCGATGAGGGGGTCGGTTTATGAAGGCTATGGCGTAACCTCGAGTGACGACTTCCCGTACCCAGGCATCTGAAGTGGTCTTCAACCATTCCTGGGTATACCCCATAAGCCGGCCCCCCACCCTGGGATCCCCCAGAGGGAGGCCCGCCCCGTCATGCGGCAGTCTTATCGGTCTTGGAAGCTGGCTGAAGGGCCGCCCAGGCTCTTTTGGGCTTTGGCTTACCAGGCTTGGAAGTGCAAGTCTGCTTGTTGTACGCCTGACCTTTTGTTTTACCTGAAGGACGAAAGGGGCGAAAGGAAGTACCTTTAGCCTTCGACACAGAAGGAGTGGTACTTGGCAGACAGGCAGTTTTGGCAGTAGCCAAGTCAGCCACTATCTTATTCAAGTCCTCCCCAAACAGAATATCTCCCTTGAAAGGGAGTACCTCCAGAGTTTTTCTAGAGTCCAGATCCACAGACCAGGATCTCAGCCACAATATCTGGCGAGCCAGGACTGACGTAGTAGAGGCCTTGGCTGCTAGGATACCGGCATCAGAAGCCGCCTCTTTAATATAGCGAGAAGCTGTGACAATATATGACAAGCATTGTCTAGCATGGTCAGAAGAGATTTCAGCTTCTAACTCCAAGGCCCATGCTTCAATTGCCTCTGCTGTCCATGTTGCTGCAATAGTGGGCCTTTGTGCAGCACCCGTGAGGGTGTAAATCGCTTTCAGACAACCCTCCACACGTTTATCCGTAGGCTCTTTTAGAGACGTGACGGTAGTGACAGGTAGAGCTGAGGAAACCACCATCCTAGCCACATGTGAGTCTACTGGAGGAGGCGTTTCCCAATTTTTAGACAGCTCTGGCGCGAGGGGATAGTGAGCCAGCATCTTCTTTTGAGGCACAAACTTCTTACCCGGGTTTTCCCAGGGTTCCTGACGTATATCCACTAGGTGGTCAGAGTGAGGTAAAACTTGTTTAACCACCTTCTGACGCTTGAACCTATCTGGTTTCTTAGGAGGGACGGATGGCTCGGGATCATCCGTAATCTGTAAAATCAACTTAATAGCCTCCAAAAGATCAGGAACATCCACATGTGAACTACCCTCCCCATAAGCAGTATCTGTGTCAGAATCTGTGGGGTCAGTGTAAGTTCCGTCTTCATCAGATGAGGTGTCAGTGACAGCAGTGGATTGCGAGAAGATAAGAGCTCACTTAGAGGACCCCTTGGGCTTGGGCAAGTGAGGGTCAGACATTTTAGTAGTCAGGGACTGCCCAACTTCTTCAATTGAGCAGATAAGTCGTCCGCCCACGGCGGGTTAGCTGCAGGGACCACATACGGTTGTACCGGCATAGGGGGTCCCATAGGGGGTGTTAGTTTATTAACTAGCGTATGTAGAAGTGTGGAAAAAGCGGCCCACGGTGGGTCATTAAGTACCTCCATTGCCACAGTCCCACTGGGGGGCAAGGAGCCTCCAGAACCAGAGCCCACAGCTGCTATATTCTCCGCATAGGGATCTGTGGCTTCAGCAACACCGGCAGAACCGTTACCCTCAGAAGCAGACATGATGTAACTTGCAGTATCAGGTAACACAGTACAATTGGCAGCAGCACAATACCTCTTACCCAAACCCCTGCGCAGTGTAATCAGCACTAGCAGAGATAAAGGAGAGATATGGTGACTAAAATCACAGAGAAAAATACGTATTAAATATATCTTGTGTGAAAATCCTATATAATATAAAACCAGACACACCAAGCCCCCTCAGGTTATAGAATATAGGGATAGCAAGTTGAGTGAGATACACGAAATGGACACCACTCAGCTAGCTTATGCACACACAGAGGTTATTACAATAATACTGCACTGGACTAGCTTATATATATATATATAGCTATGTAGTCAATAGATATAACACTGCACAGTAAGAACTGGATGTATATCACAGGGGTAATTGTACTAGAAAACCCTGACTAAATGCACTCTTTCTTAACTAACACTGTCTAAAAGGAGGTAGAATACTTAAGTGTCATGTAAAGTCACAGCACTGACAACCAGGCGGCTTTACACAGGAGGATTTGCCCAAGCAGTCCCAGGAACAGTGAAGCTGAGAGAAATTGCGCCCAGACACTGACAGAGAGTGAGGGAGAGACAGATATGCAGCTCCAGGGCGGGAAATGGCGCCCTGGGGCTGGGGGAGGGGCTTCAGGTCTAAGCCTTATCCCCCTGCTGGCAAAACCACCGGGTACTGTGGGCTGCTATTAAAATGGTTTAGAGAGAAAACCTGACCTGCGCCCATGTCCTGGTGATCTAGTGGGATCGCCTGTACTGCCACAGTGTCCACCGCCAGCGTGCGCGGCCCGCCTCCCACTGACCGCGCCGGATTGCGATAAAGTACGGGTCCCGCAAGCGGGACCCACCTACCACCTCCCGAAGCGCGGCCACGCGATCCAGGAGAGCCCCCGTCGTGTGTGCCTGACCATGAAGAAAACCAGAGCCTCCTGTTGTAGTTACCCGGCAACCAGGGCTCGGGAGTGTACAGCGCCGCTGGGGAGAGCTGGAGCTGCAGCAGTGAATGTCTCTGACATTTACACACCGCTGCTGCCCTTGTAGTCTTCACTTTTTCTTAAAAAAAGCTCTACTTAGGGCTGCCTGGAGCAGCCCCTCTGTTATGTGCCTGCTATCTGCGGCACCAACTACAAAACTGAGCTCCTGTGCAGGGAGGCGGGGTTATAGAGGAGGCGGTGCTATGCATTCTGGGAACAGTCAAAGCTTTTCAGCCTGTTGATGCCTCGGATCAAGATCCTACTCTACACCCCTATGTCTATTCCTTGTGGAGCCCAGTGTACCCCGCAGCAGAAAAGATAAAGATGTACACCCACATTGTGATTTGCCAATATGCAATGAAGTTTATTAGCATCGTACCTAAACTACTGGACAAATGTAGTTTGCTACATATACAGTATTTAATTACATGGCAATTTGATGACCTGCTAAAATTATATGTATGAGCCATTGTCAATCATACAATTGTCCAACGATTGGCTAATTCTACTGCACATAAAATGTGAACAATAGAAATTCGATCAGACAGAAACGGCGCTAGGTATAGGAAGAAAAATATCTACTCCCCTGTTCAAATGAGTTCCTTGTTATCTTCACAGGTGAGGGTTCGATAACATGAAAGAGAAAACAAGTACAAGAAAATAGTGTAATCCTGTTACAATATTCCACAGTATTTCAACAAATCTTGATAGATTCCTGGAGCTCTACCACCACCATTCCTATATATATTATTACCGGGGTTGCCCCCTGCACAAAACACTCACAATCGAGTGCTGGTTTAATAAGCTTAAAAGTGGTATATTCCTGTGATGATATTCCACAATATTTCAGTACTCCTTGACAAGTTTCTGGAATTATCCCACCACCTGTGTAAACTGTTTTTGGGGTTGCCCCCTTACACAGAACACTCACAAAAAAGCTTTTTAAAGGCCTTTCATTATATATTTCCTTGATTGAAATCACCATACAGGTAGATATATCGGGGTTCCCCCCTCTACATTCGACTCACTGTGGTCCACTTGTTTTGATTGCGTATAATATACACTTCGGGCGTCCTCCTCATTAGTTCCACATCAACTCCGTTTTTTAAAGAGGGCGATCACCACCAGATTGTATAAAAATGACAAATTTTATTCCACAATGTTGGAATAGTCTCCAAAACATACAAGACAATCCATAAAACAATTAAAATTTACATAAAAAGGTGACTCTTTGTGTCCAGTCAGGAGAGACTTATTTCCCTAGATGTTAAATGGATCCAAAGGAGGAAAAAATGTCTCACCGCTTTTCCGGACAGGTACACCATGGAAAGAAGAAGTCCCACCGACGCGTTTCGATCCTGTAGAGGATCTTTTTCAAGGATCTACAGGATCGAAACGCGTCAGTGGGACTTCTTCTTTCCATGGTGTACCTGTCCGGAAAAGCGGTGAGACATTTTTTCCTCCCTAATGAGAAGGACGCCCGAAGTGTATATTATACGCAATCAAAACAAGTGGACCACAGTGAGTCGACTGTAGAGGGGGGAACCCCGATATATCTACCTGTATGGTGATTTCAATCAAGGAAATATATAATGAAAGGCCTTTAAAAAGCTTTTTTTTGTGAGTGTTCTGTGTAAGGGGGCAACCCCAAAAACAGTTTACACAGGTGGTGGGATAATTCCAGAAACTTGTTAAGAAGTACTGAAATATTGTGGAATATCATCACAGGAATATACCACTTTTAAGCTTATTAAACCAGCACTCGATTGTGAGTGTTTTGTGCAGGGGGCAACCCCGGTAATAATATATATAGGAATGGTGGTGGTAGAGCTCCAGGAATCTATCAAGATTTGTTGAAATACTGTGGAATATTGTAACAGGATTACACTATTTTCTTGTACTTGTTTTCTCTTTCATGTTATCGAACCCTCACCTGTGAAGATAACAAGGAAATCATTTAAACAGGGGAGTAGATATTTTTCTTCCTATACCTAGCGCCGTTTCTGTCTGATCGAATTTCTATTGTTCACATTGTGTAAAGTGATTGGTGTATCACTTAGATCAGCAGTGTGGCTGCTTCGTATTGCGCCTAGTAAGAAACTCCAAACTTTTGTTTTATGCACATAAAATGTGCTGATTGGTTACTTCTTTTTAGACCCTCAGAAATCTTTATAGCTATGATCAAGCGTAACAACGAAATGTGCACTGGTTTTATGGCAGCCAAATCTAAACTGAGGTTGAAAGAGCAAGATTTGTTGAACTCCATCTACTGTAATGGTCATTTTACACCTGCCTCACTTACCTTATAAAGGGATGAGTGCTATATCATAAATCACTTACGGGGGTTGAGTAAATCCAATTAGATAGATATAACCAAATGCTGTAACTAAAAGCTGTGAAGGACAATGTGGGTCATTCCGACCCGTCCGCACACAGCGGTTCTTCGCTGCGGTGCGAACGTTTCTTGAATGCGCATGCGCGGCGTTGCCCGGCGATAGGGGTCGCCGGGCAAAGACGCTGGAAATGAAGAAAGCGGTCGCGGCGGCGACCGCAAGAAGACTGACAGAAGGAAGGCGTTCCGGGGCGTCACCTGTCTGTTGCCGGCTGTTTTTCGGGAAGTGGTAAGGAAAACGCAGGCGGATGTCTGACATCAAAGCCGGCACCATCATCGCTGAGATCGTCGCACAGGGTAAGTAACTGCAGGGCTAGTCTTGTCCTACGTGACACTTTTTTAGCATAGCAGGGCAGCACAAGCGATCGCAGCCCTGCTATGCTAAAATACACTCCCCCATAGGCGGAGATTAGTTGATCGCACCAGCAGCAAAAACTTGCTTGGTGCGATCAACTCGGAATGACCCCCAATATCCTAAGGAGGATGCAGTAAATGTATGGAATAGCGTAGGGGTAATATTGAAGATAGGTCAGGATATTTCTTAACGCGCTGAAAATATAAGCAGCAGAAGTGAAGGATGATAAGAAATATAGGCAATGGTACAAAATATAGTTAGACAGCTTTATGCTATATAAAGGAATTCCCATAACTGCGCAGCTTAGAGGATGACAAAATCACTGATCAGTGAATTATAAGACTGAATGGCAACAAAAAGAAACAATTTTACTGTACAAGTTACTACTTTCCAAGTTATTGAAAACCGCGTGGTTTAACACTGAATTGTAGTGGAGTGAGATAGATGGAGCAGAGTATTAAGGGGAATTCAATTAGATGTGAAGGGGGCGAATTAGCCGTTGCCGCAGCATTTGAACCCTGGCTAAGGCACCTCAATTTGCTCTCTTTGCCTGGTCGACCAAATGCCGAATTTACCTAAGGGGCAGTGGGCACTTTTGAAAGAGATCCCTGCCACTGGAAAGCGCGGCAATGTCAGGCGAATCTCCCCAGCATCTAATTGAATTCCTCCCTTAGTGAGATCCAAAGGTTTGTATATAAGGTTATACCGGTGACGGACATATACACGATCGAGTCACATTATTATGACCACCTCCTACATTTGATGTCGGCAGCGCGTAGCCCATGAAGTACGTCACGTGTTGTGCGCTGGCTTGGTGGGTATATAAGGTGTGCGATAGACCGCCTACATACATATCACTCGTTCTCATGGGCAAAAGGGACCATTTATTAGAGTTGCAAAAAGGGATGATTATTAGCTTTTGGGCCAGGGGTGGCAGTATGTCTGACACAGCACAGTGTGTGAAGTGTTTGCGTGCTGCTTTGGTGACGGTGTACTATGACTGGAGAAATGGCACCACTGCGAATAACCGACATGAAAACGACGGAGCACCACGTACCATTGATATGAAACGCTACAGTGGAGGAGCTCACCGTCAAAATGAACCAGGGGGCTACCAGACCTGTGTCTAAAACAACAGTTCAGCCCGTTAGCTGCTGTCATTGCAGCACACTAGGGTGGTTGCAAGACATAGGGGGAAATATTTTTTTTGGGAACAACTAAAAAGTTGCCAATTGGTGTAAAAATAAGATTTTACTTACCGGTAAATCTATTTCTCGTAGTCCGTAGTGGATGCTGGGGACTCCGTAAGGACCATGGGGAATAGACGGGCTCCGCAGGAGACAGGGCACTTTAAGAAATAATTTGGATACTGGTGTGCTCTGGCTCCTCCCTCTATGTCCCTCCTCCAGACCTCAGTTAAAGAAACTGTGCCCGGAAGAGCTGACAGTACAAGGAAAGGATTTTGGAATCCAGGGCAAGACTCATACCAGCCACACCAATCACACCGTATAACTTGTGATAAACTTACCCAGTTAACAGTATGAACAACAATAGAGCATCAGATCAACCCTGATGCAACCATAACATAACCCTTATGTAAGCAATAACTATATACAACATTGCAGAAGAAGTCCGCACTTGGGACGGGCGCCCAGCATCCACTACGGACTACGAGAAATAGATTTACCGGTAAGTAAAATCTTATTTTCTCTAACGTCCTAGTGGATGCTGGGGACTCCGTAAGGACCATGGGGATTATACCAAAGCTCCCAAACGGGCGGGAGAGTGCGGATGACTCTGCAGCACCGAATGAGCAAACACAAGGTCCTCCTCAGCCAGGGTATCAAACTTATAGAACTTTGCAAAAGTGTTTGAACCTGACCAAGTAGCTGCTCGGCAAAGCTGTAATGCCGAGACCCCTCGGGCAGCCGCCCAAGAAGAGCCCACCTTCCTTGTGGAATGGGCTTTTACTGATTTTGGCAGCGGCAATCCAGCCGCAGAATGAGCCTGCTGAATCGTGTTACAGATCCAGCGAGCAATAGTTTGCTTTGAAGCAGGAGCACCCAGCTTGTTGGATGCATACAGGATAAACAGCGACTCAGTTTTCCTGACTCTAGCCGTTCTGGCTACATAAACCTTCAAAGCCCTGACCACATCTAGTAACTCGGAATCCTCCAAGTCACGAGTAGCCACAGGCACCACAATAGGTTGGTTCATATGAAAAGATGACACCACTTTCGGCAGAAATTGTGGACGGGTCCGCAATTCTGCCCTGTCCATATGGAAAACCAGATAGGGGCTTTTATGTGACAAAGCCGCTAATTCTGACACACGCCTAGCTGAAGCCAAGGCTAATAGCATGACCACCTTCCACGTGAGAAATTTTAACTCCACGGTTTTAAGTGGCTCAAACCAGTGTGACTTCAGGAAACTCAACACCACGTTAAGATCCCAAGGTGCCACTGGAGGCACAAAATATGCAGCACTCCTTTTACAAACGTCTGAACTTCAGGAAGAGAAGCCAGTTCTTTTTGAAAGAAAATGGATAGGGCCGAAATCTGGACCTTAATGGAACCCAATTTTAGGCCCAAAGTCACTCCCGACTGTAGGAAGTGAAGGAAACGGCCCAGCTGGAATTCCTCCGTAGGGGCATTCCTGTCCTCACACCAAGCAACATATTTTCGCCATATACGGTGATAATGTTTAGCCGTCACGTCCTTCCTAGCCTTTATCAGCGTAGGAATAACCTCATCCGGAATGCCTTTTTCTGCTAGGATCCGGCGTTCAACCGCCATGCCGTCAAACGCAGCCGCGGTAAGTCTTGGAACAGACAGGGCCCCTGTTGCAACAAGTCCTGTCTTAGAGGCAGAGGCCATGGGTCCTCTGTGAGCATTACTTGCAGCTCTAGATACCAAGTCCTTCTTGGCCAATCCGGAACAATGAGTATTGTTCTCACTCCTCTTCTTCTTATGATTCTCAGCACCTTGGGTATGAGAGGAAGAGGAGGAAATACATAGACCGACTGGAACACCCACGGTGTCACTAGTGCGTCTACAGCTATCGCCTGAGGGTCTCTTGACCTGGCGCAATACCTCTGTAGCTTTTTGTTGAGGCGGGATGCCATCATGTCTACTTGTGGCAGTTCCCACCGACTTGCAATCAGCGTGAAGACTTCTTGATGAAGTCCCCACTCCCCCCGGGTGGAGGTCGTGCCTGCTGAGGAAGTCTGCTTTCCAGTTGTCCACTCCCGGAATGAACACTGCTGACAGTGCTCTTACGTGATTCTCCGCCCAGCGAAGAATTCTGGTGGCTTCCGCCATCGCCACCCTGCTCCTTGTGCCGCCTTGGCGGTTTACATAAGCCACTGCGGTGATGTTGTCTGACTCAATCAGCACCGATCGGTCGCGAAGCAGGGTCTCCGCTTGACGTAGGGCGTTGTATATGGCCCTTAGTTCCAGGATGTTGATGTGAAGGCAAGTCTCCTGACTTGACCACAGACCTTGGAAATTTCTTCCCTGTGTGACTGCTCCCCACCCTCGGAGGCTTGCATCCGTGGTCACCAGGACCCAGTCCTGAATGCCGAATCTGCGGCCCTCGAGAAGGTGAGCACTCTGCAGCCACCACAGGAGAGACACCCTGGCCCTGGGGGACAGGGTGATCAGCCGATGCATTTGTAGATGTGATCCGGACCACTTGTCCAACAGATCCCATTGAAAGGTCCTCGCATGGAACCTGCCGAAGGGAATGGCCTCGTATGATGCCACCATCTTTCCCAGGACTCGCGTGCAATCCTTTCTTAAAGTGCCCTGTTTCCTGCGGAGCCCGTCTATTCCCCATGGTCCTTACGGAGTCCCCAGCATCCACTAGGACGTTAGAGAAATTAGATTGTCAAAGTTTCAGCTCAATCGGATAATGTTAAGACCAGCCTCAACAGCCCCAAATTATAAAAAAACAGCTATTTTTCTAAAAAAATCGAGGGTTTTCCGCTATGAAATTAGAACGGTTTATCCTAGAAACATGTTTTTTTTTTTTAGTTTTGTAGAGAATGTTCCTGGCTTTAACTTTCACTCCCACAACTTGTTTGGTCCCCTAGTGCCCAGAGCTACGGCACTGCCGGCTAAAGAGGAGGTGGCCCAGATAGAGTCTGGGCACGGACCTTCTCCTCTCTAGATGTGCGCCCCTGAGTACAACATGGTTTTACCAAAGTGCAAAGTTATTTTTGCTTCACTCCCAAATCAGCCCCTTAGTCCATTTCCAGTCCACTATGCAGGTCTCTGGAATAAATGGTATGGAGGCCATTTTTTAATGGTGGTTTTAATGCTGTGCATTCACAAAACAATGGGAAAATGGCTGCAGCACCATTTTCCCGGTGATTTGTGCAGCGCAGCCACTTGCGAAAAGGGATTTCAGAGAGTATGTATTGAAGAACAAGTGTGCCGGGTGTGCCTTGTCGGCCCATCTGGACTCAGTCTGCTCATATGTAGCGCATATAGGGGGTCATTCCGAGTTGATCGCTAGCTGAATTTGTTTGCAGCCCAGCGATCAGGCTAAAAATCGGCAGTTCTGCGCATGCGGCGCAATGCGCACGTGCGACATACGGGCACAACGAAACGATGTCGTTTCGCACAGGGTCTAGCGATGCATTTCAGTCGCACTGCTTGCCGCAGAGTGATTGGCATGAAGTGGGCGTTTCTGGGTGGCAACTGACCATTTTCAGGGAGTGTGCGGAAAAACACAGGCGTGGCTGGGCGAACACTGGGCGGTTTTGTGACTTCAAATCCGGAACTGAATAGTCTGCAGTGATCGCAAGCGCTGAGTAGGTTTTGAGCTACTCTGAAACTACACAAAAAATGTTTGTAGCCGCTCTGCGATACAACCGTTCACACTTCTGCTAAGCTAAAATACACTCCCAGTGAGCGGCGGCATAGCGTTTACACGGCTGCTAAAAACTGCTAGCGAGTGATCAACTCGGAATGACCTCCATAGGCCCTAATTCAGGTGTGGCTGGAGTTGCTATCACTGCTGCTTACTTGAATGCAGTAGCTATAGCACTAATATGGTAATGCAGCATTAAGTGTCCTATTAAGCCGTACTGGATCATCTACGACACCACCGGCCAGCTGCATGACCCACGGGGTTGCACAAGCCAACCGCCGCAGGAGCTACCAGGCCAGGAAATCTCCATCAGCACTTCCAACCACATCTGAATGAGGGCCACACTGCATCCATTATAGATATGCCACTACTTACTATATTATCAATTATTCTTCAGTCCTGTTCTTGCTCTATATAAGGCTTCAGAAAAAAAGCATTAGTCTACAAGTCCTGCAGATTTTCCTACCAGCCTGCCGGAACTGATTATACTGCAGATGCCATTGGGTATTCGCCAGGTTGGTAAACCAGGAAACTGGAACTAGGGTTTGGAGACGGCTTCAAATTGAACTTAAACATTCTAGCAAGTTGTTATTTATATTAATGTGTATTGATGAATGCAAATGTTTTCTAATTTGGTAGTGACGCCATAGTACATATACTAGAATAACAAACTTGTATTTATAGCTGTAAAGCCCTAGAACTCTCTGCATTGTGTGGTTGCAATTATACAGTATGATGGCTAGGTATATGAATGTGATGACCATTGTGAAAGAATCAGCTTTCCCTTCTGTTTAACTACTGCAGATGTTCCTCTGATAAGGGGAACGGTGAATCAACACAGCGTATTGCTACATGAAAAAGCTTTTTTGGAAATGTTAACAAATCAACCAGCCCAGGCATGCTTAGTGTGATCTGTCTTCCTTACTTTTCCGACTCATTTCGTCTATAATTTGGGATAACAATAACCCCCACTTTAGTTTATGGATGAGACTTCCTAGAGACAACATATAAATGTAATCATGAGACTTTGAGACACTGATGCTGTATTGACTCACACCTGGTGTTGTTAATGTGTTCCATAGCAGCAGTCAAACACTAAGTCCATATATGTGTAATCTACTTTTTACAATGTAAATTAATCATACCTCCCAACTGTCCCGATTTTCGCGGAACACTCCCGTTTTTTGGGGTTTGTCCCGCTGTCCCTCCCGCGGGCCGCAGTGTACCGCGATGGGGAGGGGGCAGTTGTGTGGCTCCCTATCATCGCTGCCAGCAGAGCAGCGTTGAATAGACGCTGTGCAATTCCAATGAGCCAGAGGGACTGGGGGCATGGCCAGCAGCTGATAGCGCTGGCCGTGACCCCAATGTCAAGAAATGGGAGGCGTGGCTCACGATAGCCTCATTCACATGAAGCCACGCCCCCTTTTCAATAGGCCACGTCCCCTTTCTTCGCCACGCCTGGAGTCCCATTTTGAACCCTCTAGATGTTGGGAGGTATGAATTAATTAATATTGGCTTTGTTAATTATTTCATATACAAATGGTTTCTAATGAAAAAATAAGATTTTACTTACCGATAAATCTATTTCTCGTAGTCCGTAGTGGATGCTGGGACTCCGTAAGGACCATGGGGAATAGCGGCTCTGCAGGAGACAGGGCACAAGAATAAAAGCTTTAGGATCAGGTGGTGTGCACTGGCTCCTCCCCCTATGACTCTCCTCCAAGCCTCAGTTAGAATACTGTGCCCGGACGAGCGTACATAATAAGGAAGGATATTGAATCCCGGGTAAGACTCATACCAGCCACACCAATCACACCGTACAACTCGTGATCTGAACCCAGTGAACAGTATGATAGAACGAAAAAGAGCCTCTGAAAAGATGGCTCCCAACAATAATAACCCGAATTTTTGTAACAATAACTATATACAAGTATTGCAGACAATCCGCACTTGGGATGGGCGCCCAGCATCCACTACGGACTACGAGAAATAGATTTATCGGTAAGTAAAATCTTATTTTCTCTGACGTCCTAGTGGATGCTGGGACTCCGTAAGGACCATGGGGATTATACCAAAGCTCCCAAACGGGCGGGAGAGTGCGGATGACTCTGCAGCACCGAATGAGAGAACTCCAGATCCTCCTCAGCCAGGGTATCAAATTTGTAGAATTTAGCAAACGTGTTTGCCCCTGACCAAGTAGCTGCTCGGCAAAGTTGTAAAGCCGAGACCCCTCGGGCAGCCGCCCAAGATGAACCCACTTTCCTTGTGGAATGGGCTTTTACCGATTTTGGCTGTGGCAGGCCTGCCACCGAATGTGCAAGCTGAATTGTACTACAAATCCAACGAGCAATCGTCTACTTAGAAGCAGGAGCACCCAATTTGTTGGGTGCATACAGGATAAACAGCGAGTCAGATTTTCTGACTCCAGCCGTCCTGGAAACATATATTTTCAGGGCCCTGACCACGTCAAGCAACTTGGAGTCCTCCAAGTCCTTAGTAGCCGCAGGTACCACAATAGGTTGGTTCATGTGAAATGCAGAAACCACCTTAGGTAGAAATTGAGGACGAGTCCTCAATTCTGCCCTGTCAGAATTAAATATTAAGTAAGGGCTTTTATATGATAAAGCCGCCAATTCTGACACACGCCTGGCTGAAGCCAGGGCTAACAGCATCGTCACCTTCCATGTGAGATATTTCAAGTCCACAGTGGTGAGTGGTTCAAACCAATGTGACTTTAGGAAACTCAACACAACATTGAGATCCCAAGGTGCCACTGGGGGCACAAAAGGAGGCTGTATATGCAGTACCCCTTTTACAAATGTCTGAACTTCAGGTACTGAAGCCAGTTCTTTTTGGAAGAAAATCGACAGGGCCGAAATTTGAACCTTAATGGACCCTAATTTTAGGCCCATAGACAGTCCTGTTTGCAGCAAATGGAGGAAACGACCCAGTTGAAATTCCTCTGTAGGGGCCTTCCTGGCCTCACACCACGCAACATATTTTCGCCAAATGCGGTGATAATGTTTTGCGGTTACATCCTTCCTGGCCTTGACCAGGGTAGGGATGACTTCATCCGGAATGCCTTTTTCCTTCAGGATCCGGCGTTCAACCGCCATGCCGTCAACGCAGCCGCGGTAAGTCTTGGAACAGACAAGGCCCCTGCTGGAGCAGGTCCTTTCTTAGAGGTAGAGGCCATGGTTCGTCCGTGAGCATCTCCTGAAGTTCCGGATACCAAGTCCTTCTCGGCCAATCCGGAACCACGAGTATAGTTCTTACTCCTCTTCTTCTTATGATTCTCAGTACTTTTGGTATGAGAGGCAGAGGAGGGAACACATACACTGACTGGTACACCCACGGTGTTACCAGAGCGTCCACCGCTATTGCCTGAGGGTCCCTTGACCTGGCGCAATATCTGTCTAGTTTTTTGTTTAGACGGGACGCCATCATGTCCACCTTGATGAAGTCCCCACTCCCCCGGGTGAAGGTCGTGTCTGCTGAGGAAGTCTGCTTCCCAGTTGTCCACTCCCGGAATGAACACTGCTGACAGTGCTATCACATGATTTTCCGCCCAGCGAAGAATCCTTGCAGCTTCTGCCATTGCCCTCCTGCTTCTCGTGCCGCCCTGTCTGTTTACGTGGGCGACTGACGTGATGTTGTCCGATTGGATCAATACCGCCTGACCCTGAAGCAGGGGTTTCGCTTGACTTAGGGCACTGTAAATGGCCCGTAGTTCCAGAATGTTTATATGAAGAGATGTTTCCATGCTTGACCACAAGCCCTGGAAGTTTCTTCCCTGTGTGACTGCTCCCCAGCCTCTCAGGCTTGCATCCGTGGTCACCAGGATCCAATCCTGAATGCCGAATCTGCGGCCCTCTAGAAGATGAGCACTCTGCAACCACCACAGGAGGGACACCCTTGTCCTTGGTGACAGGGTTATCCGCTGATGCATCTGAAGATGCGATCCGGACCATTTGTCCAGTAGATCCCACTGAAACGTTCTTGCATGGAATCTTCCGAATGGAATTGCTTCGTAAGAAGCCACCATTTTTCCCAGGACCCTCGTGCACTGATGCACTGACACCTGGCCTGGTTTTAGGAGGTTCCTGACTAGCTCGGATAACTCCTTGGCCTTCTCCTCCGGGAGAAACACCTTCTTCTGGAGTGTGTCCAGAATCATTCCTAGGAACAGAAGACGTGTCGTTGGAATCAGCTGCGATTTTGGAATATTTAGGATCCACCCGTGCTGACGTAACACTACCTGAGATAGTGCTACTCCGACTTCTAACTGTTCCCTTGACCTTGCCCTTATCAGGAGATCGTCCAAGTAAGGGATAATTAAGATGCCTTTTCTTCGAAGAAGAATCATCATTTCGGCCATTACCTTGGTAAAGACCCGAGGTGCCGTGGACAACCCAAACGGCAGCGTCTGAAACTGATAATGACAGTCTTGTACTACAAACCTGAGATACCCTTGGTGAGAAGGGTAGATTGGGACGTGGAGATAAGCATCTTTGATGTCCAGAGACACCATATAGTCCCCTTCTTCCAGGTTCGCTATCACCGCTCTGAGTGACTCCATCTTGAATTTGAACCTTTTTATGTAAGTGTTCAAGGATTTCAGATTTAAAATTGGTCTCACCGAGCCGTCCGGCTTCGGTACCACAAACAGCGTGGAATAATACCCCTTTCCCTGTTGTAGGAGGGGTACCTTGATTATCACCTGCTGGGAATACAGCTTGTGAATGGCTTCCAGAACTGCCTCCCTGTCGGAGGGAGACTTTGGCAGAGCAGACTTCAGGAACCGGCGAGGGGGAAACGCCTCGAATTCCAGTTTGTACCCCTGCGATACTACCTGTAGAATCCAGGGATCCACTTGCGAGTGAGCCCACTGCGCGTTGAAATTCTTGAGACGGGCCCCCACCAAGTCTGAGTCTGCTTGTAAAGCCCCAGCGTCATGCTGAAGACTTGGCAGAAGCAGGGGAAGGCTTCTGCTCCTGGGAAGCGGCTGCATGGTGCAGTCTTTTTCCCCTTCCTCTGCCCCGGGGCAGAAAAGAGTGGCCTTTTGCTCGCTTGTATTTATGGGAACGAAAGGACTGAGTTTGAAAAGACGGTGTATTTTTCTGCTGATGTGAAGTGACCTGGGGTAAGAAGGTGGACTTTCCAGCCGTTGCCGTGGCCACCAGGTCCGAAAGACCAGCCCCAAATAACTCCTCCCCTTTATACGGCAATACTTCCATATGTCGTTTGGAATCCGCATCCCCTGACCACTGACGCGTCCATAACGTTCTTCTGGCAGAGATGGACATAGCACTTACTCTTGATGCCAGGGTGCAAATATCCCTCTGTGCATCACGCATATATAGTAATGCATCCTTCAAATGCTCTATAGTTAACAATATATTGTCCCTATCCAGGGTATCAATATTTTCAGTCAGGGAATCCGACCACGCGACTCCAGCACTGCACATCCAGGCTGAAGCGATTGCTGGTCGCAGTATAACACCAGTATGTGTGTATATACTTTTTAGGATATTTTCCAGCCTTCTATCAGCTGGTTCTTTGAGGGTGGCCGTATCAGGAGACGGTAACGCTACTTGTTTAGATAAACGTGTGAGCGCCTTATCTACCCTAGGGGGTGTTTCCCAACGTGTCCTAACCTCTGATGGGAAAGGATATAGTGCCAATAATTTAATAGAAATTAGCAGTTTTTTGTCGGGAGAAACCCACGCTTTATCACACACCTCATTCAATTCATCTGACTCAGGAAAAACTATTGGTAGTTTTTTCACCCCCCACATAATACCCTTCTTAGTGGTATTTGTAGTGTTAGAAATGTGCAATGCCTCCTTCATTGCCGTGATCATGTAACGTGTGGCCCTACTGGACATTACGTTCGACTCATCACCGTCGACACTAGACTCAGTATCTGTGTCTGGGTCTGTGTCGACCCACTGAGGTAACGGGCGTTTTAGGGCCCCTGACGGTGTCTGAGACGCCTGGACAGGCACTAATTGATTTGCCGGCTGTCTCATGTCGTCAACAGTTTTTTGCAAAGTGCTGACATTATCACTTAATTGTTTAAATACGATCATCCAGTCAGGTGTCGACTCCCTAGGGGGTGACATCACTAACGCAGGCAATTGCTCCGCCTCCACATCATTTTCCTCCTCATACATGTCGACACACACGTACCGACACACAGCACACACACCGGGAATGCTCTGATAGAGGACAGGACCCCACGAGCCCTTTGGAGAGACAGAGGGAGAGTCTGCCAGCACACACCCAGCGCTATATATATATACAGGGATAACCTTATATAAGTGTTATTCCCTTATAGCTGCTGTTTATATTGTCATTTGCTGCCAATAGTGCCCCCCCTTCCCTTTTTTACCCTGATTCTGAAGCAGGACTGCAGGGGAGAGTCAGGGAGCCGTCCTTCCAGCGGAACTGTGAGGGAAAATGGCGCTTGTGTGCTGAGGAGATAGGCTCCGCCCCTTCACGACGTCCTTATCTCCCGCTCTTTTGTGTAAAAATGGCAGGGGTTAAAATAAGAATTTACTTACCGATAATTCTATTTCTCGTAGTCCGTAGTGGATGCTGGGGACTCCGTCAGGACCATGGGGTTTAGCGGCTCCGCAGGAGACAGGGCACAATAATAAAAGCTTTAGGATCAGGTGGTGTGCACTGGCTCCTCCCCCTATGACCCTCCTCCAAGCCTCAGTTAGGATACTGTGCCCGGACGAGCGTGCATAATAAGGAAGGATATTGAATCCCGGGTAAGACTCATACCAGCCACACCAATCACACCGTACAACCTGTGATCTGAACCCAGTTAACAGTATGATAACAACGAAGGAGCCTCTGAAAAGATGGCTCACAACAAGAATAACCCGATTTTTGTAACAATAACTATGTACAAGTATTGCAGACAATCCGCACTTGGGATGGGCGCCCAGCATCCACTACGGACTACGAGAAATAGAATTATCGGTAAGTAAATTCTTATTTTCTCTAACGTCCTAAGTGGATGCTGGGGACTCCGTCAGGACCATGGGGATTATACCAAAGCTCCCAAACGGGCGGGAGAGTGCGGATGACTCTGCAGCACCGAATGAGAGAACTCCAGGTCCTCCTCAGTCAGGGTGTGCCCCTGACCAAGTAGCAGCTCGGCAAAGCTGTAAAGCCGAGACCCCTCGGGCAGCCGCCCAAGATGAGCCCACTTCCTTGTGGAATGGGCTTTTACTGATTTTGGCTGTGGTAAGCCTGCCACAGAATGTGCAAGCTGAATTGTACTACAAATCCAGCGAGCAATCGTCTACTTAGAAGCAGGAACACCCATCTTGTTGGGTGCATACAGGCTAAACAGCGAGTCAGATTTTCTGACTCCAGTCGTCCTGGAAACATATATTTTCAGGGCCCTGACAACGTCAAGTAACTTGGAGTCCTCCAAGTCCCTAGTAGCCGCAGGTACCACAATAGGTTGGTTCATGTGAAAAACAGAAAACACCTTAAGGAGAAATTGAGGATGAGTCCTCAATTCTGCCCTGTCAGAATGAAAAATTAAGTAAGGGCTTTTATATGATAAAGCCGCCCATTCTGACACACGCCTGGCTGAAGCCAGGGCTAATAGAATCTTCACCTTCCATGTGAAATATTTTAATTCCACAGTGGTGAGTGGATCAAACCAATGTGACTTTAGGAAACTCAAAACAACATTGAGATCCCAAGGTGCCACTGGGGGCACAAAAGGAGGCTGTATATGCAGTACCCCTTTTACAAACGTCTGAACTTCAGGCACTGAAGCCAGTTCTTTCTGGAAGAAATTCGACAGGGTCGAAATTTGAACCTTAATGGACCCTAATTTTAGGTCCATAGACAGCCCTGTTTTCAGGAAATGTAGGAAACGACCCAGTTGGAATTCCTCTGTAGGGACCTTCTTGGCCTCACACCACGCAACATATTTTCGCCAAATGCGGTGAAAATGTTTTGCGGTTACATCCTTCCTGGCTTCGACCAGGGTAGGGATGACTTCATCTGGAATGCCCTTTCAGGATCCGGCGTTCAACTGCCATGCCGTCAAACGCAGCCGCGGTAAGTCTTGGAACAGACAAGGCCCCTGCTGGAGCAGGTCCTTTCTTAAAGGTAGAGGCCACGGTTCTTCCGTGAGCATCTCTTGAAGTTCCGGGTACCAAGTCCTTCTTGACCCATCCGGAACCACGAGTATCGTTCTTACTCATCTCCTTCTTATGATTCTCAGTACTTTTGGTATGAGATGCATAGGAGGGAACACATACCCTGACTGGTACACCCACAGTGTTACCAGAGCGTCCACCACTATTGCCTGAGGGTCCCTTGACCTGGCGCAATATTTGTCTAGTTTTTTGTTCAGGCGGGACGCCATCATGTCCACCTTTGGTTTTTCCCAACGGTTTACCATCATGTGGAAGACTTCCCGCTGAAGTCCCCACTCTCCCGGGTGGAGGTTATGCCTGCTGAGGAAGTCTGCTTCCCAGTTTTCCACTCACTGAATTAACACTGCTGAGAGTGTTATCACATGATTTTTCGCCCAGCGAAGAATCCTTGCAGTTTCTGCCATTTCCCTCCTGCTTCATGTGCCGCCCTGTCTGTTTACGTGGGCGACTGCCGTGATGTTGTCCCACTGGATCAATACCGGCTGACCTTGAAGCAGAGGTCTTGCTAAGCTTAGAGCCTTGTAAATTGCCCTTAGCTCCAGTATATTTATGTGGAGAGAAGTCTCCAGACTTGATCACACTCCCTGGAAATTTTTTCCTTGTGTGACTGCTCCCCAGCCACTCAGGCTGGCATCCGTGGTCACCAGGACCCAGTCCTGAATGTCGAATCTGCGGCCCTTTCATAGATGAGCACTCTGCAGCCACCGCAGAAGAAAACACCCTTGTCCTTGGAGACAGGGTTATCCGCTGATGCATCTGAAGATGCGATCCGGACCATTTTCCCAGCAGATTCCACTGAAAGGTTCTTGCGTGAAATCTACCGAATGGGATCGCTTTGTAAGAAACCACCATTTTTCACAGGACCCTTGTGCAATGATGCACTGATACTTTTCCTGGTTTTAGGAGGTTCCTGACTAGCTCGGATAACTCCCTGGCCTTCTTCTCCGGGAGAAAACATCCTTTTCTGGACTGTGTCCAGAATCATTCCTAGGAACATTAGACGTGTCGTCGGAAAAAGCTGCGATTTTGGAATATTTAGAAACCACTCGTGCTGTCGTAGAACTACTTGAGATAGTGCTACTCCGACCGCCAACTGTTCTCTGGACCTTGCCCTTATCAGGAAAGCGTCCATATTTCTTTTAGGAAGAATCATCATTTCGGCCATTACCATGGTAAAGACCCGGGGTGCCGTGGACAATCCAAACGGCAGCTTCTGAACTGATAGTGACAGTTCTGTACCACGAACCTGAGATACCCTTGGTGAGAAGGGCAAAATTTGGACATGTAGGTAAGCGTCCCTGATATCCAGTGACACCATATCGTCCTGGTTCGCTATCACTGCTCTGAGTGACTCCATCTTGATTTGAACCCTTGTATGTAATTGTTCAAATCTTTTAGATCTCACCGAGCCGTTTGGCTTCAGTACCACAATATAGTGTGGAATAATACCCCTTCCCTTGTTGTAGGAGGGGTACTTTGATTATCACCTGCTGGGTATACAGCCTGTGAATTTTTTCCCAATACTGCCTCCCTGTCGGAGGGAGACGTTGGTAAAGCAGACTTCAGGAACTTGTGAGGGGAAGACGTCTCGAATTTCCAATGTACACCTGGGATACTACGTGTAGGATCCAGGAGTCCACTTGCGAGTGAGCCCACTGCGTGCTGAAACTCTTGAGATGACCCCCCACCGCACCTGAGTCCGCTTGTATGGCCCCAGCATCATGCTGCGGACTTGGCAGAAGCTGTGGAGGACTTCTGTTCCTGGGAATGGGCTGCCTGCTGCAGTCTTCTTCCCTTTCCTCTAACCCTGGGCAGATATGACTGGCCTTTTGCCCGCCTGCCTTTATGGGTACGAAAGGACTGAGACTGAAAAGACTGTGTCCTTTTCTGCTGAGATGTGACTTGGGGTAACAAAAGTGGATTTTCCAGCTGTTGCCATGGCCACCAGGTCCGATGGACCGCCCCTTTATACGGCAATACTTCCATGTGCCGTCTGGAATCTGCATCACCTGACCACTGTCGTGTCTATAAACATCGTCTGGCAGATATGGACATCACATCTACTCTTGATGCCAGAATGCAAATATCCCTCTGCGCATCTCGCATATATAGAAATGCATCCTTAAAATGCTCTATAGTCAATAAAATATTGTTCCTGTCAAGGGTATCAATATTTTCAGTCAGGAAATCCGACCAAGCCCCCCCAGCGCTGCACATCCAGGCTGAGGCGATTGCTGGTCGTAGTATAACACCAGTATGTGTGTATATACTTTTTAGGATATTTTTCAGCTTCCTATCAGCTGGCTCTTTGAGGGCGGCCGTATCTGGAGACGGTAACGCCACTTGTTTTTATAAGCGTGTGAGCGCCTTATCCACCCTAAGGTGTGTTTCCCAACTCGCCCTCACTTCTGGCGGGAAAGGGTATACCTCCAATAATTTTCTATCGGAGGAAACCCACGTATCATCACACACTTTAATTTATCTGATTCAGGAAAAACTACAAGTAGATTATTCCCACCCTACATAATACCCTTATTTGTGGTACTTGTAGTATCAGAAATATGTAACACCTCCTTCATTGCCCTTAACATGTAACGTGTGGCCCTAAAGGAAAATACGTTTGTTTCTTCACCGTCGACACTGAAGTCAGTGTCCGTGTCTGTGTCGACCAACTGAGGTAAATGGGCGTTTTTACAAGCCCCTGACGGTGTCTGAGACGCCTGGACAGGTACTAATTTGTTTGCCGGCCGTCTCATGTCGTCAACCGACCTTGCATCGTGTTGACATTATCACGTAATTCCTAAATAAGCCATCCATTCCGGTGTCGACTCCCTAGAGAGTGACATCACCAATACAGGCAATTTGCTCCGCCTCCTCACCAACATCGTCCTCCTACATGTCGACACACACGTACCGACACACAGCACACACACAGGGAATGCTCTGATAGAGGACAGGACCCCACTAGCCCTTTGGGGAGACAGAGGGAGAGTTTGCCAGCACACACCAAAAACGCTATAATTATACAGGGACAACCCCTTATACAAGTGTTTTCCCTTATAGCATTTTCACATATGTAATCATATCGCCAAATAAGTGCCCCCCCTCTCTGTTTTAACCCTGTTTCTGTAGTGCAGTGCAGGGGAGAGCCTGGGAGCCTTCCTCACAGCAGAGCTGAGCAGGAAAATGGCGCCGTGTGCTGAGGAGAATAGGCCCCGCCCCCTAAAACGGTGGGCTCTTCTCCCGGAGTTTGTGAGATCTGGCAGGGGTTAAATACATCCATATAGCCTCAAGGGCTATATGTGATGTATTTTAGCCATAAAAAAGGTATAATACATTGCTGCCCAGGGCGCCCCCCCCAGCGCCCTGCACCCTCAGTGACCGCTGGTATGAAGTGTGCTGACAACAATGGCGCACAGCTGCAGTGCTGTGCGCTACCTTATGAAGACTGAAAGTCTTCTGCCGCCTGTTTCTGGACCTCTGGACCTCTTCAACTTCGGCATCTGCAAGGGGGGTCGGCGGCACGGCTCCGGGACGAACCCCAGGGTGAGACCTGTGTTCCGACTCCCTCTGGAGCTAATGGTGTCCAGTAGCCTAAGAAGCAAATCCATCCTGCACGCAGGTGAGTTTACTTCTCTCCCCTAAGTCCCTCGTAGCAGTAAGCCTGTTGCCAGCAGGACTCACTGAAAATAAAAAACCTAACTTAAACTTTTATTCTAAGCAGCTCAGGAGAGCCACCTAGATTGCACCCTTCTCGGCCGGGCACAAAAATCTAACTGAGGCTTGGAGGAGGGTCATAGGGGGAGGAGCCAGTGCACACCACCTGATCCTAAAGCTTTTATTATTGTGCCCTGTCTCCTGCGGAGCCGCTAAACCCCATGGTCCTGACGGAGTCCCCAGCATCCACTTAGGACGTTAGAGAAAATACATCCATATAGCCCAGGAGCTATATGTGATGTATTCTTTTGCCACCTAAGGTCTTATCATTTATATTGCGTCTCAGGGCGCTCCCCCCCCAGCGCCCTGCACCCTCAGTGACCGGAGTGTGAAGTGTGCTGAGAGCAATGGCGCACAGCTGCGGTGCTGTGCGCTACCTTAGTCTGAAGACAGGATTGTCTTCTGCCGCCGATTTCACCGGACCTCTTCGTCTCTTCTGGCTCTGTAAGGGGGACGGCGGCGCGGCTCCGGTGACCCATCCAGGCTGTACCTGTGATCGTCCCTCTGGAGCTAATGTCCAGTAGCCTAAGAAGCCCAATCCACTCTGCACGCAGGTGAGTTCGCTTCTTCTCCCCTTAGTCCCACGATGCAGTGAGCCTGTTGCCAGCAGGACTCACTGAAAATAAAAAACCTAAATTAAACTTTTATTCTAAGCAGCTCAGGAGAGCCACCTAGCCTGCACCCTTCTCGTTCGGGCACAAAAATCTAACTGAGGCTTGGAGGAGGGTCATAGGGGGAGGAGCCAGTGCACACCACCTGATCCTAAAGCTTTTATTCTTGTGCCCTGTCTCCTGCGGAGCCGCTATTCCCCATGGTCCTTACGGAGTCCCAGCATCCACTAGGACGTCAGAGAAAGTATGTTGTACTGTCCATAAGCATGTATATCTTTAAGCACTTTACACAAATTTGTGTTGTATTGTGTTTCCTATTTTTGCCAGGCAGAGCTTAATGCAGAGATGTATGCATACAGTACCTGATGGTTTACGTATATTGCTGATGTGTGCCACGACGCAGAACGGGTCCAGCATTGTGGCACGCATAGCCCCCCTGAGCTGCAGCCTCGTGATAGGCTATGGCTGTTGGAGGCTGGGTTTGGGCATAGCTTGGCAACGTTCCTGAAAACATGGAGTGCCAAGGCTCGGGTCTGTGTTTCTGGCCTAGTCTACAGAGCTGTGAGGGCCAATATGAGTAACCTCAGGGTTACTCCGATGGGCGATGGTCTTGCAGATGATTCAATGCTGCGTTTTAGGACTGATGCCGCCAGGAGGCGTCTTTTTCTCTCCAAAGACGCAGCAGAAATGTGACCTGTGTCCATCTCTGAATCAGGCCCTTAGGTCTTGGTTGCAGGACCAGTCTAGGACTACTAAGCAGCCCTGTAAAGAAAATGGCACCCACATTGATGTACACGGACCATTCTGTGACTAATCCGTGCGCAGTGACTGAAGAACCAGATTACTATATTCTAATAATGGCGTGAAACTGGAGACGGACTATGGGATAATTTACTAAAGCGTCAAAAAATGAAAAGTGGTGGTGCTAACCATAGTAACCCATCAGAGTCTAGCTATCATTCCTCTGTTGCATCCTAGTAAATTATAGGCATAATCTAATCGGTTGCTATGGGCAACACCACCACTTTTCATTTTTAGAAGCTTTAGAACTCTACCTGTAAGACTATGAAGGCCATATTAACAAAAGTTGGGGAGCCCAAATACTATGAAGAACATTACTCCCTCTTGCAAATGCCAACATCACCATTCCAGACGTGATACCAATGCTGTAGTATTTATTATTACTAGTAATTTATATAGCGCCCATTGCCCTAGTGGAGCCTACATTCTATATTCCCTACTCAGTAGCCAATTAACCTAACAGTTTATTTTTAGAATACATAAGATTTACCGGCAGGCGGGATCCCGGCTGTCACTATACCGACAGCGGCATCCTGTCTGTCGGAATCCCGGCAACAAGGCGGCAGGTCCCCTCGCGCTTTGGGCCTGGTGGCTCGCTTCGCTCACCACAGGTTATATTCCAACTCCGCTGGTAGTGTGGACCCACCAACCAAGTGGAAATACCCTGCGTTTGTCGGGATTCCGGTCGGCGGCATTTCACCGGTTTTCGGGATTCAGTGTCAGTCTCCTGAACGTCAGGATCCCGACAACCGGTATATTAATCGAATTCCTATATTGACAGTGTGGTAGCCAGTATAGCTAATGTAAGCAAAGTATGTAGTATTGTATATTAATGTTCTATTGATAAACTACTACAGATCAGATCAGTTCACACACTGAAACAGTTGATTCAGCGTTTATATTTTAGGAAATACTCCAGCTATGTAAATATTGAGATATAGCATTACCTACTGTATAACATGTAACGTTAATATACCATGCAAAAGCTATGTTTTTTGAAGAATACAGATAAATAAAAATATAAAAATACCTTAGATATAATAAAAACAATAATTTACGTTAATTTAATTATTAATGTCAACTAGTAATTGAATAAAATATGTTCTTGATACTACTAATTTACAATATTTGTATTTTGACCCTGTGTCATTAGAACTACAATAGTAGAAAAATATGTTGTACAGTTTATTTCTATGAATACTTGAACGAGGAGGAAAAAAACCAAAGCAAACACATGTCCCAGAAACGCAATTCAAATCAATTACAACTTTAACTGTCTTATACTGTAGGTAACAGTACAGTACGGCTTCATGTCTTACTCTCTCCTAACTCTTCTTCCTTTGTGAATTGCCCCTGTCTGCATACTACATCTACTAGGAGACTGAGATCTGCGAAGACACAAAAACATTAGTTGTGTTGTTTAACTGCTCTGAAAATTGTTGTTGGAATCCAATACATCAGTAGGTACAGACGTCTTTCATATACATAATATAATTCTACCTGTCCTTGTGATAATCTAATTATATCTGTCCTTGTGGATGGCGATTAATTAGCAAATATTATTCCACACTTTCACACGCGCATGCAGGGTAGGGTGTCTGAATACCTGAGATACTCCCCTGCACACCGATATATTGGCACAGCTACAGTGGCGTAAGTTCGTCCTAGTCGCCCGGAGGCATGATAAATGTTGGTGCCCCCCTACATATACACACACATTCCACATGTAACTATCTGGCACTCAGGGTAAACAGTAGTAGCGTGCTCAGGTACCTTTCCCAATAGTAATATAGATACACATAGAAAGTGGACGGCACTCCCAGTCAGTCATTACAATAAAACAGACATCAGAATACCTTTACAGTACACCTACAGTGCTCCCTCACCCGCCAACGGGTCTCCATGGAGATGCTTTGGCACAGCGGTGTGCCGATATATATAAAAAACACACAAACACCTCATTCACTTAAAAGCACACACGCCTCTTTCACTTAAACATACACACACGCCGCTTTCACTTTAACACACAAACGCCTTTCACTCAAACACACACATGCCTCTTTCACTCACACATATGCCTCCTTCACTTAAAAACACACACGCCGCTTTCACTTAAACACACACATGCCTCTCACTTACACACACACACACACACACACACACACACACACCTCTCACTTACACACACACACACATGCTTCTCACTTACACACACACACACACACACACACACACACACACACCTCTCACTTACACATGCCTCTCACACACATGCCTCTCACTTACACACACACACATGCCTCTTTTACTTGAACACACAACTTTCCTTAAAAACACACACACACACACCTCACTTAAAACATGCACACACAAAACACATTGCTTCCAACATTTATTAAATCCCCCCCGGCACCCCCAACTATACCTCCCCTCCCCCCCCCCCCCACAGTGCAGCTTGAGACCAGTGCTGCCGGTGCCTACCTTTTGGCTATCATCAGCCTGACGGAGGAACAGAGAGCTTCACTCAGCTGGCTTGCTTAACTGGAAGGGCTCGGGAGAAGCTGTGCTCTGGAGCTCCCCCTAGCTGCAGCCAGTGCCAGCTCTCTGTATATAAAGGAGGCAGCTTCCGTGTCACTGACACAGCCCCTCTGTCTGCAAAAATAATTTAAAAAAAGTAGCAGCAAGCGATTGTCAGCGGGAGACAGTGGAGGAGAAGTGCCCCCTTGAGGTCAGGAGCCCGGCGGCAGCTGACTCCACTGCCTCCCACAGTTCCGCCCCTGCACAGCTAACCGATATTTGTTTTCTCTGTTTTCTGACGGAGGAGCTCAGGCAGGTATGTCTGCCCACGTGGATCTCCTCTCAGGCAGGCAGTACCCATTACGGAACACTGACAGTCGATGTATGCTTGCATGCTGGGTGGTGCCGGCTGGGGGGAATGTGATGCTGCTAGATTTATCAATATACGGAATGGTTTGCAGAACCTCCGCAGCTACCAGCCTGTTGTAGCCTATGGACTACTCAACACATTTGAAATTCCTAAGGGTTCTTCGGGAACCCTCCACGGAAATGGCTTCTGTGCACGTGTGGTCGGGATCCGGACTGAAGATCGATACTGTCTAGGTCGACAATGTTTAGGTCGACCACTATAGGTCGACAGTCACTAGGTCGACAGGGTTGGAAGGTCGACAGAGTTTCTAGGTCGATATGTGCTAGGTCGACAGGTCAAAAGGTCGACATGAGTTTTTAAAAAAAAAAATCTTTTTATTTACTTTTTCATACTTAACTATCCACGTGGACTACGATTGGAACGGTAATCTGTGCTGAGCGAAGCAGTAGCGGAGCGAGGCACCTTGCCCGAAGCATGGCAAGCGAAGCGACACGGTGCACTAACTGGGGTTCCCGGTCACTCTACGAAGAACTTGACACAAAAAAAAACTCATGTCGACCTAGCACATGTCGACCTAGAAACCGTAGACCTTCCAACCCTGTCGACCTAGTGACTGTCGACCTATAGTGCTTGACCTAACATTGTCGACCTAGACACTGTCGATCTAATGATCCACACCTGTGTGGTCAGCCTGGCAGCTCACTGAACACATTGCAGGGATGAGCTCTTTTTGGAGCCGGTGTCCCTGCAGGTGCTTCTTGATGCATCCTGTCGATGTAATCGCATACTGTAATGCAAACCTGGGCACTAATATTGCAGATCGCATTGAATATTAATGATAAATGGGCCCCAAAATTAGTACAAAATGACAGAAAATGGCCTTGCTTAGGATAACTAAAACAGAAACTTGACCAACAAAAGAATATAAAACAAAGACCATTGGATGCTCTGAAGTCGTGATGCCTTGTGAGATAATGTGCTACAATTCTTCACATGGGGTCACAGGTTTCTTATATTAATTTTAAAGGAGTGTTATGGTAGACTTACCAAGGTTAACTCTCTTTCTGCGAGGCACACTGGGTTCCACAGCAAAACATCGGGGTGTAGAGTGGATCTTGATCCAGAGGCACCAACAGCCTAAAGCTTTAGGCTGTCCCAGGATGCATTGGGGCCTCCTCTGTAACCCCGCCTCCAGGCACTGTGAGCTCAGTTTCATTATCCAATCCAATGTAGGAGCAGGTAAGAAAGAAGGCAGATGTTAGTCATATAGAACCACATTTTCACGACAGGAGAAGGGACCAGCGGCTAATGCCATACAAACCCATAGAAGCTAGGTGCATCAGGGTGGGCGCCCTGTGGAACCCAGGGTACCTCGCAGAAAGAGAGTTAACCATGGTAAGTCTACCATAACTCTCCTTTTCTGCAGCAGGGTACACAGTGTTCCACAGGGAAAACATCGGGTGATGTCCTAAAGCAGTTCCTCAAGGGAGGGGACGCACCTTCGCGGGTATGAGAACCCGGCGTCCAAAGGAAGCATCCTGGAAGGCGGAAGTATCAAAGGCATAGAACCTAATGAATGTGTTCACTGAGCACCACGTAGCCGCCTTGCACATTTGTTCTGCGGACGCGCCACGGCGGGCCGCCCAAGAAGGTCCTACAGACCGTGTAGAATGGGTTTTAATAGCAGCAGGAGCTGGGAGTCCATCCTGCACATAGGCTTGTGCAATCACCATTCCAATCCATCTGGCCAAGGTTTGCTTATTTGCTGGCCAGCCACGTTTGTGGAAACCAAACAGTACAAAAAGGGTATATGACCTCCTGATAGAGGCAGTCCTCTCCACATATATACGGAAAGCTCTTACACACATCCAAAGACCGTTCTTTGGGGGACAAGTCAGAAGAGATGAAGGCCGGAACCACAATCTCTTGGTTAAGGTGAAAAGACACCAGTAGACAGATCCCATGGAGCCACAGGAGGGACTTAGGGAGGCTGAATCCGTAACACACCCTGAGTGAATGTATGAACGTCAGTTATAGACGCAATTTTTTTCTGAAACCACACCGACAAGGGAGATATGTGAACCTTGAGGGAGGCCAGACTAAGGCCTAAATCCAAGCCTTGTTGCAGGAAAGCCAAGATTCTGAATGTTTTGAATCTTTACACATCATAGTTCTTATCAGCACACCAGGTGAAGTAAGAATTCCAGACCCTATAATATATCCAGGAAGACGTCGGCTTACAACACAGTTTGAATGACCGCCTCAGAGAATCCTTTTGCCCTCAGGAGTGATGCTTCAAGAGCCACGCCGTCAAAGCGAGTCTGGCCAAGTCTGGAGAGAGACAAGGGCCCTGTACGAGGAGGTCCGGTTGTTGAGGAAGTAGAAGGGGACGCTCTGTCGATAGACCGTGCAGGTCTGAGAACCAATGCTGTCTGGGCCACGCCGCAGCGACTAGAAGTAGTATTCCTCCTTCTTGCTTGAACTTCCGCAGGACCCTGAGCAGGAGTGACACTGGAGGGAACACTTAAGGCAGCCGAGAGTTCCATTGAATGGCTAGTGCATCCACTAATGCTGCTTGAGGATCCCTGGTCCTTGATCCGAAGACCGGAACTTTGTGACTGTGGTGTGACGCCATCAGGTCTACATCTGGTAGGCCCCACGTGTCCACTAGGAGTTAAAAGACTTCCGGATGAAGACTCCACTCTCCGGCGTGTACGTCCTGGCGACTGAGGAAGTCCGCTTCCCAGTTTAGGACCCCCCGGAATGAACACTTGCTGGCAGATGGCGTTCTGCCCATTGAAAGATTTTTGACACTTCCAACATTGCCATGTGGCTTCAAGTGCTGCCTTGATGGTTGATGTATGCCACCGTGGTGGTGTTGTCTGACTGTACTTGAACAGGCCTGTTCTGTACCAGAGGCAGGGTGAGAGTTAACACATTGAACACCGCCCGCAGTTCCAGAATGTTTCTCGGGAGGAGGGACTCCTCCTTGGTCCACCGACCCTGGAAAGAGTGTTGCTCCAACACCGCACCCAGTCCTCGCAGACTGGCATCCGTCATCAGCAGAACCCAATCGGGCATCCAGAAGGGACGGCCTCTGCTCAATTGCTGGTCCTGGAGCTACCAGGTCAGCGACTGACGAAACTCCGGAGTCAAGGTAATCATATGAGATCTGATCCGATGAGGTAGGCCGTCCCACTTGGAAAGGATTAACCTCTGCAGAGGGCGGGAATGAATTGGGCGTACTCTACCATGTTGAATGCCGACACCATCAAGCCAAGTACTTGCATCGCCAAGTGTATCGACACTTTGGGGCGACAGAGGAAGCATCTTATCCTGTCCTGAAGCTTCAGGACTTTCTCCGGAGACAGGAGCAAACGTTGACTGTGTTTGTGTCCAGGAGTGCCCCCAGGTACACTATGATCTGAGCTGGGACCAGCGAGGATTTCTTCCAATTGATGAGCCACCCGTGGGCTTGTAGGAAGCTTACCGTCAGTTGTAGATGACTGAGGAGGACATTGTGGGAGCTTACCAGGATCAGCAAGTCATCCAGATACGGCAGGATCCTGACTCCCTGGCAACGGAGATGTGCCGTCATTACGGCCATGACCTTGGTGAAGATCCAAGGAGCCATAGCTAGTCCAAATGGCAGAGCCCGGAACTGATAGTGTAGGTTGCCAATAGCAATCCGCAGATACTGCTGATGTGACTTGGCAATAGGTATACGCAGGTACGCATGCTCCGGGTTCCATCGCCAGCACAGTTGAGGGCATCGTCTCCATACGGAACTTGAACACTCTCCCAAACTTGTTTAGTGATTTGAGGTTGAGTATAGGCCGGAATGACCCATTGGGTTTCGGGACTAGAAACAGGGTCGAATAGTAACCACTGCCCCTTTGGGACAAAGGTACCGGCATTACCACTTCTGTATCCAGGAGGGTACTCCCAACCTGCTGCAGAGTTTGCGCCTTTAGTGGATCCGAAGAGATGACCGTGGTGCAAAGCTGGCGAGGATTTTTTCCCCTGGATTAGACCAGGGTTCCTGCCGGATGTCTACCAAATGGTCAGAATGGGGTAATAGATTTTTAGCCACCTTCTGCCATTTAAACACGTCAGTTTTCTTGGTGACAGTAGTGGAATCCTCATCATCAGTGATTTGTAGGATTTGCTTAATAACAACCACTAGAGCAGGGACGTCAACTTGTAATGTAGAATCCTCGTAAGAAACGCCTGATTCAGTGTCTGACAGGACAGTATGTTCCCCCTCCTCTTCAGATGAAACATCAGAGAGATTTGTGGATTGTGAGGAGGAAGCAGCCCGCTTAGATGCCCCAGAGACAAGGGATTGACCTGGGGTAGATTTTTGTTTGACCAATGAATGAGTCGATTGCTGCAACTGGTTTAATAGGTTGTCTGCCGAAGGCGGATTGACCATAGGGACTATTTGTGGCTGTAATGGTACAAGTGGTCCCATAGGGGGCGTTAGGTGTTCCACTAGAGTACCCAGTAGGAATAAGAACGCGGCCCAAGGTGGCTCTTGATTGGTTACAGGAGCCGCAGACTGACTAGGGGGTGTATGGCACATAGTACACAGACCATCATACACAGCTTCCCCCTCTGGTAAATCCATGGTGCATGATGCAAGTGCGTCCACAGACTTACTGCTCTTCTTGTAAGACCATGTACACAAATGCAACACAGAGCGGTTTAGTAAGATGCAGCCAGACAGAGTATAATACCTGCGAATAAATCCGACAGTATGTGACTGAGTCCCCAGTACAGAACACCTGCGATAAATCCAGTATTATGTGACTGAGTACACAGTAGAATACACATAATAGGTAAATACTGTGACGCACTATATAAACGACCCTGACGCACCTAGTCCCTTAGGGTACAGAATAAAACACTGAAAGTGAAACCTCACAGCAGATACAGGCACACAGTCACATTAGCAATGCAGATAATAAGATTTTACTTACCGATAAATCTATTTCTCGTAGTCCGTAGTGGATGCTGGGGACTCCGTCAGGACCATGGGGATTAGCGGCTCCGCAGGAGACAGGGCACAAAACTAAAGCTTTAGGATCAGGTGGTGTGTACTGGCTCCTCCCCCTATGACCCTCCTCCAAGCCTCAGTTAGGATACTGTGCCCGGACGAGCGTACACAATAAGGAAGGATATTGAATCCCGGGTAAGACTCATACCAGCCACACCAATCACACCGTATAACTTGTGATCTAAACCCAGTTAACAGTATGACAAACGTAGGAGCCTCTGAACAGACGGCTCACAACAATAACAACCCGATTTTTTTGTAACAATAACTATGTACAAGTATTGCAGACAATCCGCACTTGGGATGGGCGCCCAGCATCCACTACGGACTACGAGAAATAGATTTATCGGTAAGTAAAATCTTATTTTCTCTGACGTCCTAAGTGGATGCTGGGGACTCCGTCAGGACCATGGGGATTATACCAAAGCTCCCAAACGGGCGGGAGAGTGCGGATGACTCTGCAGCACCGAGTGAGAGAACTCCAGGTCCTCCTCAGCCAGGGTGTGCCCCTGACCAAGTAGCAGCTCGGCAAAGTTGTAAAGCCGAGACCCCTCGGGCAGTCGCCCAAGATGAGCCCACCTTCCTTGTGGAATGGGCATTTATATATTTTGGCTGTGGCAGTCCTGCCACAGAATGTGCAAGCTGAATTGTACTACACATTCAACTAGCAATCGTCTGCTTAGAAGCAAGAGCACCCAGTTTTTTGGGTGCATACAGGATAACAGCAAGTCAGTTTTCCTGACTCCAGCCGTCCTGGAAATCTATATTTTCAGGGCCCTGACAACATCTAGCAACTTGGAGTCCTCCAAGTCTCTAGTAGCCGCAGGTACCACAATAAGCTGGTTCAGATGAAACGCTGACACCACCTTAGGGAGAAACTGGGGACGAGTCCGCAGCTCTGCCCTGTCCGAATGGACAATCAGATATGGGCTTTTGTGAGACAAAGCCGCCAATTCTGACACTCGCCTGGCCGAGGCCAGGGCCAACATCATGGTCACTTTCCATGTGAGATATTTCAAATCCACAGATTTGAGCGGTTTAAACCAACGTGATTTGAGGAATCCCAGGACTACGTTGAGATCCCACAGTGCCACTGGAGGCACAAAAGGGGGTTGTATATGCAGTACTCCCTTGTCAAATTTCTGGACTTCAGGAACTGAAGCCAATTCTTTCTGGAAGAAAATCGACAGGGCAGAAATTTGAACCTTAATGGACCCCAATTTGAGGCCCATAGACACTTCTGTTTGCAGGAAATGCAGGAATCGACCGAGTTGAAATTTCTTCGTGGGGCCTTCCTGGCCTCACACCACGCAACATATTTTCGCCACATGTGGTGATAATGTTGTGCGGTCACCTCCTTCCTGGCTTTGACCAGGGTAGGAATGACCTCTTCCGGAATGCCTTTTTTCCCTTAGGATCCGGCGTTCAACCGCCATGCCGTCAAACGCACCCGCGGTAAGTCTTGCAACAGACATGGTACTTGCTGAAGCAAGTCCCTTCTTATCGGCAGAGGCCCTGAGTCCTCTGTGAGCATCTCATGAAGTTCCGGGTACCAAGTCCTTCTTGGCCCATCCGGAGCCACGAGTATAGCTCTTACTCCTCTACGTCTTATAATTCTCAGTACCTTTGGTATGAGAAGCAGAGGAGGGAACACATACACCGACTGGTACACCCATGGTGTTACCAGAACGTCCACAGCTATTTCCTGAGGGTCTCTTGACCTGGCGCAATACCTGTCCAGTTTTTTGTTCAGGCGGGACGCCATCATGTCCACCTTTGGTCTTTCCCAACGGTGCACAATCATGTGGAAATAACTTCTCGATGAAGTCCCCACTCTCCCGGGTGGAGGTCGTGCTGAGGAAGTCTGCTTCCCAGTTGTCCACTCCCGGAATGAAAACTGCTGACAGTGCTATCACATGATTTTCCGCCCAGCGAAGAATCCTTGCAGTTTCTGCCATTGTCCTCCTGCTTCTTGTGCCGCCCTGTCTGTTTACGTGGGCGACTGCCGTGATGTTGTCCCACTGGATCAATACCGGCTGACCTTGAAGCAGAGGTCTTGCTAAGCTTAGAGCATTGTAAATTGCTCTTAGCTCCAGTATATTTATGCGGAGAGAAGTCCCCAGACTTGATCACACTCCCTGGAAATTTTTTCCCTGTGTGACTGCTCCCCAGCCTTTCAAGCTGGAATCCGTGGTCACCAGGACCCAGTCCTGAATGCATAACTGTGGCACTTTAGTAGATGAGCACTCTGCAGCCACCACAGAAGAGACACCCTTGTCCTTGGAGACAGGGTTATCCGCTGATGCATCTGAAGATGCGATCCGGACCATTTGTCCAGCAGATCCCACTGAAAAGTTCTTGCGTGAAATCTGCCGAATGGAATCGCTTCGTAAGAAGCCACCATTTTTCCCAGGACCCTTGTGCAATGATGCACTGACACTTTTCCTGGTTTTTGGAGGTTCCTGACTAGCTCGGATAACTCCCTGGCTTTCTCCTCCGGGAGAAACACCTTTTTCTGGACTGTGTCCAGAATCATCCCTAGGGACAGCAGACATGTCGTCGGAGACAGCTGCGATTTTGGAATATTTAGAATCCACCCGTGCTGTCGTAGAACTACTTGAGATAGTGCTACTCCGACCTCCAACTGTTCTCTGGACCTTACCCTTATCAGGAGATCGTCCAAGTAAGGGATAATTAAGACGCCTTTTCTTTGAAGAAGAATCATCATTTCGGCCATTACCTTGGTAAAGACCCGGGGTGCCGTGGACAATTCAAACGGCAGCGTCTTACCACGAACCTGAGGTACCCTTTGTGAGAAGGGCAAATTTGGACATGGAGGTAAGCATCCTTGATGTCCAGGGACACCATATAGTCCCCTTCTTCCTGGTTCGCTATCACTGCTCTGAGTGACTCCATTTAGAATAGGTCTCACCGAGCCATCTGGCTTCAGTACCACAATATAGTGTGGAATAATACCCCTTTACTTGTTGTAGGAGGGGTACTTTGATTATCACCTGCTGGGAATACAGCTTGTGAATTGTTTCCAATACTGCCTCCCTGTCGGAGGTAGACGTTGGTAAAGCAAACTTCAGGAACCTGCGAGGGGGAGACGTCTCGAATTTCCAATCTGTACCCCTGGGATACTACTTGTAGGATCCAGGGGTCCACTTGCGAGTGAGCCCACTGCGTGCTGAAACTCTTGAGACGACCCCCCACCGCACCTGTTTGTACGGCCCCAGCGTCATGCTGAGGACTTGGCAGAAGCGGTGGAAGGCTTCTGTTCCTGGGAATGGGCTGCCTGCTGCAGTCTTCTTCCCTCACCTCTATCCCTGGGCAGATATTATGGGGACGAAAGGACTGAGGCTGAAAAGACTATGTCTTTTTCTGCTGAGATGTGACTTGGGGTAAAAAAGGTGGATTTTCTAGCTGTTGCCGTGGCCACCAGGTCCGATGGACCGACCCCAAATAACTCCTCCCCTTTATACGGCAATACTTCCATGTGCCGTTTGGAATCTGCATCACCTGACCACTGTCGTGTCCAGAAACATCGTCTGGCAGATTTGGACATCGCCCTTACTCTTGATGCCAGAGTTTCGCATATATAGAAATGCATCTTTTAAATGCTCTATAGTCAATAAAATACTGTCCCTGTCAAGGGTATCAATATTTCCAGTCAGGGAATCCGACCAAGCCACCCCAGCGCTGCCCATCCAGGCTGAGGCGATCGCTGGTCGCAGTATAACACCAGTATGTGTGTATATACTTTTTAGGATATTTTCCAACCTCCTATCAGTTGGCTCCTTGAGGGCGTCCGTATCTGGAGACGGTAACGCCACTTGTTTTTATAAGCGTGTGAGCGCCTTATCCACCCTAAGGTGTGTTTCCCAACGCGCCATAACTTCTGGCGGGAAAGGGTATAACGCCAATAATTTTCTATCGGGGGAAACCCACGCATCATCACACACTTCATTTAATTTATCTGATTCAGGAAAAACCACATGTAGTTTTTTCACACTCCACATAATACCCTTTTTTGTGGTACTTGTAGTATCAGAAATATGTAACATCTCCTTCATTGCCCTTAACAAGTAACGTGTGGCCCTAAAGGAAAATACGTTTGTTTCTTCACCGTCGACACTGGAGTCAGTGTCCGTGTCTGTGTCGACCGACTGAGGTAAAAGGACGTTTTAACGCCCCTGACGGTGTTTTAGACGCCTGGACAGGTACTAATTGGTTTGCCGGCCGTCTCATGTCGTCAACCGACCTTGCAGCGTGTTGACATTATCACGTAATTCCTTAAATAAGCCATCCATTCCGGTGTCGACTCCCTAGAGAGTGACATCACCATTACCGGCAATTGCTCCGCCTCCTCACCAACATCGTCCTCATACATGTCGACACACAAGTACCGACACACAGCACACACACAGGGAATGCTCTGATAGAGGACAGGACCCCACTAGCCCTTTGGGGAGACAGAGGGAGAGTTTGCCAGCACACACCAAAAACGCTATATTATACAGGGACAACCTTTATATAAGTGTTTTTCCCTTATAGCATTTTAATATATATATACATATCGCCAAATAAGTGCCCCCCCTCTCTGTTTTAACCCTGTTTCTGTAGTGCAGTGCAGGGGAGAGCCTGGGAGCCTTCCCACCAGCCTTTCTGTGAGGGAAAATGGCGCTGTGTGCTGAGGAGAATAGGCCCCGCCCCCTTTTCGGCGGGCTTCTTCTCCCGTTTTTCTGAGACCTGGCAGGGGTTAAATACATCCATATAGCCTCCAGGGGCTATATGTGATGTATTTTTAGCCAGAATAAGGTATTATACATTGCTGCCCAGGGCGCCCCCAGCAACGCCCTGCACCCTCCGTGACCGTTGGTGTGAAGTGTGTGACAACAATGGCGCACAGCTGCAGTGCTGTGCGCTACCTTCATGAAGACTGAAAAGCCTTCTGCCGCCGGTTTCTGGACCTTCAATCTTCAGCATCTGCAAGGGGGGTCGGCGGCGCGGCTCCGGGACGAACCCCAGGGTGAGACCTGTGTTCCGACTCCCTCTGGAGCTAATGGTGTCCAGTAGCCTAAGAAGCCAATCCATCCTGCACGCAGGTGAGTTGAACTTCTCTCCCCTAAGTCCCTCGATGCAGTGAGCCTGTTGCCAGCAGGACTCACTGAAAATAAGAAACCTAAAAACTTTTTCTAAGCAGCTCCTTAAGAGAGCCACCTAGATTGCACCCTGCTCGGACGGGCACAAAAACCTAACTGAGGCTTGGAGGAGGGTCATAGGGGGAGGAGCCAGTACACACCACCTGATCCTAAAGCTTTAGTTTTGTGCCCTGTCTCCTGCGGAGCCGCTAATCCCCATGGTCCTGACGGAGTCCCCAGCATCCACTTAGGACGTCAGAGAAAATTAATATATTACAAAAAAACTGCACTGACCTAATATATGTATGTATGTATGTATGTATGTATGTATGTGTATGTATGTATATATATATATATATATATATAAAACACAAAACACAGCACTGTCCTAGACCGGAGGTATATATCAGAATACTCGTACAATATATTCTGTAATCGGTACACTTTTTCTTAACTAACGATGTCTGTATAAAGACATGTAGAATACTCAAGTGTTTGTAAAGTCACAGCGCTGTATATAGGCAGCTTTACAAGGGAGACCTCGCCCTGCAGTCCCGGAGATCAGTCGCAGCTATACCTAAGATGGCACCCAGCATCTCAGTCAAGGAGTGAGGGAGAGTGTGAGGAAGCTCCAGGGCGGGAAAATCTGCAGTAGATGTCGCCCTGGACCGGGGAGGGGCTACAGGTCAAGCGTTGACTCCCCTATGCTGGGCCTCACCGCCGGTACTATGGAGCCTTATTAACAGTAGCGTTAGTGCACCTGACCTCTACGCCTATGCCCTGGCGGAAGTGGGGTCCCTGCTCAGTGACAGTGTCCACGCCAGCATCGCAGTCCGTCTCCCTAGACATGTGATCGGAACGCAATTTAATGGCGGGTCCTGCTTGGGGGACCCTCTTACCTCCTCCCCGTAGCCGCCATGCGAACTAGGAGAGCGTCTGCGACCGTGTGTCTAAAGCCGGAGAGTCTCCGCCGCAAGTACCCGGAAATAGGCCGAGGGAGTATGCGACAGCGCTGAAGTGTCATCATGACATACAGCGCTGACAGCCCAGTTTTGAATAAATTTTCTGTCAGAAAAAGCTTTTTAGGGCTGCCCAGTGCAGCTCTCCTCTTATGGTGACCTGCTGCTGCAGCACCAACTGAAAAACTGAGTTCACAGTGCTTGGAGGCGGGGTTACAGAGGAGGCCCCAATGCATACTGGGACAGCCTAAAGCTTTAGCTTGTTGGTGCCTCGGGACCAAGATCCACTCTACACCCAATGTTTTCCCTGTGGAACACAGTGTACCCTGCTGCAGAAATATCTTTATTACTTTATACCCGGATGGTCTTATAGTCAATACGCTGCCAGGGGTCAACCTTTGTTCCGATGCGACAGCAATTAAATTGCTGACACATCAGGAGGCGGCATTTCACATGTTAGGCGGCCTTGCCCTGTGCTGGGCGGCCCTCAGCATGTGCAGAGATGAACGCAAATCTGGCTGCAAACGCAGCAATCAGGCGTTCATCTCTGAATAACCCCTTAAGCCTTGGACAGTGATAAAGTGGAGAGAGATAAACTACCAACCAGTCAGCTCCTGTCATTTTTTGAACACAGCATGTAACATGGCAGTTATTGGCTGGCATGGCAGTTAGCAGCCAATTGGCTGGTACTTTACCTCTCTCCAGGGCTTAGTACATCTCCCCCACAGTCCGGCTCCTCTCTCACCATAGCTATCCGCTCTTCTTACTGTTCCCCTCACCACCACCACCTGCAGACAGAACAGCCCGCTTCCCAGCCAGCTGTCCATCAGCTGCCACTCAGCAGACTGGACACCATGGCCCTCATTCCGAGTTGATCGGTCGCAATGCGAATGTAGCAGAGTTACACACGCTAAGCCGCCGCCTACTGGGAGTGTATCTTAGCATCTTAAAATTGCGACCGATGTATTCGCAATATTGCGCTCACAAACTACTTAGCAGTTTTAGAGTAGCTCCAGACTTACTCTGCCTGTGCGATCAGTTCAGTGCTTGTCGTTCCTGGTTTGACGTCACAAACACACCCAGCGTTCGCCCAACCACTCCCCCGTTTCTCCGGCCACTCCTGCGTTTTTTCCGGAAACGGTAGCGTTTTCAGCCACACTCCCATAAAACGGCCTGTTTCCGCCCAGTAACACCCATTTCCTGTCAATCACATTACGATCGCCGGAGCGATGAAAAAGCCGTGAGTAAAAATACTATCTTCATAGCAAAGATACTTGGCGCAGTCGCAGTGCGAATATTGCGCATGCGCACTAAGCGGAATTTCACTGCGATGCGATGAAAAATACCGAGCGAACAACTCGGAATGAGGGCCCATATCTGCTGATGTTTGAGAGCAAAAGCCCCAATAGCTACCAAAAGCCAGGAGGACATTTCTGCTGCTACTTTAGATTACTCCTCCTAGTAAAAGGGTGCATAGCCCGAAACGCGTTGGGTACGGATACAGCAGGAGATCGGGAGGAGTAATCTAAAGTGGTCAGAACGCCAGCACTCAAAAAAGCCGTGAGCCACACGGAGGAGTGTGAGCCGGAGCCGGAGCTATTACAAGACGGGAGCCGCCAGCCGCAGCCGCTAATTGCGCTCACCACAGCCGCTCAGGCTGAACAGCTAAAATTACCATTCAACCCGGCACTGAAGGTAGGGAGAAATAGGGACAGTAATCTTGGAAGCTCTAAGGCGGATACTGGACTATCATTAAAACCACCAATTCCCATCTCCTTCATTTTTCACAAAAGAGCTGTAACATTTAAACACTAATCTATTGCCCAGGGATCCAACAGGGAGTGAACCCACTTGTGGCTGAGATTACGAAGACGTGCCCCCACCGGGCCTAGCTCCGCCTGTGGAGCCCCAGCGACATGCGGTGGATTTTGTAGAGGCCGGGGAGGACTTCTGTTCCTGGGAACTAGCTGTGTTGTGCAGCTTCTTTCCTCTGCCCCTGCCTCTGGCAAGAAAGGACGCACCTCGGACTTTCTTGTTTCTATGTGATCGAAAGGCTGCATTTGATAATGTCGTGCTTTCCTAGGCTGTGCAGGAATATAAGGCAAAAGATCAGAATTACCAGCTATAGCTGTGGAGACCAGGTCCGAGATCCCTTCTCCACACAATCCTCAGCCTTCCATATGCCTCTTAAGTCGGCATCACCTGTCCATTGCATATTCTACAGGACACGTCAAGCAGAAATCGACATAGCGTTGACTCTAGAACCCAGTAGACTAATATCTCTTTGGGCATGTTTTATATATATATATCTTAAGACAGCATCTTTAATACATAATCTATATATATATACATATATATATATATATATATATATATATATATATACATACTAGGGTCTCAATCTCTGCTGATAAGGTACCTGTCCACGCTGCTACAGCGCTATAAACCCATGCCGACACAATCGCTGGTCTGAGTAGTGTACCAGAATGTGCACGCTATCTGCAGGATCCCTGAGGATAGCTGCTAAGTCAGGGCTACCTTTCGGGCAAACGTGACACCCTAGGGGAAGATTCCCATCGTATCCTGGCCCTAGTAGGGAAAGGATACTCCCTGAGAATTCTTTGTGGGAAACTGCAGTATCTTGCCTGGAGATTCCCGCTCTTTTTCTTCATGAGAGGAGGGAAATTTACCTCAGCTTTCTTCCTCTTAAACATGTGTACCCTTGTGTCAGGGACAGATGAGTCATCAGTGATATACAAATCATCTTTTATTACAATAATCATATATTGAATACTTTTCTTGCCATTTTGGCTGTAACTTTGCATTATCGTAGTTGACACTGGAGTCAGACTCCGTGTCGATATCAGTGTCTATTATTTTGGGATAGTGAGCATTGAGAGACTCTGAAGGTCTCTGCGACATAGGGACAGACATGGGTAGATTCCCTCTGTTCTCTAATCTTTTGTGCAATAAATTCACCTTAGCACTTAATTACACATATCCAAACAGGTGTCGGCGTTGTCGACGGAGACACCCCTCACACACACATTTGCTCCATCTCCTCCTTAGGGGAGCCTTTTACCTCAGACATGTCGACACACACGTACCAACACACCACACACTCAGGGAATGCTCATCTGAAGACAATTCCCCCACAAGGCCCTTTGGAGAGACAGAGAGAGAGTATGCCAGCACACACCCCAGCGCTATTAACCCAGGAATAACACAGTAACTTAATGTTAACCCAGTAGCTGCTGTTTATATTGATTTTTGCGCCTAATTATGTGCCCCCCCTCTCTTTTTACCCTCTTCTACCGTGTATCTGCAGGGGAGAGGCTGGGGAGCTTCCTCTCAGCGGTGCTGTGGAGAAAAAACATGGCGCTGGTGAGTGCTGAGGAAGAAGCCCCGCCCCCTCGACGGCGGGCTTCTGTCCCGCTTAAATATACATTTTCTTGGCAGGGGCTCATACATATATACAGTGCCCAACTGTATATATGTGTACTTTTGCCAAAAGAGGTCCATATGCTGCCCAGGGCGCCCCCCCCCCCCCTCCCCCCTGCGCACTGCACCTTTACAGTGACCGGAGTATGTGAGGTGTGTTTGGAGCAATGGCGCACAGCTGCAGTGCTGTGCGTTACCTCATGTGAAGAACGGAGTCTTCTGCTGCCGATTTCGAAGTCTTCTTGCTTCTCATACTCACCCGGCTTCTGTCTTCCGGCTCTGCGAGGGGGACGGCAGCGCGGCTCTGGGATCGGACGACGAGGGTGAGATCCTGTGTACGATCCCTCTGGATAATGATGTCCAGTAGCCTAAGAAGCAGGACCTAGCTTCAGAGAGTAGGGCTGCTTCTCTCCCCTCAGTCCCACGATGCAGGGAGTCTGTTGCCAGCAGAGCTCCCTGAAAATAAAAAACCTAACAAAATACTTTCTTACAGCAAGCTCAGGAGAGCTCACTGAACAGCACCCAGCTCGTCCGGGCACAGATTCAAACTGAGGTCTGGAGGAGGGACATAGAGGGAGGAGCCAGAGCACACCAGAATCTAAATTCTTTCTTAAAGTGCCCATGTCTCCTGCCGAGCCCGTCTATTCCCCATGGTCCTTACGGAGTCCCCAGCATCCACTAGGACGTTAGAGAAATAATGCTAAACTAACTGATATAGAACAAACTAACTGATATAATAAGATTTTAAACCTACCGGTAAATCTATTTCTCCTAGTCCGTAGAGGATGCTGGGGACTCCGTAAGGACCATGGGGTATAGAAGGGCTCCGCAGGAGATAGGGCACCTAAAAAAGAACTTTGACTATGGGTGTGCACTGGCTCCTCCCTCTATGCCCCTCCTCCAGACCTCAGTTAGAGAACTGTGCCCAGAGGAGATGGACAATACAAGGCAGGATTTAGCAATCCAAGGGCAAGATTCATACCAGCCCACACCAATCATACCATGTAACCTGAAACATACATAACCAGTTAACAGTAGGAACAAACTACAGTAACGGTCCAAGACCGATGTCAACTGTAACATAACCCTTATGTAAGCAACAACTATATACAAGTCTTGCAGAGTTTCCGCACTGGGACGGGCGCCCAGCATCCTCTACGGACTAGGAGAAATAGATTTACCGGTAGGTTTAAATCTTATTTTCTCTTACGTCCTAGAGGATGCTGGGGACTCCGTAAGGACCATGGGGTTTATACCAAAGCATCCAATCGGGCGGGAGAGTGCGTATGACTCTGCAGCACCGACTGAGCAAACGCTAGGTCCTCATCAGCCAGGGTATCAAACTTGTAGAATTTAGCAAAAGTGTTTGACCCCGACCAAGTCGCCGCTCGGCAAAGTTGTAAAGCCGAGACGCCTCGGGCAGCCGCCCAAGAAGAGCCCACCTTCCTAGTGGAATGGGCCTTAACCGAATTTGGTACCGGCAATCCAGCCGTAGAGTGAGCCTGCTGAATCGTATTACAGATCCAGCGAGCAATAGTCTGCTTCGAAGCAGGAGCGCCAAACTTATTGGCCGCATACAGGATAAACAGAGCCTCTGTTTTCCTAATTCTAGCCGTCCTGGCTACATAAATTTTTTAAGGCCCTGACTACGTCCAGGGATCTGGAATCCTCCAGGTCACTTGTAGCCACAGGCACCACAATAGGTTGATTCATATGGAACGAAGAAACCACTTTAGGCAAAAATTGCGGACGTGTCCTCAATTCAGCTCGATCCACATGAAAAATTAAGTAGGGGCTCTTGTGTGACAAAGCCGCCAATTCTGACACTCGCCTTGCTGATGCTAAGGCCAACAACATGACCACCTTCCAGGTAAGAAATTTCAACTCAACCTTGTTAAGCGGTTCAAACCAGTGTGATTTTAGGAACTGCAACACCACGTTCAGGTCCCATGGTGCCACTGGAGGCACAAAAGGGGGCTGGATGTGCAGCACTCCCTTTACAAACGTCTGGACTTCTGGAAGAGAAGCCAATTCCTTCTGAAAGAAAATCGAGAGGGCCGAAATCTGTACCTTAACAGAGCCTAATTTCAGGCCCATATCCACTCCTGTCTGTAGGAAGTGGAGAAGACGACCCAGATGAAAATCTTCCGTAGGTGCATTCTTGGTCTCACACCAAGACACATACTTTCGCCAGATACGGTGATAATGTTTTATCGTCACCTCCTTCCTAGCCTTTATTAACATAGGGATGACCTCTTCCGGAATCCCCTTTTTCGCTAGGATTCGGCGTTCAACCGCCATGCCGTCAAACGTAACCGCGGTAAGTCTTGAAATACACAGGGCCCCTGCTGCAACAGGTCTTCCCTCAGAGGAAGAGGCCAGGGATCTCCTGTGAGCATCTCTTGTAGATCCGAGTACCAGGCCCTTCGAGGCCAGTCTGGGACAACGAGTATCGTTCGTACTCTTCTTCGTCTTATGATCCTCAACACTTTTGTGATGAGAGGAAGAGGAGGAAACACGTAGACCGATTTGAACACCCACGGTGTTACCAGAGCGTCCACTGCTATTGCTTGAGGGTCCCGAGACCTGGCGCAGTACCTCTGAAGTTTTTTGTTGAGGCGTGACGCCATCATGTCTATTTGAGGAGTTCCCCAAAGACGTGCTACGTCTGCAAAGACTTCTTGATGAAGTCCCCACTCTCCTGGATGGAGATAGTGTCTGCTGAGGAAGTCTGCTTCCCAGTTGTCCACTCCCGGAATGAAGACAGCTGACAGAGCGCTTACATGATTTTCCGCCCAGCGAAGGATTCTTGTGGCTTCCGCCATCGCGACTCTGCTTTTTGTCCCGCCTTGGCGGTTCACATGAGCCACTGCTGTGACATTGTCTGATTGAATCAGAACCGGTAGGTTTCGAAGAAAACTCTCCGCTTGTCGAAGGCCGTTGTAAATGGCCGTGAGTTCCAACACATTGATGTGTAGACAGGACTCCTGGTCTGACCAAAGACCCTGAAAATGTTTTCCCTGTGTGACCGCTCCCGATCCTTGGAGGCTCGCGTCCGTGGTAACCAGGATCCAATCCTGAATTCCGAACCTGCGACCCTCCAGGAGGTGAGCACTTTGCAACCACCACAGGAGGGACACTCTGGTCCCTGGGGACAGAGTTATTTTCCGATGTAAGTGCAGATGGGACCCGGACCACTTGTCCAGAAGGTCCCATTGAAAAGTCCTTGCATGGAACCTGCCGAAGGGAATGGCCTCGTAGGCCGCCACCATTTTCCCCAGAACTAGAGTGCATTGGTGAACTGACACCCTTTTCGGTTTTAGCAGGTCTCTGACCATGTTCTGTATGTCTTGGGCTTTCTCTATTGGGAGGAAGACCTTAATTTGTTCCGTATCCAGTATCATACCTAGGAACGGTAGTCGAGTTGTCGGAATCAACTGTGGCTTTGGTAGATTTAGAATCCAACCGTGTTGCTGGAGCACTCTCAACGAGAGCGCCACACTGTTCAGCAATTTCTCCCTTGATCTCGCTTTTATCAGGAGATCGTCCAAGTATGGGATAATTGTGACTCCATGCTTGCGCAGGACCACCATCATTTCCGCCATTATCTTGGTGAAAATCCTCGGGGCCGTGGAGAGTCCAAACGGCAACATCTGAAATTGGTAATGACAATCCTGTACAGCGAATCTCAGGTATTCCTGATGGGGGGCATATATGGGGACATGAAGGTACGCATCCTTTATGTCCATAGACACCATAAGCTCCCCCTCCTCCATGTTGGCTATTATCGCTCTGAGAGATTCCATTTTGAATTTGAATCTTCTTATGTACAGGTTTAGGGATTTCAGATTCAAAATAGGTCTAACCGAACCGTCCGGTTTCGGGACCACAAATAGGATTGAATAGTAACCTCTTCCCTGCTGGTGCAGGGGAACCTTGATTATCACTTGCTGTATACACAGCGTTTGAATTGCAGCTAACACTACATCCCTTTCCGATGTGGAAGCTGGTAGGGCCGATTTGAAAAATCGGCGCGGGGGCACCTCCTCGAATTCCAATTTGTAACCCTGGGAAACTATTTCCAACACCCAGGGATTCAGGTCCGAACTGACCCAGGCCTGACTGAAAAGTCGAAGACGTGCCCCCACCGGTGCGGACTCCCTCAGGGGAGCCCCAGCGTCATGCTGTGGGTTTTGGAGCAGCCGGGGAGGACTTTGGTTCCTGGGCACCTGCCGAAGCAGGTGCTCTCTTGCCTCTGCCCTTACCTCTGGTGAGGAAAGAGGATCCCCGACCTCTTTTGGACTTGTGCGACCGAAAGGACTGCATCTGATAGGGTGTTACTTTCTTTTGCTGTTGGGGAATATATGGTAAAAAATTTGATTTACCTGCTGTGGCTGTGGAAACCAAGTCCGTCAGCCCATCCCCAAACAATACATCACCCTTGTAGGGTAGTACTTCCATATGTTTCTTGGAATCCGCATCACCCGTCCATTGGCGAGTCCATAAGGATCTTCTCGCTGAGACAGACATGGCATTGGCCCTAGAAGCTAGCAATCCAATGTCCCTTTGAGCATCCCTCATAAATAAGACTGTGTCTTTAATATGGGCTAGAGTTAGGAATATAGTATCCTTATCCATATTATCAAATTGATCTGTCAGCTCATCTGTCCAAGCTGCAATTGCGCTACACACCCATGCCGACGCAATTGTCGGTCTTAGCACAGCACCCGTATGAGAATAAAATAAGATTTTACTTACCGGTAAATCTATTTCTCGTAGTATGTAGTGGATGCTGGGGACTCCGTAATGACCATGGGGAATAGACGGGCTCCGCAGGAGACAGGGCACTTTAAGAAAGAATTAGGAATACTGGTGTGCACTGGCTCCTCCCTCTATGTCCCTCCTCCAGACCTCAGTTAAGGAAACTGTGCCCGGAAGAGCTGACAGTACAAGGAAAGGATTTTGGAATCCAGGGTAAGACTCATACCAGCCACACCAACTTACCCAGTTAACAGTATGAATAACAACAGAGCATCAGATAACCCTGATGCAACCATAACATAGCCCTTATTTAAGCAATAACTATGTACAAGTATTGCAGAAGAAGTCAGCACTTGGAACGGGCGCCCAGCATCCACTACGGACTACGAGAAATAGATTTACCGGTAAGTAAAATCTTATTTTCTCTGACGTCCTAGTGGATGCTGGGGACTCCGTAAGGACCATGGGGATTATACCAAAGCTCCCAAACGGGCGGGAGAGTGCGGATGACTCTGCAGCACCGAATGAGCAAACACAAGGTCCTCCTCAGCCAGGGTATCAAACTTATAGAACTTTGCAAAAGTGTTTGAACCTGACCAAGTAGCCGCTCGGCAAAGCTGTAATGCCAAGATCCCTCAGGCAGCCGCCCAAGAAGAGCCCACCTTCCTTGTGGAGTGGGCTTTTACTGATTTTGGAAGCGGCAATCCAGCCGCAGAATGAGCCTGCTGAATCGTGTTACAGATCCAGCGAGCAATAGTTTGCTTTGAAGCAGGAGCACCCAGCTTGTTGGATGCATACAGGATAAACAGCGACTCAGTTTTCCTGACTCTAGCTGTTCTGGCTACATAAATCTTCAAAGCCCTGACTACATCCAGTAACTCGGAATCCTCCAAGTCACGAGTAGCCACAGGCACCACAATAGGCTGGTTCATATGAAAAGATGACACCACATTTGGCAGAAATTGCGGACGAGTCCGCAATTCTGCCCTGTCCATATGGAAAACCAAATAGGGGCTTTTATGTGACAAAGCCACCAATTCTAACACACGCCTAGCCGAAGCCAAGGCTAATAGCATGACCACCGTCCACGTGAGATATTTTAACTCCACGGTTTTAAGTGGCTCAAACCAGTGTGATTTCAGGAAACTCAACACCACGTAAAGATCCCAAGGTGCCACTGGAGGCACAAACGGGGACTGAATATGCAGCCCTCCCTTTACAGACATCTGAACTTCAGTTAGAGAAGCTAGATCTTTTTGAAAGAAAATGGATAGGGCCGAAATCTGGACCTTAATGGACCCCAATTTTAGGCCCAAAGTCACTCCCGACTGTAGGAAGTGAAGGAAACGGCCCAGCTGGAATTCCTCTGTAGGGGCATTCCTGGCCTCACACCAAGCAACATATTTTCACCGTATACGGTGATAATGTTTAGCCGTCACGTCCTTCCTAGCCTTTATTAGCGTAGGAATAACCTCATCCGGAATCCCTTTTTCTACTAGGATCCGGCGTTCAACCGCCATGCCGTCAAACGCAGCCGCGGTAAGTCTTGGAACAGACAAGGTCCCTGCTGCAACAGATCCTGCCTTAGAGGCAGAGGCCATGGGTCCTCTGTGAGCATTTCTTGCAGCTCTGGATACCAAGTCCTTCTTGGCCAATCCGGAACAATGAGTATTGTTCTCACTCCTCTTTTTCTTATGATTCTCAGCACCTTGGGTATGAGAGGAAGAGGAGGAAACACATAAACCGACTGGAACACCCACGGTGTCACCAGTGCGTCTACAGCTATCGCCTGAAGGTCTCTTGACCTGGCGCAATACCTCTGTAGCTTTTTGTTGAGTCGGGATGCCATCATATCCACCTGTGGCAGTTCCCACCGACCTACAATCTGCGCAAAGACTTCTTGATGAAGTCCCCACTCTCCCGGGTGGAGGTCGTGCCTGCTGAGGAAGTCTGCTTCCCAGTTGTCCACTCCCGGTATGAACACTGTTGACAGTGCTCGTACGTGATTCTCCGCCCATCGAAGAATTCTGGTGGCTTCCGCCATCGCCACCCTGCTCCTTGTGCCGCCTTGGCGGTTTACATGAGCCACTGCGGTGATGTTGTCTGATTGAATCAGCACCGATTGGTTGCGAAGCAGGGTCTCCGCTTGACTTAGGGCGTTGTATATGGCCCTTAGTTCCAGGATATTGATGTGAAGGCAAGTCTCCTGACTTGACCACAGCCCTTGGAAACTTCTTCCCTGAGTGACTGCCCCCCACCCTCGGAGGCTTGCATCCGTGGTCACCAGGACCCAGTCCTGAATGCCGAACCTGCGGCCCTCGAGAAGGTGAGTACTCTGCAGCCACCACAGAAGAGACACCCTGGCCCTGGGGGATAGTGTGATCAGCCGATGCATCTGTAGATGCGATCCGGACCACTTGTCCAACAGATCCCATTGAAAAGGTCCTCGCATGGAACCTGCCGAAGGGAATGGCCTCGTATGACGCCACCATCTTTCCCAGGACTCTCGTGCAGTGATGTCCGACACCTGTTTTGGTTTTAAGAGGTCACTGACCAGTGTCATGAGTTCCTGAACCTTCTCCGTCGGGAGAAAAACCTTCTTCTGGTCTGCGTCCAGAATCATGCCCAGGAAGGGCAGACGCGTCGTAGGAATCAGCTGCGACTTTGGAATATTCAGAATCCAGCCGTGCTGTTGTAACACTTCCCGAGAGCGTGCTACACTAATCAGCAACTGCTCTCTGGACCTCGCCTTTATGAGGAGATCGTCCAAGTATGGGATAATTGTGACTCCTTGCTTTCGCAGGAGTACCATCATTACTGCCATTACCTTGGTAAATACTCTCGGTGCCGTGGACAGACCAAACGGCAACGTCTGGAATTGGTAATGACAATCCTGTACCACAAATCTGAGGTACTCCTGATGAGGTGGATAAACTGGTACATGAAGGTAAGCATCCTTTATGTCCAGAGACACCATAAAATTCCCCTCCCTTGCAATGACCGCTCTGAGCGATTCCATCTTGAACTTGAACTTTTCAAGTATATGTTCAGGGATTTTAATTCAATATGGGTCTGACCGAACCATCTGGTTTCGGGACTACAACATGGTCGAATAATAACCCCCTCCTTGTTGAAGGAGGGGAATCTTGACCACCACCTGTTGAAGATACAATTTGTGAATTGCAGTTAACCCTGTTTCCCTCTCGGGGGGGTGGGGAGGGGGGGGGAGCCGGCAGGGACGTCAGTGAGGAGGCATCTTCTCAAAGTCCAGCTTGTATCCCTGAGACACAATATCTATTGCCCAGGGATCTAACAGGGAGTGAACCCACTTGTGGCTGAACTTACGAAAGCGTGCCCCCACCGGGCCTAGCTCCGCCTGTGGAGCCCCAGCGACCTGCGGTGGATTTTCGTAGAGGCCGGGAAAGACTTCTGTTCCTGGGAACTAGCTGTGTTGTGCAGCTGGTTTCCTCTGCCCCCGCCTCTGGCAAGAAAGGACGCACCTCGGACTTTCTTGTTTCTTTGTTCGAAAGGCTGCATTTGATAATGACGTGCTTTCCTAAGCTGTGCAGGAATAGGCAAAATAATAAGAAATTACTCACCGGTAATTCTATTTCTCGTAGTCCGTAGTGGATGCTGGGTACTCCGTAAGGACCATGGGGAATAGACGGGCTCCGCAGGAGACTGGGCACTCTAAAAAAAGATTAGGTACTATCTGGTGTGCACTGGCTCCTCCCTCTATGCCCCTCCTCCAGACCTCAGTTAGGGAAACTGTGCCCGGAAGAGCTGACATTACAAGGAAAGGAAATTTTGAATCCAGGGTAAGACTCATACCAGCCACACCAATCACACCGTACAACTTGTGATAACCTTACCCAGTTAACAGTATGAACAACAACTGAGCCTCACTAAACGGATGGCTCATAACAATAACCCTTAGTTAAGCAATAACTATATACACGTATTGCAGAGAGTCCGCACTTGGGACGGGCGCCCAGCATCCACTACGGACTACGAGAAATAGAATTACCGGTGAGTAAATTCTTATTTTCTCTGACAACCTAGTGGATGCTGGGAACTCCGTAAGGACCATGGGGATTATACCAAAGCTCCCAAACGGGCGGGAGAGTGCGGATGACTCTGCAGCACCGAATGAGCAAACACAAGGTCCTCCTCAGCCAGGGTATCAAACTTGTAGAACTTTGCAAATGTGTTTGAACCCGACCAAGTAGCAGCTCGGCAAAGCTGTAATGCCGAGACCCCTCGGGCAGCCGCCCAAGAAGAGCCCACCTTCCTCGTGGAATGGGCTTTTACCGATTTTGGATGCGGCAATCCAGCCGCAGAATGAGCCTGCTGAATCGTGCTACAGATCCAGCGAGCAATAGTTTGCTTTGAAGCAGGAGCACCCAGCTTGTTGGGTGCATGCAAGATAAACAGCGAGTCAGTATTCCTGACTCCAGCCGTTCTGGAAACATATATCTTCAAAGCCCTGACTACGTCCAGCAACTTGGAGTCCCCCAAGTCCCTAGTAGCCGCAGGCACCACAATAGGTTGGTTCAAATGAAACGATGACACCACCTTTGGGAGAAATTGGGGACGAGTCCTCAATTCTGCCATGTCCATATGGAAGATCAGATATGGGCTTTTACATGACAAAGCCGCCAATTCCGACACCCGCCTAGCCGATGCCAAGGCCAACAGCATGACCACTTTCCACGTGAGATATTTTAGTTCCACGGTTTTAAGTGGCTCAAACCAGTGTGATTTCAGGAAATCCAACACAACGTTAAGATCCCAGGGTGCCACTGGTGGCACAAAAGGGGGCTGGATATGCAGCACTCCCCTTTACAAAAGTCTGAACCTCAGGCAGTGAAGCCAGTTCTCTTTGAAAGAAAATGGAGAGGGCCGAAATCTGGACCTTTATGGACCCCAATTTTAGGCCCATAGTCACCCCTGACTGTAGGAAGTGCAGGAATCGACCCAGCTGGAATTCCTCCGTAGGGGCCTTCCTGGCCTCACACCAAGCAACATACTTCCGCCATATACGGTGATAATGTTTTGCTGTCACATCTTTCCTAGCTTTTATCAGCGTAGGAATAACTTCATCTGGAATGCCTTTTTCCGCTAGGATCCGGCGTTCAACCGCCATGCCGTCAAACGCAGCCGCGGTAAGTCTTGGAACAGACAGGGCCCTTGTTGCAACAAGTCCTGTCTGAGAGGCAGAGGCCATGGGTCCTCTGTGCGCATTTCTTGCAGTTCCGGGTACCAAGTCCTTCTTGGCCAGTCCGGAACAATGAGTATTGTTCTTATTCCTCTCTTTCTTACTATTCTCAGCACCTTTGGTATGAGAGGAAGAGGAGGAAACACATATACCGACTGGTACACCCACGGTGTCACTAGGGCGTCCACAGCTACCGCCTGAGGGTCCCTTGACCTGGCGCAATAACGTTTTAGCTTTTTGTTGAGGCGGGACGCCATCATGTCCACCTGTGGCAGTTCCCATCGGTTTGCAATCAGTTGGAAAACTTCTTGATGAAGTCCCCACTCTCCCGGGTGGAGGTCGTGTCTGCTGAGGAAGTCTGCTTCCCAGTTGTCCACTCCCGGAATGAACACTGCTGATAGTGCTTGCACGTGATTCTCCGCCCATCGAAGAATCCTTGTGGCTTCCGCCATTGCCATCCTGCTTCTTGTGCCGCCCTAGCGGTTTACATGGGCGACCGCCGTGATGTTGTCTGACTGAATCAGCACTGGCCGGTTTTGAAGCAAAGGCTCTGCTTGACTCAGGGTGTTGTAAATGGCCCTCAGTTCCAGTATATTTATGTGTAGAGAAGTCTCCAGACTTGACCACAGCCCTTGGAAGTTTCTTCCCTGAGTGACTGCCCCCCACCCTCGGAGGCTTGCATCCGTGGTCACCAGGACCCAGTCCTGTATGCCGAACCTGCGGCCCTCGAGAAGGTGAGCACTCTGCAGCCACCACAGAAGAGACACCCTGGCCCTTGGGGACAGGGTGATCAGCCGATGCATCTGAAGATGCGATCCGGACCACTTGTCCAACAGATCCCACTGAAAGATCCTCGCATGGAACCTGCCGAAGGGAACGGCTTCGTATGAAGCCACCATCTTTCCCAGGACTCGCGTGCAGTGATGCACCGATACCTGTTTTGGTTTCAGGAGGTCCCTGACCAGAGATGCTAATTCCTGGGCCTTCTCCACCGGGAGAAACACCTTCTTCTGTTCTGTGTCCAGAATCATGCCCAGGAAAAGCAGACGCGTCGTAGGAATCAGCTGCGACTTTGGAACATTCAAAATCCAACCGTGCTGTAGTAACACTTCCTGAGAGAGTGTTACGCTGATCAACAACTGCTCCCTGGACCTCGCCTTTATGAGGAGATCGTCCAAGTACGGGATAATTATAACTCCCTTCTGCCGAAGGAGTATCATCATTTCGGCCATTACCTTGGTAAATATTCTCGGTGCCGTGGACAGGCCAAACGGCAACGTCTGGAATTGGTAATGACAGTCCTGTACCACAAATCTGAGGTACTCCTGGTGAGGTGGGTAAATGGGGACATGCAAGTAAGCATCTTTGATGTCCAGCGACACCATAAAATCCCCCTCTTCCAGGCTTGCAATCACCGCTCTGAGCGATTCCATTTTGAACTTGAATTTCTTTATATAAGTGTTCAAGGACTTTAAATTCAGAATGGGTCTCACCGAACCGTCCGGTTTCGGTACCACAAACATTGTGGAATAGTAACCCCTTTCCTGTTGAAGGAGGGGAACCCTGACAATCACTTGCTGGAGGTACAGCTTGTGAATTGCCGCCAGCACTAACTCCCTTTCTATGGGGGAAGCTGGCAAGGCTGATTTGAGGTAACGGCGGGGGGGGGGAGTCGCTTCGAATTCCAGTTTGTATCCCTGAGATACAATTTGTATAGCCCAGAGATCCACCTGTGAGCGAACCCACTGGCTGCTGAAGTTTCGGAGACGCGCCCCCACCGCACCTGGCTCCGCCTGTGGAGCCCCAACGTCATGCGGTGGACTTAGTGGAAGCAGGGAGGACTTTTGTTCCTGGGAACTGGCTGCATGGTGCAGCTTTGTCACGATCCAGGTAATTCCTTATCAGTATTTACCTTCCAAATGCCTCCTGAGACTGTCCCAGTGTTCCAAGCCTGGATTCCATCTGCACTGTCTGCATGCAGCACGCTGCATCTCATTGTCTCAAATCTCTTTACTGTGATTCTGGCAGCTTCATGGTTAAAGCTCACATTCAAGCTACAAACAATCTTTCCCTCCAAAAGCTACCATGGGCGCATCTATGTTTTCCTAATCACATGATACCTTTCAGCCTATCAGCTGCACTCTGCTCTCATCCTGATTACACAGCAGCTGCACTCTGGTCTCTGGTTAATCAGCCAGCCAATCCCTGCCTCCCAGCAGGTATAAAATAAGAATTTACTTACCGATAATTCTATTTCTCATAGTCCGTAGTGGATGCTGGGAACTCCGTAAGGACCATGGGGATTAGCGGCTCCGCAGGAGACTGGGCACAATAGTAAAGCTTTAGGACTACCTGGTGTGCACTGGCTCCTCCCCCCATGACCCTCCTCCAAGCCTCAGTTAGGATACTGTGCCCGGACGAGCGTACACAATAAGGAAGGATTTTGAATCCCGGGTAAGACTCATACCAGCCACACCAATCACACCGTACAACCTGTGATCTGAACCCAGTTAACAGCATGATAATAGAGGAGCCTCTGAAAAGATGGCTCACAACAATAATAACCCGATTTTTGTAACAATAACTATGTACAAGTATTGCAGACAATCCGCACTTGGGATGGGCGCCCAGCATCCACTACGGACTATGAGAAATAGAATTATCGGTAAGTAAATTCTTATTTTCTCTGACGTCCTAGTGGATGCTGGGAACTCCGTAAGGACCATGGGGATTATACCAAAGCTCCTAAACGGGCGGGAGAGTGCGGATAACTCTGCAGCACCGAATGAGAGAACTCCAGGTCCTCCTCAACCAGGGTATCAAATTTGTAGAATTTAGCAAACGTGTTTGCCCCTGACCAAGTAGCTGCTCGGCAAAGTTGTAACGCCGAGACCCCTCGGGCAGCCGCCCAAGATGAGCCCACCTTCCTTGTGGAATGGGCTTTTACAGATTTTGGCTGTGGCAGGCCTGCCACAGAATGTGCAAGCTGAATTGTACTACAAATCCAACGAGCAATAGTCTGCTTAGAAGCAGGAGCACCCAGCTTGTTGGGTGCATACAGGATAACAGCGAGTCAGATTTCCTGACTCCAGCCGTCCTGGAAACATATATTTTCAAGGCCCTGACTACGTCCAACAACTTGGAGTCCTCCAAGTCACTAGTAGCCGTAGGTACCAAAATAGGTTGGTTCAGATGAAACACTGAAACCACCTTAGGGAGAAAATGAGGACGAGTCCTCAATTCCGCCCTGTCTGAATGGAAGATCAGATAAGGGCTTTTACAGGATAAAGCCCCCAATTCTGACACGTGCCTGGCCGAGGCCAGGGCCAACAACATGACCACTTTCCATGTGAGATATTTTAACTCCACAGATTCAAGTGGTCCAAACCAATGTGACTTTAGGAACCCCAAAACTACATTGAGATCCCAAAGTGCCACTGGAGGCACAAAAAGAGGCTGTATATGCAGTACCCCTTTTACAGACGTCTGAACTTCAGGTAGTGAAGCTAGTTCTTTCTGGAAGAAAATTGACAGGGCCGAAATTTGAAACTTATTGGACCCCAATTTTAGGCCCATAGACACTCCTGTTTACAGGAAATGCAGGAATCGACCTAGTTGAAATTCCTCCATCGGGGCCTTACTGGCCTCGCACCACGCCACATATTTTCGCCAAATGCGGTGATAATGCTTTGCGGTTACATCCTTCCTGGCTTGACCAGGGTAGGGATGACTTCATCCGGAATGCCTTTTTCCTTCAGGATCCGGCGTTCAACCGCCCTGCCGTCAAACGCAGCCGCGGTAAGTCTTGGAATAGACAGGGTCCTTGCTGGAGCAGGTCCCTTCTTAGAGGTAGAGGCCACGGGTCCTCCGTGAGCATCTCTTGAAGTTCCGGGTACCAAGTCCTTCTTGGCCAATCCGGAGCCACGAGTATAGTTCTTACTTCCCTCCGTCTTATAATTCTCAGTACTTTTTGGTATGAGAGGAAGAGGAGGGAACACATACACTGACTGGTACACCCACGGTGTTACCAGAGCGTCCACAGCTATTGCCTGAGGGTCCCTTGACCTGGCGCAATACCTGTCCAATTTTTTGTTTAGGCGGGACGCCATCATGTCCACCTTTGGCTTTTCCCAATGGTTTACAATCATGTGGAAGACTTCTGGGTGAAGTCCCCACTCTTCCGGGTGGAGGTCGTCTGCTTCCCAGTTGTCCACTCCCGGAATGAACACTGCTGACAGTGCTATCACATGATTTTCCGCCCAGCGAAAAATCCTTGCAGCTTCTGCCATTGCCCTCCTGCTTCTTGTGCCGCCCTGTCTGTTTACGTGGGCGACTGCCATGATATTGTCCGACTGGATCAGCACCGGCTGACCTTGAAGCAGAGGTCTTGCTTGGCTTAGGGCATTGTAAATGGCCCTTAGCTCCAAATATTTATGTGAAGTGATGTCTCCAGGCTTGACCACAAGCCCTGGAAATTTTTTCCCTGTGTGACTGCTCCCCAGCCTCTCAGGCTGGCATTCGTGGTCACCAGGACCCAGTCCTGAATGCCGAATCTGCGGCCCTCTAGAAGATGAGCCCTCTGCAACCACCACAGGAGAGACACCCTTGTCTTTGGTGACAGGGTTATCCGCTGATGCATCGGAAGATGCGATCCGGACCATTTGTCCAGCAGGTCCCACTGGAAAGTTCTTGCGTGGAATCTGCCGAATGGAATTGCTTCATAGGAAGCCACCATTTTTCCCAGGACCCTTGTGCACTGATGCACTGACACCTGGCCTGGTTTTAGGAGGTTTCTGACTAGTTCGGATAACTCCCTGGCTTTCTCCTCCGGGAGAAACACCTTTTTCTGGACTGTGTCCAGGATCATCCCTAGGAAAAGAAGTCGTGTCGTCGGGATCAGCTGTGATTTTGGAATATTGAGAATCCAACCGTGCTGGCGCAGCACTATCTGAGATAGTGCTACCCCGACTTCCAACTGTTCCCTGGATCTTGCCCTTATCAGGAGATCGTCCAAGTAAGGGATAACTAAAACTCCCTTCCTTCGAAGGAGTATCATCATTTCGGCCATTACCTTGGTAAAGACCCTGGGTGCCGTGGACAATCCAAACGGCAGCGTCTGAAACTGATAGTGACAGTTCTGTACCACAAACCTAAGGTACCCTTGGTGAGAAGGGTAAATTGGGACATGTAGGTAAGCATCTTTGATGTCCAGAGAGACCATATAGTCCCCTTCTTCCAGGTTTGCAATCACTGCTCTGAGTGACTCCATCTTGAATTTGAACCTTTGTATGTAAGTGTTCAAGGATTTTAAATTTAAAAATGGTCTCACCGAGCCGTCCGGCTTCGGTACCACAAATAGTGTGGAATAGTACCCCTTTCCCTGTTGCAGGAGGGGTACCTTGATTATCACCTGCTGGGAATACAGCCTGTGAATGGCTTGCAATACTGTCTCCCTGTCTGAGGGAGACGTCGGTAAAGCAGACTTTATGAAACGGCGAGGGGGAGACGTCTCGAATTTCTTGAGACGGGCCCCCACCGTGCCTGAGACCGCTTGTAAAGCCCCAGCGTCATGCTGAGGACTTTGCGGAGGCGGGAGAGGGCTTTTGTTCCTGGGAATTGGCTGTTTCCAGTGGCCACCAGGTCTGTTAGACCTACCCCAAATAACTCCTCCCTTTTATAAGGCGATACTTCCATATGCCTTTTGGAATCATCATCACCTGACCACTGTCTTGTCCATAACCCTCTTCTGGCAGAAATGGACAGCGCACTTACTCTTGATGCCAGTCGGCAAATATCCCTCTGTGCATCACGTATATATAGAAATGCATCTTTTAAATGCTCTATAGTTAGTAATATACTGTCCCTATCTAGAGTATCAATATTGTCAGTCAGGGAATCCGACCAAGCCACCCCAGCACTGCACATCCAGGCTGAGGCGATTGCTGGTCGCAGTATCACACCCGTGTGAGTGTATATACATTTTAGGATATTTTACTGCTTTCTGTCAGCAGGTTCCTTAAGGGCGGCCGTATCCGGGGACGGTAGTGCCACCTGTTTAGACAAGCGTGTGAGCGCTTTATTCACCCTAAGGGGTGTTTCCCAACGTGCCCTATCCTCTGGCGGGAAGGGGTATGATGCTAATAACTTTTTTAGGAATTAACAGTTTTTATCGGGGAAAACCCACGCATCATCACACACTTCATTTAATTCCTCAGATGCAGGAAAAACTACAGGCAGTTTTTTCTCACCCAACCTAATACCCTTTTTAGTGGTACTGGTATTATCAGAAATGTGTAAAAACATTTTCCATAGCCTCAATCATGTAACGTGTGGCCCTACTGGAAGTCACATTCGTCTCTTAATCGTCGACACTGGAGTCAGTATCCGTGTCGGCGTCTGTATCTGCCATCTGCGGTAACGGGCGTTTTAGAGCCCCAGATGGCTTTTGAGACACCTGGACAGGCACAGGCTGAGTCGCCGGCTGTCTCATGTCATCAATCTTTTGTAAAGAGCTGACACTGTCACATAATTCCTTCCATAAGCTCATCCACTCAGGTGTCGACTCCCTAGGGGGTGACATCTCTGTTACAGGCAATTGCTCCGCCTCCACCTCATTTTCCTCCTCATACATGTCGACACAACGTACCGACACACAGCACACACACAGGGAATGCTCTGATAGAGGACAGGACCCCACTAGCCCTTTGGGGAGACAGAGGGAGAGTATGCCAGCACACACCAGAGCGCTATATATATATATATACAGGGATAACCTTATATAAGTGTTTTTCCCCTTATAGCTGCTGTATTGTTATACTGCGCCTAATTAGTGCCCCCCTCTCTTTTTTAACCCCTTTCTGTAGTGTAGTAACTGCAGGGGAGAGCCAGGGAGCTTCCCTCCAACGGAGCTGTGAGAGAAAATGGCGCCAGTGTGCTGAGGAGATAGGCTCCGCCCCCTTCTCGGCGGCCTTTTCTCCCGTTTTTCTGTGGAATCTGGCAGGGGTTAAAATTCATCCATATAGCCCTGGGGGCTATATGTGATGTATTTTCGCCAGCCAAGGTGTTTTTATTGCTGCTCAGGGCGCCCCCCCCTAGCGCCCTGCACCCTCAGTGACCGAAGTGTGAAGTGTGCTGAGGAACAATGGCGCACAGCTGCAGTGCTGTGCGCTACCTTGGTGAAGACAGGATGTCTTCTGCCGCCAATTTTTCCGGACCTCTTCTTGCTTCTGGCTCTGTAAGGGGGCCGGCGGCGCGGCTCTGGGACCGAGCTCCGAGGCTGGGCCTGTGTTAGGTCCCTCTGGAGCTAATGGTGTCCAGTAGCCTAAGAAGCCCAATCCACTCTGCACGTAGGTGAGTTCGCTTCTTCTCCCCTTAGTCCCTCGATGCAGTGAGCCTGTTGCCAGCAGGTCTCACTGAAAATAAAAAACCTAAAACTAAACTTTCACTAAGAAGCTCAGGAGAGCCCCTAGTGTGCACCCTTCTCGGCCGGGCACAAAAATCTAACTGAGGCTTGGAGGAGGGTCATGGGGGGAGGAGCCAGTGCACACCAGGTAGTCCTAAAGCTTTACTTTTGTGCCCAGTCTCCTGCGGAGCCGCTAATCCCCATGGTCCTTACGGAGTTCCCAGCATCCACTAGGACGTCAGAGAAATATCCTGTTCCTGGGGTGGAAAGAGGTCAGTGCTTCAATTGTCTTCAGTGATTCTAGTGTGCAGTCCTCCCATGGACTTTCTCTGCAGTACAGCCTGACTCTGCAGTGTCTCATCATTGCATCCTGTGACTGGCAGTTACCGACACCAGCTTCCAGCAGTGCTCTGCCCTGCCAGTAACCATCGGTGTTCCACCATCGATCCCAAGTCTCCATCGGTGTTCCGCCATCGATCCCAAGTCTCCATCGGTGTTCCACCATCGATCCCAAGTCTCCATCGGTGTTCCACCATCGATCCCAAGTCTCCATCGGTGTTCCACCATCGATCCCAAGTCTCCATCGGTGTTCCGCCATCGATCCCAAGTCTCCATCGGTGTTCCGCCATCGATCCCAAGTCTCCATCGGTTTTCTATCATCGGTATTCCTCTGAACTGTTTCCTATTACCAGTACCAAGTCATCGGTATTCCTCTGAACTGTGTTTAATAAAACCTTTGAACTTTCCTTCGTTGTCTTGGTCACGCCTTCGGGCATTTGTTCTACAGGTACCCTGTATGTCCAAGAACCCTGTACTGCCTCCCAGGTACACATATACCTCAGCCCCTACAACTGAGGCTTCCCCCTGGTCAGCATCAGCCCTCAGTTGTGACAAGCTTCTTACCTCTACCCCTGCCTCTGGCAAGAAAGGATGCACCCCTGACCCTCTTGCCTTTTTGGGAACGAAAGGACTGCATTTGATAATACGGTGCTTTCTTAGGCTGTGAGGAAACCTGAGGCAAGAAAGTGGACTTTCCAGCTGTCGCTGTAGACACGAGGTCCGACAGACCGTCCCCAAACAATTCCTCACCCTTATAAGGCAAAACCTCCATGTGTTTTTTAGAATCAGCATCTCCTGTCCATTGCCGAGTCCATAAGACCCTCCTGGCAGAAATGGACATAGCATTAATTCTAGATCCCAGCAGGCAAATGTCCCTCTGAGCATCTCGCATATATAAGACGACGTCTTTGATATGGCCCAGGGTTAGCAAAACAGTATCTCTGTCGAGGGAATCTATGTCGTCTAACAGAGTATCTGTCCACGCTGCTACAGCACTACACATCCAGGCTGAAGCAATAGCAGGTCTCAGTAGAGTACCAGAGTGTGTATACACCGACTTCAGGATAGCTTCCTGCTTTCTATCCGCAGGCTCCTTTAGGGCGGCCGTATCCTGAGACGGCAGGGCCACCTTTTTAGATAAGCGTGTCAGGGCCTTGTCCACCCTAGGGGATGTTTCCCAACGTAACCTGTCCGTTGGCGGGAAAAGGTACGCCATCAGTAACCTCTTAGAAATCACTAGTTTCTTATCAGGGGAACTCCACGCTTCTTCACACAATTCATTTAATTCATCAGATTGGGGAAAAGTCACTGGCTGCTTTTTCTCCCCAAACATATAAACCCTTTTGGTATTAACCGGGTTACTCTCAGAAATGTGTAATACATCTTTCATTGCAATAATAAGAATTTACTTACCGATAATTCTATTTCTCGTAGTCCGTAGTGGATGCTGGGGACTCCGTCAGGACCATGGGGAATAGCGGGCTCCGCAGGAGACAGGGCACATCTAAAAAGCTTTTTAGGTCACATGGTGTGTACTGGCTCCTCCCCCTATGACCCTCCTCCAAGCCTCAGTTAGGTACTGTGCCCGGACGAGCGTACACAATAAGGAAGGATCTTGAATCCCGGGTAAGACTCATACCAGCCACACCAATCACACCGTACAACTTGTGATCTGAACCCAGTTAACAGTATGATAACAAAACGAAGTAGCCTCCGAAAAGATGGCTCACAACAATAGTAATAACCCGATTTTTGTAACAATAACTATGTACAAGCATTGCAGACAATCCGCACTTGGGATGGGCGCCCAGCATCCACTACGGACTACGAGAAATAGAATTATCGGTAAGTAAATTCTTATTTTCTCTAACGTCCTAGTGGATGCTGGGGACTCCGTCAGGACCATGGGGATTATACCAAAGCTCCCAAACGGGCGGGAGAGTGCGGATGACTCTGCAGCACCGAATGAGAGAACTCCAGGTCCTCCTTAGCCAGAGTATCAAAATTTGTAAAATTTTACAAACGTGTTCTCCCCTGACCACGTAGCTGCTCGGCAAAGTTGTAATGCCGAGACTCCTCGGGCAGCCGCCCAGGATGAGCCCACCTTCCTTGTGGAATGGGCATCCACATATTTCGTCTGTGGCAGGCCTGCCACAGAATGTGCAAGCTGAATTGTACTACAAATCCAGCGTGCAATAGACTGCTTAGAAGCATGAGCACCCAGCTTGTTGGGTGTATACAGTATAAACAGCAAGTCAGACTTTCTGACTCCAGCCGTCCTAACTATATATATATATATATATATTTTTAGGGCCCTGACCACGTCTAGTAACTTGGAGTCCTCCAAGTCCCTAGTAGCCGTTCAGGTGAAAACGCTGACACCCCTTTATGAAGAAACTGGAGACGAGTCCCAGTTCTGTCCTGTTCAAATGGAAAATTTTAATATGGGCTTTTGTAAGACAAAGCCGCCCATTCTGACAATCGCCTGGCCGAGGCCAGGGCTAACAACATGGTCACTTCCCATGTGAGATATTTGTCAACAGCATGGTCACTTTCCATGTGAGATATTTCAAATCCACAGATTTGAGCGGTTCAAACCAATATGATTTTAAGAAATCCCAACACTATGTTGAGATCTCACGGTGCCCCTAGGGGCACAAAAAAACTGTATATGCAATACATCCTTTACAATCTGGACTTCAGGAACTGAAGTCAATTCTTTCTGGAAGAAAATCTACAGGGCCGAAATTTAAATGTTAATGAACCCCAATTTGAGGTCCAAAACACTCCTGTTTTCAGGAAGTGTAGAAATCGACCTAGTTGAATTTCCGTCGTGGAGCCTTCCTGGCCTCACCCACGCAACATATTTTCACCACATGTGGTGATGACGTTGTGCGGTCACCTCCTTCCTGGCTTTGACCAGGGTAGGTATGACCTCTTATGGAATGCCTTTTCCCCTCAGGATCCGGCATTCAACCGCCATGCCGTCAAACGCAGCCGCGGTAAGTCTTGGAATAGACATGGTACTTGCTGAATCAAGTCCCTTCTTAGCTCCCCAGGCCCTTAGTCCTCTGTGAGCATTTCTTGAAGTTCCGGGTACCAAGTCCCTCTTGGCCAATCCAGAGCCACTAGTATAGTTCATACACCTCTATGTCTTATAATTCTCAATACCCTGGTTATGAGAAACAGAGGAGGGAACACATACACAGACTGGTACACCCACGGTGTTACCAGAACATCCGCAGCTATCGCCTGAAGGTCTCATGACCTGGCGGAATACCTGTCCCGTTTTTTGTTCGGGCGGGACGCCATCATGTCCACCTTTGGTCTTTGCCAACGGTCCACAATCATGTTGAAAAACTTCCCTATGAAGTTTCCACTCTCCCGGGTGGAGGTCATGCCTGCAGAGGAAGTCTGCTTCCCAGTCGTCCACTCCCGGAAAGAACACTGCTGACAGTGCTATCACATGATTTTCCGCCTAGCGAAAAATCCTTGCAGTTTTCACTGCCCTCCTGCTTCTTGTGCCGCCCTTCTGTTTACGTGGGCGACTGCCGTGATGTTATCCCACTGGATCAATACCGGCTGACCTTGAAGCAGAGGTCTAGCTAAGTTTAGAGCATTATAAATTTGCTCTAAGCTTATTTATGCGGAGAGAATTCTCCAGACTTAATCACACTTCCCTGGAAATTTTTTCCTTGTGTGACTGTTCCCCAGCCTCTCAGGCTGGCCTCCGTGGTCACCGGCATCCAATCCTGAATGCCGAATCTGCGGCCCTCTAGAAGATGAGCACTCTGTAATCACCACAGGAGAGACCCCTTTTCCTTGGATATAGGGTTATCCGCTGATGCATCTGAGGATGCGATCCGGACCATTTGTCCAGCAGATCCCACTGAAGAGTTCTTGCGGAAAATCTGCCGAATGGAATTGCTTCGTAATAAGCCACCATTTTTACCAGGACTCTTGTGCAATGATGCACTGACACTTTTCCTGGTTTTAGGAGGATCCCGATTAGCTCGGATAACTCCCTGGTTTTCTCCACTGGGAGAAACACGTTTTTCTGGACTGTGTCCAGAATCTTCCCTAGGAACAGTAGACGTGTCGTCGGAAAAAGCTGCGATTTTGGAATATTTAGAATCCACTCGTGCTGTCGTAGAACTACTTAAGATAGTGCTACTCCGACCTCCAACTGTTCTCTGGACCTTGCCCTTATCAGGAAAGCGTCCATGTTTCTTTTAAGAAAAATCCTCATTCCGGCCATTACCTTGGTAAAGACCCGGGGCGCCGTGGACAATCCAAACGGCAGCGTCTGAACTGATAGTGACAGTTCTGTACCAGGAACCTGAAGTACCCTTTGTCAAAGTCAGAAAAATGTCTCTATGCACGTTGCCATATTTGCACCGCACACTGGTCCGTGCTGCGCATGCGTACGCTCTCCCGTGAAGGCGCATACTCGCAATAGCGTGCACTCGCAGGCGCGGTATGCGTATTTACGGTAGAGTTTATGTAGTCGTAGCGTGCGACTCATTCGTTACATATTTTCACAATTAATGTAGTTTATAGATCATGGTCCCTTTGATAGTTTCTGAAAGTTTGGTTAATATAGAAGGTCCCTGAGCTAAGGAATCCCTCTTTGTATCGTACGAAGGGTCTAACAGGAATCATACAGCAGTGTTTGGTACCCATCGGAAGAGTATTTAATTAGCAATATTCCGGTGTTGGTTTGGAGCGTATTAATCGCTCGTGCGAATAGTTATGGACATAAGAAGTTTATGTCCATTTCTACTATTTACTCATACTCAGGTATGCGGCGGGAAACCTAGTTCCCCACCCACCTGAGCTGTTTGAAATCGTCACAGCCCACCTGTATGAATCAACCTATGACCTTTTGTTATGATGCAGGGCCGAATTCCGACGTCCAATGGACAATGGGATTGTAGGGACTGTAGGATTGCATTGTGTGTGGGGCATAAATAGGCAGGCCGACCACATCCAGCTCTCACTCTTCAACGGTTCTCATTGCTGAAAATCGGGTGCTGGATGTCCAGGCGCATGCGATCGTTTACCCTTGTGCGTAAGTTTCTCTCCGTTATCATTGTCTTTCTGTGAGCCAATTTCTCTCATCTCTCTCCGTCTCCCTCTCTCTCTTTCCCTTCTCTCTCTCTCTCGTATCTCCCCTAGACTAGTATTGTATTGTATTAGATAGTATTGTTTAGTTCTGTGGTTAGGAAGTCTCTGTTATATTGTAGTGTATCATTTGTACTGTTATCCCCTTTTTACAAGTATACTAGATATAATACAGTTAATAGGCTTTGGAACCTAAACCAGTATCTGTGTATTTTCTATAGTGTTAAGTGTTCACTTGAGCGTCGGTGACGCTCAAGCAGCTTTGTAGTTAGTCAGGTTACACAAGGTTGCACTTACACCCTGTATTCACATTAAGGTATTCCGTGTATTTCATTGGTATAAGGTTTAGACATAAAGGTATAGCGTTGTGAGCGTCTGCGCCGCTGGTGATCTCCTCGTGGTCTCGAGCGTCCGCTACGCCATAGCGAATCATTACTCTAGTCATAGCCAATAACGTGTCCTGTGATCGCTGGGCCGTGAGCGAACGTGACGCTTGAGCGTCTCGCCTACGGCTGAGCGATCGTTACGCAACTAGCGTACCATTACGGTACTTCTTAAGTAAACAGCGTACAGTGTTCTTAGCTTCATAAAGGGTTGTTTATACGACAAGGGAATTTAGCATTGTCAATTGGGGACTCGTCCTATCCTTCTCATATCTGCACTAGGTAGATCAGCAGACATTATCCATCAGCAAAGGGCGGGATCATATTCCTTGCAGTGCTGATTGGATAAGCGTCTGCTTCGCTTAGATAAAGAGTGCTGAAGGAATCCGGGAACCGGAAGTAAGAACAAAACGCTTGTGTCTTTTAAAACTGTTTTATTTCTCTTCTGTCTTGCGTATACACGCACACATACATTTATCTGCATTTCTTTTTCAAATTTCGTATATCACTATTCCTGTTTGCCAAGTTTTATAGTTGATAGAAAGTGCAAAAAGAGATTTGCTGTTATTCCATAGTAGAGGTAATAGTTAAAGTATAGACCAACACACGGCTTGTCTGGGAGATAAGACAGTCAGTATGGTGTGCGGTAGATGATCAGGGATCATCTACAGTGATAAAGGTAGAAATTGTGTTACAGTGGATCTTTGTTTTGCGTACACGTGTCCCTAACAAAAGACTTGCGTACGCAATCCAAACGGCAGACGCACGCAGCGTACATTACGCAACGTAGCGTCTGGTTACGCCCACGTAGCTCAAGTCACGAAAAGTTGAATTAGCGCAAAGCGATAATTAGCGCAAAGGCGATAAGTAACGCACAGCGGTAAATAACGCGACGCGGTAAATAACGCAAATCTATTTTTGGAAAATCTGAAATTTAGTTTAACAGATCCTGCTCCTAATTAGTAACACTGTTGGACTGAAGACAATTTCTGCGCAGAAATAGATATAGAAACAAAAGTGTACATGTGTTGAGTGAGTGTGGTTTTGTATACAAAAGTTTATATAACTTTAAGGTGGAACCAAAAGGAAAGTCGGGTACTCGTCAAGGGACACACGTGTAAGTGACATATACGGTGGCTAGGGAGGCATCCCTGGTTAAATAATATTTGAGCATTAGAGTATAGCGGACCATAAGGTAACAAGACCAGGAGGTCATTAACAGAAGGTAACAGACCAGGAGGTCGTAAGGTACTAAAGAGGTCCGCTATAAAAGTCCAGTGGCACAACGCCTGGGGTGTTGGTGCAGAACCCATATAGGCCATAAGCTCTTGCTGAAGGAATCGCGGCCGGAAACATCGATTCCATTGATCTTTCAGTACATAACAAGTAGTGCTTATGTACTGAACGATTGGACCACACGTAATTGTGTGCAGTAGTTAGTAATCTGACCTAATACCATTAGAGTAAAGTGGTCACAAACGCTATCTGTACATTCTGACGTGATTTGTGTAATTTTTTATTTTTGGAAGGGAAGTTCGCTGGTCACTCAGGAACTATCTAACAACCCCACCTTTACTGGAAAGAGTAAGTGTCCTGCGGGTAACCCTCATATGTTCCAGTAAACTGAAGGTTCCATAGGGGCCCTGTATCGAGTACGCCAGCACCATATCGGTGTGATCAGGTCGTATTGGTCGAGGTGGGCGAGTGAGTGGGGTACTCGGTAAACCGCCACCGCCGGCCTACTGTGGAGTAATTTGGTTGTCTGTAAAGGCTTGCTGAAAACCTTGATACAGAAATCCAAGGAGGACTAAGCAACACCTGCAGACTATGGGGGCCAGTTGCTCAGGTAGGGGGCGATCAACCCTGGTTCAGGTTGATTCTGTGAACCGACCAGTTGGGTCGGCACGATATGTAATGTGTGAAAAATATGGAAGTCACACCGAATCTTTATGTGATGAATGGGAGAGAATGACTGTACAAGACAGGGACAAATTCCCAAGAATAGGTAGCTTCAGTCCAGACGTGTTACAAAATTTAAGGAGGAGGATATGTCTCGTAAAATCAACAAAGAGACGAATTCAGCATCATGATTACTTACAGTTATGGCACCAGGAAGGTGAGATACAGAGAGGTTTGGCTCTGGCGGCGGGATCTGGGGCAGTCAGGAAGCTGATAGCCACAGCTCCACCTCCACCATACATTGCAGGAGAGAAGCTGATTACGGAGAGAAACGCACTGGGTTGTAAAACACAAACTCTTAGTAACCCTGTAAATGTTAATGATGTTAACCAAATAACTCATGCAAGTATTAACCCGTGCAAGATGTACCCTGTTTTGAACCTTCCTCAGGAGTGTGATCAAGAAGAAGATTCGGCAACAATTTCAGCGCTCTCTCTAGCGGCCACCATATCAGAAACCACAGTAGGAACTGCACCACCCACGAGATTAGTTAAGGCCCCTAGCGGAGGGATAGGTGAGGTCGTGTCAACGGGTAAGTACGGCACCATGCATTACACTGAAACAATTGTACCACAAGTTGTAGAATCTACGCAGAATGAGGCTGTTAGAATTGCTCCTGTAAAGGTGATAGTAGTTCCCAATGGGAAAACAGATGCATCAGGAGCCACACCCGTCAGGAACATTGCCATGTATTGCCCGTTCACTAGAATGGAATTGAGGACCATAGTGTCTGAATTCCCAGACCCCAGAAAAGATTTAGTGGCAAGCCAAAAATACATCAGGGATCTAGGAAACACTTTAGAGCCCAATAATAAGGATTGGCAGATAGTGCTAAGAGCTTGCTTACCTTCCAATGTCGACTCAGTTAAATTCTTGGCTGATTGTGGACTAGATAAAGATGTACCGCTTACAGATGTGTACGACCAGGATAATGTAAAAAGGATAAATTTACAGCTAAAGGAGTATTTCCCAGCCGTTGTTAAATGGAATAAAATATTTTCCATTAAGCAAAAGGAGTCCGAAACGGCAGCAGAATATTTCCACCGGGCACTATCAGAAATGGCAAAATACACTGGTATAGAAGACATTAAGACCAACCCAAACCATCGAGAAGTAGCAGTATCTGTACTGATGGATGGTTTGAAAGAAACATTAAAAGCTAGGGTACAGACCACACAACCATGTTGGCGAGGTCTGTCAGTGTCCACCTTGAGAGAGGCTGCTGTTGATCACGACAAAAACATCACTAGACACAGGGAGTCGCAAAGTGATAAGTTGATGTCCGTAAGTATACAGGCGCTGACCACAAGGCAGCCTGCGTATGTACCACCGAATCCTGTGGGTAAGGCAAGTGTAATAACATGTTTTTCTTGTAACAGACCGGGACACTTTGCACGAGAATGTAGAACAAAGAATGTACAAAGATCTTTTCAACCCCCTAGACAACAACACAACACACGACATTGGGAGCAGGGTCCACAGAGGCGGAGTTTTGAGCCACATACAGGGGAAACAAAAAGATATCCCCCGAACAGAGACTGGCAGGCCTCTGGTAGTTCCCAGCTAACTCCCCCACAAGTAGTTGCTGCCAATGGGATTCAGGGAGGTCAGCATACCCAATAGGGGTGTGGCCACACCTGTAATCTGCAGCCAGTTAAATTGATTGCCAGTCTTGGAAGCGAACCAGAGATTGCAATCAATGTAGCTGGTAAAACTTTAAACTTTCTTGTAGACACAGGGGCGGCCAAGTCAGTGATAAATTCGACAGTGGGCATGAGAACCACTGGTAGGACAATTCCAGCCATGGGAGTAACAGGAGTAGTCCAGCACTACCCTGTTAGCAAACCAGCCGAGATTACAATAGGGCCTTTGCATACCAAGCATTCCTTTTTGCTGGCTGCATCGGCACCAACTAATCTCCTGGGGAGAGACTTACTATGTAAAATGGGTTGCGTCATTTATTGTACTCCTGAAGGTGTATTCTTGGACATTCCTGAGAATCACGCTCAGGAGGTACGAGACATGTTAGACTCCCCATCAAAATTAATGTCACATTCCATTATGACAAATAGGAATCCATCCCAAGTAGAAGAGATGACATCTCAGATACCAGAGTCACTTTGGACAAAAGATGGACAGGACACTGGATTAATGGCAAACGTAGCTCCAGTAGTTGTACAAGTAAAAGATGGTAGGATAGCTCCAAAAATCCCACAGTATCCTCTGAAGCCAGAGGTGGAGTTAGGAGTTTTCCCAGTAATAGAACGCTTGCTGCAACAGGGCATTCTGGTAAGAACGTCCAGCACAGCCAATAGTCCCATCTTCCCTGTTAAAAAGAGTGGGGGGAGGGGTTACAGGCTAGTGCAGGATCTAAGGGGGATTAACAAAATAGTTGAAAGTCAGTTCCCCGTAGTGCCTAATCCAGCTGTCATCCTAATGCAAATTCCTCCCACTGCCAAATTTTTCACTGTTATTGACCTCTGCTCCGCTTTCTTTTCGGTACCTCTGCACCCTGACAGCCAATATTTGTTTGCATTCACATACAGAGGAGTCCAATACACGTGGACTCGGCTACCCCAAGGTTTCATAGATAGTCCAAGTATATTTTCTCAGGCTTTGCATGATTGTTTACAGTCTTTCCAACCAGACAGTGGATCAGTATTGATACAGTATGTGGACGATTTATTACTGTGTTCAGATTCACTGGAAGCATCTCTGAAGGATACGAAACAGCTCCTGTTTCATCTTTCAGACACAGGTCACAAGGTTTCCAAAGACAAGTTACAATTATGCCAAACTAAGGTAAAATATTTGGGACACTGTCTAACACAAGGACTGAGACACCTGACCGCTGATAGAATCCAAGCCATTAGAGACATGACACTGCCACAAACCCAGCAACAGATCAGGACGTTTTTAGGAATGTGTGGGTATTGCCGTAACTGGATCCCAGGGTTTTCCATATTGGCGTTACCTTTGCAGGAAATGGTCTCTTCAAACAAACCTGACCGGATTTCGCATACAGACGAATCCGAAACAGCATTTGAGAGACTCAAACAGTGCCTAACGCAGGCACCAGCACTAGGTATGCCAGACTATGGGAAACCCTTTGAACTATACGGAACAGAAAGTGCTGGGTGCGCAGCAGGTGTACTAACCCAAAAACACGGTGACGCCAGCAGGCCAGTCGCATACTACAGCGCCCAGCTAGACACGGTAGCGCGATCCCTCCCCACATGCTTGCGTAGCGTTGCGGCGATAGCATTGCTAGTGACGAAAAGCGAAGATGTCGTGCTAGGCCACAACCTCACAATCCATACACCGCATGCGGTATCTGCCTTATTGAATTCTGCCCAAACCAGACACGTCTCATCAGCAAGGTTTACAAGATGGGAATTGGCATTAATGGCCCCAGTAAACATCACCATAAGGAGATGCAGCGCATTAAATCCTGCAACTTTTCTCCCAGGTGTGCCTGGTCAGACACAAAGGGTGGAAGGTGAGAGTGATGGGGAAGGAGGATTTAATGCAAAGGGAGATACACATGATTGTATGGAATATTTGACCCAAAATTTTACCGCAAGGCCTGACATCAGTGACAACCCACTGGAAGATGCAGAACTAACGTTCTACACGGACGGTAGTTGTCATAGACAGTCAGACTCGGGAGACTTGTGTACTGGGTACGCAGTCGTAGATGACCAAGACACCATAGAAGCGGAACCGTTAGGCCCACCTCACTCAGCCCAGGTTGCTGAACTGGTCGCCCTAACCAGAGCATGTGAATTGGCTAAGGGTAAGTCAGCCAATATCTACACCGATTCTAGATACGCCTTCGGGGTAGTACATGATTTCGGAGCCCTATGGCGGCTCAGAAATTTCATGACGGCGGCTGGTACACCGATAGCGCATGCAGCTCACATAAAAAGGCTTCTAACAGCGATACAGGAACCCGACAGAGTGGCTGTTATCAAATGTAAAGCACATACATATAGCCAAGACCCAGTATCCCTTGGTAACAGCCGAGCAGACGAAGCCGCAAAGCTTGCAGCTGCTACCCCCATACAGACAGACACCACACAACTGATGGTATTTAATACCATCAACACACAAAAGTTGTGTGAGATGCAGAATTTGTGTTCCACACAGGAAAGAGCAGTCTGGAAGGCAAAGGGATATGGCCAGGAGTCCTCAGGGCTCTGGACGGATGGACATGGTAAACCAGTGGCCCCCAGGGCATACCTTCCATGTCTGGCTGAAGCAGCTCACGGGCTGACTCATCTAGGCAAGGAGGGGATGTGCAAATTGGTAAGAGCATACTGGTGCGCCCCAGGATTCTCCTCTCATGCGAGTAAAAGAGCAATGTCATGCCTTACCTGTCTGAGAAAGAATATTGGAAAAGCAATACCTACAGAACCATCCCATATCCCACCTGCCGGCGGCCCTTTCCAGGTAATACAAATTGACTTCATTCAATTACCCCCATGTCGAAATTTGAAATATGTACTTGTTTGTATAGATGTTTTCTCGAATTGGGTCGAAGCTTTCCCAGCAGCTACAAATACCGCTATGTTTACAGCTAAGAAAATTGTGCAGGAATTTGTATGTAGATATGGTATCCCTAGAATCATTGAAAGTGATAGGGGTACCCATTTTACAGGTGATGTCTTTCAAGGAATGTGTAAGTTGATGGGAATTGATAGCAAGCTGCACACTCCGTACCGTCCACAGGCGAGCGCGAAGGTCGAAAGAGTGAACAGCACTATTAAAAATAAATTGAGTAAAGTAATGGCAGAGACAGGATTGACGTGGCCAGAAGCTTTACCCATTGTTTTGTATAGCATCAGAACCACTCCCAGGTCCCCTCTTAATCTGTCTCCTTTTGAAATCTTGTTTGGTCGACAACCGCATGTCATGATTAACCCTCAGGATGATTTGAAATGTAACAATGAAGTAACTGTAAAGTACTTGATTAACATGAGTAAGCAGTTGAGGAATCAAAATGATAATCTGAAGTTGATGATTCCTGATTTACCAGATAGTAATTGTCATGACATTGAACCTGGGGATTATGTAATGATACGAAATTTTCTACGCTCAGGTTGTCTTATTGATAGATGGGAAGGACCATACCAGGTCTTATTGACTAGCACCACAGCATTGAAGGTGGCTGAGAGAGAGACTTGGGTCCATTCATCCCACTGCAAAAAGGTTGCTGATCCAGAGAAGTCCCGTGATAAGGAACAGACGGTAGAGGTTGTATCACTGGAGTGTCTGTTCCAGGAGGACTGAGGCGGCACCTGAGCCTTGAAGACCGAAAGCAGTTGTCGACTCCCTTCTCCCTTTTATTGTTTTTCCCCACTTCCCATCCCCTCTTCCTTGAAATTTCTTTTTCCCCCTTCTCATTCTTCTCTATTTCCTCCTCAAAGATGGACTTGCCCCAAGAGACTGTGATCCGGATTTTGATGTTAACCATGATGTTGACCAGAGCAGTCTGTTCCGGCGAGAGTACCATAGAGGTCGAGAGAGGTTCTGGAATGGGTTCCGATTATGATGATGGAGGCGTAGTTTTCCAAGATCAACCAAACCAACAAGCAAAGGCGAGTATCAGAAAACGATCCGATAGAAGAAATTGTGATGGATTGTTAGCTGAAGAAAATTGTATCTGTAGGCTCTGTGATAATCTGGTTGAAGATGGATGCATAAAGAAATGCCAATCTAGTTTTAATATCCATATAGACCGGCATCCATTGAGTGACTATCACTCCTTAGTGGGTAACGTGTTAAACCAAACAGATTGTTGGGTATGCTCTCAAGTACCTCAGGGTCACAGCAAATCAGGGCTAGTACCATTTCCTTTAACGTTAGGGGAGGTACTTGAGCTAAGTGGTGGGAGACCGGTGGACCGGAGGTTTAATATCTCCAGCCCTCCTAGTTTGAAGCTCCACCAATACCATGTGGATAGGTCCCTCTTATGTTTCAATATCTCCAATCCCAGAAAACCGGGAAATTGGGAAGTGTCATGGAGCAACCTTACCATGACCTTTTCACACAGAGCAGATAGAATGCCTACAGATACAGAGCTGGTACGCCACATAGCCAGTAGAGGAAAATCTTTTCGGTATCGATATACCTTAGGAAATAGGATTACTAGAGTTGGAGAGGTATCACCAGGATACTGTGCACATATCGTACAAACTGATACGTGCATTAGGCAGATGGAAGAATTAGGGTCAGGAGATTTCACCTGGAAGATTTGTAACATGGTCATGTCCTTCTCCGTCCCATATGTTCTCCCCGATGATGCATATGTACAAGTGGCTTGCCCCAAACTCTGAAGGATTGTGTTATATTGGAAAAGTATTGCCTGAAGTGATGACTGTAACACATGACAAAATGAAGGACATACACCGTGGTGCCCAAGCTCCTTATACTCACACTCATTACGAGCACCGAGTTAAAAGACAACTGTCAGAAAGGTTAGAGCATCCGGCCTCTGATCTTATCCATGAATCCACCGGGATTCAGGTCCTGGTAGCGTTAGATTTCACTCGTACCGCTCGGGGAGTGATGAATTATAGATACATTTCCGCACTCGCCAATTTGTTAGATAATATCACTGAAATGTATGATGACACGTTTAGATACACTGGAAGAGAACTTCAAGCTTACAAAACAGAACTAGTTCAGCATAGGATGGTTCTTAATTATCTTACAGCAGTAACAGGCGGATATTGTGTTACATTGGCAACACAGTACGGCATAAAGTGTTGCACGTATATCACAAATAGCACCGAGGATCCGGTAGAGGTCATAGACCAAAAGATGGATGATATTCTCCAATTGAAGTGGGAATTTCGTCGAAAACACAATCTCACCCTTGCTGCTGTAGGTAATGAGCTGACTGGTTGGGTGTCATGGTTGAACCCGCGAAATTGGTTCTCCGGTTTGGGGGACTGGGCTCAAGGAGTCATAATGGATGTTGGAAAGTTTCTACTATGTATCTTGGGTGTCGTTATATCGATTGGATTGATATTTAGATGCGGGCAGGCTTTAATGAGGTGCAAACAAAGTACAAAAGTGATGAGCTTGAGGAGTGAGGAAACCGTAATTAACCTGGATTTGATTTATGACCCAATGATAGAAACCAGGATGTGATGAAAATGCGATTATACGGTCCGTTTCTTTCACCTGTTTTTTCTGCTTTTCTCCAAGATACAAAGACCCCCTTGGACGAGGAAGCTGACGAGACGAGATGTATACAGACAACGGATTGACCAAAGAAGAAGATTTGACAACTTTAAATATGGACACTTGATGAACTTTGCCATGGATCCCCAGTTTCCCTAGTACTTTTAAACTCACGCTAGCCCAACTTTTTTTGTAAATCTAATGGCTCAGACAAAGCTATTTGCTCATGCCCAAGGAGCAATACAGCGCAAAGAAGACGACTCTCAACAGATACCGAACACAACTTCGACGACAGATGTACATTTCCCTGACATAGAATATCATTGCATTTTTCATAAGTGTTCTTTATCTTCATCTCTACAACCCTCAGGTAATGACACACATAGACGATAGGGAATACAGGCACAGATATCAGCAACCACATACCTCCCCCATTCATGTATCATCAACTAAAATGTGCTCCCCATTTTGTTCAAAATCCGAAAAGAGCTCGGTAAAGTTTGACAGCCCATCCACAGACCTGTACCACAGGATAAGAAGGAATTCAAATGTATACTTCGCAATACCTCGAAGCTTGATGTACAACACGTACGGCACGATGATACATGACCCCCCAAACATGGATTCATACACACATGCTTCTGCTATCTCACTAGGTCATACCCTCTTCACACCTTCTCCTCTCTCCTCCCTTACCCAACCATGGAAATCAATTAACCCCTGACTTGCATTTTTCTCCTTAAATGTTTTGTGGCAGTTATTATTGACTGCCAAAGGGTGGACTGTCAAAGTCAGAAAAATGTCTCTATGCACGTTGCCATATTTGCACCGCACACTGGTCCGTGCTGCGCATGCGTACGCTCTCCCGTGAAGGCGCATACCCGCAATAGCGTGCACTCGCAGGCGCGGTATGCGTATTTACGGTAGAGTTTATGTAGTCGTAGCGTGCGACTCATTCGTTACATATTTTCACAATTAATGTAGTTTATAGATCATGGTCCCTTTGATAGTTTCTGAAAGTTTGGTTAATATAGAAGGTCCCTGAGCTAAGGAATCCCTCTTTGTATCGTACGAAGGGTCTAACAGGAATCATACAGCAGTGTTTGGTACCCATCGGAAGAGTATTTAATTAGCAATATTCCGGTGTTGGTTTGGAGCGTATTAATCGCTCGTGCGAATAGTTATGGACATAAGAAGTTTATGTCCATTTCTACTATTTACTCATACTCAGGTATGCGGCGGGAAACCTAGTTCCCCACCCACCTGAGCTGTTTGAAATCGTCACAGCCCACCTGTATGAATCAACCTATGACCTTTTGTTATGATGCAGGGCCGAATTCCGACGTCCAATGGACAATGGGATTGTAGGGACTGTAGGATTGCATTGTGTGTGGGGCATAAATAGGCAGGCCGACCACATCCAGCTCTCACTCTTCAACGGTTCTCATTGCTGAAAATCGGGTGCTGGATGTCCAGGCGCATGCGATCGTTTACCCTTGTGCGTAAGTTTCTCTCCGTTATCATTGTCTTTCTGTGAGCCAATTTCTCTCATCTCTCTCCGTCTCCCTCTCTCTCTTTCCCTTCTCTCTCTCTCTCGTATCTCCCCTAGACTAGTATTGTATTGTATTAGATAGTATTGTTTAGTTCTGTGGTTAGGAAGTCTCTGTTATATTGTAGTGTATCATTTGTACTGTTATCCCCTTTTTACAAGTATACTAGATATAATACAGTTAATAGGCTTTGGAACCTAAACCAGTATCTGTGTATTTTCTATAGTGTTAAGTGTTCACTTGAGCGTCGGTGACGCTCAAGCAGCTTTGTAGTTAGTCAGGTTACACAAGGTTGCACTTACACCCTGTATTCACATTAAGGTATTCCGTGTATTTCATTGGTATAAGGTTTAGACATAAAGGTATAGCGTTGTGAGCGTCTGCGCCGCTGGTGATCTCCTCGTGGTCTCGAGCGTCCGCTACGCCATAGCGAATCATTACTCTAGTCATAGCCAATAACGTGTCCTGTGATCGCTGGGCCGTGAGCGAACGTGACGCTTGAGCGTCTCGCCTACGGCTGAGCGATCGTTACGCAACTAGCGTACCATTACGGTACTTCTTAAGTAAACAGCGTACAGTGTTCTTAGCTTCATAAAGGGTTGTTTATACGACAAGGGAATTTAGCATTGTCACCTTGGTGAGAAGGGCAAATTTGGACCTGTAGGTAAACGTCCCTGATATCCAGTGACATCATATCGTCCCCTTCTTCCTGGTTCGCTATCACTGCTCCGAGTGACTCCATCTTGATTTGAACGCTTGTATGTAAGTGTTCAAATATTTCAGATCTCACCGAGCCGGTTGGCTTCAGTACCACAATATAGTGTGGAATACTACCCCCTTCCTTGTTGTAAGAAGGGTACTTTGATTATCACCTGCTGGGAATACAGCCTGTGAATTGTGTGAGGGGGAGACGTCTCGAATTTCCAATGTACACCTGGGATCCCGGAGTTCCCTTGCGAGTGTTGCTGAAACTCTTGAGATGACCCCCTACCGCACCTGAGTCCGCTTGTACGGCCCCAGCGTTATGCTGCGGACTTGGCAGAAGCCGTGAGGAGCTTCTGCTCCTGGGAATGAGCTGCTTGCTGCAGTCTTCTTCCCTTTCCTCTCCCCCTGGGCAGATATGACTGGCCTTCGCCCGCCTGCCCGTATGGGGACGAAAGGACTGAGACTGAAAAGACTGTGTCCTTTTCTGCCAATATGTGACTCGGGGTAACAAAAGGTGGATTTTTCAGCTGTTGCCATAGCCACCAGGTCCAATGGACCGCCCCTTTATACGGCAATACTTCCATATGCCGTCTGGAATCTGCCTCACCTGACCACTGTCGTGTCTTCGTCTGGCAGATATGTACATCACATTTACTCTTGATGCCAGAATGCAAATATGCCTCTGCGCATCACACATATATAGAAATGCATCCTTAAAATGCTCTATAGACAATAAAATCCTGTCCCTGTCAAGGGTATCAAAATTTTCAGTCAGGAAATCCGACCAAGCCCCCTCAGCGCTGCACATCCAGGCTGAGGCGATTGCTGGTCGTAGTATAACACCAGTATGTGTGTATATACTGTTATGATATTTTCCAGCTTCCTATCAGCTGGCTCCTTGAGGGCGGCCGTATCTGGAAACGGTAACGCCATGTTTTTTATAAGCGTGTGAGCGCCTTGTCCACCCTAAGGTGTGTTTTCCAACTCGCCCTTACTACTGGCGGGAAAAAGGGTATACCGCCCATAACTTTCTGTCGGAGGAACCCCACGTATCATCACACACTTCATTTAATTTATCTGATTTAGGCAAAACTACAAGTAGTTTTTTCCCACCCTACAAAATACCCTTATTTGTGGTACTTGTGGTATCAGAAATACGTAACACCTCCTTCATTGCCCTTAACATGTAACTTGTGGCCCTAAAGGAAAAATACGTTTGTTTCTTCACCGTCGACACTGGGGTCAGTGTCCGTGTCAGTGTCTGTCGACCGACTGATGTAAATGGGCGTTTTTACAAGCCCCTGACGGTGTCTGAGACGCCTGGACCGATACTAATTTGTCCGCCGGCTGTCTCATGTCGTCAACCGGCTTGCAGCGTGTTGACATTATCACGTAATTCCATAAGTAAGCCATCCATTCTGGTGTCGACTCCCTAGAGAGTGACATCACCATTACAGGCAATTTTCTCCGTCTCCTCACCAACATTTTCCTCATACATGTCGACACACACGTACCGACCTACAGCACACACATACAGGGAATGCTCTGATAGAGGACAGGACCCACTAGCCCTTTGGGGAGACAGAGGGAGAGTTTGCCAGCACACACCAAAAGCGCCATAATGTATATAACAACCCTAGAAGGTGTTGTTTCTATATATGGGCTCTTAATATATAATTATATCGCCAATTTATGCCCCCCTTCTCTTTAACCCTGTTTCTGTAGTGCAGGGGAGAGTGGGAGCCTTCCTCACCAGCGGAGCTGGTCAGGAAAATGGCGCTGAGTGCTGAGGAGAATAAGCTCCGCCCCTTTCACGGCGGGCTTTTCTCCCGGTTATTAGGAAAACTGGCCTGGGTTAAATACATACATATAGCCTTAATGGCTATATGTGATGTATTTATTTGCCTCTAAGGTACTCTATATTGCTGCCCAGGGCGCCCCCAGCAGCGCCCTGCACCCTCCGTGACCGAGATCCGTGAGCCGTGTAGCAACAATGGCGCACAGCTGCAGTGCTGTGCGCTACCTCTATGAAGACTGAAGTCTTCTGCCGCCTGTTTCCGGACCTCCGTTCTGCCGTTCTTCAGCGTCTGTAAGGGGGATCGGCGGCGCGGCTCCGGGACGAACCCCAGGCTGACCTGTGTTCCGACTCCCTCTGGAGCTCAGTGTCCAGTAGCCTAAGACTTCAATCCTCCTGCAGGCAGGTGAGTTGCAAGTCTCTCCCCTAAGTCCCTCGTTGCAGTGCTCCTGTCGCCAGCAGGAGACACTGATTAGAAACCTAAAAAAAAACTTTTCTAACTAGCTCTTTAAGAGAGCCACCTAGATTGCACCCTCTCGGACGGGCACAAAAACCTAACTGAGGCTTGGAGGAGGGTCATAGGGGGAGGAGCCAGTACACACCATGTGACCTAAAAAGCTTTTTAGATGTGCCCTGTCTCCTGCGGAGCCCGCTATTCCCCATGGTCCTGACGGAGTCCCCAGCATCCACTAGGACGTTAGAGAAAATCATGTATCGGATGGCCTTAGTCATTTTAGACTGTAAATGTGCCTCATCATCGTCGACACTGGAGTCGGATTCCGTGTCAGCATCAGTGTCAACCATCTGAGCTAGAGGGCGTTTATGAGCCCCAGACGGTTTCTGAGTCGCCTGGGCAGGGGCGGGCTGAGACCCCGGCTGTCCCAAGGCTGCAGCGTCATCAAACCTTTTATGTAAGGAGTTTACATTGTCATTTAAGACCTTTCACATATCCATCCAATCTGGTGTCGGCCCCGACGGGGGCGATACCACACTTATCTGCCCTAGCTCCGCATCCACGTAACCTTCCTCATCAAACATGTCGACCCAGCCGTACCGACACACCGCACACACACAGGGAATGCTCAGACTGAAGACAGGACCCCACAAAGTCCTTTGGGGAGACAGAGAGAGAGAGTATGCCAGCACACACCACAGCGCTATATAACACAGGGATTTACACTGCTAATAAGTGATTTTCCCAATAGCTGCTTGTCTGTATCGATTTGCGCCTAAATTTATGTGCCCCCCCCTTTCTTTTTAACCCGTCTTGTACCTGGATACTGCAGGGGAGAGCCTGGGGAGCGTGCTTCCAGCGGAGCTGTGAAGGGAAAATGGCGCTGGTGTGCTGAGGAAGAAGGCCCCGCCTCCTCAGTGGCGGGCTTCTGTCCCGCTTTCAGTGTATAATAATGGCGGGGGTTTTTACATATATACAGTGCTAGACTGTATATATGTATGATTTTGTGCCAAAGGTATCTCAATTGCAGCCCAGGGCGCCCCCCCCCCCCCCCCCCCAGCGCCCTGCACCCTACAGTGACCAGAGTGTGTAAGTGTGCTGGGAGCAATGGCGCACAGCTGCGGTGCTGTGCGCTACCTTAATGAAGACAGGAGTCTTCAGCCGCCGATTTTGACGTCTTCCAGCTTCTGTTCTTCTGGCTCTGCTCCGGGGAAGGCGGCACGGCTCCGGGAACGGACGATCGAGGACAGGTGCCTGTGTTCGAACCCTCTGGAGCTAATGGTGTCCAGTAGCCTAAGAAGCACAAGCTAGCTGCAAGCAGGTAGGTTTGCTTCTCTCCCCTTAGTCCCACGTAGCAGTGAGTCTGTTGCCAGCAGAAACTCACTGAAAATAAAAAACCTAAAAATACTTTCTTTTCTAGTAAGCTCAGGAGAGCCCACTAGGAGCACCCAGCTCTGGCCGGGCACAGATTCTAACTGAGGTCTGGAGGAGGGGCATAGAGGGAGGAGCCAGTGCACACCAGATAGTACCTAATCTTTTTTTAGAGTGCCCAGTCTCCTGCGGAGCCCGTCTATTCCCCATGGTCCTTACGGAGTTCCCAGCATCCACTAGGACGTCAGAGAAATCAGAATTACCAGCTATAGCTGTGGAGACCAAGTCCGAGAACCTTTCTCCACACAATCCTCAGCCTTCCATATGCCACTTAAGTTGGCATCATCTGTCCATTGCATATTCTACAGGATACGTCAAGCAGAAATCGACATAGCTTTGCCTCTGGGACCCAGTATACTCATGTCTCTATGGGCATGTTTTATGATATATATCTCTTAAGACAGCATCTTTAATATATATATATATATATATATATATATACACATATATATATATATATACATACTAGGGTCTCAATTTCTGCTGATAAGGTACCTGTCCACGCCGCCACAGCGCTATAAACCTATGCCGACACAATCGCCGGTCTGAATAGTGTACCAAAATGTGCACGCTATCTGCAGGATCCCTGAGAATAGCTAGGGCTACCTTTTGGGCAAACGTGACACCCTAGGGGAAGATTCCCATCACATCCTGGCCCTAGTGGGGAAAGGATACTGCCTGAGAATTCTTTGTGGGAAGCTGCAGTCTCTTGTCTGGAGATTCCCGCTCTTTTTCCTCATGAGAGGAGGGAAATTTACCTCAGCTTTCTTCCCCTTAAAATGTGTACCCTTGTGTCAGGGACAGATGAGTCATCAGTGATATGCAAATCATCTTTATTACAATAATCATATATTGATTACTTTTCTGCCATTTTGGCTGTAACTTTGCATTATCGTAGTCGACACTGGAGTCAAACTCCGTGTCGATATCAGTGTCTATTATTTTGGATAGTGAGCATTGTGAGACTCTCAAGGTCTCTGCGCCATAGGGACAGACATGGGTAGATTTCCTGTCTGTTCTCTAATCTTTTGAGCAATAAATTCACCTTAGCACTTACACATATCCAAACAGGTGTCGGCATTGTCGACGGAGACACCCTCTCACACAAATATTAGCTCCATCTCCTCCTTAGGGGAGCCTTTTACCTCAGACATGTCGACACACACGTACCGACACACCACACACACAGGGGATGCTCTATTTGAAGACAGTTCCCCCACAAGGCCCTTTGGAGAGACAGAGAGAGAGTATGCCAGCACACACCCCAGCGCTATATGACCCAGGAATCACACAGTAACGTAGTGTTAACCCAGTAGCTGCTGTATATATTGTTTTTACGCCAAATTTATGTGCCCCCCCTCTCTTTTCACCCTCTTCTATCGTGCTTCTGCAGGGGAGAGCCTGGGGAGCTTCCTCTCAGCGGAGCTGTGGAGAGAAAATGGCGCTGGTGAGTGCTGAGGAAGAAGCCCCGCCCCCTCAGCAGTGGGCTTCTGTCCCGCGATTTTGTGTAAAATAATGGCGGGGGCTCATGCATATATACAGTGCCCAACTGTATATATGCCCACTTTGCCAAGAGGTCTCTAATTGCTGCCCAGGGCGCCCCCCCCTGCGCCCTGCACCCTAGTGACCGGAGTGTGTGGGTGTAATGTGGGAGCAATGGCGCACAGTGCTGTGCGCTACCTCATATGAAGACTGGAGTCTTCTGCCGCCGCTTTTGACGTCTTCTTGCTTCACACGCCGGCTTCTGGCTCGGCGAGGGGGGCGGCGGCGCGGCTCCGGGATCGGACGACCAAGGGTGCGTTCCTGTGTTCGATTCCTCTGGAGCTAATGGTGTCCAGTAGCCTAAGAAGCATGACCTATCCGCAGTTAGTAGGTCTGCTTCTCTCCCCTCAGTCCCACGTAGCAGAGAGCCTGTTGCCAGCAGATCTCTCTGAAAATAAAAAATCCTAACAAAATACTTTCTTATTAGCAAGCTCAGGAGAGCTCACTAAAGTGCACCCAGCTCGTCCGGGCACAGATTCTAACTGAGGTCTGGAGGAGGGACATAGAGGGAGGAGCCAGTGCACACCAGTATTCCTAATTCTTTCTTAAAGTGCCCTGTCTCCTGCGGAGCCCGTCTATTCCCCATGGTCCTTACGGAGTCCCCAGCATCCACTAGGACGTTAGAGAAATACACTTTAAGGTAGTTTCTTGCCTGCGATCTGCAGGGTCCTTAAGGGCTGCTGTGTCAGGAGACGGTAGCGCCACTTTCTTGGACAAGCGCGTCAGGGCTTTGTCCACAGTGGGGGGTGATTCCCAAATCTCCCTGTCCTGCTTAGGGAAAGGGTATGCCATATAAATTCTTTTGGGGATCTGCGGTCTCTTATCCGGAGTCTCCCAAGCTTTTCCAAAGAATTCATTTAATTCATGAGATGTGGGAAAGTTAATAATGTTTCTTTTCCTTAAACATGTGTACCCTTGTGTTGGGGACAGAGGGTTCATCCACAATATGCAACACATCCCTTATTGCCATACACTGAATGGTTTTAGTCACGCTAGGGTGCAATTTTACTTCGTCATAGTCGACACTGGAATCAGAATCCGTGTCGGTAGTAGTGTCTTGTGTTAAGGGACGCTTATGAGACCCCGACGGGCCCTGTGAGTCGGTCCAATCTGAGGATTGACCCCCTGATGCCCCCCTAAATCAGCCTTATCAAGCCTTTTATGTAAAGATGCCACACTTGCATTCAAAGTATGCCACATGTCCATCCAATCTGGAGTCGGCACAACCGACGGGGACACACCACTCATTTGCTCCACCTCCTTCTTGGAAAAGCCTTCCGCTTCAGACATGTCGACACCACATACCGACACCCCACACACACAGGGATTAACCTATAAGGGGACAAAACCCCAACCAGGCCCTTAGGAGAGACAGAGAGAGAGAGTATGCCAGCACACACCAGCGCTTAATAACACTGGAAAAATATGACCAGATAGCGCTTTTATATATATATAAAATGACCAGATTCCCACTCACTGCGCTCAAAATGCCCCCCTCCTCTTTTTTCCAGCCTGAATGTTCAGCAGGGGAGAGACCAGGGAGCCAGCGTTTTCCTCATGCAGCTTCTGTGGAGAAAATGGCGCTGGTTAGTGCTGGGGATCGGTACCGGTGATTTTTTTATAGAAAATGGCGGGGGATCGTAGAATTACTGCCCAGCAGCCTAATCTACCTTGTCAGTGCCCAAATGTGAGGTTTATTGCTGCCCAGGGCGCCCCCCCTGCGCCCTGCACCCTTCAGTGCTGCTCTGTGTGTGTGAATGGGAGCAATGGTGCTCATGAAGATCTGATGTCTTCTGCCGCCTATGATGTCTTCTGCCTTCTCATACTCACCCGGCTTCTATCTTCGGCATCTGTGAGGAGGACGGCGGCGCGGCTCCGGGACGAACCCCAGGTGAGACCTGTGTTCCGACTCCCTCTGGAGCTAATGGTGTCCAGTAGCCTTAGAAACAGAGCCCAACTTGACAAGCCAGCTCTGCTTCTCTCTCCTTGGTCCCACGATGCAGGGAGCCTGTTGCCAACAGGACTCCCTGAAAATAAAAAACCTAACAAAATTCTTTTTCCACAGAAAACTCTGGAGAGCTCTCTGCAGTGCACCCATTCTCCTCTGGGCACAAGATCTAACTGAGGTCTGGAGGAGGGGCATAGAGGGAGGAGCCAGTGCACACCCATAGTCAAAGTTCTTTTTTAGGTGCCCTATCTCCTGCGGAGCCCGTCTATACCCCATGGTCCTTACGGAGTCCCCAGCATCCTCTAGGATGTAAGAGAAAAATAAGCAATAGAACAGTAGACTTACAATAAGAGCGCATAATATTATTTCATAGATAGATAGATAGATAGATAGATAGATAGATAGATAGATAGATAGATAGATAGATAGATAGATAGATAGATAGATAGATACTTGTGTCATTGACAAACATTTATATTTACCGGAAGGCTTGTTCACTTTTGACACTCCTCTTGTTTCTGCCAAGTCTTCCTGTTGCACTAATTTAGTCACAGAAGGAACATCAGAAACTAGCAATTTCATTTGCTCAATAGCCAGGGTTTTATCTGATACATTGGAGGAAGTATCCATGTCATCCTACAGATTGCAAAAAAAATCCCCATTATCTTAGAATATGAGACAGAAATGATAAAGAGTTTTGCAAACAGATATGTCATCAACATATGCCTGAAACAAATAAAGTTTTTTCTACAGTTTAAAAAGTTTGAGAGAAATAATAGGATTTTAATACCTACCGGTAAATTCTTTTCTCTTAGTCCGTAGAGGATGCTGGGGTCACATCAAGAACCATGGGGTATAGACGGGATCCGCAGGAGACATGGGCACTTTAAGACTTTCAAAGGGTGTGAACTGGCTCCTCCCTCTATGCCCCTCCTCGAGACTCCAGTTATAGGAACTGTGCCCAGGGAGACGGACTTTTAGAGGAAAAGGATTTATTGTTAAACTAAGGTGAGATACATACCAGCTCACACCTCAAGCATGCCGTACAACATGACATTCAACATAACGCAAGTCAACGGCATGAACAACGTCAGCTGACCAAAAACGTAACACAACATGTATTGAAACGTAACAAAAAACTGCAGATACAGTACGCACTGGGACGGGCGCCCAGCATCCTCTACGGACTAAGAGAAAATGATTTACCGGTAGGTATTAAAATCCTATTTTCTCATACGTCCTAGAGGATGCTGGGGTCACATCAAGAAACATGGGGTTATACCAAAGCTCTAGAATGGGCGGGAGAGTGCGGATGACTCTGCAGCACCGATTGACCAAACATGAGGTCCTCATCAGCCAGGTATCAAACTTGTAGAACTTCGCAAAGGTGTTTGATCCCGACCACGTAGCCGTTCGGCAAAGTTGTAATGCCGAGACCCCCCGGGCAGCCGCCCAGGACGAGCCCACCTTTCTGGTAAAATGGGCCTTCACCGATTCGGTAACGGCAATCCAGCCGTAGAATGAGCCTGCTGAATCGTATGACAGATATAGCGCGCAATAGTCTGCTTGGAAGCATGAGCCCCAATCTTGTTGTGAGCATACAGGACAAACAGAGCCTCCGTTTTCCTAAACTGAGCCGTTCTGGCGACATAAATTTTCAAAGCTCTGACTACATCGAGAAACTTTGATTCCAGCAAGGAGTCAGCAGCCACTGGTACCACAATAGGTTGGTTCAAGTAGAACGACGAAACCACTATAGGCAGAAATTGCTGACGAGTCCTCAACTCTGCTCTATCTTCATGGAAGATCAAATAAGGGCTCTTGTGAGTCAAGGCCGCTAATTCAGACACCCGCCTTGCGGATGCCAAGGACAACAGCATGACCACTTTCCAAGTGAGGAATTTCAACTCTACCTTCTGTAAAGGTTCAAACCAATGAGATTGCAGGAACTGCAACACCACGTTAAGATCCCACGGTGCCACTGGGGGCACAAAGGGAGGTTGGATGCGCAACACGCCTTTCACGAAAGTCTGAACTTCTGGAAGGGAGGCTAATTGTTTTTGGAAGAAAACCGATAAGGCTGAAATTTGAACTTTAATTGAGCCCAACTTTAGGCCTGCATCCACACCAGCTTGTAGAAAATGGAGAAAACGTCCTAACTGAAATTCTTCCGTAGGAGCCTTCCTGGATTCACACCAAGACACTTATTTTCTCCAAATACGGTGGTAATGTTTAGACGTTACTCCTTTTCTGGCCTGAATAAGAGTGGGGATGACTTCCTTGGGAACACCCTTACGGGCTAGGATGCGGCGTTCAACCGCCAAGCCGTCAAATGAAGTTGCGGTAAGTCTTGAAACACGCACGGCCCCTGCTGTAACAGATCCTCCCTCAGAGGAAGAGGCCAGGGATCTCCTATGAGTAATTCCTGAAGATCTGGATACCAAGCCCTCCTTGGCCAGTCTGAAACAATGAGGATTGCTTGAACCTTTGTTCTTCTTATGATCTTTATCACTTTTGGAATGAGTGGAAGCGGAGGAAACACATACACCCACTGAAACACCCATGGTGTCACCAGGGCGTCCACTGCTATTGCTTGAGGGTCTCTCGACCTGGAACAATATCTCTGAAGTTTCTTGTTGAGGCGAGACGCCATCATGTCTATTTGAGGGATTCCCCAAAGACTTATCACTTCTGCAAAGACCTCTTGATGAAGACCCCACTCTCCTGGATGGAGATCGTGTCTGCTGAGGAAGTCTGCTTCCCAGTTGTCTACTCCTGGAATGAAGATCGCTGACAGAGCGCTTGCATGCCTTTCCGCCCAGCGGAGAACCTTTGTGGCCTCTGCCATTGCCGCTCTGCTCTTTGTTCCGCCCTGGTGGTTTATGTACGCTATTGCTGTTATGTTGTCCGACTGAATCAAGACGGGCCGATATCGAAGAAGATGTTCCGCTTCTAGAAGGCCATTGTAAATGGCCCTTAACTCCAGAACGTTTATGTGTAGACAAATTTCCTGGCTTGACCATCTTCCCTGGAAGCTTTCCCCCTGCGTGACTGCTCCCCAGCCTCGGAGACTCGCATCCGTGGTCACTAGGATCCAGTCCTGGATCCCGAACCTGCGTCTCTCTAGGAGGTGAGAGCTGTGCAGCCACCACAGGAGTGAGATTCTGGTCTTGGAAGAAAGGATTATCTTTCGGTGCATGTGCAGATGGGACCCGGACCACTTGTCCAACAGGTCCCACTGAAACACTCTGGCATGGAACCTGCCAAACTGAATGGCCTCGTAGGCCGCCACTATCTTCCCTAGCAACCGAGTGCATTGATGGATCGATACTCTTGCTGGTTTCAGAATTTGTTTGACTAGGTTCTGAATTTCCAGAGCCTTTTCCCCTGGAAGAAAAACTCTCTGTAATTCTGTGTCCAGAATCATTCCCAAAAACGACAGCCGTCTCGTCGGAACCAACTGTGATTTTGGCCAGTTTAGGAGCCAACCATGTTGCTGCAGAATTGTCAGGGAGAGCGTAATGTTCTGCAGTAATTGGTCCCTAGATCTCGCCTTTATCAGGAGATCGTCCAAGTACGGGATAATTGTGACTCCTTGCTTGCACAGGAGAACCATCATTTCGGCCATTACTTTGGTGAAAACCCTCGGAGCTGTGGACAGACCAAACGGCAACGTCTGAAATTGGTAATGACAATCCTGAACCGCAAACCTCAGGTAAGCCTGATGTGGAGGATAAATGGGAACATGTAAGTAGGCATCCTTTATGTCTACCGACACAATAAAATCCCCCTCCTCCAGACTGGAGATCACTCCCCGGAGAATTTCCATCTTGAATTTGAATTTTTTTAGGTAGAAATTGAGGGATTTGAGGTTCAGGATTGGTCTGACTGAGCAGTCAGGCTTCGGGACCACGAACAGGCTGGAATAAAAGCCTTCTCCCTGTTGTGACGGGGGAACCTTGACAATGACTTGATTGTGACACAATTTTTGTATTGCTGTGCATACCACCTCCCTGTCCGGAAGAGATGCTAGTAAGGCCGATTTGAAAAACCGGTGAGGGGGAACGTCTTGAAACTACAGTCTGTACCCCTGGGACACTATTTCTAAAACCCATGGGTCCAGGGCCAAACGAGCCCAGAACTGACTGAAGAGCTTGAGACGTGCCCCCACCGGTGCGGACTCCCAGAGGAGCCCCAGCGTCATGCGGTGGATTTGGCAGAAGCCAGAGAGGTCTTCTGCTCCTGTAAACCGGCCACGGCCGGTGATCGTTAACCCCTTCCCTTTCCTCTAGTAGCAAGGAAGGAAGACCCTCGGCCCTTTCTGTATTTACTGCGCCGAAAGGACTGCATCTGATAATGGTGTGCTTTCTTTTGTGGTACAGGCACATAAGGTAAAAATGATGACTTACCCGCGGTAGCCGTCGATACCAAGTCAGCGAGGCCGTCACCAAACAATACACCACCTTTATACGGTAGAGACTCCATAGCTTTCTTAGAGTCAGCATCAGCATTCCATTGATGAATCTATAATGCTCTCCTAGCTGAGACTGCCATGGCATTGGCCCTTGATCCCAAGAGGCCAATATCCCTCGCAGTTTCCTTTAGGTAGACTGCAGCGTCCCTCATATAACCCAGTGTCAAAAGAATGCTATCCCTATCCAGGGTATCTATTTCAGATGACAAGTTATCTGCCCATTTTTCGATAGCACTACTCACCCACGCAGATGCAATGGCTGGTCTGAGTAGCGTACCCGTGGTGACATAGATGGATTTCACTGTATTTTCCTGCCTACGATCCGCAGGATCCTTTAGGGCTGCCATGTCAGGGGACGGAAGAGCCACCTTTTTGGACAGCCGTAATAAAGCTTTGCCCACAATGGGGGGTGACTCCCATTTTTCCCTATCCCCAGAGGGAAACGGATACACCACTTTTGGGAATCTGAAACTTTTTGTCAGGATTTTCCCAAACCTTTTCACAAAGTGTGTTCAGTTCATGAGAGGGAGGAAACGTTACCTCAGGTTTCTTTCCTTTATACATACAGACCCTAGTATCAGGAACAGTAGGGTCCTTAGTGATATGTAATACGTCTTTTATTGCCACAATCATGTACTGAATGCTCTTTGCCAGTTTTGGATCTAATCTGGCCTCACTATAGTCGACACTTGAGTCAGTGTCCGTGTCGGTATCCGTGTCTGCCAGTTGGGCAAATGAACGCTTTTGTGACCCCGAGGGGGTCTGGACTTGAAACAATACATCCTCTACGGATTTCTTCCATGCCTGGTTCTGAGACTCAGATTTATCCAATCTCTTATTTATCAAAGCCACATTAGCATTCAAAGAACTCAAAACATTCACCCAATCAGGTGTCGGCGGTGCCGACAGGGTCACTCCCACAGCTGTTTGTGTCCCTAATACAGTCTCCTCCTGGGAAGAGCACTCCGCCTCAGACATGCCGACACACGTGCACCCAACATACGCAGACACACTGGGCCTATAGGGGACAGACCCACAGTAAAGCCTGTCAGAGAGACACAGAGGGAGTTATTGCCATCTCACACCCCAGCGCTCAATCCCGGTCTGAAACACCACAGAAAATGCCCCAGACCTGCAGCGCTTATATAATGTACATATAATGCACCAAAATAACTATGCCCCCCCCCCTCCCCACACGTTTTTCACCTTGATACTTATGCAGCAGCGTGGGGAAGGACCAGCGTCTCTGCAGCCTTGTGTAGAGAAAATGGCGCCGGGCTGTGTGCTGTGAGGGCTAAGCTCCGCCCCCATAATGGCGCGCTTCAGACCCGCTCTTTTTAAATAAATTTTTTATACTGGCGGGGGTCCAGACAATGCCTTGGCACTATGTCCACTCTTGCCAGTTAGTTCTAGAGGTTTAATATGCTGCCCAGGGCGCCCCCCCCCGCACCCTGTAATGCCGCTGTGTGTGGGAGCATGGCGCGCAGTGCGATCGCTGTGCAGTACCTCAAAGCCGTCACTGAAGTCTTCTTTTCTTCTTCTACTCACCTGTCTTCTGACATCTGGCTCTGCAATGGGGGTGACAGCCGGCTCTGGGAATGAGACCCTAGGCGTACCTGGTGATCAAACCCTCAGGAGCTAGTGGTGTCCTGTAGCCAAAGAAGCAGTGCCTTGAAACTCACAGAAGTAGGTCTGACTTCTCTCACCTAAGTCCCACGAAGCAGAGAGACTGTTGCCAGCAGTGCTCCCTGAAAATAAAAAACCTAACATAAAGTCTTTTCAGAGAAACTGAGTTGAGCTCCTCAGAGTGCATCCAATCTGCCTGGGCACAGATTCTAAACTGGAGTCTGGAGGAGGGGCGCAGAGGGAGGAGCCAGTTCACACCCTTTGAAAGTCTTAAAGTGCCCATGTCTACTGCGGATCCCGTCTATACCCCATGGTTCTTGATGTGACCCCAGCATCCTCTAGGACGTATGAGAAATATTTTTTTTCTAAAGTTCACATAATGTATTTATTTTTCAGGCCAGTATAGATGACAGGAGGAAACATGTTACTTACTGCAGTGGGATTGTTTGAAGCTTGGGGCACATGGCAAGCAATGGACTGGTTGGACCCCAAGTCATAGGGGGTAAGACCCGTATTTACAGGCTCCAAGGATTCCAAGTGATTAGTCTGACCACTAGAACTGTCATCGTTCTCTGGGAAAAGTGTCACTGTTGCACTCTGATTTTGTAAAGGCGATGACTGTATTTGATCTTCTTCAGCATCTAGCTTCACCATTTCCAGTAGGGGGGAAGATTGCAGCTCATCCACAAACTGAAAAACAGACTCCAAATTCATCTCTTCTTTTTTGGACTCATCGGAATCACTAGATGGCCAGTTTCGAAGGAACACCTCCATAGGGAAGGAAGACTGCATTGGAGGAGGGCTCTACACAAAATAATAAAGAGAATACTGCTTACCTGTATTACACCATAAAACTATGATAAAATGTAAAAATGAAGTGGATAATAAACCCTTCCATTCCATATTGCAGTTGTCTACATGTAAATGACTTGGCAGTATCGTTAATTCTCATATATAGCCTCAATAAAATCTATGTTGACCCCGGCTTGAATTAACGTCCCTAACCCGCTGTAATTCTACTTAGCACAGCTATGTGTGCTATAAATTACTGCACAATTCAATTGTAAGACCGATGTTGCATTGTAATTTTCCATATTAGCTGCGCTAAGTGTGTGGTAAAATGGAGAAGTCTTTACCGCAAAAAGTGCAAACTAACATTGGATAAACAGTATATCAGTGGCAAAAAGCAAGTAATGGGGGCTCTTAAAAGGTGTCAAATGGCTGATTTTTGCCTAAATAACACATAAAAAATGATAGTAAGCAGGTGTGTATCATATAAACACAAATAATGTTTGTGTCATTTAAGCCACTTTTTAAAAAAAAAATGTTAAAAAAACACCTTTAACTCCCGCATGCAAGCCTAAAAACAGCTGTACCATCAATACAACACCCCCATATACCTGACCCATATCAATAAACCCACTATTCAGCACTTTGCAGAATATCACCCCAAAAATGGCATTGTTAGCAAAATGAAGCTAATTAAAAACGTCTTAGTCCCTAATTAATCATTAAGGGCATATCCCAGGGGTTCTGAACCAAAGGTCTAATACAGGGGTTCTCAAACTCGGTCCTCAGGACCCCACACAGTGCATGTTTTGCAGGTAACCCAGCAAGTGCACAGGTGTATTAATTACTCACTGCCCCATTTTAAAAGGTCCACAGGTGAAGCTAATTATTTCACTTGTGATTTTGTGAGGAGACCTGCAAAACATGCACTGTGTGGGCCCCCGAGGACCGAGTTTGAGAACCTGTGGTCTAATAGATTTTGGACACTATGGCTGATGTTTACGAAAGTGAGTGATTATCAACAGACCACGCATGTGCTGCGATCGCACTGCGCATGAGTCAAGGTGCCGCTGCGACTCTGCTCGCAATGAGGATTTCATGGCAAAGTGATTGACAGGAAGTGACCATTTTAAGGTGTTAATGGGTATTGGTTGCAAAAACGCAGGCTTGCCATTTTTGAGGGTATTTGCCATCAGCCTCAAGCTTGTATGTGCAAAAACATGGTGCCTGCATCGCTACTGTTGTGTCCAGTCTCCATAGCCATAGGCCTACCCTTAACCTCGATGTTCTTCGTTTTTGCATATATGCTGTTAATGTGTATGCAATTGTATGCCCCATAGCGATAGCTATGTGCGGCCCCGCGCGGCGCTATCGCCGGTACTACACTGGTCTACATGCCGGCACAATCTAGTACATTGCTCACTTGTGTTCGATCTCGCTGTGTGCTGAGCGGGGGGAGAGATGTGTGCTAAGCGGTCTGTGATAGATCACTCAGCACACACCTCCCTGTGTGTACCCCCCTTAAATTGTACTAACCTGAAAATAGCTACAATGCTGGTATGAGGGCAAAGCAGAACCGGAGCAGCTGACCAAACATTCCATGTGAGCTTGTGATGTGCAGCACGGGAGGACAGCTAGGTAAAAATAACATAAATGAGCTGTAGACAACTGACCCAATCTAATATATTAAATTCGGGGACCTCTAAATATATACGTTTTTGTGAAAAAAACATTTGAAAGCAAAGCTGGGTACACACTGTCCGATAAGTGGGCAGTATCTAAGCGGGAGTGTCAGCCAATTACAGCTTCAGATGCTCTTGCAATGGTCAGATAGTTAGGTCACGATAGCGTGTTATGCACAAGCTTTTTCCTTCCTGACCCTGCTGAAGATAGTACATACTAAGCAAGAAATTGCTCACTGTGTATGGCTGCACACTGATCCGATAATCGCTCTGTCGGATAGATGCCTTTATCGGATCTGCGCCACTTATCGGGTAGTGTGTACACAGCATTAGTCTGAGATTCATGTAATGAGATTTGGTGAACAAATGGCAGCCACTTAGAACTCATTATAGGACCTCTTACTTTCTGGATACATTCTTTTGCAAGTCATTTTTTTTTACTGTTGCTATTTTCCCTCCAATCAGGAGAGATCACAGAACAAAGTTTTTGCACTGTAAACAAGTGCCTTGACTTGGTTTTAGAGTTAGCAGCATACAGCTTTACGCTGGTCCCATGCGGCATACTTTGTCATGCTCACTATGCAAGGAAGCTACGATGTAGGGAGCTAGCCATTGGAATCAGAGAATGATGCTATATTCTGAGTAACTCTCAAGCTGAATCAAGCACATCCTACATGTATACATTACGCCGCTCATTTTATCCGTATACATTACGCCGCTCATTTTATCTTGAGCACATGCCAGGCAACTGATGGGTTGGATCCTAAGTAATAGAAGGGGGCCCATATATATCTGTTTTAACATTTACAAAGAGCAAGATGCTCTATCTACAAATAAATGTGTGTAAAACAGTGACCTACTACGGAAAAACTCCTAATTCGTCCAGTATCCCCAAGTGACAGCATTCTTGCTGGGAAAGTATAAAATATTCATGAAGACTTATCTCGTCAACATTCTAAGGGGGACATATATCAAACCTTCTAAAGTGGCAAAATTGTACATACCAACCAATAAGCAGCTTCTAGCTATTATTTATCAAGTAAATTCTATAAAACAATAGGTAGAAGCTCATTGGTTATTATGGGCAACACCTAAACCTGTTATTTAGAAGGTTTGAAACATCTTCCTCTAAGACTGACAATATTCACTGGTAAACCACAAACACATATAATACAGAATATGGTCAGGATCCCACCAGTCAGAATACAGACAGAGGGATTTTGATGGTCGCAATCCTGAAGGAACCTGAAGGTAAGTACTAGAAGGGTTAGGGTGTGGTGCTGGTGGGGGGATTAGGGTTGGGCTATGGGAGGACGTGGGTAGTGTTAGGCTGTGGAAGGGGGAGGTTAGGGTTAAGATACGGGAGGAGGTTAGGGTTAGGTTGAGGAAGGAGGAGGTTAGGGTTAGGTTGAGGGAGGGGTTGGTTATGGTTAGGGTAGAATTAAGAATAGGCTGGAAAATACTTACCGCCACTCATCGGAATTTTGACCGTCGGGATCCCGCTGTCGGTATTCTGACTGCCGGGATTCCTTACCCAAACCATATAATATTACAGTAATTTAGACAAATTTTGCGACTGCTTTTTCTATTGCAAATGTATTTAAATTTATCTGTGAAGTGCGAGCTGACCTGAGAACATTTTAACAATCTTATTAGCTATAGGATGGCCAAGCACTGAGAATATTCTAATGCAGATTTGCTATAGGTTGGTCTAAACCTTTGAATGTTTATAATATGCTGAATGGCCATAGATATGTATGAAAATGCATTAACGTTTGCTGCACTGATAATATTTAAATTGGCTTTTAAGGCTGGTTAACATAAATATAAAATGAAATAATGTGTCTTATGATACTGTTCCATTTATGCATTATACTTATAAGAACTGTTTTACAGGTAACAGGAAACAAAGGAGGCTTTACCCAGTCACCAATCATCACTCACATTACTAATAGGCCCTACACACTTGGCGATATTCTGAAAGATATGAACGATCTCGTTCATAAATGAACGAGAACTCGTTCATATCTTTCAGTGTGGAGACTTAAGCGATGAACGATGCGCGTCCCCGCGCTCGTTCATCGCTGGTCTCCCGTCGGCTGTGCATGCAGGCCAATATGGACGATCTCGTCCATATTTGCCTGCACTTCAATGCAGCCGGGTGACGGGGGGAGTGAAGAAACTTCACTCCCCCCGTCACTGCCTCCCCGCCGCCGGGTCGCTCGTCGGCCGCATCGGCCGCCGGGCACCTCGGCGGCACATCGCCAAGTGAGTAGGGCCCATAACACACTTAAGAAACTGAAAGCAAGGATCTTACGGATTGCAATGGGAAACACCTTCTCCTCCCAGTTACCTGTGGTTTGACCATATTAGTACTGTAATAGCAGAAAGGTTAAAGAAGGTAATCAAACAAGCAAAACCTCTGTGAAGGAAACCATATTCTGGGCAATGATATGTACAAGCAATACTGCTATAGTCAAAGAAAACCTTAAAGTTATTAGTAATACGGTATACACAAGATCTAAAACCATACAATCTAATCTAAAAAATCTTAAAGAATATTGGCCCTCATTCCGAGTCGTTCGCTCTGTATTTTTCATCGCATCGCAGTGAAATTCCGCTTAGTGCGCATGCGCAATATTCGCACTGCGACTGCGCCAAGTATCTTTGCTATGAAGAAAGTATTTTTACTCACGGCTTTCTCATCGCTCCGGCGAACGTAATGTGATTGACAGGAAATGGGTGTTACTGGGCGGAAACACTGCGTTTTATGGGCGTGTGGCTGAAAACGCTACCGTTTCCGGAAAAAACGCAGGAGTGGCCGGAGAAACGGGGGAGTGGTTGGGCGAACGCTGGGTGTGTTTGTGACGTCAAACCAGGAACGACAAGCACTGAACTGATCGCACAGGCAGAGTAAGTCTGGAGCTACTCTAAAACTGCTAAGTAGTTTGTGCTCGCAATATTGCGAATACATCGGTCGCAATTTTAAGATGCTAAGATACACTCCCAGTAGGCGGCGGCTTAGCGTGTGTAACTCTGCTAAATTCGCCTTGCGACCGATCAACTCGGAATGAGGGCCATTATTGTACAGGTCAGTGCACTTTGATAACCTAGCATTTCTATGGGTGGTGACATAGCACAAGGTGCCTCAAATGTCCTATAGGTTAGGCATATAGTACTGATTAAAACACAAAAATATACTGTGTATATAGTACTTCAAGACAATACATGTACATAATATATATATATATATATATATATATATATATTGTATATATATATATATATAAAACACAAGATTTATGGTAAGAACTTACTGTTGTTAAATCTCTTTCTGTGAGGTACACTGGGCTCCACAAGGTTTCACATTGAGGGTGTAGAGTAGGATCTTGATCCGAGGCACCAACAGGCTCAAAGCTTTTGACTGTTTCCAAGATGCACAGCGCCGCCTCCTCTATAACTCCGCCTCCATGCCAGTGAGCTCAGTTTTGTTAACCAGCCCAATGCAGTAGCAGGTACCAGAGACAACAACCGCTCGTAGCCAAACACACCACACACTCACTGCAGGAGAGGGTGTCAGCGGCTATGCCAATACCAACCCAAAGAAGCTAAGTGCGTCAGGGTGGGCGCGTTGTGGTGCCCAGTGTACCTCGCAGAAAGAGATTTAACAATGGTAAGTTCTTACCATAAATCTCGTTTTCTGCTGCGGGGTACACTGGTCTCCACATTGGGGATGTCCTAAAGCAGTTCCTTACGGCAGGGGACACACTGTAGCGGGCACAAGAACCCGGCATCCAAAGGAAGCATCCTGGGAAGCGGCGGTATCGAAGGCATAGAACCTAATAAACGTGTTCCCTGAGGACCACGTAGCCGCCTTGCACAATTGTTCAAGGGTCGCACCACGGTGGGCCGCCCAAGAAGGTCCAACCGACCGGGTAGAATGGGCCTTAATGGTAGCAGGAGCTGGACGACCAGCCTGTACATAAGCATGTGCAATCACCATTCTAATCCATCTGGCCAGAGTCTGATTGGAAGTAGGCCAGCCACGTTTGTGAAAACCAAACAACACAAAAAGAGAATCAGATTTCCTAACTGAGGAAGTTCTCTTTACATATATACAGAGAGCCCGTACCACATCCAAAGACTGCTCTTTGGGAGACAACTCAGGAGAATTAAAGGCCGGAACCACAATCTCCTGGTTAAGGTGGAAGGAAGATACCACCTTAGGTAAATAACCTGGCCATGTTCTAAGAACCGCCCGCTCACGGTGAATAATCAAATAGGGAGACTTATAGGATAATGCACCCAAGTCCGAGACCCTTCTAGCTGAAGCAATAGCCAGCAAGAAGAGAACCTTAATGGAAAGCCACTTAAGGTCAGCAGAGGCAAGAGGCTCAAACAGAGACACATGCAAGGCCTCCAAAACCACCGACAAGTCCCAAGGGGCCACAGGCGGCACATAAGGAGGCTGAATCTGCAACACACCCTGAGTGAATGTATGGACATCAAGTAGGGTAGCAATTTTTCTCTGAAACCAAACCGACAAGGCAGAGATGTGAACCTTGACGGAGGCCAGACGCAAGCCTAAGTCTAGGCCCTGTTGTAGAAAGGCCAATAGTTTGGCTGTACTAAACTTGAAAACGTCATGATTGTAAGACGCACACCAAGTAAAATAAGCATGCCAGACCCTATGGTAAATCCGAGCAGAAGCCGGCTTGGGTTTCCTCCTTCTTGCTTGAACTTCCGAATTACTCGAGGCAGGAGTGACACCGGAGCAAACACGTACGGCAGCCAAAAGTTCCATGGGATTGACAGAGCATCCACGAACGCTGCTTGAGGATCCCTTGTCCTTGCTCCGAAGACCGGAACCTTGTGATTGTGTCGAGGCGCCATCAGGTCCACATCTGGGAGGCCACACTTGTCCACGAGAAGTTGAAACACCTCTGGATGTAGGCTCCATTCTCTGGCGTGCACGTCCTGATGACTGAGATAGTCCGCCTCCCAGTTCAGAACGCCCGGAATGAACACTGCTGATATTCTGCCCACTAAAGAATCCTTGATACTTCCCTCATTGCCATGCGGCTTCGAGTGCCGCCCTGATGAGTTATGTACGCCACCGTGGTGGCGTTGTCCGATTGCACCTGAACAGGTCTGTTCTGTATGAGATGCTGGGCCAGTGTCAACGCATTGAACACTGCCCGCAGTTCCAGAATATTTATCGGGAGTAGAGCCTTCTCCTTGGTCCACCAAGCCTGAAAAGAGTGTTGTTCCAACACCGCGCCCCAACCCCTCAGACTGGCATCCATTGTCAGGAGGACTCAGTCGGATATCCAGAACGGACGGCCCCTGCTCAATTGAAGGTCCTGTAGCCACCAGCTCAGTAACAGGCGGACCTCCGGAGATAATGAGATCATGTGAGAGCTTATCCGGTGAGGCAGGCCGTCCTACTTGGTCAGAATTAACTTCTGCAGAGGGCGAGAGTGGAACTGAGCAGACTCCACCATGTTGAAAGCCGCCACCATGAGACCCAGCACTTGCATTGCCAAATGTATCGACACTCGCGGACAAGATAGGAAGCATCGAATCCTGTCCTGAAGCTTCAGGACTTTCTCCTGAGACAGGAACAACTGTTGGCTGTGAGTGTACAATAACGCTTCCAGGTGTAGCATGCTCCGAGCAGGAACCAAGGAGGATTTCTTCCAGTTGATCAGCCACCAGTGGGCTGTCATGCACTGGACCTTCAGATTGAGATGACACAGGAGAAGTTCTGGGGAATTTGCCAGGATCAACAAATCGTCCAAGTGCGGTAGGATCCTGACCCCTTGACGGAGGAGTGTAGCCATCATGACCGCCATTACTTTGGTGAAAACTCAGGGAGCCATTGTCAAACCAAAGGGTAACGCCCGAAATTGGTAATGAAGGTTGCCCACCGCAAACCGCAAGTACTGTTGATGAGAAACTGCAATAGGAATATGCAGGTAGGCATTCTGTATGTCCAGGGAGACCATATAGTCCCCAGGCTCCATGGCCAGAACAATAGAGCGCAGAGTTTCCATACGAAACTTGGAGACCCGCACATGCTTGTTCAAGGACTTCAGATTGAGAATGAGCCGTGAGGACCCGTTCGGTTTCGGGACTAGAAACAGCGTTGAACAGTACCCCTTGCCTCTCTGAGCCAGAGGCACCTGTACCCCCACTCCTGTGACCAGGAGGAAATGTACCGCTGAGTGCAACGTGTTTGCTTTTGCCGGATCCAGAGGCACATCTGTCAGGCAAAACCGCTGCAGGGGACGATTCTTGAAGGGTATGGCGTAACCTCGAGCGACGACTTCCCTCGCCCAGGCATCTGAAGTGGTCTTCAACCATTCCTGGGCAAAACCTAGAAGTTGGACCCCCACCTTGGGATCCCCCAGAGGGAGGCCCGCCCCGTCATGCGGCAGGCTTGTCAGTTTTGGAAGCTGGCTGACGGGCAGCCCAGGCACACTTTGGTCTGGGCTTGTTTGGTCTGGAAGCACGAGCTTGCTTTGGGTATGCCTGACCTTTTGCTTTACCTGAAGGACGAAAGGGCCGAGGGAAAGTACTTTTTACCCTTCTGTGTGGAAGGAGCCGTACTAGGTAGGCAAGCTGTTTTAGCCGTAGCCAGATCAGCCACAATCTTATTTAGGTCTTCTCCAAAGAGAATGTCTCCTTTGAAAGGAAGCACCTCCAGGGTTTTCTTGGAATCCAAATCCACCGACCAGGATCTCAACCAAAGGATTCGTCTGACCAAGACAGACGCAGTAGCAGCCTTGGCCGCGAGCACCCCGGCATCGGAGTCCGCCTCCTTAAGGTACAGAGAAGCCGTGGCAATATACGAGAGACATTGTCGAGCATGCTCAGACCGTCGGAAGACAGTTCCGCTTCGAGTTCCTGAGCCCACGCTTCAACAGCTTCAGCAGCCCAAGTCGCTGCAATTGTTGGCCTATGCACAGCCCCATTAGGGTATAAATCGCTTTTAAACAGCCCTCTACACGTCTATCTGTCGGTTCCTTCAGAGAGGTGACGGTAGTTACTGGCAGAGCAGAGGAAACAACCATAAGCGCCACATTAGAATCTACAGGCGGTGGGGTTAACCCAATTTTTACATACTTCCGCAGAGAGAGGATAGCGAGCCAACAGTCTCTTATTCGGTGTAAACTTTATCCCCAGGTTTTCCCAGGATTCCTGACGTATGTCAACCAGGTGTTTAGAGTAGGGTAAAATAAGAATTTACTTACCGATAATTCTATTTCTCGTAGTCCGTAGTGGATGCTGGGGACTCCGTCAGGACCATGGGGAATAGCGGCTCCGCAGGAGACAGGGCACAAAAGTAAAAGCTTTAGGATCAGGTGGTGTGCACTGGCTCCTCCCCCTATGACCCTCCTCCAAGCCTCAGTTAGGATACTGTGCCCGGACGAGCGTACACAATAAGGAAGGATTTTGAATCCCGGGTAAGACTCATACCAGCCACACCAATCACACTGTACAACCTGTGATCTGAACCCAGTTAACAGCATGATAACAGCGGAGCCTCTGAAAAGATGGCTCACAACAATAATAACCCGATTTTTGTAACAATAACTATGTACAAGTATTGCAGACAATCCGCACTTGGGATGGGCGCCCAGCATCCACTACGGACTACGAGAAATAGAATTATCGGTAAGTAAATTCTTATTTTCTCTGACGTCCTAAGTGGATGCTGGGGACTCCGTCAGGACCATGGGGATTATACCAAAGCTCCCAAACGGGCGGGAGAGTGCGGATGACTCTGCAGCACCGAGTGAGAGAACTCCAGGTCCTCCTTAGCCAGGGTGTGCCCCTGACCAAGTAGCAGCTCGGCAAAGTTGTAAAGCCGAGACCCCTCGGGCAGCCGCCCAAGATGAGCCCACCTTCCTTGTGGAATGGGCATTTACATATTTTGGCTGTGGCAGGCCTGCCACAGAATGTGCAAGCTGAATTGTACTACACATCCAACTAGCAATCGTCTGCTTAGAAGCAAGAGCACCCAGTTTGTTGGGTGCATACAGGATAACAGCAAGTCAGTTTTCCTGACTCCAGCCGTCCTGGAAACCTATATTTTCAGGGCCCTGACAACATCTAGCAACTTGGAGTCCTCCAAGTCCCTAGTAGCCGCAGGTACCACAATAAGCTGGTTCAGGTGAAACGCTGACACCACCTTAGGGAGAAACTGGGGACGAGTCCGCAGCTCTGCCCTGTCCGAATGGACAATCAGATATGGGCTTTTGTGAGACAAAGCCGCCAATTCTGACACTCGCCTGGCCGAGGCCAGGGCCAACATCATGGTCACTTTCCATGTGAGATATTTCAAATCCACAGATTTGAGCGGTTTAAACCAATGTGATTTGAGGAATCCCAGAACTACGTTGAGATCCCACAGTGCCACTGGAGGCACAAAAGGGGGTTGTATATGCAGTACTCCCTTGACAAACTTCTGGACTTCAGGAACTGAAGCCAATTCTTTCTGGAAGGAAATCGACAGGGCCGAAATTTGAACCTTAATGGACCCCAATTTGAGGCCCATAGACACTCCTGTTTGCAGGAAATGCAGGAATCGACCGAGTTGAAGTTTCTTCGTGGGGCCTTCCTGGCCTCACACCACGCAACATATTTTCGCCACATGTGGTGATAATGTTGTGCGGTCACCTCCTTCCTGGCTTTGACCAGGGTAGGAATGACCTCTTCCGGAATGCCTTTTTCCCTTAGGATCCGGCGTTCAACCGCCATGCCGTCAAACGCAGCCGCGGTAAGTCTTGGAACAGACATGGTACTTGCTGAAGCAAGTCCCTTCTTAGCGCCAGAGGCCATGAGTCCTCTGTGAGCATCTCTTGAAGTTCCGGGTACCAAGTCCTTCTTAGCCAATCCGGAGCCACGAGTATAGTTCTTACTCCTCTACGTCTTATAATTCTCAGTACCTTAGGTATGAGAAGCAGAGGAGGGAACACATACACCGACTGGTACACCCACGGTGTTACCAGAACGTCCACAGCTATTGCCTGAGGGTCTCTTGACCTGGCGCAATACCTGTCCAGTTTTTTGTTCAGGCGGGACGCCATCATGTCCACCTTTGGTCTTTCCCAACGGTTCACAATCATGTGGAAGACTTCCCGATGAAGTCCCCACTCTCCCGGGTGGAGGTCGTGCTGAGGAAGTCTGCTTCCCAGTTGTCCACTCCCGGAATGAACACTGCTGACAGTGCTATCACATGATTTTCCGCCCAGCGAAGAATCCTTGCAGTTTCTGCCATTGCCCTCCTGCTTCTTGTGCCGCCCTGTCTGTTTACGTGGGCGACTGCCGTGATGTTGTCCCACTGGATCAATACCGGCTGACCTTGAAGCAGAGGTCTTGCTAAGCTTAGAGCATTGTAAATTGCTCTTAGCTCCAGTATATTTATGTGGAGAGAAGTCTCCAGACTTGATCACACTCCCTGGAAATTTTTTCCTTGTGTGACTGCTCCCCAGCCTTTCAGGCTGGCATCCGTGGTCACCAGGACCCAGTCCTGAATGCCGAATCTGTGGCCCTTTAGTAGATGAGCACTCTGCAGCCACCACAGAAGAGACACCCTTGTCCTTGGAGACAGGGTTATCCGCTGATGCATCTGAAGATGCGATCCGGACCATTTTTCCAGCAGATCCCACTGAAAAGTTCTTGCGTGAAATCTGCCGAATGGAATCGCTTCGTAAGAAGCCACCATTTTTCCCAGGACCCTTGTGCAATGATGCACTGACACTTTTCCTGGTTTTAGGAGGTTCCTGACTAGCTCGGATAACTCCCTGGCTTTCTCCTCCGGGAGAAACACCTTTTTCTGGACTGTGTCCAGAATCATCCCTAGGAACAGCAGACGTGTCGTCGGAGACAGCTGCGATTTTGGAATATTTAGAATCCACCCGTGCTGTCGTAGAACTACTTGAGATAGTGCTACTCCGACCTCCAACTGTTCTCTGGACCTTGCCCTTATTTAGGAGATCGTCCAAGTAAGGGATAATTAAGACGCCTTTTCTTTAAAGAAGAATCATCATTTCGGCCATTACCTTGGTAAAGACCCGGGGTGCCGTGGACAATCCAAACGGCAGCGTCTGAAACTGATAGTGACAGTTTTGTACCACGAACCTGAGGTACCCTTGGTGAGAAGGGCAAATTGGGACATGGAGGTAAGCATCCTTGATGTCCAGGGACACCATATAGTCCCCTTCTTCCTGGTTCGCTATCACTGCTCTGAGTGACTCCATCTTGATTTGAACCTTTGTATGTAAGTGTTCAAATATTTCAGATTTAGAATAGGTCTCACCGAGCCGTCTGGCTTCAGTACCACAATATAGTGTGGAATAATACCCCTTTCCTTGTTGTAGGAGGGGTACTTTGATTATCACCTGCTGGGAATACAGCTTGTGAATTGTTTCCAATACTGCCTCCCTGTCGGAGGGAGACGTTGGTAAAGCAGACTTCAGGAACCTGCGAGGGGGAGACGTCTCGAATTTCCAATCTGTACCCCTGGGATACTACTTGTAGGATCCAGGGGTCCACTTGCGAGTGAGCCCACTGCGCGCTGAAACTCTTGAGACGACCCCCCACCGCACCTGAGTCCGCTTGTACGGCCCCAGCGTCATGCTGAGGACTTGGCAAAAGCGGTGGAGGGCTTCTGTTCCTGGGAATGGGCTGCCTGCTGCAGTCTTCTTCCCTTTCCTCTATCCCTGGGCAGATATGACTGGCCTTTTGCCTGCTTGCCCTTATGGGGACGAAAGGACTGAGGCTGAAAAGACGGTGTCTTTTTCTGCTGAGATGTGACTTGGGGTAAAAAAGGTGGATTTTCCAGCTGTTGCCGTGGACACCAGGTCCGATGGACCGACCCCAAATAACTCCTCCCCTTTATACGGCAATACTTCCATGTGCCGTTTGGAATCTGCATCACCTGACCACTGTCGTGTCCATAAACATCTTCTGGCAGATATGGACATCGCACTTACTCTTGATGCCAGAGTGCAAATATCCCTCTGTGCATCTCGCATATATAGAAATGCATCCTTTAAATGCTCTATAGTCAATAAAATACTGTCCCTGTCAAGGGTATCAATATTTTCAGTCAGGGAATCCGACCAAGCCACCCCAGCGCTGCACATCCAGGCTGAGGCGATCGCTGGTTGCAGTATAACACCAGTATGTGTGTATATACTTTTTAGGATATTTTCCAGCCTCCTATCAGCTGGCTCCTTGAGGGCGGCCGTATCTGGAGACGGTAACGCCACTTGTTTTGATAAGCGTGTGAGCGCCTTATCCACCCTAAGGGGTGTTTCCCAACGCGCCCTAACTTCTGGCGGGAAAGGGTATAACGCCAATAATTTTCTATCGGGGGAAACCCACGCATCATCACACACTTCATTTAATTTATCTGATTCAGGAAAAACTACAGGTACTTTTTTCACACCCCACATAATACCCTCTTTTGTGGTACTTGTAGTATCAGAAATATGTAACACCTCCTTCATTGCCCTTAACATGTAACGTGTGGCCCAAATGGAAAATACGTTTGTTTCTTCACCGTCGACACTGGAGTCAGTGTCCGTGTCTGTGTCTGTGTCGACCGACTGAGGTAAATGGGCGTTTTAAAGCCCCTGACGGTGTTTGAGACGCCTGGACAGGTACTAATTGGTTTGCCGGCCGTCTCATGTCGTCAACCGACCTTGCAGCGTGTTGACATTATCACGTAATTCCCTAAATAAGCCATCCATTCCGGTGTCGACTCCCTAGAGAGTGACATCACCATTACAGGCAATTGCTCCGCCTCCTCACCAACATCGTCCTCATACATGTCGACACACACGTACCGACACACAGCACACACACAGGGAATGCTCTGATAGAGGACAGGACCCCACTAGCCCTTTGGGGAGACAGAGGGAGAGTTTGCCAGCACACACCAAAACGCTATATTATACAGGGACAACCTTATATAAGTGTTTTCCCTTATAGCATCTTAATATATAATAATATCGCCAAATAAGTGCCCCCCCTCTCTGTTTTAACCCTGTTTCTGTAGTGCAGTGCAGGGGAGAGCCTGGGAGCCTTCCTAGCAGCGGAGCTGTGTAGGAAAATGGCGCTGTGTGCTGAGGAGAATAGGCCCCGCCCCCTTTTCGGCGGGCTTCTTCTCCCGTTTTTCTGACAACCTGGCAGGGGTTAAATACATCCATATAGCCCCAGGGGCTATATGTGATGTATTTTTAGCCAGCATAGGTACTTTCATTGCTGCCCAGGGCGCCCCCCCAAGCGCCCTGCACCCTCAGTGACCGTTGGTGTGAAGTGTGCTGAGAGCAATGGCGCACAGCTGCAGTGCTGTGCGCTACCTCATGAAGACTGAGGCTCCGGTGACCCATCCAGGCTGTACCTGTGATCGTCCCTCTGGAGCTAGTGTCCAGTAGCCTAAGAAGCCAATCCATCCTGCACGCAGGTGAGTTCACTTCTTCTCCCCTAAGTCCCTCGTTGCAGTGAGCCTGTTGCCAGCAGGACTCACTGAAAATAAAAAACCTAACAAAACTTTTACTCTAAGCAGCTCTTTAGGAGAGCCACCTAGATTGCACCCTTCTCGGCCGGGCACAAAAACCTAACTGGGGCTTGGAGGAGGGTCATAGGGGGAGGAGCCAGTGCACACCACCTGATCCTAAAGCTTTTACTTTTGTGCCCTGTCTCCTGCGGAGCCGCTATTCCCCATGGTCCTGACGGAGTCCCCAGCATCCACTTAGGACGTCAGAGAAAACCTGTTTAACCACCTTCTTACGCTTAAACCGATCCGGTTTCTTGGAGACAGTTTCAGGCTCAGAATCATCAAACACTTGAAGAATGAGCCGAATCGCCTCAATCAAATCCGCGACATCCACGGATGACTTCCCTTACCCATCTGAAACATCAGCGTCAGTGTCAGCGGGGTCAGTATATGCACCGTCCTCCTCAGAGGACGCGTCGGTTAAAGCCGTGGATTGGGAGGAGGTAATGGCCCTTTTAGAAGACGACTTAGTCTTAGGCGGGTGGGAGTGAGACTTAGATTTAGTCATAGATCAGTTCAAATGTTGCAGCTGAGTGAAAAGCTGATCCGCCCTTTAGTCACAAGCGTACTTAGCAATGTTGAGCATGTAGCCAAAGGCGGATCCTGTGATGCGCCAAGTGCTACTAACCCACTGGGGGGTAATGAACCCCCTGAACCTGAACTCTCAGCTGCTAAATTATCCTCCATTGCGTCAGTGGCCTTGCTACCACACAGTGTGGGAGAGGCCCCAACATCATTACCACGTGTAGCAGACATAACTATGTGCACAATAATGGGCAACCCGGTACAAGGTGTAGCAGCACTATATCTAGCAAGAACTCTCAGACGGCACAGACCAGAGGTTCAATAGATATAGAATATATGGCGACTATAAATCACAAGCAAAAATACCCCAACAGTATATCTTGCGATATAATCCTACATTGAAAATAGAAAAAAAACCTGAAACACTTGGCCCCCACAGGTATAGCAATATAGGAATAGCACGCTGAGTAAAATACCCTGCAATAAGGCAACCACACAGCGGCTACATGCACACACATATATAGTCACAAGTGTACCATGCAGAAATTATGTACCATAAACTGCACTGGACTAGCAATACAAAGTAATACTCATTATGGCTGTATGTGATAACTATAGATATAACAAACACAGTAAGCACTGGATGTTTATCACAGGGTGTTTGTACCACACAACCCACTCTTTCTTAACTAACACAGTCCCAGTGACAGGTAGAATACTCAAGTGTCCTGTAGGAAGCACAGCACTGGCAGTCAGGCGGTTCCACTAGGAGGATTTGCCCCAGCAATCCCAGGAACAGCAATGCTCAATCTGTAATGACCGCTGACCAGGAGTGAAGGAGAAGGAAACAGCTCCAGGGCGGGAACATTGTAGAAATGGCGCCCTGGGGCTGGGGGTAGGGGCCTCAGGTTCGGTCTGCTCCCCCTGCTGGCATCCCCACCGGGTGTGCGGGCAGAACACAAAACGGGGGAATTGTACTAAATCCCCGACCTGTGCCCACATTAATACCCTGGTGGCTAGTGGAGCAAGCTGCCCAGTAATCAGTGCCCACGCCAGCGCGCACGCAGCCCACCTCCTACGACCACGCTGGATCACGGTAAAGTGCGGCACAGGAGCCCCTTACCTCCCCCTTGTCTGCGGCCCCGCGAACCTGGAGACGGCGGCGTGTGTGTGACTCACAGTTAGGAAGAAGCCTTCATCTCCGCTGCAGTGACCCGGCAACCCCGGCGCGAGAGTATACAGCGCCGCTGGGGGTGATGGAGCTGCACGCTGGAAAGTCTCTAAGACTTTACTAGCAGCAGCCCTTGAAGTCTTCAAACAGATTCTCCTGTTCAGTCTTTAAAATAACTTTGAAAAATGCTGCTTAAGGCAGCCACCTGTAAAGTGCATGCATACTGCAAGGCACCAACTTATAACTGAGCTCACTGGCATGGAGGCGGGGTTATAGAGGAGGCGGCGACGTGCATCTTGGGAACAGTCAAAAGCCTTGAGCCTGTTGGTGTCTCGGATCAAGATCCTACTCTACACCATCAACGTCAATCCTTGTGGAGCCCAGTGTACCTCGCAGAAAGAGATTTAACAACAGTAAGTACCCCGCAGCAGAAATATATATAAATAATAAATGTATATTTTGATAAAATCCCGTCTGTTGATATCCTGCACCTGAATAAAGCAACCTTCTTGATGCACATAATAAAAATCTCACGTCTTTCATATTTACAGTGATTGGTGTCTATGCTTTTGTTTTACAGTCATTTATTTACAATTCAGCTTTACAAAGGGAAATACTGCTTGTGAAGGTGTGGGCACATGGTGAGATATTTGCTTGCGATTTTGACTATATTGTCAAAATCGCAAGGAAAGTTTGTACAGATCGCAAGGTGAACGTCACCTTGCGATCCCGATGCGATCCCGATGCGCGGTCCCGTGAGGTCGGTATCGCAAGCCTAGATAGACTGTGCAGGCAAGTCAATTTTCTAGTATAAAAGTATAGTCAAAATTGACAGCCAAAATCGCACAGAGCCAGTATTGCAAGCACAGTCATCTAGGCTTGTGATACCGACCACAGTCCCTATCGCATAGTGAGAATCGGGCATAGCCCGAGTCTCATCTTGTGTACGAGCCTTTACTGTACTTTTCATATTTCCTCTGTGGAACACAAATAGAATCTGATTTAAATCACTGACTATTCTACTTACACACCTAGAAATGTTTTGGAATTGTATCCCTTTCCTGTAACGTTTGGATCTTTCTATGTGAACAGAGCTATGTTATAAAAAGGTGTGCAGTTACATTATATCATTTGTAACTTAAGAGCAATTTTAAAATATAAACAACATTAAATGTATAAGCATACTCAGGGACAGCATGCATTATTTTAGGGCTTTCACTGGTGGTTAGATAAATATGTTAGGGGTGTCGACATAGCATTTTCAGTGTAAAACTAACATTTTTCTAGTCAATATTTTTGTCCATGTCCATTCTGAATGTCGTTATTATGACTACTATGATTTTTTTGACATGCAAACTTCCTTTATGCTCTCTCTTGCACTTTCATATTTTAGACTGGACTATTTTTCCGTTGTTCTTGCCTCCTGTCCAGGGAAAGGACAATTTTTATATTTTTGGCTGAAAGGCTGGAGCTTACTGCACTACTTATTTATTGCACATTTTTGCACTACACCTTACGTATTCAGTTTTATAGTGTTTTCTTTGTATTGTATCACATGTTGTGATGGGGTTTGGTGCTGACCAGCATGGGCTGCCCTCTCCCCAAGCTATCAGATTCTACCCTTCTTCTGTTGGAAGTGGAAGAATTTGTTCCCTGGGAGAAGCTTTGTCTGTCCTCTGAGAGAAAGGAGTAATATCGAGCCTTGTGGCAGAGGGAAGCCTGAGGAAAACCACCTAAGGGATGTTTTTGGCTCCAGGGGTTGGGGATGTCAAAGAGTTGACCCTAGTTTGGGGAAGGAATGGGATAAAACGGGGTCCATCTCCTTTTGGATGAAATCCCACAGCACAGTCTAGCACTGCATTAGGCGATTAAGGGGTATGAAGTTATAGTCCCGACTGTCAGGATCCCGGTGGTCGAAATCCCGACAGCCATTGAGATGTCGAAAAACCCCTCATGGGTGGTGGTCCACACCACCATCCAAGGGGGAATAGAACCTTGTGGCGACCAAAAAGCGCCCCCAGGCCCGAAGCGTGGCGAGCGCAGCGAGCCCACGAGGGGACATGCTGTGCTCGAGATTCCGGCGTCGGTATTTCAACCACCAGGGATCCAGTCAGTCGGGATTTCATACTGATCCCTGATTTCATACTTTCATGCTGCACCTTCAGATTCATTAAAACAAAAAGAAAAAAAAAATCTACCAGTAAGTTCTCTCACACAAAACATTACAGAACAGTTTAACTTTAGGGAAGAGACACTGCTGATTTATCACTTACTACTAACACAGGTTCAGATCACATGTTCTCCTAACCTATATCTTGAGAAAAGCAGTTTGTTGTGTGTGTGTTGTATATATTCTTGCCAACAACCATAGAACAACAGAGCCCAATCCTATTTTAGTTTGTCTAGTAAGAACTCACCTGTTGGATAGTATGGGTGTGAGTACTGTGCTGTGGGTGGGACATAGCTACCATATTGCTGCAATGCACCTGACATGGCAGAGTGACTTGAAGTAGGAACGGCTGACAGTGTGTACTTGACATCTGTTGGGAAACGTTGCAGGACAGGGAATATGATGTTATTTCCCGGGAAAGATGACTGCGAGTCTAACTGTCCTTGGAGCATACCAATAGAGCTTGGCCATTGCCTTGGAGGGGTTGGAGTACGATCTAGCTCTTTTAAAGGAAATCCAATATGACTGCATGATGCTGGACTACCATAAAAGTATGGTGAATGACTGTCACGTCTAAAAATACGGTGATCCTGTTCAATGCTCATTGGACCTATACGTGAGAAAAAAAGACAAATCTGAAATCATTCCGTTGTCTTATCCTACAATAAATCACTTGCTTTCCATACCAGCTCAGAATGTAGAGTAGAATAAAAATTGTCACATGCTATCTATGAAAATAGGATTTTAATTACCTGAACGGTAAATCCTTTTCTCGTAGTCCGTAGAGGATGCTGGGGTCCATATTAGTACCATGGGGTATAGACGGGTCCACCAGGAGCCATTGGCACTTTAAGAGTTTAATAGTGTGGGCTGGCTCCTCCCTCTATGCCCCTCCTACTAGACTCAGTCTAGAAACTGTGCCCAAGGAAACGACATACTTCGAGAGAAGGAATTACAGATAGTGGCGAGATTCATACCAGCTCACACAACAGGCAAATCCGGCCAACATGCCAGAACAACTCAGCAACAGCTGAAACAGTAAATAACGCAGAACTTACCTAGGAACCAGGCAGTACTGAACTATAAAAACCAATGCAGGAAAACGAAGCACTGGGTGGGCGCCCAGCATCCTCTACGGACTACGAGAAAAGGATTTACCGTTCAGGTAATTAAAATCCTATTTTCTCTTACGTCCTAGAGGATGCTGGGGTCCATATTAGTACCATGGGGATGTACCAGAGCTCCCAGTACGGGAGGGAGAGCGCGGAGGCTCCTGCAACACTGCTTGACCAAACTTGAGGTCATCAGAGGCCAAAGTATCGAACTTGTAAAACTTGTCAAACATGTTCGACCCAGACAAAGTAGCAGCTCGGCAAAGTTGTACAGCCGAGACACCCCGGGCAGCCGCCCAGGAAGAGCCCACTTTACGAGAATGGGCCTTTACAGATTTTGGACACGGCAATCCTGCCGTAGAATATGCATGCTGGATGGTGAACCTGATCCAGCGTGAAATCGACTGCTTAGAAGAAGGGCACCCAATTTTCTTGGGATCATAGAGGACAAACAAGGAGTCAGTCTTTTGATGACGAGCTGTCCTCTTCACATAAATCTTCAACGCCCTCACAACATCCAAGGCCTTTGAAGCAATTGAGGAATCAGTAGCCACTGGCACCACAATAGGCTGGTTGACATGGAAAGCCAATACAACCTTAGGCAGGAACTGTGGACGAGTCCTAAGTTCCGCCCTATCTTCATGGAAGAGCAGATAGGGACTCTTCCAGGATAAAGCCCCCAATTCCGACACGCGTCGAGCAGAAGCTAAGGCCAACAAAGTGACCGCCTTCCACGTGAGAAACTTGATGTCAGCCTCCAGCAGAGGCTCAAACCAAGCAGATTGCAGGAACTGCAGCACCACGTCCAGATCCCAGGGAGCCGTCGGCGCCACAAAGGGAGGCTGGATGTGCAGAACCCCTTTCAAAAAGGTCTGAACCTCAGGGAGGACAGCCAATTGTTTTGGAAGAAGATGGACAAAGCAGAGATTTGGACCTTGATGGAGTCCAATCTCAGGCCCATATCCACACCTGCTTGCAGGAAAGGGAGCAAACGTCCAAGTTGAAACTCCACCGCAGGAAATTTCTTGGATTCACAGCAAGAAACATATTTTTTCCAAATACGATGGTAATGTTTAGACGTTACCCCCTTTGTATCCTGTATTAGGGTAGGAATAACCTCACTCGGGATACCTTTCCGAGCTAAGATCTGGTGTTCAAACGCCATGCCGTCAAACGTAGCCGTGGTAAGTCTTGATAAGCGAAAGGCCCCTGCAGTAGCAGATCATCCAGAAGGGGTAAGGGCCTTGGATCCTCTAACAGAAGATCCAGCAGATCCGCATACCAAGCCCACCTTGGCCAGTCCGGAGCAATGAGGATTGCCAGAACCTTTGTTCTTCTCACCAGCTGAAGAACCTTTGGTATCAGAGGAACTGGAGGGAACACATACACTGACTTGAACACCCACGGTGTTACCAGTGCGTCCTCCGCCACTGCCTGTGGGTCTCTTGACCTGGAACAGTACCTCCCCAGCTTCTTGTTGAGGCGGGAGGCCATCATGTCTATGTGAGGAACCCCCCACCAACCGGTTACTTCCGGATGGAGATCGTGGCGGCTGAGGAAGTCTGCTTCCCAGTCGTCTACTCCCGGAATGAAGACTGCCGACATCGCCACCGCGTGTCTTTCTGCCCAGAGGAGGATTCTTGACACCTCTGACATGGCAGCCCTGCTCTTCGTTCCGCCTTGTCGGTTTATGTAGGCCACCGTGGTCACGTTGTCCGACTGCACCTGAACAGCCTGATCCTGTAGAAGGTGTGCTGCTTGCAGAAGGGTGTTGTACACAGCCCTTAGCTCCGGGATGTTTATTGGGAGAAGGGATTCTTGATTCAACCACCTTCCTTGAAAGGTTTCCCCCAGAGCGACTGCTCCCCAACCTCTTAGACTTGCATCTGTGGTTAAAAGGATCCAGTCTTGAATTCCGAACCTTCGGCCTTCCATAAGGTGCGGAAGCTGTAGCCACCAGAGGAGTGAAATCCTGGCTTTCGGAGACAGGCGTATCCTCTTGTGCATGTGTAGGTGAGAGCCCGACCACTGGTCCAATAGGTCCAGCTGAAAATGTCGAGCATGAAACCTGCCGTACTGCAGAGCCTCGTAGACGGCAACCATCTTCCCTAGAAGATGAATGCATTGATGAACCGATACCCGGGTAGGTTTTAAGACATCCCGGACCATTGCTTGAATCACCAATGCCTTCTCCACCGGGAGAAAAACCCTCTGCACTTCCGTGTCGAGGATCATTCCCAGGAAAGACAGCCTTCTTGTCGGCTCCAGATGAGACTTTGGAAGGTTCAGGATCCAACCGTGCTTCCTGAGCAGCTGTGTCGTGAGCGCGATGGATCGCAACAACCTCTCCCTGGATGACGCCTTGATCAGGAGGTCGTCCAGATATGGAATTATGTTTACCCCTTGCTTGCGGAGGAGAACCATCATCCCCGCCATCACCTTGGTGAAGATCCTTCGTGCTGTGGAGAGGCCAAACGGCAGCGCCTGAAACTGATAGTGATCGTCCAACAGTGCAAACCGGAGATATGCCTGATGTGGCGACCAAATGGGAATGTGGAGGTAAGCATCCTTGATGTCCAGCGACACCAGGAACTCCCCCTCCATGAGTCCTGAGATGACAGCTCTCAGAGATTCCATCTTGAATTTGAACTCCCTGAGATAAGGGTTCAAAGACTTTAAGTTTAGAATAGGCCGTACCGAAACATCCGGTTTTGGTACCACAAAAAGGTTCAAATAATAACCCTTGTTCCACTGCTGAGGTGGAACTGGAACAATGACCTCTGACACCATCAATTTTCTGATGGCCTCCAGAAGAATTGTTCTGTCCGCCAGCAGAGCTGGCAAGCCTGACTTGAAGAAACGGTGAGGTGGGGGATCTTGAAACTCCAGTCTGTACCCCCTGGACACTATATCCAGGACCCAGGGGTCCAGGCCAGATGACACCCAGACATGGCTGAACTGCCGGAGTCTTGCCCCCACCTGACCTTCTTCCAGGTATAGCTGTTCACCATCATGCGGAGGACTTAGGGGTATCAGAAGCGGGCTTATGGGCTTGGGAGCCTGCGGGAGCAGGTTTCTTTCCCTTGGCACGACCACCTCTGAAGAAGGTGTTCGAAGGCTTGTTCTTTCTAGACCTCGCGGCCCGAAAGGACTGTGACGTGGCTGGTGTAAGTGGCTTCTTCGTAGCCGGTGCAGCTGAGGGGAGAAAAGGAGACTTACCCGTGGTAGCCTTGGCAATCCACGCATCCAGCGCCTCCCCAAAAAGAGCCTGACCTTTGTATGGTAGGCCCTCCACACCATTCCTGGATTCCACGTCCGCAGACCAGTTGCGCAGCTAGAGACCTCTGCGAGCCGAGACGGACATGGAGGAGATCCCTGCAGCCATGGAACCCAGGTCCTTCATGGAATCCACCAGGAACCCTGCAGAATCCTGAATATTACGTAAAAATAAATCAAAGTCACCTTTGTCCAGCGTAGTCGATTCCTCCTGCAGAGTGATTGACCACCTGGCAATAGCTTTAGCAAACCAAGCACAGGCTATAGTAGGCCGCAATATAGCCCCTGAAGCCGTGTAAATGGATTTTAGCGTAGCATCCACCTTGCGATCTGCCGGGTCCTTTAACGCGGTAGATCCCGGGACCGGTAATACCACCTGCTTGGACAGCCTGGATACAGAGGCGTCGACTATCGGCGGGGACTCCCATCTCTTCCTATCTTCCTCTGGAAAGGGAAAAGCCACCAAGACCCTCTTGGGAATCTGGAATTTCTTTTACGGAGTTTCCCATGCCTTTTCAAAGATAGCATTCAATTCTTTGGATGCCGGGAAGGTGAGGGGGGCTTCGCAAAGAAGGCCTCCTCCACCTGTTCCGGAGCTGTGTCCGAAATGTTTAAAACATCCCTAACAGCCTCAATCATCAACTGCACCCCCTTGGCAAGTGATGCCGTCCCCCTCAACACATTCCCATCACCGTCTGCAGCATCAGAGTCGGAGTCCGTGTCATCCTGCAAAATTGCAAGCGCACGTTTATGAGAATGTACCGCAGGGGACCCCGAGGAGGCAGAATCAGACCATACCACCATAGAGGACTGAAGGACCTGAGTGGCATGCTCAGTCCTAGCAACTCTATCAGATATCTGAGCAATAGTCCCCCTCAGAAAGACTAACCATTCTGGCTCTCTAGCAGGGATCTGCGCTAAAACAGTGCAATCCTGATTACATGGAGTGGAGTCTTCCTGGGAAGACAAATCATCTGCAGCATATGAAACAGTGTCCCTAGACATGTTGTCCCACACACTCAAACACCCCACAAACACACAGGGTATTATGTAGACAGAGTTTCCCCCCCAAAAATGGCAGAGAGACACAGAGATTGGAGCCAACCCACACACAGCGCTTTTCAGGTAAAGGGAGTCCCTTCCCAGCGCTGACTGTGTCCCTTTATAGGTGACACAGCCTTTAAGCAGCCTCCCCTCCCTTCTACAGCCACCTGGTACCGTACAGACTGCTGGAGAAAGCTATGGAGGGACCTGGATCCAGTGAACCGTGACTGCTGGCAGGAAAAATGGCGCTGAACGCTGCTGGGTCCGCTCTGAGGAGAAGCTCCGCCCCCTTCAATGGCGCTGTCTTCCCGCTCACATGAGGATTATACTGGCCCGGAGGATTGTGCTGACCTGGATCCGCAGACCCCGACATGCCTGAAACGACCAGCTGGCCCAGGGCACTCCCTCCTGGCGCCGCACCAAGGTACCGCTGAGCCTTCCAGAAGCGCGGGTAAGACCGCGCTCCTGACCCTGAAGCCGCCCTCGTCACACTGTCCCCCCGCTTGCAAGGGGGGACAGTGACTAACTCGCCACTCTTCAGCTCCTGAGGGGGTGGCGGCTGGCTTCTGGGGCGAGCGTTCCCCTGCGGCGGAGCGCGATCAGACCCCTCTGGAGCCAGCGTCCAGTCAGCGGGAGCTGTGGCTCAAGACCCCGCGGGGCGGACCCTGCTCCTTCCCCCCAGTCCCACGCTGCAGGGAGGCTGTCGCCAACAGCCTCCCTGTAAAATAAAAAAAAAAACCTGAAAAGGAAGAAAAATACTCTTTACCAAGAGAACTCTGTAGAGCTCCCCTAGCTGTCACCGGCTTCTCCGGGCAGATTTTCTAAACTGAGTCTGGTAGGAGGGGCATAGAGGGAGAAGCCAGCCCACACTATTAAACTCTTAAAGTGCCAATGGCTCCTGGTGGACCCGTCTATACCCAATGGTACTAATATGGACCCCAGCATCCTCTAGGACGTAAGAGAAAGTAGGTTTATGTGACTAGAGGAGTCAGTCAGGAGAAACCTTCTTAGAAAGTATGCATTTGTAGCTAGTTTATAAGAACCAACATTATCGCACAGTACAATGAAGGATGTTATTTTAACCCTAGAAACACGGGATGGGCAGACACACGCACTCTTTGGGGTCAGTTCAATTAGGGGTGAATTACAGGCGATGCCCATGATGTACCAACATTGGAACACTGACAACAGAACCCCAAATTGGCCCTAAATCATGCACTTTAGTTTACCGCCCCATATTGATATGTATTATAATGCGCAATATATGACATACTGTATATGCAGCTGATATGTGCACTTCTTTGCTCCTAGGATTGACCCATTTGTCAGCTTTGTATATGGCACCGCTGACCTGGCATCATAACTGCTCTTGATTCTATTGAACTATTGTGCTTTCTTTAAATCCAGGTAGATATATCTGGCCATTAGTCTGATTATATTCAATGTAATCGCATTGTGCAAATGTTACAAAAAATAAGAATTTACTTACCGATAATTCTATTTCTCGTAGTCCGTAGTGGATGCTGGGAACTCCGTAAGGACCATGGGGAATAGCGGCTCCGCAGGAGACTGGGCACATCTAAAGAAAGCTTTAGGACTATCTGGTGTGCACTGGCTCCTCCCCCTATGACCCTCCTCCAAGCCTCAGTTAGGATACTGTGCCCGGACGAGCGTACACAATAAGGAAAGATTTTGAATCCCGGGTAAGACTCATACCAGCCACACCAATCACACCGTACAACTTGTGATATGAAACCCAGTTAACAGCATGATAACAGAGGAGCCTCTGAATAGATGGCTCACAACAAGAACCCGATTTGTTAACAATAACTATGTACAAGTATTGCAGACAATCCGCACTTGGGACGGGCGCCCAGCATCCACTACGGACTACGAGAAATAGAATTATCGGTAAGTAAATTCTTATTTTCTCTGACGTCCTAGTGGATGCTGGGAACTCCGTAAGGACCATGGGGATTATACCAAAGCTCCCAAACGGGCGGGAGAGTGCGGATAACTCTGCAGCACCGAATGAGAGAACTCCAGGTCCTCCTCAGCCAGGGTATCAAATTCGTAGAATTTTGCAAACGTGTTTGCCCCTGACCAAGTTGCTTCTCGGCAAAGTTGTAAAGCAGAGACCCCTCGGGCAGCCGCCCAAGATGAGCCCACCGTCCTTGTGGAATGGGCTTTTATTGATTTAGGCTGCGGTAATCCTACCGCAGAATGCGCCAGCTGAATAGTGCTACAAATCCAGCGCGCAATAGACTGCTTAGAAGCAGGAGCACCCAGCTTGTTGGGTGCCATCAGGATAAACAGCGAGTCAGTTTTCCTGACTCCAGCCGTCCTGGAAAAATAAAATTTACAGGGCTCTGACTACGTCCAGCAACTTGGAATCCTCCAAGTCCCCAGCAGCCGCAGGCACCACAATAGGTTGGTTCAAGTGAAAACCTGAGACCACCTTCGGGAGAAACTGAGGACGAGTCCTCAACTCTGCCCTATCCATACAGAAAATCAGATAAGGCCTTTTACATGACAAAGCCGCCAATTCTGACACACGCCTGGCCAAGGCCAAGGCCAACAGCATGACCACTTTCCACGCGAGATACTTTAGCTCCATGGTTTTAAGTGGCTCAACCAATGCGACATTAGGAAATCCAACACCACGTTGAGATCCAAAAAGTGCCACAGGAGGCGCAAAAGGAGGCTGAATATGTAGTACTCCTTTAACCAAAGTCTGAACTTCAGGCAGTGAAGCCAGTTCTTTCTGGAAGAAAATCGACAGAGCCGAAATCTGGACCTTGATGGACCCCAATTTGAGGCCCAAACGTCACACCTGCTTGCAGGAAGTGCAGGAATCGACATAGTTGAAATTCCTCCGTCGGGGCCTTCATGGCCTCCCACCAAGCAATAAATTTTCGCCAAACGCGGCGATAATGTCTTGCGGTGACATCCTTCCTGGCTATGATCAGGGTAGGGATGACTTCCTTCGGAATACCCTTTTCCTTTAGGATCCGGTGTTCTACCGCCATGCCGTCAAACGCAGCCGCGGTAAGTCTTGGAACAGACAGGGTCCCTGCTGCAGCAGGTCTTGTCTGAGCGGCAGAGGCCAAGGGTCCTCTGCCAGCATCTCTTGAAGTTCCGGGTACCAAGCTCTTCATGGCCAATCCGGAACCCCGAGTATGGTTTTCACTCCTCGCCTTCTTATTATTCTCAGTACCTTGGGTATGAGAGGTAGAGGAGGAGACACATAAACCGACTGGTACACCCACGGTGTCACTAGAGCGTCCCCAGCGATCGCCTGAGGGTCCCTTGACCTGGCGCAATATCTTTTCAACTTCTTGTTGAGGCGGGACGCCATCATGTCCACCCGTGGTCATTCCCAACGGTTTACCCGCATTTGGAAAACTTCTGGATGACGTCCCCATTCTCCTGGGTGTAGGTCGCCCATCGGAGAATCCTTGTGGCTTCTGCCATCGCCATCCTGCTTCTTGTGCCGCCCTGTCTGTGTACATGGGCGACCGCCGTGATGTCGTCTGATTGGATCAGTATCGGCTGGTTCTGAAGCAGGGGCCTTGCTTGTCTTAGGGCATTGTAAATGGCCCTTAGCTGCAGAATATTTATGTGAAGCGAAATCACCTTGGAAATTTCTTCCCTGTGTGACTGCACCCCAGCCCCGAAGGCTGGCATCCGTGGTCACCAGGACCCAGTCCTGTATTCCGAATCTGCGGCCCACTAGTAGATGAGCCCTCTGCAGCCACCACAGCAGCTACACCCTGTTTCTTGCTGACAGGGTTATCCGCTGTTGTATCTGTACATGGGACCCGGACCATTAGTCCCACAGGTCCCACTGGAACGTCCTTGCGTGGAGTCTTCCGAATGGAATTATGCTTCGTACGAAGCTACCATTTTTCCCAGGACTCGTGTGCATTGATGTACCGACACCTGTCCTGGTTTTAGGATGTCTCTGACTAGAGATGACAACTCCTCGGCTTTTTCCACTGGAAGAAACACTCTTTTCTGGTCTGCGTTCAGAAACATTCCCAGGAACAGAAGACGTGTCGTCGGGACCAGCTGTGTCTTTGGAATATTGAGAATCCAGTCGTGCTGTTGTAGCACTTCCCGAGAGAGTGCTACCTCCACTACCAACTGTTCTTTGGACCTCGCCTTTATCAGGAGATCGTCCAAGTACGGGATAATAAAAACTTCCTTCTTGCGAAGGAGTATCATCACTTCGGCCATTACCTAGGTAAAGACCTTCGGTGCCGTGGACAACTCCAACGGCCGCGTCTGGAACTGATAGTGACAGTCCTGTACCACATATCTGAGGTACTCCTGGTGAGGGGGGGGGGAATGGGGACATGCAGGTACGCATCCTTGATGTCCAGGGAGACCCTGTAATCCCCCTCGTCCAGGCTTGTAATAAGCGCCCTGAGTGATTCCATCTTGAACTTGAATCTTCTGATATAAAAGTTCAAGTATTTTAATTTCAAGATGGGTCTCACCGAACCGTTGCGGTACCACAACCACTGTGGAATAGTAACCCCTTCCTTGCTGAAGGAGAGGCACCTTGACAATCACTTGTTGTGATTATAGTGTTGAATATCCACCAACACCGTCTCCCTGGCAGAGGGAGGTGCCGGTAAGGCAGATTTTAGGAAACGGCGGGGGGAAGAACGTCTCGAACTCCAGCCTGTACCCCTGAGATACTACTTGAAGGACCCAGGGATCCATGTGAGAGAGCCCACTGTCCGCTGAAATATCTGAGACGGGCCCCCACCGTACCCGGGTCCGCCTGAGCAGCCCCAGCACCATGCTGTGGACCTACCGGACGCAGGGAGGACTTCTGCTCTTGGGAACTAGCTGTGTGTTGCAGCTTTTTTCCTCTACCTTTGCCTCTCGGCAGAAAGGATGAGCCTCTAGCCCACTTGTTTTTCTGAGGCCGAAAGGACTGTACTTGATGATACGGTGCTTTCTTTTGTTGTGGGGTAGCCTGTGGCAAAAAAATTAATTTCCCAGCAGTAGCTGTGGAAACGAGGTCTGAAAACTATCCCCAAACAGTTTTACCCCCTTATAGGGCAACTTCCATGTGCCGATTTGAGTCGGCATCGCCTGACCATTGTCAAGTCCATAACCCCCGTCTGGCGGCAATGGACCTAGCGCTTATTTTTGATGCCAGCCGGCAAATATCCCTCTGTGCATCACGCATGTATAAGACCACGTCTTTTATATGCTCTATTTTCAGCAAAATATTGTCCCTATCCATAGTTATTTTCCGACAGGGAATCTGACCACGCAGCGGGAGCACTGCCCATCCATGCCGAAGCAACGGCTGGTCGCAATATAATGCCCTAGTGTGTGACCATATCTTATAGGGTAACCTCCTGCTTTCTATCAGCAGGTTCCTTCAGGGCGGCCGTACCCGAAGACGGTAGTGCCACCTTTTCTGATAAGCGTGTAAGCGCTGTATCTACCCTATGGGGTGTTTCCCCGCGTGACCTATCCTCTGCGGGAAAGGGTACGCTGCCAATAACCGTTGTAGAAATTATCAATTTCTTACCGGGGGAAGACCACTCTTCCTCACACACCTCATTTAATTTCTCAGATGCAGGAAAAACTACTAATAGTTTTCTCTCACCAAACACAATACCCTTTTATGTGGTACCTGGGGTATAATCATACATGTGTAATACATTTTTCATTGTCTCAATCCTGTAACGGGTGGACCTATTTGGAGGGTACACCAGTCTCATCGATGTCGACACTGGAGTCAGTATCCGTGTCGACATCTGTGTCTGTTATCTGAGGTAGCGGGCGATTTTAGAGCCCCCCATGACATTTGAGACGCTGGAACAGGCACAAGCTGAGTAGCCGGCTGTTCCGTGTCGTCGGCCTTTTATGTAAGGAGTTGACACTTTCACGTAATCCTTCCATAAGTTCAACCACACCGGTGTCGACCCCGCAGGGGGTGACAACATATTTACAGGCATTCGCTCCGCCTCCACCTCATTATCCTCCACATACCTGTCGACACAGCCGTACCGACACACAGCACACACACAGGGAATGCTCTGATAGAGGACAGGACCCCACAAAGCCCTTTGGGGAGACAGAGGGAGAGTATGCCAGCGCACACCAGGGCGCTATATATCACAGGGATAGCACCTATAAAAAAGTGTTTTCCCTTATAGCTGCATATATGTTGTATACTGCGCCTAAATTGTGCCCCCCCCCCCTCTCTTTTTAACCCTTTCTGTAGTGTATTAACTGCAGGGGAGAGCCAGGGAGCTTCCCTCCAACGGAGCTGTGAGGGAAAAATGGCGCCAGTGTGCTGAGGAGATAGGCTCCGCCCCTTTTTCGCAGACTTTTCTCCCGCATTTTTATGGAATCTGGCAGGGGTTAATATACATCCATATAGCCCTGGGGGTTATATGTGATGTATTTTTGCCAGCCAAGGTGTTTATATTGCTGCTCAGGGCGCCCCCCCCCCCCAGCGCCCTGCACCCTCAGTGACCGGAGTGTGTGGTGTGCATGAGGAGCAATGGCGCACAGCTGCAGTGCTGTGCGCTACCTTGGTGAAGACTGATGTCTTCTGCCGCCGATTTTCCGGACCTCTTCTTGCTTCTGGCTCTGTAAGGGGGCCGGCGGCGCGGCTCTGGGACCGGACTCCGAGGCTGGGCCTGTGTTCGGTCCCTCTGGAGCTAATGGTGTCCAGTAGCCTAAGAAGCCCAAGCTGGCTGCAAGCAGGCAGGTTCGCTTCTTCTCCCCTTAGTCCCTCGATGCAGTGAGCCTGTTGCCAGCAGGTCTCACTGAAAATAAAAAACCTAAAACTAACTTTTTCTAAGAAGCTCAGGAGAGCTCCTAGATTGCACCCTGCTCGGTCGGGCACAAAAATCTAACTGAGGCTTGGAGGAGGGTCATAGGGGGAGGAGCCAGTGCACACCAGATAGTCCTAAAGCTTTCTTTAGATGTGCCCAGTCTCCTGCGGAGCCGCTATTCCCCATGGTCCTTACGGAGTTCCCAGCATCCACTAGGACGTCAGAGAAATAAATTCAGAGATCAATTTTTTGTCGAAAGTCTTGATGACTGGCAAATGTTTATTATTTTTTACATCAGTAATTTCACTGTCTCATGTTAAGCAAGTGACACCCTTATCCAAACTTACCAATATTACTCTGGTCTACCAATGAGTCGGTAAGCAGTCGTTGGAAGCGGTTTGGCAGTCTTGAGTTGACTTTGAGGCCAGCAGCCATTTTGGCTTTGTTAGAGCTGGTCATTCTCTTCAAATTGACCAGTAGTTCTGGGTGTTCCTTGCGGAAGTAAGCGCTGTAGAAATGATGGAGGTGGCCATCTCCGGCTCCAATGTCCCCTCCCGGATGACGGGAGTTGGGGCTCTCCGCGGATACCGGCACCACTTTCCTGAAGCCGTAGAGATTGAGCTGGCGGATAAAGCTGCTGAAGTTGGTAGTCTTAAACCAGTCACTGGCCTCGTTTGTTGGGTCTGAAGGGCGCAGCAGCTCAGACTCGAATAAAGGTTTATCAACGATGACCCCTTCTCCGCTGGAGTCCCAGCAGATGGACTGGTAGTGAGGGCTATTCACTAAGTGCCACAGCTTGGCCGGGAAATTATTGGGGTTGATGGGTGTAGACATAAGAGACTCTGCTACATCCATGAGATGAGAGATAGATAAGCTGCAGGATAGTTACAATGAGAGGGAACAGGCTCTGACTCCTGCTGTCTGCACACAGATAATGTTTGGAACCTGCTAGATCTCTAAAGTATTATTTAATTTTTGCAATATGCACTGTACCATGCCTCCCAATGGATCTGACTGTACTATATCATATGTATCGCCTCCTGTGATGAGAAAATACAATTCAGATGGATCTAGAGTGCCCAATGCTAATTAGATGATGTGCTGCTTATAGGCTACGCAACCAAATCGCTGGCACCTCGCAGCGTGCGTATAGCGATCGCTCACGGTGATGCGATGTACTGTAGCAATGAGGCTGTCCGCCGCTGCAGGCCTTATTACAGCCGACCACCACTCTCATCTCCCCGGGTTCTCTGCCCTGCGCTACGCCCCGTTCCTACCGATCAATGGAACCGTTACACACACACACACACACATCCCCCCACACACTCCCCGGATCCTGCCGCGGGCCTCGAGCCGGCAGCAGGCGCCGCACGTGCAGGGGAAGGGGCGCTAGTCCCGCCGGTAACCGCCACCCACCCCGGCAACCACAGGAAGGCAATCCACGCCGGGATTACGCGGAACCTCTGGCTCTCCAGCTTCTGTAGATTTATGGGCTGGCAATACATGCTGGGATTTGTAGTACCAATACAGCTGGGGAGCCGCACAATCCCGCGTTACACAATGACACCGAGCTAGTAGTATACAGGGGGTCTGACACGGTTATAAAGTATAACAGGACAGGCCAGTATGCTGTGGAAGAGCCCCGTCACGTGACAGCCGGCGGGAAGCACACAGATAGATCCTCATGGTGGGGTCACAGCACTGCAGCATGTCAGTCATATCAGTATTATTAGATGATTTTTACACTAAAGTTCTAAGTGGCCCTATTTGTGAATGCTGTCAGTACAGTACCTACTGTTCTCTTCATAATATACATCACCCTCATTATTGTAATACTCAGTACAACTGTACAGTGCAATGCTCCCAGTCGGATTATTGGGGGGGGGACTGCGGCAGTCATGCACCCTGGGGCCCCCACACAGGGTTGGATTAGCCCGCCGCTACCTGAGAACAGGTGCCATTCCGGATGCAGAATGTTGAGTCTCTTAAGTATTCCAAGAGCTATGCATAGTACAGTGGTGACAGCTATGTCCGGGGAGAGCAGGGCCACAAAGTCAGCAGGAGCACACCACGCCACAACAGGCCAGGAGGCATAGACTGCGCACATAGGGCCTGATACTGAGTCAAACAGATCTCGTAGCGTGGACACAGATAGCTAGTCTTTGTATACAGTGCATGCGCAGAAGCAAATGTACATTTTCTTGCCATATGTTCAGACAGAATTTGGCTAGATCTGTCTTTCCATGAAAAGGCGTTGAGGGGCAGGAATTAGGTGGTGACAGGATCGCACACATTCCCCTATAGCGATAGTGATGTGCGGCCCCGCGCATTGCTATCGCTGACTCTAAATTGTCCTGCATGCAGGCACAATCTAGTTAGATCGCTCACTTCACCGCTGGGTGTAGTGGGCGTCCTCCCCATCCCCCCTCACTCAACACACATCGCGCTATGTGCTGAACAGGGAGAGAGATGTGTGTTGTGCGTTCTGTGCTAGATTTGTGACCTGAAGGTCACAAATCGCTCAGCACACATCTCTGTACACATCGCTACGCGTACCCAGCATAACTGTTTGAAGTCAGTAATCTGATAAAGGGACAGCATTAGTGAGTCACTCAGGGCCTAATTCAGACCTGATCGCTAGCAGGCGATTTTTGCACTGCTGCGATCAGATAGTCGCCGCCTACAGGGGGAGGGTATTTTAGCTGTGCAAGTGTGCGAACGCATGTGTAGCAGAACTGTACAAACATATTTTGTGCAATCTCTGCGCAGCCCAAGACTTAGCCGCTGCGATCACATCTGCCTGTCCAGGACCGGAACTGACGTCAGGAACCCTCCCTGCAAATGCATGGACACGCCTGCGTTTTTCCAGACACTCCCTGAAAACATAAAAACTGGAAGAAAAAGAAAGACTCTGCGTTGGGGCACTCTTGTCTTGAAAAATGATTTGATGATAAAATTTAACTTTTAATTATGTTCCTATTAAAATAAAATGTGACAAACAATCAACTAATTAATGATAAACAATATATCTTGCCTTGGTGAAAATGTATTTCTCTGACGTCCTAGTGGATGCTGGGTACTCCGTAAGGACCATGGGGTATAGACGGGCTCCGCAGGAGACTGGGCACTCTTAAAAGAAAGATTAGGTACTATATCTGGTGTGCACTGGCTCCTCCCTCTATGCCCCTCCTCCAGACCTCAGTTAGTATCTGTGCCCGGCCAGAGCTGGATGCACCCTAGGGGCTCTCCTGAGCTTCCTAGAAAAGAAAGTATTTGTTTGTTTTTTTATTTTCAGTGAGATCTGCTGGCAACAGACTCACTGCTACGTAGGACTGAGGGGAGAGAAGCGAACCTACCTGCTTGCAGCTAGCTTGGGCTTCTAAGGCTACTGGACACCATTAGCTCCAGAGGGATCGAACACAGGCCCAGTCCTCGGTCGTCCGGTCCCGGAGCCGCGCCGCCGTCCCCCTTGCAGAGCCAGAAGAACGAAGAGAAGTTGAAAATCGGCGGCTGAAGACTCCGGTCTTCATTAAGGTAGCGCACAGCACTGCAGCTGTGCGCCATTGCTCCCTTAGCACACCACACACTCCGGTCACTGATGGGTGCAGGGCGCTGGGGGGGAGGGGGGGGGGGGCGCCCTGGGCAGCAATTAGATTACTTTACTTGGCGAAAAGCACATAATACAGTCTGATAAACTGTATATGTGCATTAACCCCCGCCATTAAAGTACAGAAAAGGACAGAAGCCCGCCGCTGAGGGGGCCGGGCCTTCTTCCTCAGCACACCGGCACCATTTTCTCTTCACAGCTCAGCTGGAAGGAAGCTCCCCAGGCTCTCCCCTGCAGTATCCTGGTACACAAAGGGTAAAAAAGAGAGGGGGGGCACATAAATTTAGGCGCAAAACTGTGTATATAAGCTGCTATAGGGGAAAAATCACTCAGTATAGTGTACATCCCTGTATTATATAGCGCTGTGGTGTGTGCTGACATACTCTCTCTCTAGGGCCTGGTGGGGGAACTGTCTTCAAATAGAACATCCCCTGTGTGTGTGGTGTGTCGGTACGCGTGTGTCGACATGTCTGAGGTAAAAGGCTCCTCTAAGGAGGTGATAGAGCGGATATGTGTGTGGGAGGGTGTCTCCGTCGACAACGCCGACACCTGTTTGGATATGTGTAAGTGCTGAGGTAAAATTATTGCACAAAAGGTTAGGGAACAGAAAGGAAATCTACCCTGGTCTGTCCCTATGTCACAGAGTCCTTCAGAGTCTCTCTATGTTCACTATCCAAAATAACAAAGTGTCGACTACGATAATGCAAAGTTACAGCCAAGAGGGCTAAAAGATATTCAATATATGATTATTGGAATAAAAGATGATTTGCATATCACTGATGACTCATCTGTCCCTGACACGAGAGTACACATGTTAAGGGGAAGAATGCTGAGGTAAATTTCCCTCCTCTCATGAGGAAAAAGAGCGGGAATCTCCATACAAGAGACGGCAGCTTCCCACAAGAGAATTCTCAGGCTGTATCCTTTCCCCACTAGGGCCAGGATGTGTTGAGAATCTTCCCCTTGGGTGTCCTGTTTGCACTAGCTATTCTCAGGGATCCTGCAGATAGTGTGCACATTCTAGTATACTACCCAGACCGGCGATTGTGTCGGCATGGGTTTATAGCGCTGTGGCAGCGTGGACAGGTACCTTATCAGCAGAGATTGAGACCCTAGTATGCATATAAATATTTTAAGATGCTGTCTTAAGTGATAGATATATAATTATAAAGCATGCCCAAAGGGACATGAGTATACTGGGTCCTAGAGACAAAAGCTATGTCGATTTCTGCTTGACGTGTCCTGTAGAATATACATTGGACAAATGATGCCGACTTAAGAGGCATATGGAAGGCTGAGGATTGTGTGGAGAAAGGTTCTCGGGCCTGGTCTCCACAGCTATAGCTGATAATTCTGATATTTTGCCTTATATTCCTGCACAGCCTAGGAAAGCACAACATTATTAAATGCAGCTTTTCGAATAAAGAAACAAGAAAGTCTGAGGTGCGTCCTTTCTTGTCAGAGCCGGGGGCAGAGGAAAGAAGCTGTACAACACAGCTAGTCCCCAGGAACAGAAGTCCTCCCCGGCCTCTACAAAAATCCAACGCATGTCGCTGGGCTCCACAGGCGGAGCTAGGCCCGGTGGGGACACGCCTTCGCAAGTTCAGCCACATGTGGGTTCACTCCCTGTTAGATCCCTGGGCAATAAAAATTGTATCGCAGGGATACAGGCTGGACTTTGAGAAGATGCCCCCTCACCGAGGACCCGGCGGGCTTCCCCCCAAGAGAGGGAGCCAGTGTTAACTGCAATTCGTAAATTGTATCTTAGGTGGTGGTCAAGGGTCGCCTCCTTCAACAAGAGGGTGTTATTATTCGACCATGTTATAATCCCGAAACCAGACGGTTCGGTTAGACCCATATTGTATTAAAATCCCTGAACATATACCTGAAAAGGTTCAGGTTCAAGATGGAATCGCTAAGAGCGGTCATTGTAAGCCTGAAATGAATCGGGACATAAGGGATGCATACATTCGTGTCCCCATTTATCCACCTCATCAGGAGTACCTCAGAATTGCGGTACGGGATTGTCATTACCAATTTCACCAAGGTAATGGCGGATATGATGGTGCTCCTGCAGAAGCAAGGTGTCACTATTATCACATACTTGGATGATCTCCTCATAAAAGCGAGATCAAGAGAGCAGTTGCTGGACAGCGTATCACCTTCTCTGGAAGTGAAACGGCAACACGACTGGATTCTATATATTCCGAAGTCGCAGTTGGTTCCTACAGCTCATCTGCCTCGCCTAGGCATGATCCTAGACACAGACCAGAAGAGGGTTTATCTCCCGATAGAGAGAGCTCAGGAGCTCATCACACTGGTCAGGAATCCATTGAAAACCAAAACAGGTGTCAGTGCATCACTGCACTCGAGTCCTGGGAAGGATGATGGCATCATACGAGGCCATCCCCTTCGGCTGGTTCCATGCAAGGACAATGGAACTTACTGGACAAGTGGTCCGGATCACATCTTCAGATGCATCGGTTAATCACCCTATCCCCCAGGGCCAGGGTGTCTCTCCTGTGGTGGCTGCGGAGTGCTCACCTTCTCGAGGGCCGCAGATCCGGCATTCAGGACTGGGTCCTGGTGACCACGGATGCAAGCCTCCGAGGGTGGGGGGCAGTTACACAGGGAAGAAAATTCCAAGGTTTGTGGTCAAGCCAACAGACTTGCCTTCACATCAATATCCTGGAACTAAGAGCGATATACAACGCCCTAAGTCAAGCGAAGTTCCTGCTTCGCGACCAACCGGTTCTGATCCAGTCAGACTGCAGGGGCTCATGTAAACCGCCAGGGCGGCACAAGGAGCAGGGTGGCGAGGGTAGAAGCCACCAGAATTCTTCGCTGGGCGGAGAATCAAGTAAGCGCACTGTCAGCAGTGTTCATTCCGGGAGTGGACACGACCTCCACCCGGGAAAGTGGTGACTTCATCAGGAAGTCTTCACGCAGTTTTGCAAATTGATGGAAAGTGCCTCAGGTGGACTACATGGCGTCCCACCTTAATAAAAAGATAAAAAAGGTTTTACGCTGGGTCAAGGGACTCTCAGGCGATAGCTGTGGTCGCACTAGTAACACCGTGGGTGTTCCAGTCGGTCTATATATTCCCTCCTTTTTCCTCTCAGACCCAAGGGCTGAGAATTGTAATAAACGGAGGAGTGTGAACAATATTCTTTGCTCCGGATTGGCCAAGAAGGACTCGGTACCTGGAACTGCAAGAAATGCTCTCAGAGGACCCATGGCCTCTGCCTCTCAGTTAGGACATGTTGCAACAGGGACCCTGTCTGATCCAAGACTTACCGCGGCTGCGTTGGACGGCATGGCGGTTGAACGCCGGATCCTAGCGGAAAAGGGCATTCCGGATGCAGTTATTCCTACGCTGATAAAGGCTAGGAAAGACGTGACAGCAAGACTTTTTCACTGTATATGGCGAAAATAGGTTGCTTGGTGTGTGGCCGGGAAGGCCCTACAGAGGAATTCCATGGGGGTCGATTCCTGCACTTCCTACAGTCAGGAGTGACTATGGGCCTAAAATTAGGATCCATAAAGGCCAAGATTTCGTCCCTATCCCTTTTTCTCTCAAAAAGAACTGGCTTCACTGCCTGAAGTTCGGACGTTGTTACAGGGGTGCTGCATATTCAGCCCCTTTTGTGCCTCCAGTGGCACCTTGGGATCTTAACGTGTGTTGGATTCCTAAAATCCCACTGGTTTGAGCCACTTAAGACCGTGGAGCTAAAATATCTCACGTGGAAAGTGGTCATGCTTTTGGCCTTAGCTTGGACTAGGCGTGTGTCAGAATTGGCGGCTTTGTCATGTAAAAGCCCATATCTGATCTTCCATATGGAAAGGGCAGAATGGAGGACTCGTCCCCAATTTCTCCCTAAGGTGGTATCATCGTTTCATTTGAACCAACCTATTGTGGTGCCTGCGGCTACTAGGGACTTGGAGGATTCCAAGTTGCTGGACGTAGTCCGGGCCCTGAAACTTTATGTTTCCAGGACGGCTAGAGTCAGAAAAACTGACTCGCTATTTATCCTGCATGCACCCAACAAGCTGGGTGCTCCTGCTTCAAAGCAGACTATTGCTCGCTGGATCTGTAGCACGATTCAGCTTGCACATTCTGCGGCTGGACTGCCGCATCCTAAATTAGTAAAAGCCCATTCCACGAGGAAGGTGGGCTCTTCTTGGGCGGCTGCCCGAGGGGTCTCGGCTTTACAACTTTGCCGAGCTGCTACTTGGTTGGGTTCAAACACTTTTGCAAAATTCTACAAGTTTGATACCCTGGCTGAGGAGGACCTTGAGTTTGCTCATTCGGTGCTGCAGAGTCATCCGCACTCTTCCGCCCGTTTGGGAGCTTTGGTATAATCCCCATGGTCCTGACGGAGTCCCAGCATCCACTAGGACGTCAGAGAAAATAAGAATTTACTCACCGGTAATTCTATTTCTCGTAGTCCGTAGTGGATGCTGGGAGCCCGTCCCAAGTGCGGACACTCTGCAATACATGTATATAGTTATTGCTTAACTAAAGGGTTATTGTATGAGCCATCTGTTGAGAGAGGCTCAGTTATTGTTCATACTGTTAACTGGGTATAGTTATCACGAGTTGTACGGTGTGATTGGTGTGGCTGGTATGAGTCTTACCCTGGATTCCAAATCCTTTCCTAGTAATGTCAGCTCTTCCGGGCACAGTTTCCCTAACTGAGGTCTGGAGGAGGGGCATAGAGGGAGGAGCCAGTGCACACCAGATATAGTACCTAATCTTTCTTTTAAGAGTGCCCAGTCTCCTGCGGAGCCCGTCTATACCCCATGGTCCTTACGGAGTACCCAGCATCCACTACGGACTGCGAGAAATAGAATTACCGGTGAGTAAATTCTTATTTTCTCTTTTTTTCTTTTTTATTTAGTACGATGGGAAAAGCCTGTCAGTTTATACATATAATTTTGACAGGCTTACTACCCCCAATATGGTATCCTATAAGGTGGTCTTTATGCTGTTAATTATATTCATTACAATTAATAAAATATTGTTTTGTTGCCTTGTGTGGTTCTTACTCACCATCTGTTCTTAAGTTTAACAGAGGTGTCCCCATAAGGCTTTTTATTCAGCAGGGTATTCAGTGATTGCTGTTCTGCTTAGAAGGGGAGAAAATTGTAACAAAAATTCTATTCTCACTGTATTTACATTTTGCAATTTCAGAAATTGACAGATGGAGCACTAATTGTCTGTTGTATTCACAAGTACCAGAAACAAAATGTTTCTTAGGTGTGGGTATAGAAAGAATATAAGGGGCGCCGGCGCATGCGCATTCCAGACCTGATCGGCTGCTGTGCAAAAATGCACAGCAGCGATCAGGTCTGAATTAGGCCCTAATTGCTTTAGAGATGCATCATTCAACCTATCCTGGTGGATTTAGCAACTGGCATATTCCAGCCCACTTCAGATATAGTGAAATCCCTGATAATCTCAATCATTTCCTCTATTAATAATTTATAGAATTAATCATCTTGATCTGGTGAGTCTACTCTCCATCCAGTTTCTTGTTGTCCAAATAGTTAATCCTATCTACGGGTGGTCTTCAGTATGCCGACTGACGGGATCCCAACGCACAGTATACCGGCGCCGGAATCCCGACAGCCGGCATACCGACACTTATTCTCCCTCGTGGGGGTCCACGACCCCCCTGGAGGGAGAATAAAATAGCGCGCCACCGTGCCCGTAGCGTGGCGAGCGCAGCGAGCCCGCAAGGGGCTCATTTGCGCTCGCCACACTGTTGGTAAGCCGGCGGTCGGGCTCCCGGCGCCGGTATGCTGGTCGCCGGGAGCCCGACTGCCGGCATACCATAGTGAACCCCTATCTACAGTGCAGTGGTGTAAGTTCGTCCCAGGTGCCCGGAGGCAAGATAAATATTGGTGCCCCGGCACAGATAAATATATGTATGTATGTGTGCATATGTGTGTGTGTGTGTGTGTGTGTGTGTGTGTGTGTGTGTGTGTGTGTGTGTGTGTGTATGTATGTGGAGTATATATATATATACACTGCTCAAAAAAATAAAGGGAACACTTAAACAACACAATGTAACTCCAAGTCAGTCACATTTCTGTGAAATCAAACTGTCCACTTAGGAAGCAACACTGATTGACAATCAATTTCACATGCTGTTGTGCAAATGGAATCACACTTCTGTGGAATCAAACTGTCCACTTAGGAGGCAACACTGATTGACAATCAATTTCACATGCTGTTGGTGGAAATTATAGGCAATTAGCAAGACACCCCCAATAAAGGAGTTGTTCTGCAGGTGGTGACCACAGACCCCTTCTCAGCTCCCATGCTTTCTGGCTGATGTTTTGGTCACTTTTGAAAGCTGGCGGTGCTTTCACTCTAGTGGTAGCATGAGACGGAGTCTACAACCCACACAAGTGACTCAGGTAGTGCAGCTCATCCAGGATGGCACATCAATGTGAGCTGTGGCAAGAAGATTTGCTGTGTCTGTCAGCGTAGCATCCAGAGCATGGAGGCGCTACCAGGAGACAGGCCAGTACATCAGGAGACATGGAGGAGGCCGTAGGAGGGTAACAACCCAGCAACAGGACCGCTACCTCCGCCTTTGTGCAAGGAGGAACAGGAGGAGCACTGCCAGAGCCCTGCAAAATGACCTCCAGCAAGCCACAAATGTGCATGTGTCTACTCAAACGATCAGAAACAGACTCCATGAGGGTGGTATGAGGGCCCGACGTCCACAGGTGGGGGTTGTGCTTACAGCCCAACACCGTGCAGGACGTTTGGCATTTGCCAGAGAACACCAAGATTGGCAAATTCGCCACTGGCGCCCTGTGCTCTTCACAGATGAAAGCAGGTTCTCACTGAGCACATGTGACAGACGTGACAGAGTCTGGAGACGCCAAGGAGAACGTTCTGCTGCCTGCAACATCCTCCAGCATGACCGGTTTGGCAGTGGGTCAGTAATGGTGTGGGGTGGCATTTCTTTGGGGGGCCGCACAGCCCTCCATGTGCTCGCCAGAGGTAGCCTGACTGCCATTAGGTACCAAGATGAGATCCTCAGACCCCTTGTGAGACCATGTGCTGGTGCGGTTGGCCCTGGGTTCCTCCTATTGCAAGACAATGCTAGACCTCATGTGGCTGGAGTGTGTCAGCAGTTCCTGCAAGATGAAGGCATTGATGCTATGGACTGTCCCGCCCGTTCCCCAGACCTGAATCCAATTGAGCACATCTGGGACATCATGTCTCGCTCCATCCACCAATGCCACGTTGCACCACAGACTGTCCAGGAGTTGGCGGATGCTTTAGTCCAGGTCTGGGAGGAGATCCCTCAGGAGACCATCCGCCACCTCATCAGGAGCATGCCCAGGCGTTGTAGGGAGGTCATACAGGCACGTGGAGGCCACACACACTACTGAGCCTCATTTTGCCTTGTTTTAAGGACATAACATCAAAGTTGGATCAGCCTGTAGTGTGTTTTTCCACTTTAATTTTGAGTGTGACTCCAAATCCAGACCTCCATGGGTTAATAAATTTGATTTCTCTGACGTCCTAGTGGATGTTGGGAACTCCGTAAGGACCTTGGGGGGAATAGACGGGCTCCGCAGGAGACTGGGCACTCTAAAAGAAAGATTAGGTACTATCTGGTGTGCACTGGCTCCTCCCTTTATGCCCCTCCTCCAGACCTCAGTTAGATTTCTGTGCCCGGCCGAGCTGGATGCACACTAGGGGCTCTCCTGAGCTACTAGAAAGAAAGTATATGTTAGGTTTTTTATTTTACAGTGAGACCTGCTGGCAACAGGCTCACTGCAACGAGGGACTAAGGGGAGAAGAAGCGAACCTACCTGCTTGCAGCTAGCTTGGGCTTCTTAGGCTACTGGACACCATTAGCTCCAGAGGGATCGACCGCAGGACCCGTCCTTGGTGTTCGTTCCCGGAACCGCGCCGCCGTCCCCCTTACAGAGCCAGAAGCATGAAGATGGTCCGGAAAATCGGCGGCAGAAGACTTCAGTCTTCACCAAGGTAGCGCACAGCACTGCAGCTGTGCGCCATTGGTCCTCATACACACTTCACACTCCGGTCACTGAGGGTGCAGGGCGCTGGGGGGGGGGGGGCGCCCTGAGCAGCAATAAAAACACCTTGGCTGGCAAAATAATCACAATATATAGCCCCAGAGGCTATATATGTGATAATTACCCCTGCCAGAATCCATAAAAAAGCGGGAGAAAAGTCCGCGAAAAAGGGGCGGAGCTATCTCCCTCGGCACACTGGCGCCATTTTCTCTTCACAGTGTAGCTGGAAGACAGCTCCCCAGGCTCTCCCCTGTAGTTTTCAGGCTCAAAGGGTTAAAAAGAGAGGGGGGGGCACTAAATTTAGGCGCAATATTGTTTATACAAGCAGCTATTGGGGAAAATTCACTCAGTGATAGTGTTTATCCCTACATTATATAGCGCTCTGGTGTGTGCTGGCATACTCTCTCTCTGTCTCCCCAAAGGGCTGTGTGGGGTCCTGTCCTCAGTCAGAGCATTCCCTGTGTGTGTGCGGTGTGTCGGTACGGCTGTGTCGATATGTTTGATGAGGAGGCTTATGTGGAGGCGGAGCAGCTGCCGATAAATGGGATGTCGCCCCCTGTGGGCCGACACCAGAGTGGATGGAGAGGTGGAAGGTATTAACCGACAGTGTCAACTCCTTACATAAAAGGCTGGATGACGTAACAGCTATGGTACAGCCGGCTTCTCAGCCCGCGCCTGCTCAGGCGTCTCAAAGGCCATTAGGGGCTCAAAAACGCCCGCTCCCTCAGATGGCAGACACAGATGTCGACACAGAGTCTGACTCCAGTGTCGACGAGGTTGAGACATATACACAATCCACTAGGAACATCCGTTACATGATCCCGGCAATAAAAAATGTGTTACACATTTCTGACATTAACCCAAGTACCACTAAAAAAGGGTTTTATGTTTGGGTAGAAAAAGCAGGCAGTGTTTTGTTCCCCCATCAAATGAGTGAATGAAGTGTGAAAAAGCGTGGGTTCCCCCGATAAGAAACTGGTAATTTCTAAAAAGTTACTGATGGCGTACCTTTTCCCGCCAGAGGATAAGTTACGCTGGGAGATATCCCCTAGGGTGGATAAGGCGCTCACACGTTTGTCAAAAAAGGTGGCACTGCCGTCTTAGGATACGGCCACTTTGAAGGTACCTGCTGATAAAAAGCAGGAGGCTATCCTGAAGTCTGTATTTACACACTCAGGTACTAGACTGAGACCTGCAGATAGTGCTGCTGCAGCGTGGTCTGTAACCCTGTCAAACAGGGATACTATTTTGCGAACATAAGACGTCGTCTTATATATGAGGGATGCACAGAGGGATATTTTGCGGGCTGGCATCCAGAATTAATGCAATGTCCATTCTGTCAGGAGGGTATTAGAGACCCGACACTGGACAGGTGATGCTGACTTTAAAAGGCACATAGAGCCTTATAAGGGTGAGGAATTGTTTGGGGATGGTCTCTGGGACCTCGTATCCACAGCAACAGCTGGGAAGAAAATTTTTTACCTCAGGTTTCCTCACAGCCTAAGAAAGCACTGTATTATCAGGTACAGTCCTTTCGGCTTCAGAAAAGCAAGCGGGTCAAAGGCGCTTCCTTTCTGCACAGAGACGAGGGAAGAAGGAAAAAGCTGCACCAGTCAGCCAGTTCCCAGAATCAAAATTCTTCCCCCGCTTCCTCTGAGTCCACCGCATGACGCGGGGGCTCCACAGGCGTAGCCAGGTACGGTGGGGGGGCGCCTCAAAAATTTCAGCGATCAGTGGGCTCGCTCACAGGTGGATCCCTGGATCCTTCAAGTAGTATCTCAGGATTACAGGCTGGAATTCGAGGCGTCTCCCCCCCGCCGTTTCCTCAAATCTGCCTTGCCGACAACTCCCTCTGGCAGGGAGGCTGTGCTAGAGGCAATTCACAAGCTGTATTCCCAGCAGGTGATAGTCAAGGTGCCCCTACGGGGTTACTATTCCACACTGTTTGTGGTACCGAAACCGGACGGTTCGGTGAGACCCAATTTAAATTTGAAGTCCTTGAACACATACATAAAAAAAATTCAAGTTCAAGATGGAATCGCTCAGGGCGGTTATTGCAAGCCTGGAGGAGGGGGATTACATGGTATCCCTGGACATCAAGGATGCTTACCTACATGTCCCCATTTACCATCCTCACCAGGAGTACCTCAGATTTGTGGTACAGGATTGCCATTACCAATTCCAAACACTGCCGTTTGGACTGTCCACGGCACCGAGGGTCTTTACCAAGGTAATGGCAGAAATGATGATACTCCTTCGAAAAAAGGGAGTTTTTAATTATCCCGTACTTGGACGATCTCCTTATAAAGGCGAGGTCCATGGAGCAGTTGTTGGTCGGAGTAGCACTATCTCAGGAAGCACGGATGGATTCTATACATTCCAAAGTCACAGCTGGTTCCTACCACACGCCTGCTGTTCCTGGGGATGGTTCTGGACACAGAACAGAAAAAAGTGTTTCTCCCGCAGGAGAAAGCCAAGGAGCTGTCATCTCTAGTCAGAGACCTCCTGAAACCAAAACAGGTATCGGTGCATCACTGCACACGAGTCCTGGGAAAAATGGTAGCTTCTTACGAAGCAAAATTCCATTCGGCAGGTTCCATGCAAGAACCTTTCAGTGGGACCTCTTGGACAAGTGGTCGGAATCGCATCTTCAGATGCATCGGCTGATAACCCTGTCTCCAAGGACCAGGGTATCTCTACTGTGGTGGCTGCAGAGTGCTCATCTTCAAGAGGGCCGCAGATTCGGCATACAGGACTGGGTCCTGGTAACCACGGATGCCAGCCTTCGAGGCTGGGGGGCAGTCACACAGGGAAGAAATTTCCAAGGACTTTGGTCAAGTCAGGAGTCGTCCCTACACATAAATATTCTGGAACTGAGGGCCATTTACAATGCCCTAAGTCTGGCAAGGCCTCTGCTTCAAAACCAGCCGGTACTGATCCAATCAGACAACATCACGGCAGTCGCCCATGTAAACCGACAGGGCGGCACAAGAAGCAGGATGGCAATGGCAGAAACCACAAGGATTCTCCGATGGGCGGAAAATCACGTCTTAGCACTGTCAGCAGTGTTCATTCCGGGAGTGGACAACTGGGAAGCAGACTTCCTCAGCAGACACGAACGACACCCGGGAGAGTGGGGACTTCATCCAGAAGTCTTCCAACTGTTGGTAAACCGTTGGGAAAGGCCACAGGTGGACATGATGGCGTCCCGCCTAAACAAAAAACTAGATATTGCGCCAGGTCAAGGGACCCTCAGACAATAGCTGTGGACGCTCTAGTGACACCGTGGGTGTACCAGTCGGTTTATGTATTCCCTCCTCTGCCTCTCATACCAAAGGTACTGAGAATAATAAGAAAACGAGGAGTAAGAACGATATTCGTGGTTCCGGATGGGCCAAGAAGAGCTTGGTACCCAGAACTTCAAGAATCAGAGAACCCATGGCCCTGTCTGTTCCAAGACTTACCGCGGCTGCGTTGGACGGCATGGCGGTTGAATTCCGGATCCTAAAGCAAAAGGGCATTCCGGAGGAAGTCATTCCTACGCTGATAAAAGCCAGGAAAGAAGTAACCGCAAACCATTATCACCGTATTTGGCGAAAATATGTTGCGGGGTGTGAGGCCAGGAAGGCCCCAACAGAGGAATTTCAGCTGGGTCGTTTTCTGCACTTCCTACAGTCAGGAGTGACTAGGGGCCTAAATTTGGGTTCCATTAAGGTCCAGATTTCGGCTCTGTCGATTTTCTTCCAGAAAGAAGTGGCTTCACTGCCTGGAGTTCAGACATTTGTAAAGGGAGTGCTACATATTCAGCCCCTTTTTTGTGCCTTCTGTGGCACCTTGGGATCTCAACGTGGTGTTGAGTTTCTTAAAATCACATTGGTTTGAGCCACTTAAAACTGTGGATTTGAAATATCTCACGTGGAAAGTGGTCATGTTATTGGCCTTGGCTTCGGCCAGGCGTGTGTCAGAATTGGCGGCTTTGTCATGTAAAAGCCCTTATCTGATTTTCCATATGGATAGGGCAGAATTGAGGACTCGTCCCCAGTTTCTCCCTAAGGTGGTATCAGCTTTTCACTTGAACCAACCTATTGTAGTGCCTGCGGCTACTAGGGACTTGGAAGATTCCAAGTTACTGGACGTAGTCAGGGCCTTAAAAATTTATATTTCCAGGACGGCTGGAGTCAGGAAAACTGACTCGTTTTTTATCCTGTAGGCACCCAACAAAATAGGTGCTCCTGCTTCTAAGCAGACTATTGTTCGCTGAATTTGTAGCACAATTCAGCTGGAGCATTCTGCGGCTGGATTGCCGCATCCTAAATCAGTAACAGCCCATTCCACGAGGAAAGTGGGCTCATCTTGGGCGGCTGCCCGAGGGGTCTCGGCTTTACAACTTTGTCGAGCTGCAACTTGGTCAGGGGCAAACACGTTTGCTAAATTCTACAAATTTGATACCCTGGCTGAGGAGGACCTTGAGTTCTCTCATTCGGTGCTGCAGAGTCATCCGCACTCTCCCGCCCGTTTGGGAGCTTTGGTATAATCCCCATGGTCCTTACGGAGTTCCCAGCATCCACTAGGACGTCAGAGAAAATAAGATTTTACTCACCGGTAAATCTATTTCTCGTAGTCCGTAGTGGATGCTGGGCGCCCATCCCAAGTGCGGATTGTCTGCAATACTTGTATATAGTTATTGCCTAACTAAAGGGTTATTGTTGAGCCATCTGTTGAGAGGCTCAGTTATATTTCATACTGTTAACTGGGTATAGTATCACGAGTTATACGGTGTGATTGGTGTGGCTGGTATGAGTCTTACCCGGGATTCAAAATCCTTCCTTATTGTGTCACCTCTTCCGGGCACAGTATCCTAACTGAGGTCTGGAGGAGGGGCATAGAGGGAGGAGCCAGTGCACACCAGATAGTACCTAATCTTTCTTTTAGAGTGCCCAGTCTCCTGCGGAGCCCGTCTATTCCCCCCAAGGTCCTTACGGAGTTCCCAGCATCCACTACGGACTACGAGAAATAGATTTACTGGTGAGTAAAATCTTATTTTCCATTGATAATTTTTGTATGATTTTGTTGTCAGCACATTTAACTATGTAAAGAACAAAGTATTTAATAAGAATATTTCAATCATTCAGATCTAGGATGTGTTATTTTAGTGTTCCCTTTATTTTTTTGAGCAGTGTGTATATATATATATATATATACATATATATATATATATATATACATGTACATGTAATTGTCTTTTATTTTAAATCACACATTTCTTAGCAGTCATACCCAAAATTAGAACCTATGACCTGCTACACTGATAGCAGACACTTTACTGATGGAGCTATTTGCTCCTGTACAGGAAGCATGAGAATTCTAACTATGTGAAGTTACGTGTAATTGTCATAGAAGTAACTTCATATAATTAGAATTCTCATATTTCTTATACAGGAGCAAATAGCTTAATCAGTAAAGTGTCTGCTTCCAGTGTAACAGGTTGTAGTTTCTAATCCTGGGTATGACACCTGTAAAATGTGTAACTACAGTATAATAAAAAGGTTGTGATTTGTAAAGTGCAGGGACCAGTGAGGAAGTCGGCCACTGAAGAGATAGCGGCAGCTATCAATTAACTTAATTCAGTGGTGTTACAGAATGGGAGGAGAGGTGCCCCCCTTCAGTGCAGGAGCCCGGCAGCAGATGACTCGGTTGCCTCCCAGAGTTACACATGTTACACCTCTGCTACTGTGCCCTTTATTAAAGTTGCTTTCAGCTCATTATTGTTTATTTGTGTGGCGCCACTAAACTCAACAGTGCCAACCATTAGTAAATCATACATAAAAACAGAGCAAGTACATTAGAGGTTGACAAAGGAGATGCAGACATAAGAGAGGGTAGAGAGGGCCGTGCACATGAGAGATTACTTTCTAAACGGTGAGGGCAATGCTGGTACAGTGAATCATTGTACCTTGACTCAATAATAGCTATCAGATCTGAACAATCGTTGACATGATTAAAATCAGATCAGGGAGCTTATTTCCTAAACAAGCATTTGTGTACATAGAATTTGAAATCTTACTAATTTTGCGTTAACAATTTTTGGCTGCCCCCTTTGCAGATTTAAATAACCAGTAATCAAATGAACGTATGAACTCCTCCAGAATTTCTTTTCCTAGAGAAATCAAGCAATTTCATTTAAATAATAAAAGAACATTGTTATCGTCAGTGCTTACGAATGCAATTAGCCGCAAAATTGCGGTAATTTACTGCGATTGCTTTTTTGCAGTGAAAACAGTTTTTTTTTGTGGGTATGCATGCTCCCCCGATTCGCCTATTTATTTGCAAATTTATGAAAACGGGATTACCGCGAAAATTGTTGCCAAATCTGGAAAGTGAAAAATGGGTAAATCTGCCTGTACACCCCCAAAAAACTAAACTATTATCGGATAACAGTAGAAAAGTTTATTATTGGTTTTTAATAAAAGTATTTCTGGTACTTAAATTGGGTCAAAAGGCTGTCATATGCATTTAAAAAAAAAAAAACAATTCTAGAAAGCATTTTTTCCCCCAGCAAAATAAGTGCTAACATTAAATTTGCAGAACATAAAAATGGATATAAGTATATATTTGGGTTATTTTAGGGGACTTTAGAAAAAAAGTGGAAACAGACAGATTACTACCACCTGCAAGTCTAAAAGTACTTGTCCCACTAATAAAGCACCCCAATATACCTGTCCCATACCTTGTACCCCAATTTCCATCAATTTGAACTTATTCGCCCCAAAAATGACATGTCATTATTGGCCAATTAAAAACATGTAAGCCCGACATTTGTACCTTAAAATCGGGATTTTCCCCAAGTTTAGGAGGAATTATTGAAAGGCAAAATCAAATTGTTTTTGCCTTTTAAATGATTGCCCCTTTAAAATATTGGACAGCGTCGCGAGGAACTCATTGATGCCTGAAAGTCGTAGGCTATTACATTTACCCCTATAACACTTCACTTTGCTGCTTTGTTTCTGTTGATGTGTCCAAGCAGCCGGTCGGCAGTGCCACGGGATTCCACCACTGCATATTATCATTCAAGGGAGCCCTGCACACAAGAAGCCTCCTGATTGCTCCCTGCTCTATTTTGTGCAGGTTGCTCAGAAGTGCTGTGCCACTTATAGGTGCAGCCTCTGTTCCTGTGAGACGCCTGCCTGTCAGTATATATAGTACAAATTCTGGTTGTGACCCTAATTACTTAGATATTGCTTACCCTCAGGGTCGGTTCTAGCCCTTGTGGCGCCCTGGGCGAAAATAGGGGCGTGGCTTCATACAGGGTGTGGTCAGTTATGCCCCCTGTAGAGTTGTGCTCCCTGTAGAGTTGCGCCCCCAGTAGAGTTGTTGTTAGGGTCTCCTGCCCTGTGCTGCCACGTCGTCATGGCAACCGGGAGACAAGTGCTAGCGGAGTAACCTGAGCGCAGCTGATACTCCGGTTCGGGTCTTTTGCTGTGCAGTGGTTACAGGCTCTGTGCACGGCAGGGGATCCGGTGCTGGTTTTTGTGCCCACAGTCTGTGAGGTCTGAGTGGGGCGTGGACAGCACCTGCTTTATAAGGCCTCTTCTCAGGTTAAGCAGATGCTGCTGAATCTTTGTTGGTTAGTCAGTTCCTGAAAGTTAGCCAGTACTGTGTAGCTTTGTATTTGTTGTTGCTTACTGCAAATAGGCCTGGGGATTTGGTACTACACTCTGCCAATCCAGACCTAGCAGTAAGACTGGAGTCAGTCGTTTAGCTTGCTGGGGTTCTTTTACTACTCTGTGAACTTAGCAAGTTTGCGGCTGTATTCTAAGACTTGCCTGCCTAAATCCTGTCTCACTGTGCAAGGTGTCAGGTGTCAGTTTAGTGGCAGTAAGCTGAACCTGTGCACTGCAAGTGAGAATTAGGATTGTGGAGGCTCTCCTTGTGTCTATCATTCCATCTCTGACCAAGGAGTTTACTGCCACACCCGTTGGTAACCCTTTAGGGTTTTGCTGTTGCCCTTAGCAACAGCATTTCGGGTTCTCTACGTATTAAAACACAACATCTTGCTTTTCCCATCTGAGCATTACTAATACTAGGGAGACACCCAGTTCCTTAGCCTCTGGGCTTCTCTGTTCACTTTGTGTGTATTTTGTTACCCTATCACCTTCTGTGTCTGTCTGTGAGTTCATTTGCTTTGCATACCTATCCGTTCAGACACCAGTACATTCCTGCAGGCACTGGTGTGCATAACAGTTCAAACACCAGTACATTCCTGCAGGCACTGGAGTGCATAACAGTTCTGACACCAGTACATTCCTGCAGGCACTGGTGTGCATAACATATTCAGCAGCCTAATACTCCTGTTGAAATTTTGTGGGAATATGGAGCATACCCCTCAAAATACGTTGCAACAGGTGGTCGATCAGGTGCAGGTCCTGACTCGACAATTTAATGATTTGTCCATTAAAATGCACACCTCCCAGGCCGCTGGCGGAGCTCCCGCAGCAGCAGCACCTTCAGGGGTTAAGGAGCCGAAAGTAAATCTCCCGGATCGTTTTTCTGGAGATCGCTCGCAGTTCTTTTGTTTCAAGGAGAGCTGCAAGCTATACTTCCGGCTTAGGCCTCAGTCTTCTGGGTCGGAGATTCAGCGGGTGGGCATAGTGATTTCCTTGCTACAAGGAGACCCACAGGTCTGGGCATATGGGTTGCAGCCTGACTGTCCGTCGCTTAAAAGTGTTGATGCTTTTTTTACAGCACTGGGCATGTTGTATGATGACCCTGACAAGACGGCCTCAGCCGAGGCTCAGATTTCGATCCTTAAGCAAGGGCGAAGGCCAGTTGAGGTTTACTGTACGGAGTTTCGGAGGTTGGCCCATGATACCCAGTGGAATGACCCAGCCCTGAGACACCAGTACCGAAGAGGTCTTTCTAACCAGATAAAGGACCAACTGGTACAATATCCCTTGCCTGATAGCTTGGATCAGCTCATGCAGTTATCCATCCGGGTGGATAGACGGCTGAGAGAGCGTAGGCTTGAAAGGGAGACTGAGGTTTCCTTCTTTCCCAAGGGAACCTCAGACTCTGAGGAATTTTCCGAGGAGCCTATGCAGATTGGGGCTACCCGCCTCTCCTCGCGTGAGAAGACGCGGAGGAGACAGCAGGGGTTGTGTTTGTACTGTGGGAATAAAGGTCATGTGGTAGTATCATGCCCAGAAAAGCCGGAAAACTTCAGGGCCTGAGGGTGATGGGAAATATCCTGTCAGGCCAGAAGTCAGAATTTCCCAAGAAGACTTTTATCATTCCGGTGACCTTGAAGATCCTCGGTCAAACTGTCAAGACTGAGGCCTTTGTGGACAGTGGGGCCGACGGGGTTTTTATGGACCGCCAATTCGCCCTGAAACACTCTGTTCCCTTAGTACCCTTGGCATCGGAAATTGAGATTTGTGGGTTAAACGGGGAACCATTATCCCAAGGTAAAATTACCTCTTGCACTAGCCAGATTTCTTTGTTTATTGGAGCCACACACTCTGAAAAATTGTCCTTTTATGTGACTGTCTGTACTTTTGCCCCATTGGTGTTGGGGTTACCCTGGTTAAGGGCCCACAATCCTCAATTTGACTGGGTCTCTGGGGAGATTCTTAGTTGGGGTACTGATTGTTTCAGGAGTTGCTTGAGCCTTCCAGTCAGGCTCTCGCAGCTAAGTTTGCCAGGATTGCCAGGGTGTTATGCAGATTTTGCGGACGTGTTCTCCAAAAAAGTTGCAGAGGTACTACCTCCCCATCGCCCCTATGACTGTGCCATTGATTTGTAGCCAAATGCTAAGCTTCCCAAGAGCAGGTTGTACTCCCTGTCACGTCCTGAGACTCAGGCTATGGCAGAGTACATTCAGGAGAACTTGGCTAAGGGATTTATCAGACCTTCACAGTCTCCAGTTGGGTCGGGGTTCTTCTTCGTGGGTAAAAAGGACGGTTCGTTGCGACCCTGCATCGACTTCAGGGAATTGAACCGTATCACGATTAAAAACTCATACCCACTGCCTCTCATTTCGGTCTTGTTTGACCAGCTTCGTACTGCCACCATTTTTTCTAAGATTGACCTACGCGGTGCGTACAATCTAATCCGAATAAGAGAGGGGGATGAATGGAAGACTGCCTTTAATACCCACTCAGGGCATTATGAATATTTGGTGATGCCTTTTGGGCTCTGTAATGCCCCGGCAGTCTTCCAGGATTTCATGAATGATGTGCTCAGGGAATATTTGGATAGATTCTTAGTTGTATACTTAGATGACATCCTAATCTTCTCCCATTCCCTGGAGGAACATCGGAAGCATGTACGCTTAGTCCTCCAGAAACTCAGAGACCACCGGCTTGGGGCGAAGCTGGAGAAGTGCGAATTTGAAGTTCAGCAAATCGCATTTCTAGGATATATTATCTCCCCAGAAGGTTTCCAAATGGAGGGTTCCAAGGTACAGGCAGTCCTGGATTGGGTGCAGCCCACTAGTTTGAAGGCGCTTCAGCGTTTCCTGGGCTTTGCGAATTTTTATAGACGATTTATCGCTGGATTTTCGTCTATAGTGGCGCCTTTGGTGGCACTCACTAAGAAAGGGGCGGATGTTGCTCACTGGTCTTGTGAGGCTAAAGCGGCTTTTGCCCGTCTCAAAAGGGCATTTGTATCGGCCAAGGTGCTGCGACACCCAGATCCAGAGCGTCCTTTTGTAGTGGACGTGGATGCCTCTGAGATGGGTATTGGGGCAGTGCTTTCTCAGATGGGAGTGTCTGATAATCGCCTTCATCCCTGTGCTTACTTTTCCCGTAAATTTTCGCCTGCCGAGATGAATTATGACGTGGGTAACCGGGAATTGTTGGCTATTAAGGATGCACTCGAGGAGTGAAGACACTGGCTTGAGGGGGCTAAGTTTGTGGTCTCAATTCTCACCGACCATAAGAATCTGGCATATTTAGAGTCAGCGAAGCGTCTCAATGCCAGGCAGGCACGATGGGCTTTGTTTTTTGCTCGCTTTAATTTTTTGATAACATATCGCCCTGGGTCAAAAAACATCAAGGCTGATGCGCTCTCGCGGAGTTTTGCTCCAATCCAGGAGACCACCGAGGAGCCGTTGCCCATTGTGTCCCCATCATGTATTAAAGTGGGCATTACCCAGGACCTCTTATCATTAGTCCTTAGAGCACAGGAGCAGGCTCCTCCAGACCTTCCAGTAGGTCTTTTGTTTGTGCCTCCTAGGTTAAGACAGCGAGTGTTCCTGGAATTCCATGCCAAGAAGTCGGCAGGTCACCCGGGTATTGCCAGAACTCGGGAGTTGCTATCTAGGGCAGTGTGGTGGCCCTCGGTGGCTAAGGATGTGGATCAGTGGGTTCGGGCATGTGACATCTGTGCCCGAAATAAGACTCCTAGAGGGGTTCCTGTTGGCCCATTACATCCACTCTCTATCCCATCTAAGCCATGGACCCACATTTCAATGGATTTTGTGGTGGACTTGCCCAAATCCTCGGGGATGACTGCCATCTGGGTTGTCGTTGACAGGTTTTCGAAGATGGCGCACTTCGTTCCACTGGTTGGGCTGCCATCGGCCAGACGCCTGTCTGAATTATTTATGCTGCATGTTGTGCGTCTCCACGGGTTGCCACTTGATGTGGTCTCTGACCGCGGATCCCAGTTTGTGGCCAAATTCTGGAGGGCATTTTGTTCCGATCTCCAGATTTCTGTCAGCTTGTCGTCAGGCTACCATCCGCAGTCTAATGGGCAGACTGAAAGGGTGAACCAGTCCTTGGAGCAGTTCCTCAGATGTTATGTCTCCAAGTGTCAGACTGACTGGGTTGCTCATCTGTCCATGGCGGAGTTTGCCTATAACAACGCGGCTCACTCTGCTACAGGGATCTCTCCCTTCCTTTGTGTGTATGGGCATCATCCTAAGGCCAATTCTTTTGACCCCCTGGACTCCACGCCTGGTGGTTCCTCTGTGGTTTCGGTCCTTAGAGGTATTTGGCGGAAAGTGAAGAAAGCCCTTGTGTCTGTGTCATTAGTGACCAAAAGGGTTTTTGATAAGCGGAAAAGACCCTGCAGCTTCAAATTAGGAGACTTCGTCTGGTTGTCTACCAAGAATTTGAAGTTGAGACAGCCATCTCATAAGTTAGGCCCCAGGTTCATCGGCCCTTATAAGATCACCAGGGTTATCAATCCGGTGGCATTTCAGTTAGATCTGCCCCGTTCTTTGGGTATCAATAAAACATTTCATTGTTCCCTTTTAAAACGGGCGATTAGTAATCCTTCTTCCAGTGGAAGACCTTTCCCTCTTCTGATACGTGGCCAGAGGGAGTTTGTTGTTGAAAGGATTCTTGACTCCAAGATGGTTCGGGGTCGGCTGTCATTTTTGGTGCACTGGAAGGGGTATGGCCCGGAGGAGCGGTCGTGGGTGCGCAGTTGTGATCTTCATGCCCCCAGACTGATACGCTCTTTCTTCTCGCAGTTCCCCGATAAACCCGGTGGTAGGGGTTCTTTGACCCCTTGTCAGAGGGGGGGTACTGTTAGGGTCTCCTGCCCTGTGCTGCCACGTCGTCATGGCAACCGGGAGACAAGTGCTAGCGGAGTAACCTGAGCGCAGCTGATACTCCGGTTCGGGTCTTTTGCTGTGCAGTGGTTACAGGCTCTGTGCACGGCAGGGGATCCGGTGCTGGTTTTTGTGCCCACAGTCTGTGAGGTCTGAGTGGGGCGTGGACAGCACCTGCTTTATAAGGCCTCTTCTCAGGTTAAGCAGATGCTGCTGAATCTTTGTTGGTTAGTCAGTTCCTGAAAGTTAGCCAGTACTGTGTAGCTTTGTATTTGTTGTTGCTTACTGCAAATAGGCCTGGGGATTTGGTACTACACTCTGCCAATCCAGACCTAGCAGTAAGACTGGAGTCAGTCGTTTAGCTTGCTGGGGTTCTTTTACTACTCTGTGAACTTAGCAAGTTTGCGGCTGTATTCTAAGACTTGCCTGCCTAAATCCTGTCTCACTGTGCAAGGTGTCAGGTGTCAGTTTAGTGGCAGTAAGCTGAACCTGTGCACTGCAAGTGAGAATTAGGATTGTGGAGACTCTCCTTGTGTCTATCATTCCATCTCTGACCAAGGAGTTTACTGCCACACCCGTTGGTAACCCTTTAGGGTTTTGCTGTTGCCCTTAGCAACAGCATTTCGGGTTCTCTACGTATTAAAACACAACATCTTGCTTTTCCCATCTGAGCATTACTAATACTAGGGAGACACCCAGTTCCTTAGCCTCTGGGCTTCTCTGTTCACTTTGTGTGTATTTTGTTACCCTATCACCTTCTGTGTCTGTCTGTGAGTTCATTTGCTTTGCATACCTATCCGTTCAGACACCAGTACATTCCTGCAGGCACTGGTGTGCATAACAGTTCAAACACCAGTACATTCCTGCAGGCACTGGAGTGCATAACAGTTCTGACACCAGTACATTCCTGCAGGCACTGGTGTGCATAACAGTTGTGCCCCCGTTTGTGCCCCAGTTGAGTAGCGGTGCTTAAAAAAACAAAACAAAATAATTCCCGACCGCTGCTGACCTCCACCGGCGCCGCTCCTCGGATCTATGGGAGAGACGTCACTAGAGGTCAATTATGACCCCTAGCATCTATGTGCCAGTCCCACAATGCTGTGCGGTGCGCAATGATGTCATTGCGCACCGCACAGTAAAGGTCCTCTCCACGAAGGGAAACTAGATGGGTAGCGTCTAGTTTCCTTCACAGCACCAGGGGGCACTGATCAACAGTAGCGGATCTTGCCATGGTGGCGGCGCCCTCCGGATGGCGGCGGCGCCCTCCGAAAGTCAGCGCCCCGGGCAAAAATCCTGTGTGCCCGTAGCAAGATCCGCTATTGCTTACCCTGACCTCTGCTCTGGACCCTGACTGCTCTCTGCATCACTTATATCCCAGACCACCGGATTGGCTTTTGACAATTCCTTGGATGCTGCCAGACTTTACACAGGACATTGTTGTTTGACGTATTGTATTGTGACTGTTGTCTCACATTGGGGCCCATTTATCAAACAATATTTGCGGCTATATCCCTGAAAACACCCGCAAATATCAATTATCTCTGGAATGTATGTAGGAAGGACCGCAGCAGATATCTCCAATACATACTGCGATCCCTCCATAAGTTTCTATGGGGAAAGCGATGCTGCCAGATTTATCAATTTCCGAAATGTGATGCATTCTGGAGATTGGCCCTTGCAGCTTCCTATGGGCTATGGTAGCCTATGGGCTACTCACCACATTCCTAGCCGGTAGAGAGTTCCCCCCGGACCCTCCCTGGAAGTGGCCACTGTGCATCTGAGGTAATTAAATAGCAACCAGAAGGATTTGTTTTTTTAATTATGTACTTCACACTTTATAAACTTCCAATTATACTATCATTATTGAAAATTGAGTCATAAACAATCAAACAGGTATATGCATAGTTTTATTTATGTTCAGAAAGCAGCAAAAGTGTCTTTATCTTTTATCAAATGGCACAATGTTGCTTTTCTCATTTCTTGAGGTAGATAATATTATCAGGTGGTTTGTTTCTCGTCTGTACATTTCTTGTCTTTCTGGCAAAAGGTTCCTTGGCCTTACAGCTGAGCTTCATTCAGAATTAGAGATGTGCTGTCAAACTAATATTTGTATGGAGGCCTCATATATTATATTACTATATTTTATAATGAAATTATGTCATACAGAAAAGGAAAATACAATATCCATATTGCACTGTTAAATCTCTAAAAAGTTGAAAGTATTTATAGATACCAGAAAGATTACTCGTATACAACAAAATACAAAGGATCTTGCGTGGAAATATTTGAGCTGTATTGTTTTTTTTTTTTTGTTCCATCTGATTATTTCTTTCCTTTTGATAATATTTTTCCAGTGAATTTATCGACTCATCCGTCCTTGGTTAGAGCTTCAATAAAACACATGTTGTTCTCCATTGTCTGTGTAGATGGTAAGATTACCCCTGGCATCTTGATCCTTTTCTATAGCTTCAAACAAAGACTTGAAATTTCCAGCTCCAAATCCCTGTAATACAAATAAATGAATCATTATTGGGAGTACTGTTTTCTGGGTAATATCGTAATATGAATAAGAGGCTGGAATTGATCGGATCTTCATTGTTAAGCTTTAAATTTACTTTGATTATCTGTGGTCATAAATAAGTATGATGGAATAAGTCATACAATTATAGTATTACTATATAACAATTTTATTGACATAACAATCACTGTAGATAACATTCCAATTGCTTCTGCCTATTGTATGGCATTTTAGTTCTAGCCACATTTTCCACTATGTACAATTATTGCATGAGAACATCTCACGTATTCAACCTTTTTCCAAACAGGGGACAACTGAAATACATATCTAGGGCCAGATGTAATGCCTCCCAAGTTCGTCGGCCGTGCGAGATACTGGCCGAACTCGACTTTTGAAAAGAGGCACTTACAAGACATGGTTTTGCCTTGTAAGTTATTGCCCCTTTAAAAAAAACATCCGCATTCGGCCAGCATCCCGCACGAACTCGGTGCGACATTACATCCCGCCCCTAGGCTCTAACTATGACCCTCATTCAGATCCCGAAGGATCTGTGGCACATGCTGCAAAGTACCGATGTTTGTTACTTTGCGCATGCGCCAGACCTGTACTGCGCATGTTTAGTACGGGTCTTCGATGGCGGATGGCATAAAACTGTCAGTGATTGGGAACGGGGGCAGTGCTGGGGCGTGTTGCCAGCATTGCGGGGGCGGGAAGAGGCCAGGATCTCCGTCAGAGGTTGGAGATTCCTCGGCCTGGAAATACATTGGGGTGTAGAGTTGGATCTTGATCCAAGGCACCAACAGGCTAAAGCTTTGACTGTTCCCAGGATACCCTGCACCGCCTCCTCTATAACCCCGCCTCTAGGCACTGGAGCTCAGTTTGTAAGTTGGTGCCTGCAGTGCAGGTCACTAACAGGTGGGACTGCGCTAGGCTGCCCTGAAAGGAGCTTTTTAAGAAGACTTCAAGGGCCGAAGCGCTTTATATGTCATTCTGACATACTGTACTGTGCTGCGGCTCCATCACCTCCCCAGCAGCGCTGCATACTCCCGCAGCCGGGTTCCCAGGTACTTGCACCGGAGGCGCACTGGTCATCAGGCACACCACCGCTGACGCTCTCCAAGATCGCGTGGCTGCACACCAGGTGGGACCCACCGGTAAATCGCGGTCCGGTCGCGGTCCCAGGAGACGGACCGTGCCACTGGAGTGGACACTGTACTGCACAGGGACCCCACTATATCCACCAGGGCAGGGAGCACAGATCGGATTTACCAAAATCCGTTTTACACAGGCTCCACAGTACCCGGTGGTGAGGACCAGCATAAGGGATAAGGCGATAAACTGTAGCTCCTCCCCCGGCTCCGGGCGCCATCTACTGCTTGTGTTCCCACCCTGGAGCTGCATTTAACTCTCCCTGACTCCCTGACAGAGAATTTGGCGCCATCTTTACACTGCTAGCTGGGCTCATCTTCCGGACTGCAGGCTCTGTCTCCTCTGTAAAGCCGCCTGTCTCATCAGCGCTGCGCATTTACAGACACTTAAGTGTTCTACATGTCATTATAGACAGTGTTAGTTAAGAACTAGTGTACTGCTATCTGAATATTTAGTACAAGTATTCTGTTATATACATCCAGTAGTTACTGTGCATTGTTATATCTATATTCATACATATCTATATGTAGTTTTACTAGTCCAGTGCAGTTTTATTGTTTATCTGTAATAACTTCTGCATTGTACCTGTGACTGAGTGTGCCTGTAGCTGCTGTGTGGATTTCATTCTCGTGTATCACAACACTACTTGCTATCACTCTATTCTGTACCCTGGGAGGCTAGGTGCGTCAGGGTCTCATACATATATATATATATATATATATATATATATATTTACATATATATATATATATATATATATATACATATATGTATATATATATATATATATATATATATATAGTGCTACACAGTATATACTGTCTGGTATTTTTTTACTGTGTATTTCACCTCATACCGCTTAAATCCTCTGTTTGTGCCCTGTATTTACTGTCACATAGCACAGGGGGTTATCTGCAGGTATTATTTTTGTCTGGCTATATTGTACTGTTGCGCTCCAAGGCTACATTCCCTATAATGTCTGCCACACAGGTCGGGAAATCCGCAGCCGCTTCTGCATCATGCAGTGCTGGCACCAAGGATTTGCCTGAGGGGGAAGTTTTAACTGATGGTTCAGGCACTGGATGGCATACACCTCCCAGCCAACCCGCAGCACCTGTGGCCAATCAGGACCCACCTTGGGCAGCGTTCTCAAGTATGCTGAATACGCTTGTGGCACGTCTTATGCCCCCTGTGGGACCTCCTGTGCCATTACAGCCACATATTGTCCCTGTAGTTAACCCGCCCTGGGCGGACACTCTGTCTACCCAGTTACAATAACTAAATCAATCTTTGGTTAAACAAAAGTCTATCCCACGCTCCTCTGGGGCCAAAGGGGTCATCTAAGTGGGCCATTTCTTCACCACAATCCACTAAGATTTCGGATGATTCTTCTGAAGAGGATGGGGAATATACTGATCCATCAGACACTGATACAGGCGCTTCTGATGAGGAATCTACAATCCAGGTTGATGTTCCTGACCTAGTGGAGGCTATTAAGCTGATTCTCCGAATAGATGATGACATCATGCCCACTTCTGCGTCTAAGAAACCTGATAAGTTCAAACGTCAGAAGGTTACTAAAGTAGTCTTACCACATTCTGACTATTTAATTGACATACGTCAGGAATCCTGGGCGTCTCTAGAAAATAAATTTTCCCTGTCAGATGCTAGCTCGTTATCCTATCCCTGCAGAGTTGAGTAATAAGTGGGAAACTCCACCGCCGGTGGACTCTCATGTCGCCCGTCTTGTGGTGTCATCTACTCTGCCTGTCACCACTGTCACCTCACTGAAGGAACCGACGGATAAGCATGTGGAGGGTTGCCTGAAGTCTATTTACTCCCTTACAGGTGCTGTTCAAAGACCCACTATGAGAGCCTCCTGGGCTGCAAAAGGAATTGAAGCATGGGTTCAGGCAATTGAGAATGAGCTGCCTCAGGATTTTTCAGACACTGCCAGACAATATCTGTCTTATATTACCACAGCCTCCCACTATATTAAGGAGGCGGCCTCTGAGGCAGGTGTTATGGCGGCCAAGGCGTCTACTACGTCTATCCTGGCTTGCCAAATTCTGTGGTTAAGGTCCTGGAAGGTGGACCTGGACTCCAAAAAGACCTTGGAGGTGCTCTCTTTTAAAGGAGACATCCTTTTTGGGGAGGATCTGACTTGGCGACTGCTAAGACTGCGTTTCTCCCAACTACTAATCCTTCTGCTCCGAAGGCTAAAGGTGCATACACACTGGGCATTTTTGCCCAGCGTGTATGCACAGCGATGATTGTTGACATCGCTCGGCTGAAAAGTGCTCAGTGCATACACTGAGCGCTTTCCCCCCCCTGCCCAGCGAGGTCAGTGTGGGTGAGCGGCTTTCCATAGCAGGACGTTATGGAAAGCTGCTCACCCCGCCATTCATCTACTGGTAATACCAGTAGATGAACGGCGGCCGCCAGCGATGAAGCAGGAGCGCGCATCAGTGCTCACCGCTCATCGCTTGTCCATACACACTGAGCGGCTTTGAGCTGAAAGCAGCTCAACACACCAAAATGAGCTGCTTTCAGCTCAAATTCGCCCAGTGTGTATGGGCCTTAAGAGTACCACTTTTCGTTCCTTTCTACCGCCAGGGAAAGCAAAAGGTCAGGTGTACCCGAGACAGACTTGTGCTTCCAAAACCACTAAGCCCAAACCTAAACAATCCTGGGCCACCCGTCAGCCTGCTTCCAAACAAGACAAGCCTGCTGCATGATGGGGCGGGCCTCCCCCTGGGGGACCCCAGGGTGGGAGGCCGACTTCTGAAGTTCACCCAGGCCTGGTTAAAGACCACTTCGGATGCCTGGATGCGGGAAGTTGTCTCTCACGGGTACACAATCTCTTTCAAGAAATGTCCCCCTCACCAGTTCTGCTCAACGATTATCCCTTCGGATCCGTTGAAAGTGCCATCTATACACTTGGTTGTGCAATCCCTCATGGACACAGGAGTGGTAGTGCTGGTACCTCTGTTCCAGAGAGGCAGGAGATACTATCACCCTATTTCTAGTTCCGAAGCCAGATGGGTCCTTCCGGCCTATACTCAACCTCAAATCATTGAACAAATTTGTGAGAGTGTCCAAATTCCATATGGAAACTCTGCGCTCTATTGTACTGGCCATGGAACCCGAAGACTATATGGTATCCCTGGAAATACAGGTTGCTTACCTGCATATACCTATTGCCTTATCACATCAGCAATATCTGCAGTTTGCTATTGGCAACCTACATTATCAATTCCAGGCTCTGCCATTTGGACTGGCCACGGCCCCTCGGATCTTTCTCAAGGTCATGGCTGTGATGACGGCCCTTCTCTGCCGTCAGGGAATCAGGATCCTGCCGTATCTGAATGACTTGCTGATCCTGGCGAACTCCCAAGATGTTCTCCATAGTCATCTGGAACTGACGGTCCAATCCTACAAGCCCACGGGTGGCTTATCAACTGGAAAAAGTCCTCGCTAGTCCCTGCTCGGAGCATGGTGCACCTGGGGGCACTGCTGGACACACACAACCAGAGATTGTTTCTGTCTCCAGAGAAAGTCCTGAAACTTCAGGACAGGATCAGATATTTCCTCTCTTGCCCAAAAGTTTTCGACATGGTGGAGTACGCTCAATTTCATTCCCGCCCTCAGCAGAGGTTAATCCTTTCCAAGAGGGATGGCCTGCCTCATCGGATCAGGTCTGAAATGATCTATTTGACTCTGGAGGTTCGTCTGTCACTGAACAGTTGAGCAGGGGCCGTCCCTTCTTGATCTTCAACTCGGTCCTACTGACAACGGACGCCGGTCTGCGAGGTTGAGGCACGGTGTTGGAACAACACTCTCTCCAGGGTCGGAGGACCAGGGAGGAATCTCTCCTCCCGATAAACATTCTGGAATTGCGGGCAGTGTTCAATGCGCTGATGATTGCTTTGCCTCTGGTACAGAACAGGCCTGTTCAAGTACAGTCAGACAACGCCACCACGGTGGCGTACATAAATCATCAAGGCGGCACTCGAAGCCGCATGGCAATGCTGGAAGTATCAAAAATTCTCCGTTGGGCGGAACGCCATCTGCCAGCAATATCAGCAGTGTTCATTCACGGAGTCCTCAACTGGGAAGCGTATTTCCTTAGTCGTCAGGACGTTCACGCCGGAGAGTGGAGTCTTCATCCGGAAGTCTTTCAACTCCTAGTGGACAAGTGGGGCCTACCAGACACAATCACAAGGTTCAGGTCTTCGGATCAAGGACAAGGGATCCTCAAGCAGCGTTTGTGGACGCACTGGCAATTCCATGGAACTTTTGGCTGCCATACGTGTTCCCTCCAGTGTCACTCCTGCCCAGGGTACTACGGAAGTTCAAGCAAGAAAGAGTAATGCTACGTCTAGTCGCTCCAGCGTGGCCCAGACGGCACTGGTTCTCAGACCTGCAGGGTCTATCAATAGAGCGTCCTCTTCTGCTTCCTCAACACCCAGACCTCCTCGTTCAGGGCCCTTGTGTCTATCCGGACCTGGCCAGACTGGATTTGACGCCCACTCCTGAGGGCTTAGGGATTCTCTGAGGCGGTTATTCAAACTATGTTGAAGTCCCGCAAACCGACTTCTGCACGCATTTAGTACAGGGTCTGGAACTCTTACTTCACATGGTGTGCTGCTAAGAATTATGATGCCTCTTCGTTCAGAACTTCCAGGCTTTTGGCTTTTCTGCAACAAAGCCTAGATTTAGGCCTTCGTCTGGCCTCCCTCAAGGTTCATATATTCGCCTTGTCGGTGTGGTTTCAGAGAAAATTTTTGTCTATACCTGACGTTCATACTTTCACTCAGGGTGTTTTACGGATTCAGCCTCCCTATGTCCCTCCTGTGGCTCCATGGGATCTGTCTGTTGTCTTAAATGCCCTGCAAGAGTCTCTGTTTGAACCTCTTGAGTCAGTGAACCTTAAATGGCTCACAGCCAAGGTCCTGTTTCTGCTGGACCTTAAATGTCTTACACTTAAGGTCGTGTTCCTGCTGGCTATTGCCTCTGCTAGGAGGGTGTCGGATTTAGGCGCTTTGTCCTGTCGTCCACCCTTTTTGATTTTTCACCGTGACCGGGCAGTTCTTCGAACTCGCCCTGGTTATTTACCTAAAGTGGTATCTTCTTTCCATCTTAACCAAGAGATTGTGGGTCCGGCTTTTATCTTGTCTGGTTTGTCTTCCAAAGAACGGTCTTTGAATGTGATACAGGCTCTCTACGTGGAGAGGACTGCCTCTCTCAGGAGAGGACTGCCTCTCTCAGGAGATCAGGTATCAGGTATCTACGTGGAGAGGACTGCCTCTCTCAGGAGATCAGGTACCCTGTTTGTACTTTTTGGTTTTCACAAACATGGCTGGCCTGCGAATAAGCAAACCTTGGCCACATGGATTAGAATCGTGATTGCACAAGCCTATGCGCAGGCTGGACTCCCAGCTCCTGCTGCTATCATAGCCCATTCTACTCGGTCTGTTGGACCTTCTTGGGCAGCCCGCCGTGGTGCATCCGCTGAACAATTGTGCAAGGCGGCTTTGTGGTCCTCAGTGAACACGTTCATTATGTTCTATGCCTTTGATACTTCCGCTTGCCCAGGATGCTTCCTTTGGACGCCGGGTTCTTGTGCCCGCTACGGTGCATCCCCTCCCATGAGGAACTGCTTTAGGACATCCCCAATGAATTCCCTGTGGAATCCCAGTGTACCCCGCTGCAGAAAAGGAGATTTATGGTAAGAACTTACCATAGTTAAATCTCTTTCTGTGAGGTACACTGGATTCCACAGGGCGCCCACCCTGATGCACTTAGCTTCTTTGGGTTTGTATGGCATTAGCTGCTGGTCACTTCTCCTGTCGTGAGAATGTGGTTCTATGTGACTAACATCTGCCATCTCTTTTACCTGCTACTGCATTGGACTGGTTAACGAAACTGTGCTCCGGTGCCTGGAGACGGGGTTATAGAAGAGGCGGTGCAGTGTATCCTGGGAACAGTCAAAGCTTTAGCCTGTTGGTGCCTCGGATCAAGATCCAACTCTACACCCTGATGTATTCCCTGTGGAATCCAGTGTACCTCGCAGAAAGAAATTTAACTTTGGTAGGTCTACCATAAATCTCCTTTTATCCGCTTAGTGTAGGTTAGACAGTACATGTGAATGTTAGTAATTACGCCTCAGTGAATATGTTTAAATATAATTTTGTGTTGTGTAAAATGACTCACATGATGGTTGTATCTTTGTATGACCTCTAGGAAGAGAGTTGGTCTGTCCTGCACTGGCTTGGTGAAGATCTGAAGAAGGTAGCCATTATCATCAAAATCAACCAAGATTTTTAGTTCCTGGAAGAAATACAGTAAGGAAGTATTAGTCATATGTCAAACTATTCTTTTACATGATAGCATTCATCATTCTAAATGACACATATGTATATATACCTGTAACACACTAATGTCTTCCTTCACGGTGATCTTGGCACTTTTTAAATTTTTTCTCAGTTCATCATAATAGGTGTCTGGGGCAGAAAGAAACTCTAACCCACGAGATTTCAGATGTTTCACCTGCAGAAATGTTTGATTGACAGCAGTGATATAGTGTTCTTGTTAGGAAGAATTAATTAACTTTTTTAGGATATACAACAAAGTGATTCAAGTGAAAAGTTGTATGATACATAGCCAAAAAGGTGTGCTTAGATTCCAGGAATTGCATCAATTAAATAGCTGTATGCATTTCATTAATAACAGTTGTACTTTCATTTTAACCACTCTTAGGGCCTAATTCAAGGTTGATCGCAAAAGCAAAATCTTCCTCTAATGGGAAAAACCATGTGCACTGCAGGTGGGGTAGATATAACATGTGCAGAGAGAGTTAGATTTGGGTGGGGTGTGTTCAAACTGAAATCTAAATTGCAGTGTAAAAATAAAGCAGCCAGTATTTACCCTGCACAGAAACAAAATAGCCCACCCAAATCTAACTCTCTCTGCACATGTTATATCTGCCCCACCTGCAGTGCACATGGTTTTGCCCATTAGAGGAAGATTTTGCTTTTGCAATCAACCTTGAATTAGGCCCTTGGTCCTTTGCAAAGTGTAAATGCCTTTTCTAAACTCCTAGTATTGACAAGCACAAATTAGTTAAGGCAATAAAAACCCAAAACATTTTACTGGGTGTATATTCTATTTTACCTGTTTGTACGTAAGAAGAAAATAGGAATTATTTAAATAAAAAACATGATGAAAGCTGGGGGGGGGGACACAATAGGGCTCAATGAGATGCCACTTTTGTGAAGCATACTGGGTGCTGACCAAGGCCAGACTGGCAATTCTGCAAATGCCAGGAGGGCTGATGGCATGGTGGACCGATCCAGCTGTCTGGAGGACTGGCTGAGCAGCTCCATCTCTCAGCGCTCAGCTCGGCCAGCAGGCATTCTCTTATTAACAGGCATGCTTCTGTCACCCATGATGCATGGAATGAATACCAAAGCCAATTGTTAGCCCCAGTGCATTCCTGGTGCTGACAGATAGTATAATGAAGCAGGGGCGTTTCTACAGAGGAGGGGGCCCGTGTGCACCTCCGAGTGGGCTCCCTCCTCTGTACCGCGCTGTAGACTCCAGCATTGTGCCGGAGTCTACTGCGCATGCGCAGGTCTACTGAAACATGGCACCCGCCATGATCCGGAGACCAATTTTGCTACTGCGCACGCGTGGCAGCCATTTTGTCGGCGATTTTGTCAGATCTGATCCCCTTGAAGAAGTCCACACTCTGAAGGACGAAACGCGTTGGGACCGTTTGCTGCTGAAACTCCTATTGATGGACAGATAAGCATTTGAACTACTTTTATCCTGTACGCATAAACTTTGGCTATCCTGTGTCCCTGGAACAATTGGTTACCGATTCCCTTGTGCTTAGAACGGACAGATAAGCTTTTAAGATTTTAAAATCTTGTACGTGTGTTGTCTAGCCGTGTTTTGTATTGTTCATTAAAATCTGTATTTTATGTTGTGAAGCTACAGATTATAATTTTTTTGGGAATAGCCAAAATTCCCTAAATTTGCACCTTATATAGCGAAATGCTCTATTTTTACCTGTGAACGATACACACTATGTTTGTTGTTTCTTCTTTTACATGATTCCTAAAATGATGAATACCGGATTGAAGTTTTGTTTTTATCAGATAAGTGCCTAAGGCCATTTTAATAATCTTTTAATCCACCTGATTATTTCCAGTATAATTGTCACTACACTCATTAGCGCTTGTACTCTTCACTACCCAATTTTACTCTATGTGTATACCATACACTAATCTTGTATTACGAGCTGCTACTCCTAAAAGAGTTAAACGAGTGTTTTCCTTCTTACGTCTTCTACCGCACGTTTGTACTGTAGCGCCTAGGTCTCTATTTCTCTATATATTTATATATGTATATATATATATATCTATATATATATAATTTATATATGTGTGATTCTCCAGAAAGTGAACATAAAGTCCTGTGCATCACACGCTTTTAATTTTTTAAATTGCTCTGTTAAGAAATTGTTCTTCTATGAAAACTTAATGGCTTAGTAGCAATGCCATACCGTATCATTTATAATTTAAGACCCACTAAAATCTTGGTATTTTGGAGAAGTATGTTGTTTGAATTTGTGTAGCTGTCCTGTGCATCACAGAGAATCGCATATATATATATATATATATGTATATATATGCAGGGCTGGAGCTTCCACTAGGCAGCTTTAGGCAGCTGCCTAGGGGCGTCGGGACCTGAGGGGGTGGCCTGCTACAGCTGCCTGAAAAGGTGGCATGGTCCTACCTCTCCTAGCCGCTGCAATCCCCCAGAACTCATATATTACAGTAGCCGCAACTGCTAAGCTCCCGTATTGCTGCCTCCAGCTCCACCTCCATCCGGCACAGGCAGTAACTTTGACAGCTCCTGGAGTCCTGGCTAGGGGTGACATGCAGCACTGCTCTTCATTCCAGGCTCTTTCACAGACTACTCTGTCCCAACTCTGCACTGCAGCCTGCAGGTAAGGTGGCTGCACAGTGCATTCTCTGCATTGATAAGGAAAGAGGGGGAGAGCAGCGGTGTGGTGAGGGGGGGAGATGAGGAGCAGGCATGCACACAGTCTGGGGGGATGAGCAGCACCATGCACACAGAAGATGGGGGGGAATAGAACAGCAAACTTTTAACAGAGTAGGGGGGAGGGGGTGAGAGCAGCATGCCTTTCATCTGAAGGGTGGGTAGGGGGAAGGGGCAGTAGGCAGAAGTTTTGCCTAGGGTGCCGAGAAACCTTGCACCGGCCCTGTATATATTAGAACAAAAAGCGACTGCGGCACTCAGGGTCTTGTGACTAAACGATGTGTATTAAAAAGCCACAGCATAGAACATCAACGTTTCGGGGTGTCTAGCCCCTTTGTCAAGATGTGAGAGGGTGACTTTTTAATACACATCGTTTAGTCACAAGACCCTGAGTGCCGCAGTCGTTTTTTGTTCTACTACCAATCATTTACTGAAGGCACCGGGGCGCATGAACTGTTGAAGGAGTGCCGGGCTGTACGTTTTATATATATATATATATATATATATCAACTATAATGTTTGATTTACCTATACAAACTATTGTCATTTGACTCTTGTTAATTGAGGAATTGCAGGATTTCCTCCCAGAACCGGCTACTCGTTCTTTTTTATTCTTCTACCAATATGTACGTAATAGGGACCAATAGAAATGAGGGATTATTTAAGTACATTTTCATTGCTTTGCCAATAACATAAATGTCAGTACAGACAAAACCCTTTGCTCTATTTCCTACATAACTAATAGCAAAAAGGAGACTTAAAAATCTATAACAAATTTATGTGTCAAAACCTAAGCAGATATTCATGCACAGACTCGTAATATATAAACACACCACCCTCTTAGGCAAACAGCGAGGAGATCAAAGCCTTAGTCACAGGAGCGCTCGTCTCTCCCTCCGCTGCCTTTCCTTTTGTACCTATCTGTCTGAATTACTCACTGCTTTGATGATGTCGGATGTGTTCAGAGCAATGTGCTGTACGCCAGCACCGCCATAGTAGTCCACAAACTCCTGGAAATTAAAAGAATTGAAGAAAGTGAGGATCCCACGTTACTTACTGTATACAACAAAGGCAGCGCTTTCAGTTCCAGATTTATCTAAGGTGTATTCCTCTACATGTGTCAAATAAAGAAAAGTCTTGAGTGTAGAGTGTGATAAAATTGAGAGACTTGTCAGGCTGGGAGCAGTTCCACAGGTGTGGATCATAGGGTCGACAGTAACTAGGTTGACAGTCATTATGTCGACCACTATTGGTCAACAGTGAATAGGTCGACACCTGAAATAGGTCGACGCGGTCATTAGATCGACATGAACATGGTCAACATGAGTTTTTTAAATTTTTTGGGTGTCGTTTCCTTTGTACAGTGAACGGGAACCCCAATTAGTGCACCGTATCCCCTCACATGGTGAGAGCACGGGCAAGGTGCCTCGCTCTGCTCCCGTTGCGCTCGGCATAGGTTACTATTCCCAAACGTAGTCCATGTGGATCGTAGAGTATAAAATAGTTTTGTTTTTTTAATTATTATTTTTTTAAACTCATGTCGACCTAAAGACCGGATCCCAGCTCCACTATGCAGCAGCCAGGTCACTCCTGGATTGGTTGTGGGTCTGTTAGCAATGTTATAGGATTGTACACATAGGGCCTAATTCAGACCTGATCGCTAACTGCCATTTCATACAGCCTGCGATCAGGTCTAAACTGCACCGCAATGCGCAGGCGCGTTGCACGGGTACAAAGCGGATCGCCACTTAGTGATGGGTTTGTGCGACGGATCCGTTCGCACGGCCATTTGCAAGGAGATTGACAGGAAGCGGCCGTTTGTGGGTGGCAACTGACCGTTTTCTGGAAAAACGCAGGAGTTAACAAGCGTTTGCTGGGAGGGATCCTGACGTCAGTTCCGGGACTAGACAGGCTGATGTGATCGCAGCAGCTGAGTAAGTCCTGGGCTGCGCAGAGACTTCACAAGATCTGGTTATACAGCTCTGCTACACATGCGTTCTCACACTTACACAGCTAAAATACACTCCCCTGTAGGTGGCGACTATCTGATCGCAGCAGTGCAAAAGTCGCCTGCTAGCGATCAGGTCTGAATTAGGCCCATAGGACGATAGTGTGGCCAAGTGTACTCTTCTGGATTATTTTTGGGTACCCTGGTCATTTTCTTGCCAAACCCAACTGATATTACAATATGGGCCTGATTCTGAGTCGCGTGCACTGCCAATTTGGACACAGTGGTGCAATGTTTGTATACTGTGCATGTGTTTTATGTGCAGTGTCGCAGTACTGATTCAGACACCTGGGGGCAAATTTACTAAAGCTTCTAAAAAAGAGAATTGGTGATGTTGCCCTTAGCAACCAATCAGATGTTGTCTGTCATTTCTCTATTGCCTTTTAGAAATGATAGACAGCATCTCATTGGTTGCTATGGGCAACAACACTAATTCTCTGCTTTAGTTAATCTACCCCATGGTATCTGAGATCTATTAGAAATGTATTGGGTGTTTCTTAGAGGCAACTCGGAGGTGGCAGGGAAATGCACAGAGATACTATGGGGGGTTATTCAGAGTTGATCGTAGCTGTGCTAAATTTAGTACAGCTACGATCAGGCACACTGATATGCCGGGGGACGCTTAACACCGCCATCCCGCCCCTCCCACCCAGTGACTGCCTGTCGATCGCTAGCTAAAGACAGCCGTCAGCTGTCTGGCATTGCGCAGTTCAGACCCGATCGCTGCTGTGCCCCCCTATGTCTTATGAGAGAGTTACAGGTGTGTCACTGAATGTTGTTGCGTAATGAATACAAAGACGCTTCATCGCTCACACTGGAGGCCATACGCCATACTCAGACCTAGCATATTACTAGTACAAGTTTCAATACTCCAAGCAACAAAGTGAAACATAGAATTTGTCGGCAGATAAGAACCACTTGGCCCATCTAGTCTGCCCCTTTTTTTTTTTTACATTATTTTTATCTCTAACCTTATTTGATATTTATTTCTTTGTAAGGAGATACTTATGTCTATCCCATGCATGTTTAAATTGCTCTACTGTCTTAGCCTCTTCCACCTCTGATGGGAGGCTATTCCACTTGTCCACTACCCTTTCTGTGAAGTAATTTTTCCGCAAATTTCCTTTGAACCTCCTCCCCTCCAGTCTCAGTGCATGTCCTCGTGTCATGGGCATCTAAGTGCGGATGCACGGCTATAGCAGCCATAGCATAAAGTCACAGACGCTAAAGCGGCAAAAGACCCAGGCACGGACACGGCTGACTCGGAATCAGACCCTGTGAGTGCACAGAAACTGACAGCGATGTCTGGGCATGAGTTATGGCTTGTATTTTCTGCATCCTATCAACAGCTAGATGGCAAAATCCACTACAAGAGCAAGGAGTGAATGCCAGTGAGGTATACAAGTTCTACATGCATTAGGTCTACAGTCATTACCATTAGGTTGATGCCATATGGTAGACAGACAAAAGGTCAACCTTTTGTCTGTCGACCATATGGGGTCGACTTAATGAATGTTGACCCATAGTCCGGATCCAAAACATTCTCTGTACATAAGGAATTAATAAAGGGAAATCACCCTTTGACTTGTACTTAGCAGTCAGATTTTCTTCTTGATATCATTTTTTAGGGCTGATATGAGAAATGTCAGGACCCAGTATAAATGCTGTAGGGTCACACCATATAATATTATTGGGGGTGTGGCTGTACCCCTCTGGCAGACCCAGCACGTTACATAATATGTAGGCTTCTAATCAGGCAAAGACATGTTAAGATATATACATTTTCTATATTTACATTATTTTATAAAAAAAAAAATTGTTTGATGTTCGATTAACCTTTTTTAAAGTTACAGTAAATGTTTATTTATCTTTTGGCTTAATATTACTATAGGGTGTCAAATACATTTTGGAATTGTTTTAGGTTAGTAAACACAGGTTTGCATTGTTTAGGGCCAGAACTTTTTTTTTTTCCTTTTTAGTATTTTTCATTTAATGAAATTTTTTTGTTTTTTAGAACAAAATGGTAATTTACAGGAGCTACAGTATATTTGCTTCACAGCTGCTTGTACTCTATAAAATAAACACTATGGGGGTATTTAATTAAGGCCGTTTTTCACCTAGGCGAAAAAAAAACTGCACTTTTCGATATTTTGTAGGGCCAATAGGAATTCGCCCTATTCAATAGCAGAGCTGTTTTTTTCGCCTAGGTGAATCCACGTTTTTCGCACCTGCGCCGGCGAAAAACGCGGATTTTGAGGCATTTTTCGCCAATGATTTTTCACTAAAAAAAAGAAGTGAAAATGCATTGACAAAAATGCCTTAAAAACAGGCGAAAACAGGCCGCAATTAAATATGCAGGGGGGTGAATTCGATAGCTCAGAAATTGTCAGAGCTAATTGAATACCCCTCTATATGAAGAATAATAAACACTGTGAAAGTCTATCTTTGTTTTACTGACTAGGCCTGCAATCAAAGAACTGTCCTACTCAGGACATCATAAGCACACTTGGATTTATGATGCACTTCCCATGTGTTGATCTGTGTTGGAGTGTATCAGATATGCATGCCCTTTTACTGTCCTGAGAAGGGCTCCTGTTGATAAACTGAACGGAGGCCTGTTAGCACAGTGGTGCCCCAGCTTGCATGGCCAAGCCCTTGTATACTCACCATTCCTTGCATTTCTTAGTATGGTAAGCAAATAGTATGAATGGTGAAACAGCTATTATTTCACATAGCAATCTTTATAAAAGAATAATACATTAACAAATCCTGTACCTGGATCTGTGATTTTTTCTTCCCAGGAGCTGGTTCATTTATTGGCATTTTTATAGTCTCCTCATAATTTGTGACCACAATTGAGCGCAGAGCACTATACTCTGTATGCATCTGTTTGTCATCTACGGACCAGAATCTGTGGAAGAGCAGGGATTTTTGATACCTAGAGGATTATAAAAATCAGGGAATATATGTTATTTCCTCTCCTGCAGTTTTATTGTGACAAAGCAACATGAATTACAGTATCTTGACATTAGCTAACACACAGAGGTAGAAAACAATAATGTTTTTACTTGATAATTATTTATTCTATTACTAGAGTTTGCCTCACAGCTTCGCTTGCGTGGATGTCTGTTATTGCGACACTAATTTTACAAAAACAGTAGTGCCATCTAATATTGTGATGTATATTTTATATTGAACACATTGATCACAAAATTTCTTTGTAAACAATATTTGCAGTTTTTCCATCAACACAAAAAGATGATTGGGGCTACAAACTCGTGAGCAAGCTGCCCATGAGAGAGGCAGCAGGTCCACTCCTCCTGATATCTACGCTTGCAGCCCTGTGCGTTTGTCCCTGCGACTTGTTGATTGTCATAGCAAGCAGACGCTTACAGGAAACTGCAAACACTTGAATTGAAAAGGAAAATTGTAAGGTGTAAGGGATATACTGTATGCAGTGGCGTATATATAATGGGTGCAGGGGGGGCTCACACCGCACACCCTTCACCTATTATTTTCAATAATTACCCTCTGGCGTCCCGTGGTAATGCAGCAGCGCTCCAGAAATCACTGGAAAAATGGTGTGGCGCCATTTTCCTGGTGTTTCTCACATGCGCAGTAGGAAAATTCATCAGGTCATGGGATCGGGTGACCGGCGGTCGGGAGCCAGAATGTCAGCAGGGGGACAAGCCCCTTGTCGGCTCGCTGCAGGCTCGGTCGCTTGCTGTGCTCGCCACTGGTTCTATTCCCACTCTATGGGTGTCGTGGACACCCTACGAGTGGGAATAGTCCTGGGCCCCCTGCCGGCATTTTGGCAGCCGGGATCCTGGCGTCGGTATGCTGACCGCCGGGATCCCGACTGCCGGGATCATAACTACATCCCGTTTGAGACTATTGAACTATGTTGTTTTGGATTAGTCAAAATATACTTGTGATAGTCTCCATAAGGGCTTTTATCCGCCAATCCTGCACAGGTGAGCTCAACGGGCAGCGTAGTCAGTATCACAGCTAGTAGACTCTAGAGCAGAGCTAGAGTCTACGGCAAATATGCTCTACTTCAGGTAAATGTTGCTGCGGCCTTTTTCCCGGTGATTCTCTACTGCATATGCTCAAAACTCTGGGACAATGGCCACAGCGCCATTTTCCTGTTGATATTGCAGGGCTACCATATCAGACGTTGGACTCCGGAGAGGTGAGTACTAAAGAAATGGGTGTAGCGTGTGCGGTGCAGTCCCCTCTGGCCCCAAGGGGTCAGTGTGCACCGCACAAACTGCACCCATTCTAAATATGCCACTGGGCACACAGCAGCAAATTAAATTCTCCACAATAATGTTACAAAATAAACCCTACAAGATGCAAGCATTTAGTAAATAAGTTCATAGGGGCTAGGTATAGAAGTATAAACTGGTCTGTTCTTATTAGCCAAGTATATGATTCACAGGTGCAAATGGTTCTATATACAGTATGTGGAATATACTGTATTGGTCTTCTGTAAATCGAAGGATTAGGCTATTGGTTGTGTGTGGAGATATTATTGAATGCATATCTATATACTATTCCTCTAAGGTCTGCCTTGCCTTCCACATACACGGGCAATGACTCCCACTGCTAGGGAGACTGAACAGACCCTTGACTAGCAGTTGAGGAGGGAGGGGATGAGGACCAGGGTGCAGGCAACACGGTAATGCTGGGTACACACTTAGCGATGTGTGCCCAGCCCGATATTGCAGCCGATGCTACCCAGCATGTGACAAGTGCATACACACTTGCTGCTCCACAGCTACCCAGCATGTGACAAGTGCATACACACTTGCTGCTCCACAGCTACCCAGCATGTGACAAGTGCATACACACTTGCTGCTCCACAGCTACCCAGCATGTGACAAGTGCATACACACTTGCTGCTCCACAGCTACCCAGCATGTGACAAGTGCATACACACTTGCTGCTCCACAGCTACCCAGCATGTGACAAGTGCATACACACTTGCTGCTCCACAGGATCTGGCAACATATCGTCTAGTGTTTAGTCAGCTTCAGATTGGGGGTGAAATGGAGTGGGGTAAGACACAGAGCTGGGGGACTGAGGAAATGCACAAAGGAGGGCATGGCAGAATAGGGCGAGGAAGGGGCGGAGCAGCCGGCAGACACTGCGGTGACCCGGATTATGCTGGGTCCCTTTATTAGTGAAATTATATATTATATAGGCCTAAATCAGAGATGCAATACACCACTTTTACTCTTTTGTAATCAATTTTATTAGAAACGTTTTCATTTATTCAATTAAAACGAGTAGAAAGGATAAATTCATATATCCATCAATAAACACCCGAGATGGATTGATATAGATGGATTGCTACACATGAAGTAGAGTGTTTTCCTATTTGCTGTATCACATGTATCAATCCAAATACTGTGTATGCACGCAGTATGATACTGTCACTGTGTTGCTGAGACTGGAAACCTTTGTTCGTAAATGTGTGGGTTCCATCTGCCACAGACTAAGCTTATTCTGTGTGATTTACATTGCAGAAACATATTATTCTATCCTCAGGATTGGAGGAACAGATCACCCTTTCTTACGCTGGCATGTTACATAGTTAATGAACACATGAAAACTTGTGTTTTTTTTCCTTTTGTGTTTAGGAATAATGTTTTGTTATTGGTCTATGCCCACATGAAGGGGTCAGTTACAAGATCTGACATGTTCTTCATATTGTTCTAGCAAGTCTCAGATAACAGTCCTGATAAAGAGAGTAGCTTATTAGATATGTTACTGTTCCTTTTTATCTCTTACCACCATATATAACGCCATTCAGTTGGTATATATTCATGTCAGTTTAGTTTCATGTCCAGTCTGTGCATTTCTAATGATAACTCATAAAACATAATTCCCTAGGCAGGCGATACAGAGATTTTGCCATTTAATTCCAGTGATTTAGACGTATAATTATTAATTCCAGTGATTTGGACGTATAATTACAGTGATTTTGCAGTATAATTCCAGTGATTTGGACGTATAATTATTAATTACAGTGATTTTTCCAATTAATTCCAGTGATTTGGGCGTATAATTCCAGTGATTTGGGCGTATAATTCCAGTGATTTGGACGTATAATTCCAGTTGGAATTGTTTGTGTCGCTTGGCTTAGTCATACAGCTACCTCATTGCACCTCTTCGACATCTTTGCATGAGGTGCTGTTTGGGGCCTAGTTTTTGAAAAGTGGCATCCTGTCTGACACTGCCGTATGAGTCCAGGAGTACTGCTGTATTAGTCCTGGTGTACTGCCGTATAAGTCCACCAATTGCAGAATTTTTAAAAAAATTACAGGGGCGTGCTGGAGATGCTGTCAGTGGACTGAACAATTGCGGCCCACTCTGAACATTCAGCCACTGTGTGACACTACTAGATGGGCCAGGTGGTTGTGTCTCTTAGCTTAGTCATACAGCAACCTCGGTGCACCTTTTTTTCTTCTTTGCATCATGTGCTGTTTGGGGCCTTTTTTTGATATCTGCCCTCCTGTCTGCCACTGCAGTGCCACTCCTAGATGGGACAATTGTTTGTGTCGCTTGGCTTAGTCATACAGCTACCTCATTGCACCTCTTCTACATATTTGCATGAAGTGCTGTTTGGGGCCTAGTTTTTGAAAAGTGCCATCCTATCTGACACTGCAGTGCCACTCCTAAATGGGCCAGGTGTTTGTGCCACACACTTGTGTCGCTTAGCTTGGTCATACAGCCACCTTGGTGCAACTTGTAGGCCTAAAAACAATATTTTGAGGTGTGAGGTGTTCAGAATAGACTGGAAATGAGTGGAAATGAATGTTATTGAGGTTAATAATACCATAGGAGCAAAATTACCACCAAATTCTGTGATTTTAGCTGTTTTTATGTTTTTTAAGAAATCATCCAGAACCAAAACCAAAACACGAAAGTGTGGTTTTGGCAAAACCAAGCCAAAACCAAAACACGAAAGTGGAATTAGAACCAAAACCAAAACACGAAAAGTGGCAGCCGCACATCTCTATAATATATATATATATATATATATATATATGCACATACATACACACACACATATATATATATATATGCAGTGCTTAAAGTGGTCCTAGTGGCCGTGAAATAAGGGGATTGCGCAGGGGCGCGGTCTCAAAAAGAAAGGGGTATGGTCACCCATTAGTATTCCCAATTCAAATTATGCCGCACGGTAGCACAATCTTATTAACATTACACCACACATTAGTGCCCCTTATACACAAAGCCCACAGTAGTAGCACCCCAAATACAGATAATGCCCACAGCAATAGTGTCCCTTATAAAATGCCCTCAGAAGTAGTGCCCCTTATGTACGAAGGAGTGATGCCCCTTATAAAGTGCCCTCTATGCAGTGCCCTCATTAGTAGTGCCCCCAGTAGTAATGCCCCGTGTAGTGTTGCCCCCAGTAGTAATGCCCCCGTAGTTATGCCCCCAGTAGTTATGCCCAAGTCAGTAGTTATGCCCCTAGTCAGTAGATATGCCCCTAGTAGTTATGTACCCAGTAGATATGCCTCCAGTCAGATGTTATGCCCCCAGTAGTTATGCCCCCTGTAGTTGTGCTCCAGTAAACGTGACCTAGTAGTTATGCCCCCAGTAGATATGCCCCCAGCAGTTGTCCCCTTAGCACATGTCCCCCCAGTCAGAAGTTATGCCCCCAGTAGATGTGCCCCCAGTAGTTGTGCCCCCAGCAATTGTGCCCCCAGTAGACCATGTGACCCCAGCAGATCTGTCCCCAGCACTTGTGCCCCCAGCCATTGCGCCCCAGTAGATGTGCCCCCAGCCATTGTGCCCCCAGTAGATGTGCTCCCAGCCATTGTGCCCCCAGTAGATGTGCCCCCTAGTAGCGCCGATTACACATATTCAAAACAACAAACAACACTATACTCACCAGCCCCGCCTCTGCGTCCGGACCGCTGCTGCCCTCTGCCTGGCCGCCCGCTCTTCGGATCTATGGGAGAGACACGCACACTGCCTGAGCCGGAGTGAGCTCCCGCGTCCGGCGGCCACTGAGAGGAAGAAGCCGGGCGCCCGCTGGTAACAAAATTATCAGTGGGCGCCCGACTTCTCCCTAGGTTAGGTAAGCCTGCGTTCCGGCTCCAAGTGGAACTGATGGAATGCAGTTCCGCACCGTTCCGGCTCACTTTAACCTCTGTGTATATATATATATATATATATATATATATATAAATATATACACACATATATAATAATACATAGATAATATATAAAATATGTATATTATACATATATACTATATAAAATATATATGATGCAGCAGGCAGGCACACTACATAATTATTAAATGTGGTACAGTACAGTAGACAGTGCTTACTGACTGTCACGCAACTGGTGTGTGACGCAGTCAGAATTGGCTGGTTGCCGCGTCCAGGTTCGCCTGCTATCAGCAGCCGCTCCTTTGTGCACTGCAGTATGACGAAGGGGCTGAAGAGGAGGCGGAACACGGGATGCCGCTGGCGGGAAGCGGAGCTGTCAGTAGTGACTGACGGCTCGGCTCTACAAAGCATTATGGGGAGGAGGGGCTGCAGCGCATGCGCAGCAGCTCCAACGGCTGTCATTTTTTAAATGCTTCACTGAGCTTCTGCGCACGCGCAGAAGCTTCAATTAACGTGATCGCAGCTTGTGGCCGGGGCCTGCATAGTGGGTTATGGCCAGCCAATGAGGGGACGCCAGATTGGCCAAACGGAATCCGGTCCGGCATACCAATCCACCCCAGACGTCAGACATTATCTAGTGATAATTGAGCACTCACATCGCCCCCCCCCTTCCCGCGAACCCCCCCGTCCCCGTCCCCATCCCCCATCCACACACACACACACACTCCCTTTGGTTGCCTATGTAATATGGGTGTGCCACTGTAGTGGTTGGAATTCCGACGCATAATTTCTCACATTGAAGGACCTACTCAGAAGGACAATCTGCACTTAGCATGGGGTTGGTGCAAGTTTAGATGATGCAACTGACAGTTGTGTTTAAAGAAGCACCGAGTGGTATTGGAACATCTACAGATGCTCAAAATGGCCATCTCAGTCCTTGCACACTCAGACGCACAGATGTACACCAGGGACACTTGCATAAAGTTGCAGAAGCAATACTGGCAAAAGATGCACATACGGATGTCCCACAAGGGGCCTAATTCAGACCTGTTGGCACACAGGCTATTTTTAGCAGTGCTGTGATCAGGTAGTCGCCGCCTATAGGGGAGGGGGGATTCGCTGTGCAGGGCTGCAAACGCTTGTCTCTGCACAGCTCAGGACTTACTCACCTGCTAGGATGATCCTTGCTGGAGCTGACGTCAGGATCCCTCCCGCCTGCGTTTTCCTCAACACTCCCAGAAAATGAGGAGTTGACACCCTCGGACGGCCTCATCCTGTCAATCTTCTTACGTTCGCCGCTGTGAACTCTTTCTTTGTTGTTTTCGTTGCTGCCCGGAGACAGCCGTCGACGCCCAGCGTCGCGCCTGCGCATTGCGGCCCCCACACATGCGCTGTTCAGACCCAATCGTACGGTTGCAAAAAACTGCAGCGTGTGATCGGGTCTGAATGACCCTCAATATCCATTAAACTGATAAGATCCGAGATGAAATGGTATGCTCTTCGGCAGCCAGTGACCTGCTCCGTTCTTTACCTGAACCCTCTGGCACTCTTTCTTCATTTGATCCCACAAATGAAGATGAAGTATCATCACTCTTCTCATCCTGCTTCTCTACTACCTCTCCTCTTGATCCTTTACCCTCACAAATAAGTAAAGCTCTGTCTCTGGTGCTCATCCCTACCTTAACTAACATCTATAATCTCTCTCTCTCTACTGGTATTTTTCCTTCACTCTTCAAGCATGCAGTTATTACTCCCATTTAAAAAAAACAAAATTCTGACCCTAATGCTCTCTCAAACTACCGCCCTATCTCTCAGCTCCCTTGTCTCTCTAAGCTACTTGAGAGACTTGCCTACACTCGACTCACACACTTTCTTAACTCATACACTCTGTTGGACCCACTTCAGTCAGGCTTCCGTTCCCAACATTCCACAGAGACGGCACTGACTAAAGTGGTTAATGATTTGGTCACTACGAAGTCTAAAGGCCACTACTCACTACTTATTCTTCTAGATCTATCTGCTGCATTTGACACTGTAGACCACTCTCTTCTCATACAGACACTACAATCCCTAGGTCTTAAAGACACAGCCCTTTCTTGGTTCCTCTCGTACCTATCTAATCGCTCCTTCAGTGTTCGCTTCTCTGAATCTACCTCCTCTTCGCTACCTCTTTCAGTTGGAGTACCGCAAGGTTCAGTCTTGGGTCCTCTGCTTTTCTCTATCTATACCTCATCTCTTGGTAAACTAATCAGCTCTTTTGGTTTTCAGTATCATCTGTACGCAGATGATACTCAAATCTACCTATCCTCCCCTGACTTGTCCCTATCTGTACTGGACCGTGTCACTGAATGCCTTTCTGCTATCTCATCCTGGATGACATCTCGCCACCTCAAACTTAATATTTCAAAGACAGAGTTAATTATATTTCCACCGGCCAATAGTAGGTACCAACCTGATATCTCTATCACTGTTGAAAACTCGACTATCTACCCTACCCCACAAGCTCGCTGCCTAGGTGTCATCCTTGACTCTGATCTGTCCTTTGTTCCCCACATTCAATCTGTCTCAAGATCATGTTACATGCATCTAAAAAACATATCCAAAATACGACCATACCTTACACAAGACACTGCTAAAACTCTAATCCACGCTCTCATTATCTCCCGCATTGATTATTGCAATAGTCTCCTAACTGGTCTTCCCAAAACGAGACTCTCACCACTACAATCCATTCTGAATGCAGCGGCGAGGCTTATCTTCCTCGCTAGACGTTCATCGTCTGCAGATCCACTCTGTCAGTCCCTCCATTGGTTACCTGTATTCTACCGCATTCAATATAAAATACTTTTACTCACACACAAGGCCATTAACCAAACTACACCAACGTACATCACTTCGCTTATCACAAAATATCTCCCAACCCGACCTCTGCGCTCTTCACAAGACCTGCGTCTCTCATCCACACTCATTACTCGCTCCCACTCACGACTGCAGGACTTTCATCGGGCTGCACCCACTCTGTGGAATGCCCTACCACACACAATAAGACTCTCCTCTAGTCTCCAAACCTTCAAGCGTTCCCTCAAAACTCACCTCTTTAGGCAAGCGTATCAAATTCCTGAACCGCCCACATAACTTTCATAAACCTTGCTATCAAATTACATCCACTCTGTACAGTCCACACATATCCTCACATGTCTTCTCATTCTATGCAATAGATAGCACCTTTCCTTATGTACATATGCCTATAGATTGTAAGCTTGCGAGCAGGGCCTTCCTACCTCTATGACTGTTATCACCCAGTTTGTAATTGTTATTTCAAATTGTAAAGCGCAACGGAATTTGCTGCGCTATATAAGAAACTGTTAATAAATAAATAAATAAATCTCCTAAACCAGGTCTGGCTAACCTGTGGCTCGCCAGTTGTTATAAAACTACACATCCCAGCATGCCCCGCAACAGTTTTAGCATTCCCTAATAGCAAAACTGTGGCAGGGTATGCCGGGACTTGTAGTTTTGCAACAGCTGTAGAGCCACAGGTTGACTGGGTCTTTTCTAAACTATTCTCTAAAAGAAAAAGAAAACTTTATTTTTTTTTCCAGTATACTCATTTCACTACTGTACATACCAGTCCTTTCCTATGTCTATAGGTATTTACTTTCTTGTATTGACTATAAACGTTCAGAATCAGTATTTTTTATGTTGTGCAATTATCAGAAGTTATAACCAAACTCATTTAACCCTCATTACATTGATATACTTTGATTTTCTATATAGTGTTCCCAACCTACTCTAGAACTATATAACAATGTATTACAATTAAAGTCATAGAAAGAACTAGATCATGATTACCATAATAACACAAGAGGAATTCTTATTTCTTTATTTTTCCTAATCAGTGTTTACTATACAGTAATAAAACTGCTTCATATATTTCAGTATTCAATTTCAAAATCAAATATATTATATCAAATAGGAAATCACAGTGGGAAGTCAAATAGGGTTACATATATAGGTAATCCATAGCTGAAAAGTGCAATTCAGCTTTAAAACTATCACATTAGCTTTATACTGATATGTTATCGAAATTAACACTCGCTTACCAATCCACCACAGGTTCCATCTCATCATCTGGTTGGTTTCCAACAATATGATCAATGAAGCTAAGGCAACCTGAAGGCCTATGGTGGGGAAAGTAGTAATATTTTTATTAATAAAGGTAACAAGATACCGGATGGTGGCAAAGTGGTTAGCAATGCCACCTCACAGTGGATATCGTTTTGGAGTTATTTGGCTTCTAACACAAATGGATCTGAGTGTGAGTGGCTGGAGACTAATGGTAGGTACATACTTAGATGATATCATGCTATTGATATTGTGTGTGACCTGGTGCAGTGTAACGAAGGATAGAACGAGATGTCGTTTCATCGTTCATTATAACGTGTAATGTGTACCGACATTGGCCATTTAGCTGTCGTGACAACTTTACATATTTGTTTGAGATACCTTATATTTCAGTGTGTATAATTAAAATATTGTATTTCAGTGTGTATAATTAAAATATTTAACCCAGAATTAGGTAAATTACGCAAATAATACATTTATAAGAACATTTGTCTAATACAATTATTTATTATAAGTTTATATGAATTGCATACAGACTTTAGTAAAGCAATTTTCTTTTATTGTATACCTGTATACCTTATAAACAGCTCTTTACAGATGTAAAATAAATTATAATGCATGTATACCCTCCTTCCTTACTCTACTGTACCCACTTCTTCATTACACAATTCAAAAAGTTGTAAGATATATATAAAAAATAAATAAATCTATAGTTACATGTTACATATAGTTACATATTATTTACACGTATAGGCACAAATTGTTTTAAATCCTCAAGGGGGAATTAAATTCTGAGTAATGTGCCACTAAACATCATGCCAGGCAGAGGCCACTGCTTTTTAATGTGGTGACAATCTTAGGGCCAAATTCAGAATTGTACAGAAATCCGATGTTAACATACATCGCCAATGTTTTTAGATCTGTGCATGCTCAGATCGGGGGTTGCGATGACAGTATCCGTTTGGATGGTCGATCATGTTATGGTCGACAGTCATTAGGTCGACCACTATTGGTCGACATTGACATGGTCGACATGGACACATGGTCGACACATGAAAATGGTCGACACATGAAAAGGTCAACATGAGTTTTTAATTTTTTTTTCCTTTTGGGGAACTTTTCCATACTTTACGATCCACGTGGACTGCGATTGTGAACGGTAATCTGTGCCGAGCGTAGCGGGAGCGGAGCGAGGCACCTTGCCCGAAGCATGGCGAGCGAAGCGGTGCACTAATTGGGGTTCCCCGTCACTTTGCGCAGAAAGCGACACCAAAAAAAGTAAACAAAACTTAATGTCGACCTTTTAATGTGTCGACCATTTTCATGTGTCGACCAGTTTCATGTGTCGGCCATTTGTCAATGTCGACCAATAGTGGTCGACCTAATGACTGTCGACCATAACATGGTCGACCATTCATACCGAAACCGCGATGACGCTCGCAGTGCCCCAAATGCTGCAACATAATTGCTTTGCTGATGGTATTTGTGGCAGCAACAGGCAGCGTTCCAGAAAACCAGGGCATGTTGGCCCTGTTTTCTGGGTGTGCTGAACACAGTGGCTGCATCCTCAGACACAGCTCCACTGGCTCCAGCAGTATGATTTCACTGGACATCCTAAGTATCCTGAGGGTTAAACTGGGTACACACTAGGCAATGTCTACCCAGCCGATATGTCAACCTGGCGGGCCAACATATCGGATCTTGGGTACACACCAAAACGATGTATGAAGGATGGAGCAATATAGCGTTCTATCCATCATTTACATAGAACTAGGTCGTTGCAGCAGGGACAACTGGGCAACGTCGCTAGCGACTGTAGGTAGCCGCATATTATGCATACACACTGCACGAAATGCCCGATATGTTGTTCCGATTCAGCCGGAAACAACATATCGGGCCAACATCATTCCAGTGTGTACCCAGCTTTACTCAGATGTCCGATGGTCACACAGTTGATCAGGGTGTAGTATGGTATGCCGGCGGCCGGGCTCCCGCCACGCATCGGCAGCACAATTAATGTCCGCTTCTGAATCAGCCCCGTTGCTTATTTCCCAGTGCACCACTATGGTATATAAGGAAGACTGAGAAAAGATACTGGTTGCAACATGTCTTCACTTAACCACTCCATACTTATCACTTAGGATTTAATTCCTCCTTACTCTGTATTTTTTTTTTTATTAAACTATTTTGCCTCGATTATTCCTGTTTATTTAATTATTTTTGTACCTATCATCATCAGTTTCACTTACAATGAAGGCAGCAGCGGATCTCTGTACAGCGGTTCTTTGAAACCTGGGAGGAAGAGACCTTGATATGGCCCCAGGTATTCCACAAGGGTATGTGTAGTATCTCCATACTGCAAAAAGAGAAAAAAAACGTGAAATAGTAGCATATGTATTCAACAACGTCTCGTGGTTCTATCATTACTCCTGGAAAGAATTTGCCGTAGGCAAATAGCCTAGGAAGTGAAATGAAGTTCCCCTCCCAGTCACTGTCAGAATGGAAAACTAGTTCATCAGAGAGAAGCCACAGATCAAAGACAGAGAGTTTAATCACTGGACAAAACAGAGCCGGAGGGGATAAGGGAAACAAATAGCAGCTTTCAATAATCTCTAGTGTCAGAAAAGAAACTGATAATTCAATCATCCCTAAAGTGAGAGTCACAACTTACAGTTTGTAGAACGGCGTATTTCACTCTGCCACCTTTATCTTCCTCGATCCAAGGCTCTCTTATAACTACCGCCCCATGTTCTTTAGCTTTCTTTAGATAGACAGAGTTATAGATTGTTAGCCATATGGTAAAATGTATGAGTGAATTTCTTCACTGAACCAATTATAACATTTAAAAGAAAAATACATTCAATTTCTAGATTTTCTCGAAAGTTGACAGTCAAATATTGCAGCAGAGTTAGCGGCTAATTTTTATGGATCGCTATAAATGGGTCCTGGTAAACTGCATTGCTTGTCACTGGTAATGCTAAAGCTGACATACATGGGGGTATATTTACTAAGGTGTGAGTTTTTTAGAAGTGGAGATGTTGCCCATATATCAACCAATCACATTCTAGGTATTATCTTCTAGAAGCAGCTAGATAAATGTTAAGTGGAATCTGATTGGTTGCTATGGGCAACATCTCCACTTCTAAAAAAACTCACCCCTCAGTAAATACACCCCATTGTGTTAACTGGGTCAGATTTTGGTAAAAATGTACATACTGTGAACTTGCATGGACAAATGTATGAAACCCACATTTGTTGCATATCTGGTCATATGCAGTAATTTCCAACCACACCCTACCACCTGATGGTTCCTCATCTTGTAGCTTCCCATCTGATGTAGATTAGGAGGATCAGAAATATATATGTGCTCATACAAATGACAGAGTGTACGGCACTTTTAGGCTAGTAACATATGGTGATCGCCCATATATCTCTAATATATAGGAATATATGGTGAACGCCTATATATCTCTTCCCCCTGGGAACTAGACCTTACACTTTGTAATTAGAATGCATGAGTGGAGTTTTTTTTTTTAATTATCAGATTTTTTTTAAATAATCAAATTTACAACGAATGATTTCTTCACACATTTTGAAATGCGTAAGATTTTATCACTGAATTATAAAACATGCTTATCTTTAGATCACATTTTAATGATTGCCTAGCTTATCCACAACCTACATTTATTCTCCTATGTCAGTGGTTCTCAAACTGTGTGTCATGGCACCCTGGGGTGCATCGTGACACTTGCAGGGATGCCCTGGATTGGTGGTTCAGGACAAGTTCAAATTATTTATGGTCTATGTAATAGGCAAAACCAGTGCTGATGGCTGCCAATCATAAAATATGTGGACAAACAGAAGTAAATCCTGTTCCTCACCACATAACGGAACCTAAGGATGACATAGAAGCACAATTCAATTAATGTAATATGTTTTTCAATTTAGCAATAACGTTTGGCCTAGGGGTGCCGTGACAAAAATTCGAATACTCTAGGGTGCCGTGATTAAAAAAAGTTTGAGAACCACTGTCCTATGTACAAAGAAATCAGTCTCCTTTCTGTCTGTCTTGTGCATAAAGAAGTAAAAGCAAAATCGCATCTGAAGAGCCGCCCAGAAAGGACGCTCACCGTTGCATTCACAAATCTGCGTAGGCATTAGCAGAATCGCAATCATATGCAAAAAATGACACCATCGACATTTGCGGCTGACCCTAGCATACTCAAATCAATGTTTTTGAATGCAGCGTTTGCAGATGACGTCACATACACGCCCTAAAAGCGGCCATGACACGCCTGCGTTTTTCCAACCACTCCCCACACACACCATGTTACCACCCACAAATGGTCACTTCCCGTCAATCAGAATGCGTTCTCTTTACAATTAGGCTGCATACACAGTACAATCGCATTTTACCCTTCGTCCACACACAGTGCATTTGCAGTACATGCGCAGTCTGCCGATAATCGCTCAGTGCGTGCAAACTTATGGGCCCTACAGACATGCCGATCCGCCACCGAGGTGCCCGACGGCCGATACGGCCGACGGGCGACCCGGCGGCGGGGGGGCAGTGACGGGGGGAGTGAAGTTTCTTCACTCCCCCCGTCACGCGGCTCCATTGAAGTGCAGGCAAATATGGACGAGATCGTCCATATTGGCCTGCATGTACAGCCGACGGGGGACCAGCGATGAACGAGCGCGGGGCCGCGCATCGTTCATCGCTGGAGCCTCCACACTGAAAGATATGAACGAGTTCTCGTTCATTTATGAACGAGATCGTTCATATCTTTCAAACAAATCGGCATGTGTGTAGGGCCTATCACATTTGCAAACGGTAGTGAATCAGACACTTAGTCACCAGTGAATTCATTTAGGTGTCAGAATTGGACTTTTTGGATATTTGTTAATGTTATTGTAATAATAATAATAATAATAATAATAATAATAATAATATGTATTTATATAGTGCCTGCATACTCTGTATATTTATTTATTTTGGCTACAAACGACTATATTTTAGTAAAGGATCTGTTCTTAGAAATTTTTGTTTTAAATCTATTCACTAGACAGATCTATTTTTTACTTTGCTTTTGTTCTGTTTATACAATGTTGTTTGTTTATTTAAAGAAAAGATTAAAAAATGTTTAGGATTTAATAGAATAAACAAACTTTACATTTTAGAAATAAACTTTATAGCGTGAGTATTGAATCTTAGTGTTTTTGTGCCCTATTCTCAGATGCTCTTGTTTTTGAAAGCAGATTCATCACTCTGGATAAACCAATTTTTAAGTGTTGGCCGCCGGGAACAACCATGAGCCCGAACACAAAGGCTGCACGGCCAGATCTGGGGAGACATGGCCACGGGCACAAATTACAAGGTGCAGCTGTGTCCATTCCTTTTTTTTGGGTGGGGGGGGGGGGATTTTTGATGACAGTCACACAAACACTGGGGGTGATTCAGACCTGATCGCACGCAGGCGTTTTTCTGCAGTACTGCGATCAGGTAGTTGCCTCCTACAGGGGGAGGGGGTAGTTGATGTGCAGGGGTGCGAACGCTTGTGCAGAGAACTGCACAAACAAAAGTTTGAGAAGTCTCTGCACAGCTCAGGACTTACTCAGCCGCTGCGATGATCCGGCAAGGATGCTGACGTCAAGAATCCTCCCTCCAAACGGTTGGGCACGCCTGTGTTTTTCCAGGCACTCCCTAGAAACGGTCAGTCGACACCCACAAACGGCCTCTTCCTGTCAATCTTCTTGTGATCGCCGGTGCAATTGCTTTCTTCGTAAAATCCGTTGCTGTCCGGTGCATACGCATGCGCAGTTCAGACCCGATCGCACCGCTGCTAAAAAAGCTATCGTGCGATTGGGTCTGAATGACCCCCACTATTCCATCTCTACAGCTGAGTGTAATGGATAAAAAACAATATCTTCTGCTTTCTTAGCCCGACAGTGAATAGCTACTGTACTATACTGCAGCTCTGTATAAGAGTAAGTGCTATGTGACACCGGCCTTTTAGAATGTTGTGGCTTTCTGACCAGAACACAACAGAAATCTAAAGTGATCAAACGCTCACACAGTGCAACTTCAAACATTTGTTCTTCATATCACACCAGACCGGTTCAGCTGTTAAAGCATGACATGCCTTCTGAAATACCCATTTGACAGTGCCGTTAAGTGTAAGAATATTATCCGCGCATATCAGTAAAGACAGCTGAAGCACCTACAACTTTAAAGATTTTCAGATTATAACTATGTAGTTAAAATACATTGGGGGTAAGTCAGACTGGATCGCTGCAGCGGCAGTGATTGCAGTCGTACTATGCGCAGTGCGCTCACGCGGCGGGCGCGCTGTGCATGTGCAGCCAGTGAGATGCTATCAGCATCTCACTGGTGCGATTGCCTCTGCCTGATTGACAGGCAGAGGCGGTTGCGGGGTGGGAGGGGGCGTGCCAACAACGTTAGAACGCCGTTGACAGGGCACAGTCTGGACAGCTGAGGCTTATCCAGACCGTTGGGGGAGGCGGGCCGCGGCGGCTGCGTGACGCAGCGGTCCGCTCCCTGCCAGAGCGCAGGAGCTGCGCAGGCAGGGAGCTACTCGCCAGGTACAAAAGCATCGCAGCCGTGCAAGGTCGGCAGTTATGAGGTTGACAGTGTCTAGGTCATCCCTAAAAGGTTGACATGGAAAAAGGTCGACATGGTTTTTTTTTGTTAATTTTGGTGCCATGTTCTCTTATTAGCATGTGGAACCCCATTAAGTGTAAAATATAAATAAAGTGTAAATAAAAATCCACAAAACTCATGTCGAACTTTTGCTGTGTCGACCACCCAAGTCTAAATCTCTCTGCACATGTTATATCTGCCCCCCCTGCAGTGCACATTGGGGGTCATTCCGAGTTGATCGCTAGCTGCCGTTGTTCGCTGCGTAGCGATCAGTGAAAAAAACGTCTAATCTGCGCATGCGTATGCACCGCACTACGCACTACGCACGCGCATCGTACAGGTACGAAGTCCTTTGTGGTTTTGCACTGGTTCCTCTTCACAGGAAGAGGGCGTTTCTGGGTGTCAACTGACCGTTTTCTGGGAGTGTTTGGAAAAACGCAGGCGTGGCCGGGCGTTTGCTGGGCGGGTATCTGACATCATTACCGTGTCACTCGTCGCAGCAATCATCGCACTTCTGCAAAGCAAAAATACACTCCCCCGTGGGCGGCAACTATGCGTTTGCACGGCTGCTAAAAACTGCTAGCGAGCGATCAACTCGGAATAACCCCCATGGTTTTGCCCAACTGCCTTCAAATTTGCTGCTGCAATCAGGTCTAAATTACCCCTATTATGTGGAAGTGGTGACTCCCTGCTTTCACATTCATTTGCCCTGAATTAATGAATAGATGAGGGAGAACTTCCTATATTTCTGGACTTCTTTATTTTTACACAGGGCAGGGTGTTATTCTCTGTTGATCATGTAGCATCTAACTGGATAAATAGTTGGAGAGGTGATTCCTCTTTTTAAAATGGGTGTGGTTCGTTGGGTCGACAGTAACTAGGTCGACAGTCATTAGGTTGACCACTATTGGTCGACATTGACTAGGTCGACACAGTAATTAAGTCGACATGGATAAGGTCGACATGAGCTTTAAAAAAAAAAAAATGGTGTAGTTTTCTTCGTAAAGTGATAGGGAACCCCAATCAGTGCACTGCTTCGCTCGCCATGCTTTGGGCAAGGTTACTATTCCCAATTGTAGTCCACGTGGATAGTAAAGTATGAAAAAGTTCAAAAAAGGGATTTAAAAAAAACCTCATGTCGACCTTTTCATGTGTTGACCTTTGCCATGTCGACATAGTGACCATGTCGACATAACATGCATGTCGACAGACAGTGGTCGACCTAATGAGTCTTGACCTAAGTGTTGTCGACCTAAAGCCCGGATATCCTTTTAAATGAGGGTGTCCCAAGCAGGGCCGTAACTAGGAGTGGCACTGCCGGATACAATGGGGGCAGTTACCTCCGGCACCAGTCCCGATGGGGCCACTTCTCCTCTATTGTCTGCTGCTCGGGGTCCTGGACTTGGTGTTCCTGGTGGTGGACATGACCCAACGTCTGTCTGTGACCCTGACAGAGAAACTGAGCATGCAGTAGCAGAAGTGATCAGCTACTCTGTTCAGGTAGGTACAGGTGGTACACCTGTATGGGGCCCGGGCAGATTTGCGGGGTTGTTGTCTCCAATGATGCTGAACACATACTGCTTCTGTGAAGCAGTGGCTGGGATCATTGGTGCCTACAGCAAGGCCAGGTTATGCTGAAGGACATAGGTGTGCGCAGGGGGGGTGCCTGGTGCGCACAGGCACCCCCTAATGTTTGGCACCCCGATCTCACATGCCTGATGCAGCGATTGCCGAGCAGGCTGATTACTGTCCCCTCTGCGCTGCACCCTGCAGGACTGCATTACTGACTGGACGCCTGGGTTAATCAAGGGTGCCACTGCCACCGGCTTTCAAATTCCCAGCTCCACCTCTATGTACAAAAACAGCGTGATGTGATGTGATTACGTCATGCTGCTCGCACGCCCATCCGTCACACGCCCACCTCTCTCCTTCTATGCTATGCCAACGCCAGCCACTGATGAGGAGCAGCATGCAGCCAGCGTTCCTCTTAGGAAGACAAATTCAATACTGGCAGACGGCCGGCAGCAGCATTGACACGTCACTCGTTTTTCCAGCAGCAGCAGTAACTAGTCTGTGACTGTCAGTGTCAGTGAGTGACTGACTTGTAAGTAAGCTGCTGCAGCTTGCAGGGGAAAGAGAGGGGGAGCCAGACCAGGCTGAGGAGGAGCAGTGTAATTGCATGAGTGCCATCAGGGGTGCTTGTTTGGTGCACACCACAACATCTGACAATGTATCTGCTTTATTAGGATTGGTACAATGGTGGATATTTTATATGCGTTGACCATCAATAGATGGTGCTAGACACGCCCAAAAGGCGGTGCTAGACACACCCCTGCCACGGTGCACCCCCTAATAAAATGTGCTGCGCACGCCAGTGCTGAAGGAACCTGCCCTGGGAAACTCACAAACAGATACCCCACTCAGGCCAGCCCACCAGATCAGCTTTCCTTCCTAGGCTCTGCAGTAGCCCTGCCCCCAGCTCTCTTCTCCTTCCTCCTTGCTTCCCCCTCCCCCTACCCTACCCTAAACCTCCTTTCTAGGTGCCTGATCCTAACCCTCCCACCCCGCACTCTAAATCTAACTCCCCCCCCCCCCCCCCCCGCTCCCTAGCCCTAAGTCCCCCAGGGGTCCTCTAAACTTAAAATCCCCATCTCCTGCAGATTACTTACCACCCCAATGTCTGGATGATTGGAATCCTGACGGTCAGGATTCCGGTGTCGGTGTCCTGTACTGTTTTTGGGATTCTGGCAACGACATTCCGGCGTGTGTCGGGATTCCAGCACCGGTATCTGATGCGCTATAATCGCGTCCGTCGGGATTGTAATGGCATCCCCAATGGAGAGGTGATTGTCAAAATATCAAGCACAAAAGTTTTTGTTTACATACACGCCTACATTTGAAGTTTATAAAGTATAAATAGTATTTCTCTAACGTCCTAAGTGGATGCTGGGGACTCCGTAAGGACCATGGGGAATAGCGGCTCCGCAGGAGACTGGGCACATCTAAAGAAAGCTTTAGGACTAACTGGTGTGCACTGGCTCCTCCCCCTAGCCTCAGTTAGATTTCTGTGCCCGACGAGAAGGGTGCACACTAGGGGCTCTCCTGAGCTTCTTAGTGAAAGTTTTAGTTTAGGTTTGTTATTTTCAGTGAGACCTGCTGGCAACAGGCTCACTGCATCGAGGGACTAAGGGGAGAAGAAGCGAACTCACCTGCGTGCAGAGTGGATTGGGCTTCTTGGCTACTGGACATTAGCTCCAGAGGGACGATCACAGGCCCAGCCTGGATGGGTCCCGGAGCCGCGCCGCCGGCCCCCTTACAGAGCCAGAAGAGCGAAGAGGTCCGGAAAAATCGGCGTCAGAAGACGTTCCTGTCTTCAATAAGGTAGCGCACAGCACTGCAGCTGTGCGCCATTGCTCTCAGCACACTTCATACTCCGGTCACTGAGGGTGCAGGGCGCTGGGGGGGGCGCCCTGAGACGCAATAAAACATGATAAAAATACCTTACATGGCAAAAAATACATCACATATAGCTCCTGGGCTATATGGATGCATTTAACCCCTGCCAGAATATACAGAAAAACGGGAGATAAGGCCGCCGAAAAGGGGGCGGAGCCTATCTCCTCAGCACACTGGCGCCATTTTCCCTCACAGCTCAGTTGGAGGGAAGCTCCCTGGCTCTTCCCTGCAGTCACTACACTACAGAAAGGGTTAAAAAAAGAGAGGGGGGCACTAATTAGGCGCAGTATTAAAACATACAGCAGCTATAAGGGGAAAAACACTTATATAAGGTTATCCCTGTATATATATATAGCGCTCTGGTGTGTGCTGGCATACTCTCCCTCTGTCTCCCCAAAGGGCTAGTGGGGTCCTGTCCTCTATCAGAGCATTCCCTGTGTGTGTGCTGTGTGTCGGTACGTTTGTGTCGACATGTATGAGGAGAAAAATGATGTGGAGACGGAGCAGAGTGTCTGTAACAGTGATGTCACCACCCAGGGGGTCGACACCTGAGTGGATGTACTGTTGAAAATTACGTGACAGTGTCAGCTCTGTATAAAAAAACAGTGGTTGACATGAGACAGCCGGCTACTCAGCTTGTGCCTGTCCAGACGTCTCATAGGCCGTCAGGGGCTCTAAAGCGCCCGTTACCTCAGATGGCAGATACAGACGCCGACACGGATACTGACTCCTGTGTCGACGGTGAAGAGACAACCGTGATTTCCAGTAGGGCCACACGTTACATGATTGAGACAATGGAAAATGTTTTATACATTTCTGATAATACGAGTACCACCAAAAAGGGGTATTATGTTCGGTGAGGGAAAAACTACCTGTAGTTTTCCTGAATCTGAGAAATAAAATGAGGTGTGTGATGATGCGTGGGTTTCCCCCCGATAACAATTGATAATTTCTTAAAAAGTATTGGCTGTATACCCTTTCCCGCCAGAGGTTAGGGTGCGTTGGGAAACACCCCCTAGGGGGGATAAGGCGCTCACACGCTTGTAAGAACAAGGGCTCTACCCTCTCATGAGATGGCCGCCCTTAAGGATCCTGCTGATAGAAAGCAGGAGGGTATCCAAAAATTTATTCACACACATACTGGTGTTATACTGCGACCAGCAATCGCCTCAGCCTGGAGGTGCAGTGCTGGGTTGGCATGGTCGGATTCCCTGACTGGAAATATTGATATCCTAGATAAGGATAGTATATTATTGCCTATAGAGCATTTAAAAGATGCATTTCTATATATGCATGATGCACAGCGGAATATTTGCCGACTGGCATCAAGTATAAGTGCGTTGTCCAATTCTACCAGTAAAATGGTCAGGTGATGCGGATTCCAAACGGCATTTGGAAGTATTGCCTTTGAAAGGGGACATTTGGGGTCGGTCTTTTAGACCTGGTGGCCACGGCAACAACTGGGAAATCCACGTTTGTACGCCAGGTCGCCTCTCAAAATAAGACGCCGTATTATCAGGCGCAGTCCTTTGTTGGCAAGCGGACAAAAGGTTCCTCTTTTCTGCTCGTGACAGAGGGAGAGGAAAAAGGCTGAAGAGATTAGCCAGTTCCCAGGAACAGAAACCCTTTCCCGCCTCTGCCAAGCCCTCAGTATGACGCTAGGGCCTTACAAGCTCAGGCACGGTGGGGGCCCGTTCTCAATGAATTTCAGTGCGCAGTGGGCTCACTCGCAAGTAGACCCCTGGATCCTTCAGGTAATATCTCAAGGGTACATATTGGAATTCGAGACGTCTCCCCCTCGCCGTTTCCAAAAGTCGGCTTTACCGACGTCTCCCTCTGACAGGGAGGCAGTTTTGGAAGCCATTCACAAGCTGTATTCCCAGCAGGTGATAATCAAGGTACCCCTCCTGCAACAGGGAACGGGGTATTATTCCACACTATTGTGGTACCGAAGCCAGACGGCTCGGTGAGACCGATTCTAAATCTAAAATCTAAAATCTTTGAACACTTACATACAGAGGTTCAAATTCAAGATTGAGTCACTCAGAGCAGTGATTGCGAACCTGGAAGAAGGGGACTACATGATGTCTCGGGACATCAAGGATGCTTACCTTCATGTCAAAATTTACCCTTCTCACCAAGGGTACCTCAGGTTATGGTACAGAACTGTCACTATCAGTTCAGACGCTGCCGTAGGGATGGTCCACGGCACCCCGGGTCTTTACCAAGGTAATGGCCGAAATGATATCCCTTCGAAGGAAGGGAATTTTAGTTATCCCTTACTTGGACGATTCCCTGATAAGGGTAAGATCCAGGGAACAGTTGGAAGTCGGTGTAGCAAGGTAGTGTTGCGGCAGCACGATTGGATTCTCAATATTCCAAAATCGCAGCTGGTTCCGACGACTTGTCTTCTGTTTCCTAGGGTTGTTCCTGGACACAGTCCAGAAAAAAGGTGTTTCTCCCGGAAGAGAAAGCCAGGGAGTTATCCGAGCTAGTCAGGAACCTCCTAAAACCGAACCAAGTCAGTGCATCAATGCACAAGGGTTCTGGGTAAAAATGGTGGCTTCCTACGAAGCAATTCCATTCGTTAGATTCCACGCAAGAACTTTCCAGTGGAACCTACTGGACAAATGGTCCGGGTCGCATTTTCAGATGCATCAGCGGATAACCCTGTCACCAAGGACAAGGGTATCCATCCTGTGGTGGTTGCAGAGTGCTCATCTTCTAGAGGGCCGCAGATTCGGCATTCAGGACTGGGTCCTGGTGACCACGGATGCCAGCCTGCGAGGCTGGGGAGCAGTCACACAGGGAAGGAATATCCAGGGCTTAGGGTCAAGCATGGATACATCACTTCACATAAATATCCTGAAGCTAAGGGCCATTTACAATGCTCTAAGCTTAGCAAGACCTCTGCTTCAAGGTCAGCCGGTGTTGATCCAGTCGGACAACATCATGGCAGTCACCCACGTAAACAGACAGGGTGGCACAAGAAGCAGGAGGGCAATGGCAGAAGCTGCAGGGATTCTTCGCTGGGCGGAAAATCATGTGATAGCACTGTCAACAGTATTCATTCCGGGAGTGGACAACTGGGAAGCAGACTTCCTCAGCACGACCTCCACCCGGGAGAGTGGGGACTTCACCCAGAAGTCGTCCACATGATTAAAAAACTCGACAGGTATTGCGCCAGGTCAAGAGACCCTCAGGCAATAGTTGTAGACGCTCTGGTAACACCGTGGGTGTACCAGTCAGTGTATGTGTTCCCTCCTCTGCCTCTCATACCCAAGGTACTGAGATTGATAAGATGGAGAGGAGAAAGCACTATATTCGTGGCTCCGGATTGGCCAAGAAGGACTTGGTAACCGGAACTTCAAGAGATGCTCACGGAGGATCCGTGGCCTCTACCTCTAAGAAGGGACCTGCTCCAGCAAGGACCCTGTCTGTTCCAAGACTTACCGCGGCTGCGTTTGACGGCATGCCGGTTGAACACCGGATCCTGAAGGAAAAAAGGCATTCCGGATGAAGTCATCCATATCCTGATCTAAAGCCAGGAAGGATGTAACCGCAAAAACATTATCACCGCAATTGGCGAAAATATGTTGCGTAGTGCGAGGCCAGTAAGGCCCGACGGAGGAAATTCAACTGGGTCGATTCCTACATTTCCTGCAAACAGGAGTGTCTATGGGCCTGAAATTGGGGTCCATTAAGGTTCAGATTTCGGCCCTGTCAATTTTCTTCCAACAAAAAAAGAACTAGCTTCAGTCCCTGAAGTTTAGACGTTTGTAAAAGGGGTACTGCATATACAGCCTCCTTTTGTGCCTCCAGTGGCGATTTGGGATCTCAATGTAGTTTGGGTTCCAAAAGTCACATTGGTTTGAACCACTTAAATCTGTGGAGTTAAAATATCTCACATGGAAAGTGGTCATGCTGTTGGCCCTGGCCTGGGCCAGGCGCGTGTCAGAATTGGCGGCTTTATCCTGTAAAAGCCCTTATCTGATTTTCCATTCGGACAGGGCGGAATTGAGGACTCGTCCTCAGTTTCTCCCTAAGGTGGTTCCAGCGTTTTCACCTGAACCAACCTATTGTGGTGCCTGCGGCTACTAGGGACTTGGAGGAATCCAAGTTGCTGGATGTTGTCAGGGCCCTGAAAATATGTTTCCAGGACGGCTGGAGTCAGGAAATCTGACTCGCTGTTTATCCTGTATGCACCCAACAAGCTGGGTGCTCCTGCTTCTAAGCAGACTATTGCTCGTTGGATTTGTAGTACAATTCAGCTTGCACATTCTGTGGCAGGCCTGCCACAGCTAAAATCTGTAAAAGCCCGTTCCACAAGGAAAGTGGGCTCATCTTGGGCGGCTGCCCGAGGGGTCTCGGCTTTACAACTTTGCCGAGCAGCTACTTGGTCAGGGGCAAACACGTTTGCTAAATTCTACAAATTTGATACCCTGGCTGAGGAGGACCTGGAGTTCTCTCATTCGGTGCTGCAGAGTCATCCGCACTCTCCCGCCCGTTTGGGAGCTTTGGTATAATCCCCATGGTCCTTACGGAGTCCCCAGCATCCACTTAGGACGTTAGAGAAAATAAGAATTTACTTACCGATAATTCTATTTCTCATAGTCCGTAGTGGATGCTGGGCGCCCATCCCAAGTGCGGATTGTCTGCAATACTTGTACATAGTTATTGTTACAAAAATCGGGTTATTATTGTTGGGAGCCATCTTTTCAGAGGCTCCTCTGTTATCTCACTGTTAACTGGGTTCAGATCACAAGTTATACGGTGTGATTGGTGTGGCTGGTATGAGTCTTACCCGGGATTCAAAATCCTTCCTTATTGTGTACGCTCGTCCGGGCACAGTATCCTAACTGAGGCTTGGAGGAGGGTCATAGGGGGAGGAGCCAGTGCACACCAGTTAGTCCTAAAGCTTTCTTTAGATGTGCCCAGTCTCCTGCGGAGCCGCTATTCCCCATGGTCCTTACGGAGTCCCCAGCATCCACTACGGACTATGAGAAATAGAATTATCGGTAAGTAAATTCTTATTTTCCATTTTTACTTCTTTGCTGCAGTTGTTGAAATGGAAGTGACAAGAATTGTGAATAGTCGGCGACATATTAACATAATACTACACTGCGACAAGTTAGCGTAATAGAGCCATTGCGCCAATGAGCACTATCAGCTGCAGGAATCAGTATGGAAACAGCCAAACAGAAGCGCCTATAAAGTGCTGCAGCTGTCACCATCGTCATTACAGATTTTACAGCAGCAGCATCTAGGGATGTGTCCAAGTCTTGTTAGGCCACAACTGCAGCGGACGTGTTACATTTGGGCACACACCCTTTCCGTTCCACCTCTCCAGGCACAAGGGGCCGCAAATCTAAGGTGGAAAACGGAAAAACAAATCCAGGCAATGAATAACAAGGAAATTTGATGTTACAGTTAATTAAACTACAGCTGCTAAAGAATAGACAAACTGCAGCTGCAAGTGCCCCAGGAGAGCCGCTACCTCCTGACAACAAATGAGCAACCAGAGAAATATGGACACAGAGCTAAGTACTGTAAATTGCATATAAATACTTCTCTCAAGGCTACTTATAATAAGATAATGCAAGTAAATATAATAATGCCATTTTTAAAATAATGAGACACACAGGGCATGATTCTGAGTCGGACGCAAATCGCACGCAATGCCGATGTTCAAGTAGATGAGCCATTATTTGCGCAGAAAATTCCTAAAACCCCTAAGGCGCATGTGTTACACAGGGTGTATGCACAAAGCTGTCATTGCGATCGGGTCAGACGGTATCAGAAACCGAACGGAAAAAAGGATTGGCGTTCCTGGGAGCTGATTGTTATGGGAGTGTACAAAAGATTTGTTTAGGTTCCTTCACAGGCAATACAATATATTAACCAGATAGTTAAAGATATCTGCCTGTCAGTAGGGCGTCCTCAATGAATGAAGATCAGTGGCAAACGCAGGATTTCTAGAGGGGGTTTTCCAAATGCCTTACACAATCTCCCACTCTGCGGAACATTGGAGCAAGTGCGGGAGTCTAGGGAAGCGGTAGAAGAGCCTAGTAACAACATTGGTCTTTTTATACACTGTATAGTGCAGAGGTTCTCAAACTCGGTCCTCGGGAGCCCACACAGTGCATGTTTTGCAGGTAACCCAGCAGGTGCACAAGTGTATTAATTACTCACTGACACATTTTAAAAGGTCCACAGGTGGAGCTAATTATTTCACTTGCGATTCTGTGAGGAGACCTGCAAAACATGCACTGTGTGGGCCCCCGAGGACCGAGTTTGAGAACCTCTGGTATAGTGTATAGAAAACAGTATTATTTAACACTATAGATGGTCTATGTGATAGGCTGTAGCAAACATTTAAATAATAGAAATAAGTGGTCAGGAAAAGGTTAAACATACCATAATAATAAATACACAAACATAAAAGAACCAGTACTGCACTTTCTAAGTACAGATGTGTCCACCTTTATCTTGAGTAGTTTTCTGTGCCTAGTAACAACATGATTTATTAGCATAAACCCTTCATCTATTGTTCTCAACTGCAATACAATGAAGAGAACAATACAGCAGGGGATTAAGTCTGACTGGCCAGTCACAGTTAATCCTATTAACCGTCAAGATAAATGTGGATACATCTGTACACATTCTCCCACCTCTTGGTAAGGCTCCTATCTCTTCTTCCTGGCAGCTACTCTCTAGTCCGATGCATTGCTTGAAGACTCAGATCCACACACACAGCAATCTTGGTGAAGAAGCTGCTTCCACTGGGCATGTGCAGCAGCTCTGCTCTGTCCCTTACACTGCATGATATGGTGGCAACTCTAGTAATCGTATTTATATACCATTGCTATTGCCATAATTTGAGCCACTTGCCCAGAGAGGGGGGTTTCCGGGCAACCGGAAACCCCGCCTGCATTTGCCTATGAAGATATAATGATTTGTCTGGTGGTGCTCCCTAGGCTAGCGCCTAGGAAGGGGGAGACATGATATTATAAATCAGAGATGGAGAAAGTAGGTGTCTCCGGGCTTGCACAGTCAGGGGCACCCTGGTACACAAGGGGTAGCCTGAAACTAGTATTTGCATTTTATCGCTCTTGTGACTCAGCGGATGGATGGAAGAGCGGATACACAGCACCCCCCTCCGAATCAGGCCCATACTGTATATTTCTCCCTTCAATAATCCAAAATAAAATCATATACACTCAATCAATGACAACAACGAGATGCAGTTAATTTACTGGCTGTCGGGATCCCGGCGTTCAGAATAGCGACGCCAGAATCCCAACAGCCAGTGAAATGCCAGCAGTCGCAATCCTGACAGCATCCCCCTATTCCCACTCGGGTGGGAATCTGAATTGTATTGCAGTTGAGAACAATAGATGAAGGGTTTATGCTAATAAATCATGTTGTTACTAGGCACAGAAAACTACTCAAGATAACGGTGGACACATCTGTACTTAGAAAGTGGGTCCACGCCACCACTCTCGCCACTAGGTCTGAAGTGAGGCGAGCGCAGGGAGCCCGCAATGGGACCCGATGCCTCGCAGCTGGGATTCCGGCTGACGGGATGCCACTGTTGGTATACTGGCAGCCGGCATCCCATCTGCCGGTCTGCCGTATGTATTCCACAACAACACAGACAACCACATATAGTGTACAAAGGTTGATTCTAATCAGGATACTTATATCTATAAGCATCAGTAGCATAAAGTGCTAATAATGATGATATGCAAGTCTCAAACTTGTGAATCAAATCATAGATCTACCTCAAACGATATAAGCAACACACCATAGACACATTAATAGAATACTGAATACCACTTTTAGAGGAGTCTCCTCTTAAAAATCTCCAAACATGCAATGCAAATATATTTTAGGAACGCATTGTCCCTTTGAAAAGTTCTTATACAGGCATAGAAAATGATTGAAGATACAGAGTTTAAATGTGGAGTGAAATGTCATGTGGTATTTCATTATTTTAAAAGATGCTTGTTGTTCTCACTTGTGCCTATGGGTCTTAAATGGATAGTCTGCTGTCGGCCTAAGATCTAACATCATAGAGGGAGGTTAGGGTTGTGCTGCAGGAGGGGACGGTTAGGGCTGTAACACACTGGCCGGTTTCTCCCGGATGGCAAAAAGCCGGACAAACTTTGTCCGGCTTTTTGCCATCCGGGAGAAACCGGCAGAGTCTCGCACACAGAACGGCTTTGAGCCGTGTGTGATGCTGTGCGCATGCGCAGCATCAGACACGGCTTCAGAAAAAAACGTTGTGTGTGAAAGCTCCCCTTCACACACACACGGTTCACTGGCTGCAAAGACGGTGGTGAGACCCGGCATCAACCCGGCAGCCGGGCCGGAGCCGTGCAGTGTGAAGGGACCCTAGCCCTCACACTGTTAACTACAATGCCGGCACGGGAAAAAGCCGTCCGGCTTTTTCCCGGCCGGCAAATGCCGGGTAGTGTGTTTTAGCCCTCAGGGTTATGCTGTGGGAGCGGATTTCCCTATAGATTGTAAGCTTGTAAGCAGGGCCTTCCTACCTCTATGACTGTTTGTTATTACCCAGTTTTGTTGTATCATTGTTGTTTCCAATTGTAAAGCACAAAGGAATATGCTGCGCTATATAAGAAACTGTTAATACATAAATAAATAAATAAATAAATAAATAATCTTATCTCGTCTGTTTACTAGTTTAAAGGTGCATACACACGGTGAGATTTTGACTATCTTCGATTTTGACTATGCGATTTCCCCTGAACTCCCCAGAGCCCAGAAGCACCGATTTTGACTATCTGTACATTAAATTTTGACTATGGGGGTAATTCCAAGTTGATCGCAGCAGGACATTTTTTAGCAGTTGGGCAAAACCATGGCCCTCATTCCGAGTCGTTCGCTCGGTAATTTTCTTCGCATCGCAGTGAAATTCCGCTTAGTACGCATGCGCAATATTCGCACTGCGACTGCGCCAAGTAATTTTACAATGAAGATAGTATTTTTACTCACGGCTTTTTCTTCGCTCTGGCGAACGTAGTGTGATTGACAGGAAATGGGTGTTACTGGGCGGAAACAGGCCGTTTTATGGGCGTGTGGATAAAAACGCTACCGTTTCCGGAAAAAACGCAGGAGTGGCCGGAGAAACGGGGGAGTGTCTGGGCGAACGCTGGGTGTGTTTATGACGTCAAACCAGGAACGACAAGCACTGAACTGAACGCAGATGCCGAGTAAGTCTGAAGCTACTCTGAAACTGCTAAGTAGTTTGTAATCGCAATATTGCGAATACATCGGTCGCAATTTTAAGAAGCTAAGATACACTCCCAGTAGGCGTAGGCTTAGCGTGAGCAACTCTGCTAAATTCGCCTTGCGAGCGATCAACTCGGAATGAGGGCCCATGTGCACTGCAGGTGGGGCAGATATAACATTTGCAGAGAGAGTTAGATTTGGGTGAGTTCTTTTGTTTCTGTGCAGGGTAAATACTGGCTGCTTTATTTTTACACTGCAATTTAGATTGCAGATTTAACTCACCACACCCAAATCTATCTCTCTCTGCACATGTTACATCTGCCTCCCCTGCAGTGCACATGGGCCCTCATTCCGAGTAGTTCGCTCGCTAGCCGCTTTTCGCAGCAGTACACACGCTAAGCCGCCGCCCTCTGGGAGTGTATCTTAGCTTAGCAGAATTGCGAACGAAGTGTTCGCAATATTGCGAAAAGATTTTTCTGTGCAGTTTCTGAGTAGCTCGAGACTTACTCTTCCAGTGCGATCAGTTCAGTGCTTGACGTTCCTGGTTTGACGTCACATACACACCCAGCGTTTGCCCAGACACTCCCCCGTTTCTTCAGCCACTCCCACGTTTTTCCAAGAAACGGCAGCGTTTTTTCACACACTCCCATAAAACGGCCAGTTTCCGCCCAGAAACACCCACTTCCTGTCAATCACACTCCGATCACCAGAACGAAGAAAAAATCTCGTAATGCCGTGAGTAAAATACCAAACTTCAAAGGCAAATTTACTTGTCGCAGTGCGAACATTGCGCATGCGCAATTAGCGGAAAATCGCTGCGATGCGAAGAAAATTACCGAGCGAACAACTCGGAATGAGGGCCATGGTTTTGCCCAACTGCTAAAAAATTTCCTGCTGCGATCAACTCAGAATTACCCCCTATGTGCAATTTTGACTATACTTTGTACTAGATAGCAACTATATAGTCAAAATTTACTTGCCTGCAGTCTGTCTTTCCTTGCGATACCAACCCTGCGGGAGTGCGCATCGGTATCGCATTGGCATCGCAAGCTGCCAAACACCTTGCGATTTGCACTAATTTTCCTTGCGATTTTGAATATTTAGTCAAAATTGCAAGGATAAATCTCACTGTGTGTACACACCTTAAGATAGATCTGTGATTTAATCCATAGATTTGAAACTTTTGAATATTATCATAAACGCTTTATGCTACTGCTTCTTACAGGTAAAAGCAGTGGCATCATGAGGAGGGTGCGGGGGGTGCGTGCCGCACCCTGGTGTCACCCTTCAATGGGGTGACACCAAAAAGAGCTGTACACCCGCCTGGCCTGACTACTTTCACCGCCGCGGCGTCGCCGGATCTGTACTGCCGCAATCAATAGATGCCGGGTGCAGTACGTCACTCACCGTGACGTCATCACGCACGCCGGCACCGCAGGGCAGGCCATCTGGGGGGGGGGGTAGACCGTAGATGTATTATTCTGGGAGGGAGAATGGGATCCAGTGTATGGTGCCCACGTGGGGTGCGGCCGGCTCCCGTCTTTGCAGCTAGCGGGTACCCGGCTCTCATCCCTGACTGCCACCGCCGGAGCACCGCCGGGCGCGCACAGGAGATGCGCCTGGATCTCGTCCCTGCCGCTGAAGGAGCACCGCCGGGCGCGCACAGGAGATGCGCCTGGATCTCGTCCCTGCCGCTGTAGGAGCACCGCCGGGCGCTTGGTTCCTGTACCTGCCGCCGCTGGAGCTGGTAGGCTTTAAAATTAAATGACAGTCTGTCCAGTATGTTTCTCTCCAACCCAGTGTCCCCAGTCTGTCCCTCTCCCACCCAGCGTCCCAATCTCTCCCACTCTGCATCCTCTCCCACCCAGCGTCCCAATCCCTAGTATGTCCCTCTACCACTCTGCGTCCTCTCCCACCCAGCGTCCCAGTCCCCAGCATGTCCCCCTCCCACTGTGCGTCCTCTCCCACCCAGCGACCCAGTCCCCAGCATGTCCCCTCCCACTCTGCGTCCACTCCCACCCAGCGTCCTAGTCCCCAGCATGTCCCCCTCCCACTCTGCGTCCTCTCCCACCCAGCGTCCCAGTCCCCAGCATGTCCCCCTCCCACTCTGCGTCCTCTCCCACCCAGCGACCCAGTCCCCAGCATGTCCCTCTACCACTCTGCGTCCTCTCCCACCCAGCGTCCCAGTCCCCAGCATGTCCCCCTCCCACTGTGCGTCCTCTCCCACCCAGCGACCCAGTCCCCAGCATGTCCCCCTCCCACTCTGCATCCTCTCCCACCCAGCGTCCTAGTCCCCAGCATGTCCCCCTTCCACTCTGCGTCCTCTCCCACCCAGCGTCCCAGTCCCCAGCATGTCCCCTTCCCACTCTGCATCCTCTCCCACCCAGCATCTCCCCCTTCCTCTGTCCCTCTATCCATTGTGTCCTTCTCCCACCCTGCATCCCCCTCTCACCCAATGCCCCCGTCCTCCTCAGTCCCTTCCTCCACCATGTGTCCTCCCCCTCACCCAGTGCCTCTTAAGGACACGCCCCTTCTGATTGGCCAGACCGCTTTTTCGTTGTCTGCCACAGTACCCCCTTCGAGTGGACACTACCCCTTTCAATTTTCCATACCCCCACTTCAAAATTCCCTCTTCGATCACCGTATGTGTGTGTATATGTATATATGTGTGTGTGTGTGTGTGTGTGTATATATATATATATATATATACGCACACACACAAACGCACGCACGCACGAGGAGGTCCATGGGGGGTGACACCATGAGTTACCACACCGGGTGACACCAACCCTAGTGACGCCTCTGGGTATAAGTATCTTGATTAGAATTGACCCTTTCTGTGATATATGTATTTCTGCCTTATTTTCATTGATTGTGTGTATATACTGTATGTCATTTTTTAGAATACTGAAATGCATACTTGGGGAAATATGTGTCTTATCGTTACAATAATTGCCCTTTTCATTTTAGTTTGTGTAAGTCCTAAAGCCGGGCACACACCTAAACAATGGTGAGATGTGGTGATGCCATGTAACGATATATTGCATTGCTGTACACACTACATGATCCACTGTAACACAATGCAATATATTATTTATTTATTAACAGTTTCTTATATAGCGCAGCAAATTCCGTTGCGCTTTACAATTGGACACAATGATAAAACAAAACTGGGTAATAAACAAACAGTCATAGAGGTAGGAGGGCCGTGCTCGCAAGCTTACAATCTATAGGGAAATAGGCATTGATACACAAGGAAAGGCACTATCTATTGCATATTTGTCCACCGGATTGCAAAGGTTCTAGGTGGGTTGCATGATATCACATCACAGCAATAATGAACCATGGTCAGAAAGAAGGGAAAGTGAAGAAAGAGAAAATATGTGGAGGATATGTGCGGTCTGTACAGTGGAGATATAGGCCCTCATTCCGAGTTGTTCACTCGCTAGCAGTTTGTAGCAGTCGTGCAAATGCAGAAGTGCGAACCAAAGGATCGCAGAGCAGCTACAAAAAAAAATTGTGCAGTTTCAGAGCAGCTCCAGACCTACTCAGCGCTTGCAACGGATCACTTCAGACTATTCAGTTCCTGTTTTGACATCACGAACACGCCCTGCGTTCGGCCAGCCATGCCTGCGTTTTCCCAGACACGCCTGCGTTTGTATCTGATATGCCTGCGTTTTTCAGCACACGCCCTGAAAACGGTCAGTTGACACCCAGAAACGCCCACTTCATGTCAATCACTCTGCGGCAGCCAGTGCGACTGAAATGCATCGCTAGACCTTGTGTGAAACTGAGCACAAGAAAATTTTAAAGCGCTGACACTGTATATATATAAAATATATTTATTTATTATAACTTCAAAGTTTCTTAATTCCACAAAATAAGATTCAAAAATATATAAAATCAGCAATACATTTAAAAACACAATTTATCCATATAGTAAACCATGTATATAACCCTCTTTTCTGGTCCCTAGAGACTGATAGCAACTATTTGTTACTTAGTTCTAAACTCAATTGTATCTCTTCAGTCTCTGTGGAACAGAAAAACTCCTTAATCCCTGCAACACAGTATCTCCACTAGCTATACAACTACTTCTACGAAACAGAAACACATGTAAGGTTTCCAATTTGTTCTAATTAGAACACCATATCACTCTTTTTTGTAGAAATATTCTAAAGTCCACAATGTGAAAGTTTTCTTTGCGTGGTGAATGGATCCTATTTGACGTTCTGGCACCAGATTTTTATCAGTAGAATAAACTGCAGTATGTTGAAGTCTTTAGTTTAACGATGGGACAACATGCACGTTGCTAGGGTATTTCAATTTGTCTCCCAGCACAAGAAAAGTCAGTTGCACATATAGTGTTAAAACATGGCCATGTGTATATATTAAGCAGCAACTTTACCCCTCTTGTTGTCCGTGGAGAATTAGCACTGGTCAGCAGGACTCCCGGCTCTGGTAGCTAAATTCCATTTACTTGAGCCAAATCTGGAGATCCGAATCCAGTTCCACGTGGGTGCACAGGGTTTACAAGGATGGCCGTTCTGTGTATCTGCTGATGCTGCTAAAACGCGTTTCTCCGCCTCACATCACCATCGGCGGCTTCATCAGTTAGTATCTTGTGTGAAACTGCATCGGCCATTGTGAAAGTTCATCGCGCGTGCGCATTGCACCACATACGCATGTGCAGAAGTGCCGCTTTTTTGCCTGATCGCTGTGCAGCGACCGAAAACAGCTAGCGAACAACTCGGAATGACCACCATAATCGGATGGAAAAGCTTATGAAGGTTGAGTGAGCGGTTCTGGAATGTGATAAGCTAGCCTGAAGAGGTGAGTATTCAGACAACGTTTGAAGGTTTGGAGACTAGGGGAAAGTCTTATTGTACATGGTAGGGCATTCCACAGAGTGGGTGCAGCCCGAAGAAAGTCCTGCAATCGTGCATGGGAGCAAGTAATGAGTGTGGATGAGAGACGTAGATCTTGTGAAGAGCGGAGAGGTCGGGTTGGGAGATATTTTGAGATGAGCGAAGAGCTATACATTGGTGTAGTATGGTTAATGGTCCTATGTGTGAGTAAAAGTATTTTATATTGAATATGGTAGAATACAGGTAACCAATGGAGGGACTGACAGAGTGGATCTGTAGACGATGAACGTCTAGCAAGGAATATTAGCCTCGCAGCTGCATTCAGAATGGATTGTAGTGGTGAGAGTCTCTTTTTGGTAAGACCAGTAAGAAGACTATTGCAATAATCAATGCGGGAGATAATGAGAGCATGGATTAGAGTTTTTGCAGTGTCTTGTGTAAGGTATGGTCGTATTTTGGATATGTTTTTTAGATGCATGTAACATGATTTTGAGACAGATTGAATGTGGGGAGCAAAGGACAGTTCTGAGTCAAGTATGACACCTAGGCAGCGAGCTTATGCGGTAGGACTGATTGTTGAGTTCCCAACAGTGATAGAGATATCAGGTTGGTAACTACTATTGGCCGGTGGAAGTATAAGTAGCTCTGTTTTGGAAATGTTAAGTTTGAGGTGTCGAGATGACATCCAAGATGAAACAGCAGAAAGGCTTTCAGTGACCCTGACCAATACAGATGGTGAAAAATCTGGGAAGGATAGATAGATTTGAGTATCATCTGCGTACAGATGATACTGAAATCCAAAAGAGGTAGCGAAGAGGAGGTGGATTCAGAGAAGCGAACACTGAATGAGCGATTAGATAGGTATAATATAAACCAAGAGAGGACTGTGTCTTTAAGACCTAGGGATTGTAGTGTTTGTATGAGAACAAAATGGTCAACAGTGTCAAAAGCAGCAGAGAGATCTAGAAGAATAAGAAGTGAGTAAAGGCCTTTGGACTTTGCAGTGACTAGATCATTCACTACTTCAGTCAGTGCTGTCTCTGTGGAGTGCTGGGAATGAAAGCCTGACTTAAGTGGGTCAAATAAATTGTGTGATTTAAGAAAGTGTGTGAGGCGAGTGTAGGCAAGTCTCTCAAGTAGCTTGGAGAGGCATTGCAGCTGAGAGATGGGACGGTAGTTTGAGAGAGTGTTAGGGTCAGAATTTTTTTTATTCAGAATGGGAGTAATCAGTGTATGCTTGAACAGTAAAGGAAAGATACCAGTAGAGAGAGAGAGAGAGAGAGAGAGAGATAGAGAGATTACAGATGTTAGTTAAGGTTGGGATGAGCACAGGAGACAGAGATTTACTTACTTGTGAGGGTATAGGCTCAAGAGGAGAGGTAGTAGAGTAGCAGGCTGAGAAGAGTGTTGACACTTCATCTACACTTGTGGGATCAAATGAGGAGAGAGTGCCAGAGGGTTCAGGTAGAGAATTGAGCAGACTGAGGAAGAGCATACCATTTAATCTCGGATCTCATCAATCTTGTCCTTGAAGTAGGAAGCAAGATCTTGTGACTTGACAGTGGCTGGTGGGTTGCGTGAGGGCGGGTTCAGAAGTGATTTAAATGTATTAAAAAGTCGTTTGGGGTTAGAGGCTTGAGCAGACATGAGAGTTTGGAAATATGTTTGGCAGAGTCCAGGGCATTACGATAAGAGTGGTAGTCAGTCTTATATGTGAGAAAGTCACTAGCCATACGATATTTACGCCACTGACGTTCAGCTTTGCATGAGAGTTTTTGTAGGTGTCTTGTTAATTTAGAGTGCCACGGCTGACATCTTGACCTACGTGGAGTGTGATGGGTAGCTGGAGCCACTTGTTCAAGGGCTATTTCTAGAGTCTGGTTCAGGTGTGATACAGCAGTCTCAGAAGAAGTAAATTCAGAAATAGGTAAGTGCAGTTGTTGCAGAGAGGTGGACAGTTCTTGAAAATTAATTGTGTTAATATTTCTGTGGGTTTGAGGAGGATTAGAGTACTTCAATGACTGAGTTTGAAGTAATTGTGGAGAGCATGCAGGTGATAAGGTTGTGATCTGATAGAGGGAAAGGGGTGTTAGTGAATTCAGAAACTGAGCATAGTCTGGTCAATACTAGATCAAGGCAATGGCCCTCCTGATGAGCAGAGGAGTCAGTCCATTGGGAGAGGCAGAGAGAGGAGGTTAGAGAGAGTAGTTTGGAGGCATGAGCAGCAGATTTCGGTCTATCAGTAGCAATATTGAAATCACCCATGATGATGGTGGAGATGTCAGAGGATAGGAAGTGAGGGAGCCAGGAAGAAAAATCTTCCAGAAATTGTTTGGGTTGCCCAGGTGGGCGATAGATAGCTGCAACACGCAGAGAGAAAGAAGTGTAAATCCTGATGGAATGTACTTCAAATAATTTGAATGTGAGTGATGGTACTTGTGGTAGAACTGAGTATGTGAAGGATTGGGAAAGTAATAATCCGACCCCACCTCCTTTACTGTTACCAAGCCTGGAAGTGTGTGTGAAGCGGAGACCACCATGTGACAGTGCTGCAGGGGAGGCCGTGTCTGATTGTGTGAGCCATGTTTCTTTTATAGCGAGCAGATTGAAGTTGTTAGATATGAAGAGGTCATGTATGGATGTTAATTTGTTACAAACGGAGCATGCATACCATAAGGCACATTTTAGTGATTTGGATGGTGCAGGGAGACATGTGATGTTTATGAGGGTGGCTGGATTTCTATGTTACTGCGAATCAGGAGGGTGTAAGTGGGGCAAGTGATTGGATCCTGGATTTGGGGAAATGTCACCAGCTAAAACCAGCAGGAGAGAGATAAATAAAGTTGGTGGTTTGTGAATGTTTTTTATGGTGTCCGGTTGAGGACGTTATTGTCAAAGTAGAGAGATAAGTAAAAATCTCATGAGTGTTAATAAGAGGGGAGTGAATAATTGAGGCAGAAGTATGTACAGAGGGGTGAGTAGAAGGGAGAATGAAGGATGTTATTGTTTTAGAGAAAAAACTATGGAGTACAATGAAGAAAATAAATTTTAATTTAAATGTAATTTTAATATTGTCACATGCTTCAAATGATGCATTAAGGGGATTTGAGGGTACACAATATACAATGTTGTTGCTTTCTATTGCGGATCACAACATCCTCCGATATATGCGCTTAAGTCTAATTAGAGTTGCATTTTGTATATAAATGCGTATGATTTGGAGCTTCACAAATTGACTTACGTCTAACTCTTAAGTAGGCTCTATTTCATTCTACAAACCTCGGTGGGGGAATTCAAACTGGATCGTAGGTGTGTGAAAAAATGCACATCTACGATCAAAATATTTGACATGCAGGGGGACACCCAGCACAGGGCAAGTCCACCCAGCATGCCGAATCCAGCCTCCCCCGCAGACATGCAAAAGCATAGCACGGCGGCGATGCTTTAATATGTTTCGAGTAACCCTCTGCTTATGCAGCCCAGCTGCGAAGGCAGACGGATGGCCGTCATGTTTTTGGTCACAGCAGCTGCGTGTGACGTCATGCAGCCACCATGACCTGCCCAAGCAATGGTCCAGACATAGCTCCATTGTCCGGACCGCGTCCACCCCCAACGCCACCGACACGCCCCTGACCGTCCCGCGACTGCCTCTGCCTGTCAATCAGGCAGAGGCGATTGCACAAGTGAGATGCTGTCACATCTCACTGTGTGCGCAAATGCAGTGCGGCTTCTGCACGTGCGCTCACTTCACTGGCCTTCAGCCTGCAAACGTGCTGCTTCAGCATCCAGGTCTGAATTAGGCCCCTTGTACACTATATTGCCATTGTATTTCCTGTTTAATTTAAGATACTATAAACAGTATCTTAATTTAATATAGAAATCTCCTTCCCAACCCATAATCATTTCTTTTTCCTTTTCCTAACCCTTGTCTCATACTTGTTGGTTATGTCAGAGGTTCCAAAACACAGTCCTCAAGGCACCCCAACGGTCCAAGTTTTAAGCATATCCACTGCTCAGCACAGATGGTTAAATCAAATTGACTGAGGTACTAATTAAGTCACCTGTGGCCAAGCATGAATAAACTTAAAACCTGCACCATTGGGGTGCCTTGAGGACTGCTTTTGGGAACCTCTGGGTTATGTGTTTGGATTATGTATTTTGCTATCTTGCAAAGGAGAGAACCTCTTCAACTCAGACAGGGCCAGATTAACAATGGGGTGGATGGAGCTACAGTTCCAGGCCTCCACATAAAAATAGGCCCATCTTCATCATCATAACAGTATGGTAATAACAAGCCGCCTAAATGGCCAAACGGGCGGCCACAAATTATAAGTATTAAAATTGTATTTCTACATTTCTCACAAACTTCTGCAATCTTTCTATTTACTGTATATGTATTCTGTGCTACAGTGGGTCTGATAGTGTGGGGTGTACACACCCACTTGCGACGGGCCACACCAATACACCACTGATCACACCCACACCACGCTGACCACACCCAGACAGCACTGGTCACAGCTCCTCCCCTTCTCAGTATAGACTCATAAAACATTTTCAGCCCCAGGCTCATGTGGCCCTTTATCCGGGCCGGAACTGAGATCTATCTGTACTCATTATAGCTCATTTAAGTATCTCGAATGCCAGCTCAGCCCAACATACAACTAAATAGATTGTTATAGAGATGGAACAAACATTTTCCCTCTCACATAAGAAAGGCCTCTGTTTGCTTAGTTGATAGAAGTGTGTAATGGTAATCACTTTGGCAGTGATAGGGACATCACCGCCGAGTGGGAGCGGCCTCCGTCCGCTCTGGGCGGGCGCCTATTGCACATCGCAGTGTGATATATAGCATGTGTTTTTAAAAACACATGAGATCGCACTGCAATTCGATAAATATTAAGTGCAGCATATACTATCTTGAGACGCAAGATTCAACCGGCGTGTCCGCGCATCGCGTCTCAAGGTACCTAAAATGTGCATACAGTCCTTCCATTTCTCTCACAGATGCAGTCGAAATCGAAGGTTAGCATCGATTATCTCACAAGTGTATGGGCACCATTAAGAACCAAATGAGATTACGTTTTCAAGCTATAATTATTTGAATGCAAAACAATATTAATACAAAGCTAAACTGGTTATATATTTACTTCCATTTCATCTAACAATGTTGCATAAAGCGGTAAAACACAGCTGCTCTTGTGCCTCATAGTACAGCAAGCTGATCCATTATCCAACTAAGGGAGTAACTCAGACTGCATTGCTGCAGCGGCAGCGATCGCAGTCTGAATTACTCTGTGGAGTGCGCATGCGCAGCAGCCGCACTACGCGTGCGCACCCCGGGAGCCCAGTGAGAGGGATGCGGTCAACATCCCGCTGGACGGGATCCCGGCGGTCGAAATACCGACGCCGGAATCCCGACCGCCACAATCCCGACCGCCACAATCCCGACATATTCTCCCTCCGTGGGTGTCCACGACACCCATAGAGGGAGAATATAATAGTGTGCCGAGCGTAGCGAGGCACCGTGCCCGCAAGGGGCTGCGTTCCGCTCGCCACCCCTGTCGGGATTGTGTGGTCGGGATTCCGGCGTCGGTGTTTCGAACGCCGGGATCCCGTCCAGCGGGATTACGTACTGATCCCCAGTGAGATCCTATCAGCATCTCAGGGCTGAGATCGCCTCTGCCTGATGGACAAGCAGAGGCATTCGCGGGGCAGGAGGGGGCGTGCCAATGGCGTTAGAACACTGTTGGCGGGGGGCGCAGTCCGGACAATGAAGGCGTGTCCGGACGGTTGGGGGGGAACGGACTGCGGCGGCTGCATGACGTAACACGCAGCCACTGTGACCCAGGACGCGGCGAGTAGCGGCCTGCCAGCGCGCAGGAGCTGTGTTGGCAGGGAGCTACTCATCAGTTACAAAAGCATTGCCGCTGTGCGATGCTTTTGTACTTGTGCGGGCGGGGGGGGGGGTTAATGATGTAGAGCCTGACATGCGGGGCAGACTAGCCCTGTGCTGGGCAATCCTCCCGCATGTCAGAGAAACTGATCGTAGATGTGCTAAATTTGGCCCATCTACAATCAGATCTGAATTAGGCCCTATACAGTATGTGCAGCATTCTGTAACCACAATAACTAACTTGCAGTGGCTTCATAAATAGCCACGTGATGACTGATGCATAACATTCTTCTGCCATCTGGTGGATGAATCAAGTGACTGCAAGAACTGATGCAATATGATGTATGTGATTCCCTGTATTTTTTATTGAAAGGAAATATAATACACAAGCTTCTACCCATTTTGAGGGGGATCACTGATTGTCAAATATGCAACCAATTATACTGTCAGTATCTTCTTTAAGTATCTCAAACAACAGTATACTGAGACTTGGGGTACTGGCTAATAAAAGATGGTACATAATTGCAGTGCATTTATCTGTGTAAACTAGCCTTTCACTGAGCCTTAATTATATCCCATGATGTTGTGGATGAGGAATTTAGTGATAAGGGGAATGGTGTGGATGAGAGGATGGAGTGGATGCAGTGATACGGGGGATGGTGTGGATGAGGGATGCAGTGATTAGGGGGATGGTGTGGATGGGGGATGCAGTGATTAGGGGATGGAGTGGATGAAGGATGCAGTGATTAGGGGGATGGTGTGGATGAGGGATGCAGTGATAAGGGGGATAGTGTGGATGAGCGATGCAGTGAAATGGAGTTTGGTGTGGATGAGGATGCAGTGATAAGAGGAATGGTGTGGATGAGGGGATGGAGTGGATGCAGTGATGCAGTGATTAGTGGGATGGAGTGGATGAGGGATGCAGTGATTAGGGGGATGGAATGGATGAAGGATGCAGTGATTAGGGGGATGGTGTGGATGAGGGATGCAGTGATAAGGGGGATGGTGTGGATGAGCGATGCAGTGATAGGGAGGTTGGTGTGGATGAGGGATCTAGTGATAAGGGGGATGGAGTAGCTGAGGGATGCAGTGGTAGGGAGGGTTGGTGTGGATGAGGGATCTAGTGATAAGGGGGATGGAGTAGCTGAGGGATGCAGTGGTAGGGGGGTTGGTGTGGATGAGGAATGCAGTGATAAGAGGAATGGTGTGGATGAGGGGATGGAGTGGATGCAGTGATGCAGTGATTAGGGGGATGGAGTGGATGAGGGATGCAGTGATTAGGGGGATGGAATGGATGAAGGATGCAGTGATTAGGGGGATGGTGTGGATGAGGGATGCAGTGATAAGGGGGATGGTGTGGATGAGCGATGCAGTGATAGGGAGGTTGGTGTGGATGAGGGATCTAGTGATAAGGGGGATGGAGTAGCTGAGGGATGCAGTGGTAGGGGGGGTTGGTGTGGATGAGGATTGCAGTGATAAGGAGGTTATATTGGATGAGGGATGCAGTGATAAGGAGGATGGTGTGAATGAGGGATGCAAGGATAAGGGGGATGGAGTGGATGAGGGATGCAGTGAGAAGGGGGATGGTGTGAATGAGGGATGCAGTAATAAGGAGGATATAGTGGATGAGGGATGCAGTGATAAGGGGGATGGTGTGAATGAGGGATGCAGTGATAAGGAGGATATAGTGGATGAAGGATGCAGTGATAAGGGGGATGGTGTGAATGAAGGATACAGTGATAAGGAGGATATAGTGGATGAGGGATGCAGTGATAAGGGGGATGGTGTGAATGAGGGATGCAAGGATAAGGGGGATGGAGTGGATGAGGGATGCAGTGATAAGGGGGATGGTGTGAATGAGGGATGCAAGGATAAGGGGGATGGAGTGAATGAGGGATGCAGTGATAAGGGGGATGGTGTGAATGAGGGATACAGTGATAAGTAGGATATAGTGGATGAGGGATGCAGTGATAAGGGGGATGGTGTGAGAGAGGGATGCAAGGATAAGGGGGGTGGAGTGGATGCAGTGATAAGGGGGATGGTGTGGATGAGGGATGCAGTGACTAGGGGGATGGTGTGGATGAGGGATGCAGTGATTAGGGGGATGGAGTGGAAGAAGGATACAGTGATTAGGGGGATGGTGTGGATGAGGGATGCAGTGACTAGGGGGATGGTGTGGATGAGGGATGCAGTGATTAGGGGGATGGAGTGGATGAAGGATACAGTGATTAGGGGGATGGTGTGGATGAGGGATGCAGTGACTAGGGGGATGGTGTGGATGAGGGATGCAGTGATTAGGGGGATGGAGTGGATGAAGGATACAGTGATTAGGGGGATGGTGTGGATGAGGGATGCAGTGATAAGGGGGATGGTGTGAATGAGGGATACAGTGATAAGTAGGATATAGTGGATGAGGGATGCAGTGATAAGGGGGATGGTGTGAGAGAGGGATGCAAGGATAAGGGGGATGGAGTGGATGCAGTGATAAGGGGGATGGTGTGGATGAGGGATGTAGTGACTAGGGTATGGTGTGGATGAGGGATGCAGTGATTAGGGGGATGGAGTGGATGAAGGATACAGTGATTAGGGGGATGGTGTGGATGAGGGATGCAGTGATAAGGGGGATGGTGTGGATGAGCGATGCAGTGATAGGGAGGTTGGTGTGGATGAGGGATCTAATGATAAGGGGGATGGAGTAGCTGAGGGATGCAGTGGTAGAGGGGTTGGTGTGGATGAGGATTGCAGTGATAAGGAGGTTATAGTGGATGAGGGATGCAGTGATAAGGAGGATGGTGTGAATGAGGGATGCAAGGATAAGGGGGATGGAGTGGATGAGGGATGCAGTGAGAAGGGGGATGGTGTGAATGAGGGATGCAGTGATAAGGAGGATATAGTGGATGAGGGATGCAGTAATAAGGGGGATGGTGTGGATGGGGGATGCAGTGATTAGGGGGATGGAGTGGATGAGGGATGCAGTGATTAGGGGATGGAGTGGATGAAGGATGCAGTGATTAGGGGGATGGTGTGGATGAGGGATGCTGTGATAAGGGGGATAGTGTGGATGAGCGATGCAGTGAAAGGGAGGTTGGTGTGGATGAGGGATCTAGTGATAATAGGGATGGAGTAGCTGAGGGATGCAGTGGTAGGGGGGTTGGTGTGGATGAGGAATGCAGTGATAAGAGGAATGGTGTGGATGAGGGGATGGAGTGGATGCAGTGATGCAGTGATTAGGGGGATGGAGTGGATGATGGATGCAGTGATTAGGGGGATGGAATGGATGAAGGATGCAGTGATTAGGGGGATGGTGTGGATGAGGGATGCAGTGATAAGGAGGATGGTGTGGATGAGCGATGCAGTGATAGGGAGGTTGGTGTGGATGAGGGATCTAGTGATAAGGGGGATGGAGTACCTGAGGGATGCAGTGGTAGGGAGGGTTGGTGTGGATGAGGATTGCAGTGATAAGGAGGTTATAGTGGATGAGGGATGCAGTGATAAGGAGGATGGTGTGAATGAGGGATGCAAGGATAAGGGGGATGGAGTGGATGAGGGATGCAGTGAGAAGGGGGATGGTGTGAATGAGGGATGCAGTGATAAGGAGGATATAGTGGATGAAGGATGCAGTGATAAGGGGGATGGTGTGAATGAGGGATACAGTGATAAGGAGGATATAGTGGATGAGGGATGCAGTGATAAGGGGGATGGTGTGAATGAGGGATGCAAGGATAAGGGGGATGGAGTGGATGAGGGATGCAGTGATAAGGGGGATGGTGTGAATGAGGGATACAGTGATAAGTAGGATATAGTGGATGAGGGATGCAGTGATAAGGGGGATGGTGTGAGAGAGGGATGCAAGGATAAGGGGGATGGAGTGGATGCAGTGATAAGGGGGATGGTGTGGATGAGGGATGTAGTGACTAGGGTATGGTGTGGATGAGGGATGCAGTGATTAGGGGGATGGAGTGGATGAAGGATACAGTGATTAGGGGGATGGTGTGGATGAGGGATGCAGTGATAAGGGGGATGGTGTGGATGAGCGATGCAGTGATAGGGAGGTTGGTGTGGATGAGGGATCTAGTGATAAGGGGGATGGAGTAGCTGAGGGATGCAGTGGTAGAGGGGTTGGTGTGGATGAGGATTGCAGTGATAAGGAGGTTATAGTGGATGAGGGATGCAGTGATAAGGAGGATGGTGTGAATGAGGGATGCAAGGATAAGGGGGATGGAGTGGATGAGGGATGCAGTGAGAAGGGGGATGGTGTGAATGAGGGATGCAGTGATAAGGAGGATATAGTGGATGAGGGATGCAGTGATAAGGGGGATGGTGTGAATGAGGGATGCAAGGATAAGGGGGATGGAGTGGATGAGGGATGCAGTGATAAGGGGGATGGAGTAGTTGAGGGATGCAGTGATAAGAAGGATGGAGTAGATGAGGGATTCAGTGATAGGGAGGTTGGTGTGGATGAGGGATGTAGTGATAAGGGGGGGATGGAGTAGCTGAGGGATGCAGTGATGGGGGGATGGGGTGGATGAGGGATGCAGTGATAAGGAGGGTATAGTGGATGAGAGATGCAGTGATAAGGAGGATGGAGTTGATGAGAGATGCAGTGATAAGGGGGATGGTGTGGATGAGGGATGCAGTGATAAAGAGGGGAAGGGATGAAGCGGGAGAGGGATGAGTGCTGGTAAAGCAGTGAGGGTGAAGGATTATGAAAGGGAAGCAGTGATAAAGCAGTAGTGGTAGGAGGTAGGAGTGGGAGAAAGTTGTAGTGAAGGGGTAAAGAGTGTGAGCAAGGGCATAGCTATCATAGGTGCAGTGAGTGCGGCTACTATGGGGCCCAGAGCAGAGAGGGACCCACCTTCCCTGTCACAGTTACATGTGTTATATACAGTTTTCACCATTGGCAGCCCTTACAGCTTTTTACCTTGGGGCCTACAATATATCTAATTATGCCCTTAGAGTTGGTCATTGTCATGTGGTATACAATGCATCTGGAAAGTATTCACAGCGCTTCACTTTTTACACATTTTGTTACGTTACAGCCTTATTTTAAAATAGAATAAATTAATTTTTTCCCTCAAAATTCTACACACAATGGGGGTCATTCTGACCCGATCGCACACTGTAGTTTATCGCAGCGGTGCGATTGGATCAGAACTGTGCATGCACCGGCGCCGCAGCGTGACAGGCAGAGGCGGTCGCTGGGCGGGGGGGTGGAATGGCGGCGTTTGGCCGCCGTTTCATGGGCGCGGTCCGGCCAAACCAGGCGTGGGCGGACCGAACGGAGGGCGGGCCGCAGTAGCTGTGTGACGTCACACGCAGCCGCTGCGGGCCGGGGAGCGTTGAGTAGCTCCCGGCCAGCACGCTAAAGCTGCGCTGGTTGGGACTACTCTTGAAGTGTAAAGGCACTGCCGCTGTGCGATGCCTTTGCACTTCTGCGGGGGAGCCGGCACTGACATGCGGGGCGGACTAGCCCTGTGCTGGGCATCCCCCCCGCATGTCAGTGTGAATGATCTTAGCTGTGCCAATTTTAGCACAGCTACGGTCATCTTGGAATGACCCCCAATGCCCCATAATGACAACTTGAAAAAAAGTTTTTTTTAGATTTTTGCAAATTTATTAAAAATAACAAACTAAGAAATCACATGTATATAAGTATTCACAGCCTTTGCTCAATACTTTTTTGATGCACCTTTAATAGCAATTACAGCCTCAAGTCTTTTTGAATATGATACCACAAGCTTGGCACACCTATCTTTGGGCACTTTAGCCCATTCCTCTTTGCAGCACCTCTCAAACGTCATCAGGTTGGATGGAAAGCGTTGGTGCACAGCCATTTTCAGATCTCTCCAGAGAGATTCAAGTCTGGGCACTGGCTGGGCCACTCAAGGACATTCACAGAGTTGTCCTGAAGCCACTCCTTTCATATCTTGGCTGTGTGCTTAGGGTCGTTGGCCTGCTGAAAGATGAACCGTTGCCCCAGTCTGAGGTTAAGAGCGCTCTGGAGCAGGTTTTCATCCAGGATGTCTCTGTACATTGCTGCATTCATCTTTCCCTCTATCCTGACTAGTCTCCAAGTTCATGCAGCTGAAAATCATCCCCATAACATGATGCTGCCACCACCATGCTCCACTGTAGGGATGGTATTGGCCTGGTGATGAGCGGTGCCTGGTTTCATCCAAACATGACGCCTGGCAGTCACGCCAAAGAGTTCAATCTTTGTCTCATCAGACCAGAGAATTTTGTTTCTCATGGTCTGAGAGTCCTACAGGTGCTTTTTGGCAAACTCCAGGCGGGCTGCCATGTGCTTTTTACTAAGGAGTGACTTCGGTCCGGCCAATCTACCATACATGCCCTGTTGGTGGATTGCTGCAGAGATGGTTGTCCTTTTGGAAGGTTCTCCTCTCTCCACAGAGGAATGCTGTAGATCTGTCAGAGTGACCATCGGGTTCTTGGTCACCTCCCTGACTAGGGCCCTTCTCCCCCGATCGCTCAGTTTAGACTGACGGCCATCTCTAGGAAGAGTCCTGGTGGTTCTGAACTTCTACCATTTATGGATGATGGTGGCCACTGTGCTCATTGGGACCTTCAAAGCAGCAAATATTTTTCTGTACCCTTCCCCAGATTTGTGCCTCAAAACAATCCTGTCTTGGAGGTCTACAGACAATTCCTTTGAGTTCATGCCTGGTTTGTGCTCAGACACGCACTGTCAAGTGTGGGACCTTAAATAGACAGGTGTGTGCCTTTTCCAAATCATGTCCAATCAACTGAATTTACCACAGGTGGACTCCAATTAAGCTGTAGGAACATCTCAAGAATGATCAGTGGAAACAGGATGCACCTGAGCTCAATTTTGAGCTTCATGGCAAAGGCTGTGAATACTTGTGATACTTGTGAATACTTGTGATCGCTCAGCACACATCTCTCCCGTCTATATGGGCCTTTACACCCTGGGGTTACGCTTACATATCATGTCTACTACACAGGGTGGTAAATCCATGGCTGATCCTGCACCATGGAGTGTTGATGCCACAGATTTCTCGGAGGAAAACGTAGCAGCTGAGGGTTCAGGTACTGGGGGTTCTATACCCCATGGTTAGTCTGCAGCAAAGGGGGCAAATCAAGACACACCTTAGGCTGTTTTCTTTAATTTACTGACTGCGCTAGTAATTAGACTTGCGCCCAGGGCCGGCGCTACCACTAGGCAGCTTTAAGGGCGGTGCTGAGTAAAAAAAAAAAAAAAAAAATGTAAGGCCACCGCGTCCCGGCTCACCAGGTGTCTTCCCTCCTGCTCCTTTACTGCTGCGTCGCTCACTCCCCCTCCCTTCTCATACCCGCCCCGATGTCCGGGGGCGGCACATTCACCCAGGGAGGAAAGGACTTCTTCCCCTAACGGCACATCCGTCACCCCTCGCAGCGCGACCTGACCGGCGGCAGTTGGAAGAGCAGAAGGTGCGAGACAGGAGGAGGGGGTCAGAGTGCCAAGCACATATTTTTAGAAGGCAGCCGGCGGTGATCAGGAGGAGCCAGGCTGACTGATGAGCTGCTGCTGGTCGGGGCTGTACAGGGGGACGGATCTGCAGTTAGTGGAGTAAGTCCTTTCCTGTCGTCCCTGGGCGAAGATGCCGCCCCCGTTTGTTTTTTAATGGTGGAAATCGCGGCTGCGGCAGCCGCTAGTTGCAATAGGGGGAGCTGCAGCAGAAGCGCGCAGCTCCTCTCAGCAGTAATCATCAGTGGGGCTTTGTGTCAGAGCCGGGTGAGCGCAGGGTAGCGGAGCCGGGGTAACGGTGAGTCAATGACTATCTCCCAGCCGACGGTAAGGGTGGGGAGGTGAGCGCGGTGTGGTCTGTGCCTTTTGTTATTTAGGTGTGTGTTTGTCTCTGCAATATGTGTATGTATGTCTATACTCTGTGTGTATGTATGCTCTGTGTATGTGCTACTGTATGTGTGTCTGTATGTATGTAAACTACTTTATATATTTACCTTGATGATGGGGGATGGTTGACCCAAAAACACTGTTGTTGTGTGTTGATATCCCGGCACGGGTGAGCACTGGCAGTTGTTTGTTTATATTCACATGAGTTAAGGGTTGCTGTCCCCCGCACATATTGAGTGCCTAGTAATTGACTTTATGCAGCGATGGGACCTGGGAGGCATTAAGTGTATTCTCGATGTGTTTTGTGTCTTTTACAGAGCTCAATTGATGATCTATTATATGTATATGTGAATTCTTCAAGTTATCACTAAACCAGCCTATCTTGAAAAAGACCCATGTGTAGGGTCGAAACGTCGATTGAAGGCGCGTTGGTGAACGAAATGATCCAACTATTAAAGATTATGGACTTTTCTGACACTGATGTTTGTGTTTCTATTGAGAGTGCCCCTCCACTGATAGTGGAACCCCGATATATATATATATATATATATATAGCAAAGGTACCCGGCACTCCCGTGGCATGTATTTATTTTTTAATTTTATCATTTACACACATATATATATTTATTTATTTATTGATTTATTTTATTATTATTATTTTGGGGGGGGGGGGGGGGGGGTTGCTGATAATTTGCCTAGGGTGCTGGGAAACCTTGCACCGGCCCTGCTTGCGCCCCCTGTGCCATTACAGTCACATAGGGACCTCCTGTGCCATTACAGTCACATATTGTCCCTGCAGTTAATCCGCCGTGGGCAGACACTCTGTTCTCTCGGTTACAGCAATTACACCAGTAACTAGCTAAGCAAAATCCTGACTCTCGTCGGCCTAAGACCAGAGGGTCATCCAAACGGGCCATTACTTCCTCACAATCCACACATATTTCGGATACCTCATCCGATGTAGATGGCACTTTCACTGACCCTTCAGACTCTGATGCAGATGCTTGTGATGGGGAATTTCTGACATAGGTGGATGTTCCTGACCGCTTGGAGGCTATCAGGCTGATACTTCAAATCAGTGATGATGAAGGGCTTCCAGCTACCTCTGCGAAACCAGATAAGTTTAAACGTCAGAAGGTTACTAAGTTGGTTGGTGGATATTAGTCAGGAATCCTGGGAAAACTGGGTAAGAAATTTTCCTTGTCTACGAAGATGCTAGCTCGTTATCCCCTTGCTGCAGAGTAAAGCAACAATTAGGAAACACCGCCGCCGGTGGATTCACAAGTTGCGCGTCTGGTGGTCTCATCTGCTCTGCCTGTCACTACCGTCACCTCTCTGAGGGGACCGATGGATAAGCGTGTGGAGGGTTGCTCGAAGTCTATTTACACTCTTGCCTGTGCTATGCATAGGCTTACTACTGCGGCCTCTTGGGCTGCTAAAGCTAGAGGCCTGGGTTCAGGAAGTTGAGGCGGAACTACCGTCTAATTTTCTTGATAATGCTAGGCAGTGTCTTTCATATATTGTTACGGCCTCCCATTATATTTAGGAGGCGGCATCCGATGCAGGTATCCTGGCGGCCAAAGCATCTACTACGTCTATTCTGGCTCGCCGGATCCTCTGGTTGCGGTCCTGGTCTGTAGATCTGGACTCTAGAAAGGCCTTGGAGGTGGACCCTTTTGAGGGAAACATACTTTTTGTGGAAGATCTCAACAAGATCATTGCTGACTTAGCATCTGCTAAGACTGCATGTCTGCCTAGTACTACTCCTTCGGCTCCGAAGGCCAAGAGTACTTCCTTTCATTCCTTTCGACCTCCAGGTTAGGCAAAGGGTCTGGCGTACCCAATACAGGCTCGCACTTCCAAATCCACTAAGCCCAAACCTAAACGTGCCTGGGGTGCCCGTCAGCCTTCTTCCAAAACAGAGTTGAAGACAACTTCAGACGCCTGGGTACAGGAAGTCGTCACTCACGGATACGCCATATCCTTCAAGAAACGTCTTCCTCATCACTTTTGCCTGACAGACATCCCTTCGGATCAGGTAAAGGCAAAAACTCTTCGTTCAGTGGTTCAGTCCCTCCTGGACACTGGAGTGGTAGTGCCGGTGTCTTTGGCTCAGAGAGGCAGGAGGTACTATTCAACGCTGTTCCTAGTCCCGAAACCAAATGGTTCCTTTCGGCCCATTCTCAACCTCAAGTCTTTGAACAAGTTTGTGAGGGTTTCCAAGTTTTGTAGGGAAACCCTATGCTCTAATGTCCTGGCTTTGGGGCCAGGGGACTATATGGTATCCCTGGACATACAGGATGCTTACCTACATATACCTATTGCCGTGTCGCATTAGCTATACTTGCGGTTTGCTATTGGTAACCTCCATTATCAATTCCGGGCCTTACCCTTTGGACTGACTACGGCTTCGTGAATTTTCACCAAGGAAATGGCGATGATGATGGCCCTGCTCCGCCGTCAGGGTATCAGGATCCTACCATATCTGGACGTCTTGCTGATCCTGGCGAATGGCCTGTCTCACCGGATCAGGTCTCACGTGATCTCCTTGTGTCCGAAGGTTCGTCTGTCACTGAGCTGGTGGCTACAGGACCAACAATTGTGCAGGGGTCGTCCCTTCTGGCTCTCCGAGATGACGGATGCCAGTCTGAGGGGTTGGGGCAACACTCTCTTCAGGGTCTGTGGACCAGGGAGGAGTCTCTCCTTCCGATAAACATTCTAGAATTGCGGGCAGTGTTTCATGCTCTGAAACTGGCCCAGCATCTGGTACAGAACAGGCCTGTTCATGTACAGTCAGAAAACGCCACCATGGTAACGTACATAAATCATCAAGGCGGCACTGAAAGCTGCATGGCAATGATGGAAGTGTCAAAGATTCTTCAATGGGCGAAACGCCATCTGCCAGCCATCTCGGCAGTGTTCATTCCGGGGGTCCTCAACTGGGAAGCGGACTTCCTCAGTAGTCAGGATGTACACGCCGGAGAGTGGAGCCTTCATCCCGAAGTATTTCAACTCCTAGTGGACAAGTGGCTTCTACCAGATGTAGACCTGATGGCGTCTCGACACAATCACAAGGTTCCGGTCTTCGGAGCAAGAACAAGGGATACTCAAGCGGAGTTCATGGACGCACTGGCAATTCCATGGAACTTTCGGCTGCCGTACGTGTTCCCTCCGGTGTCACTCCTGCCCAGAGTAGTGAGGAAGTTCAAGCAAGAAGGAGGAATCCTACTTCTGATAGCTCAGGCGTGGCCCAGACGGCACTGGTTCTCAGACCTACAGGGTCTCCCACTGGAGCGTCCTCTTCTGCTTCCACAACGACCAGACCTCCTCGTTCAGGGCCTTTGTGTCTACCAGGATCTGGCCCGGCTGGCTTTGATGAAATGGCTCTTGAAGCTTTCATACTGATGGCCAAAGGATTTTCTGAGGCGGTCATTTAAACTATGTTGAAGGCCCATAATCCGGCTTCTGCTTGGATTTACCATAGGGTCTGGAATTCTTACTTTGCTTGGTGCGCATCTAACAATCATGTTGTTTACAAGTTTAGTACGGCTTAATTTTTGGCCTTCCTACAACAGGGCCTGGACTTGGGCCTTCGGCTGGCCTCCCTCAAGGTTCATATTTCTGCCTTGTTGGTATGGTTTCAGAGAAAAATTGCGACTCTGGCCAGTATTTACTAAGATCCGAGTTTGGCCAATTTGTGGTTTTTTTTCTAAGTCCCAATCCGGGAATTTACTAAGCACCAATCTCGGCAGTGTCTGGTCTATTCGTAATGGTTTGAATGACAGCCTTTCCGAAATACGAATGAATAGACCATCGGTCAAACGCGGCTGTTATTTCATAGAATACGGCCATTCACTATTCATTCGTATTTGGGTGTTAGTTTCTGAGTGCTCAAGTGCGGGTCTGTTTTTTTTCGAATCGTTTAAAAAAGCAGCAAAAAAATAGACCTGCTTTTTCCAGTCGAGTTTGGATAACCATGCACGGATCAGTGAGATCTGTGCATGGTTATCTATGGGAAAGGGCCTGTTTAGTGT